>NC_047089.1:76446569-77071569 GCF_902459505.1 Geotrypetes seraphini | reverse complement strand
TATCAAGCTAATCACTTATGGTTGCAGTATTCATTTACTGCACCTCCTAGACATGGATTTAAATGTTCCAGAAATAAAGACTAATGTCTTTGAAACTGCTAAATACTTCCATAACAATCATTTTGCTGCTGCAGCTCCGAAAAGAAAGGGTGGAACCAAGCTAATGCTCCCATAAGATGTTAGATGGAATTCTGTAGTGGATTGTTTTGAACAAAAAAAAAAAAAATCAAGAACTAGCCTATTCTATTTACATCTGGTTGTAAATATTAAGATTATACCAGCAAGAATGAGTCTGCAGAAAACCAGGATTTAAATCAAGTCATTCAGAGTGATTTAAATGAACATAAGAATTGCCGTTGCTGGATCAGACCAGTGGTCCATCATGCCCAGTAGTCCGCTCACGTGGCGGCCCTCTGGTCAAAGACCAGTGCCCTAACTGAGACTAGCCCTACCTGCATACGTTCTGGTTTAGCAGGAACTTTTCTAACTTTGTCTTGAATCCCTGTAGGGTATTTTCCCCTATAACAGACTCAGGAAGAGCATTCCAGTTTTATACCACTCTCTGGGTGATGAAGAACTTCCTTACGTTCGTACGGAATCTATCCCCTTTCAAGTTTAGAGAGTGCCCTCTCGTTCTCCCTACCTTGGAGTGGGTGAACAACCTGCCCTTATCTACTAAGTCTATTCCCTTCAGTACCTTGAATGTTTCAATCATGTCCCCTCTCAATCTCCTCTGTTTGAGGGAGAAGAGGCCCGGTTTCTCTAATCTTTTGCTGTACCGCAGCACCTCCAACCCCCTAACCATCTTAGTCGCTCTTCTCTGGCTCCCTTCGAGTAGTACTGTGTCCTTCTTCATGTACGGCGACCAGTGCTGGATGCAGTACTCCAGGTGAGGGTACACCATGGCCCAGTACAGCGGCATGATAACCTTCTCCGATCTGTTCATGATCCCCTTCTTTATCATTCCTAGCATTCTGTTTGCCCTTTTCGCCGCGGCCACAGCACATTGCGCGGACAGCTTCATCGACTTGTCTATCAGAATTCCCAAGTCCCTTTCCTGGGAGGTCTCTCCAAGTACCGCCCCAGACATCCTGTATTCGTGCATGAGATTTTTGTTACCAACATGCATCACTTATTCACGTTGGACCTCATCTGCCATGTCGATGCCCATTCCTTGAACCTGATTATGTCACGTTGCAGATCGTCGCAATCCCCCCTGCGTCTTCACTACTCTGATTTAAATTGATTTAAATAAAATCCACCGTAATGCACATTCTCCTTCAATATTTTCTGATAAGATGCTGCATTCATCCTGCCATCAATTTTGACTAAATTCCCTTTGCCGCTTTAGTTCACTACCCCCTCCCCCCTCAAAAAAAAAAAAAAAAACCCAATAGCAGAGATCAGCCTCCATGCTTCACAGTAGGGATGTTGTGCTTCTCTTCATAGGCCTTGTTGATTCCTCTCTAAATGTAACATTTATGGTTTTGACAATAAAGTTCAGTTTTGGTTCTATTTTTGTTCAAATATCTCCTTATTGTGCATGCTAAAAATAGCTACACCACTTTGTTTCAGAGAAGCCTGTGTTTCAGAAGTTGCTTGTGGGTTTTTCATTGCATCTCTACAAAGTTTCCTGGCAGTTGAGTCTGAAAACTTTCTGACCATAGCTTGGTATTTACAGAACCCATAATTTTCCACTTAATGATTAGCCTAATTCTGAGAGCCAAGCAAGTGAAGGAGACTGTCCACAAGATTAATGCCACTAAAAGATCCAGTGAAACTGTGAGAGTAACATGCCACTTATCTAGAGCCCTGAGATCATCATTAAAAACAGAAATAAAGCAGAGTTACTTACCTGTAACAGGTATTATCCAGGGACAGCAGGCAGATATTCTCAAATGTGAGTGATGTCATCCACGGAGCCCAGTACGGACAGTATAAAACGTATATTGTCACCTTAAATCTTTTGAAGGTCTTGAGACTGCCGTACCACGTATGCGCTGGTACCTTCCCATCAGACGTTGGCTCACGGGACCATCAGTTCAGTAAAAAAGCTAAGAAGTCAACTAGGGGTTGGTGGGAGGGTTGTGAGAATATCTTCCTGCTGACCCTGGATAACACCTGTTACAGGTAAGTAACTGTGCTTTATCCCAAGAGAAGCAGGCAATATATTCTCACATGTGGGACTCCCTAGCTGAAAAGTAAAGGACTGGAGAAGAATTGGCTTCTATACAGAAAATAAATTTTGTAGAACTGCTTGGCCGACCCAACTATGTTGTCTGGAATGATTCTTCAACAGTAGTGGGATGTGAAGGTATGAACTGAGAACCAGGTGGCTGCTTTAGATGTCTTCAATGGGATAGTCATGTGGTATCTCTTAGAAAGAGGAAGAGATACTGGTTACTGCGGATGGGCAGACTGGATGACCCATTTGACCTTTATCTGCCATCGTGTTTCTATGTTTCTATAGATGAGCTACTGAGGATGCCATAGCCCTAAACTTTATGTTTTGTGGCATGGCCTTCCAGAAGCAGCCCAGTCTGAGCATAGCAAAAAGTGATACAGGCCGCCAGCCATATAGAAATGGTTCTCTTGGTGACAAGGAGCTTCAAGTTTGTTAGGATTGAATGACAGGAACAGTTGAATGGAAGTTCTATGAGGCTTGGTTCAATCCAGGTACTAAGCTAGTGCACATTGAGTGTTTATTATTATTATGTTTATAAAAAAAAATTTGACTGCATTTCATTTTAATATCACCCCAATGAGAGAATATCTGATGTAAAGTAGTCGAACAGAGTCACCACTAGTGAGGTTGAAGGAATCTGCTAAGCTTGTCTGCTAGAATGTTCCGTTTCCCTGCTAAACAGCCTTGAGAATACATTGCGAGGAATTGCCCAGGTCCATATTTTTATTGCTTCTTGACAAAGTGAGTGAGATATTGGCCCTCTTCCTGTTTGTTCACATAGTACATGGTAGCTTGATTGTCAGACCAGCTCTCTATTCTCCAGACACCTGAAGGGTTTCGGGCTACCTGAACCCCTTATGCCAAGTGTTTGGAGTTACAAACAGAGCGTTACATCAGTAAGTGGGAACTCATGTGAAAGGTTTTGTTCGAGTTCATAAGGGTTCAACACCGCCAAATGCACAAACGTGCTTGGCAGACATTACCCACTCACATCATTTTAAAACACTCTGTGGGCTAATATAACAATCTATAATTCATAGTGCAAAAATTTTTACCTGCTTTTTTACTTTTTCTCTTTAGCTATAAATTAATGCAAGAATTGTTATCAATCGCCCCAAATCCTGGTGTCTATATAGTGTGGAGAATTAAATTTAAATAGGATTCAAATAGATAAATCAACAATTCAACAACGCTTTTAAAAGACATTGGTGAAAAGCTCCTGAGAAGTATAAAGCCTGGTGAATTTTAAACCCTTAATAAAATGGCTGAAAAACAGGAACTTATCTGTAAACCGCTGTTTTGTTTTTTCATGCGGGGTGCCAGCTAATTGCCCTACAGAGCCCCGTTTTGTGTCCTTCGTCAGGGGCAACCTCAGGGGCATCTCCCAAAGCAGTACAGATCAAAAGCTGGTTCTCCATGGTGGATTTTGACACTTCACTTGCCTTTTTCTTGCAATAGTTGGAGGGACACGTGGGGTCTAGTGAGGGTTTCTTGAGGAAGGCATCAGGGACAGCGATAGGTTGAGGATGTGGCAGATAGGAGGGATGACAGAGAGCAAGATAGCATCGAGTAGGTGAGTGGGAATCGGATCGGAGGAGCAGGTAGTGGGTTTGGAGGATGAGAGAAGTTGTATGATTTCCTCCTCAGTGATCTCAAAGAGGAGAGGGTGGTAGGTGTTGAGGGGAGGTTAGTAGAAGGGGCAGATGGAGGGGAGGGGAGGGGGAAACAGCCTGGTTGAGAATTCAAGGTGAATCTTCTGAATCTTATTGTAGAACTCTGGGAAGAAATTGAAGAGGGGGTAGGTGGCAAGGGTGCTTTGAGTAGGGTGTTTATTGTGGTAAAGAGACGGCGAGGACTGGAGCTAAGAGAAGTGGTTAAGTGGATATAGTATTCTTGTTTAGCTAGCAAGAGGGCAGACTGGAACGTCATCAGCATGAATTTGAAGTGTATGAAGTCAGCATGCGCATGGGATTTAAGCCAGAGACGTTTAGCATAATGGGCACATGAGTGCAGGTAGTGGATGCGGGGATGAGCCAGGGTTGGGGTTTGGCACGCCTAACAGGACGATCAGAAGCCTTCATTCACCTACATAGGAACAGGAAGTTGCTGCAGGATGAAGGCTTCCAGGCAGGTCAATGGCAGCAGGCTCATCTTGTTGACACTGCTGGCTGGTCCACAGATTTAATTTCAGTGGAGAATATAGATGGGGGACAGGGGTGAGTCAAACAGCCCACTCTTGATTCCAGGTGGGGTCAGGGTTGAAGAGAGAGAGAGAGAGACCACGCCACTGGATCCTGCTGAGGGAAGAGAGAGCCCACGCCACTGGATTCTGCTAAAGGGAGGGAGAGGGAGGAAGAGAATTTCAAGGCAGAAATAAGACATTTTGTATATTTTTGCTATCATTAATTTAGTTTTAATATTTATATTAGGTTTGCTTCATATTTTCTAAATTTTTCACAAAAGATTTTCCAGCTTTAAAACTCAAGTTTATCAGTTAATGGCTGCCAAGCAATTTTTTGTGAACTCAGATTTGCTTTCCAGAATTGCTTTCAAGCTCACTACCTTCAAAGGCATATATGTATTGGAAAGCTTGCAAAAAGTCTTCATTAGTCAAGATATTTTAGTACTGTGTCTAATTCTGGAAAATCACATACGAAAGGACATTAATAAAGTGGAAGTAATTAAAAGGAAGATCCCCCAAAGTGATGCATGACTTTTGCTATAAGCGTTGCATTGAAGCACTTACTGTAAGACGCTAAAGCTGTATTTACTAGGAAAAGGAGGGAAAGAGGAAATATGCCTCAAAATAGCTTATTACATCTGCTAAATATGTAACTATCAGAAAGTAGCATTCTTCATAGGATAACAAACCAAGGGACAGAGTCTTAAAATGAAACTGAAGGGAGGAAAGATTAATGTGAATTCAAATATTGAGATGGTAATGAACATATAGGACAGATTTCTAGGAGAGGTAGTAGTTTTATCATTCCTTCTGTGAGAAATTCCCTAACCCCTATTTGTCCCATTGTCTGTTTTGATTAGATTGTAAGCTCTATTGAGAAGGGATTGTCTCTTACATATTTAATGTACAGCACTACATATGTCTGGCAGCTCTATAGAAATGATAAACAGCAGTAGAAGAGAGAGAGAGAAACACCTACAGGAGGGGGGTTAAAAGCAGAAGGTATAGTGAAGGCGGTGGCTCCCCTCGTCCACCCTTCCCCGCCTCCTGCTCCTTTCCCTGCCCCCCCCCCATACATGCACTCTTCCACTTCCCCTGTACTTAACATTCCCAGCACAAACAGCATCACCAACTCACTGTCGGTGTCGGCTCTCCCTCTGACGCCACTAACTAGGTATGGGACCCAGAAGTGACATCAGAGGGAGAGCCAATGGAGTTGCTGCTCGTACTGGCGAAAAGCTAGAGGTAAGGTGGGGGAAGTGAAGGTTCATGAGAGATGGGGGGGAGGACCGTGAAGGAGCAAGGAGGGGGTGCCAGCATCCCCACCAAGACAATGCCTAGGGCATACACCCCCCCTTTACTACACCAATGGTCAGAAGGAAGAGAGAGAAGTATCCATGGAAGGGGAGGCTGGAGGGAGAGAGATAAGTGCCCAATGGGGGAAGTTGGAGAGAGGGGAAGAGACAGAGAAGTACCTGTGGGGGGGGGGAGGGCTTGTAGAGCGGAAAAAAGAGAAGCACTAAAAGAAGAGGATGAAAAGGGACACTAAGTAGAAAGATGGGAGGTGAGGCAGGTTTGGGGTAAGACTGGTGAGGGCCATGGATGAGGGTAGGCGGGGTTGTGTCCTCTTTTTTTGACTTCACAAATATGGTAACCTTATCACTGGTGCAGCATCGGCGTCAAACGGCATTCTGAAAGCAGTTTAAAAAGTTTGGTTTCAGATGCTCCAAATTTTAAAGCAAAGAAGTGATTAGAAAATGACATGGGGACAAATTTGTCCCCATCCCCACGAGTTCTGTCCCAGTCCCAATCCTGCAAGCTCTATCCTCATCTGCACAAGCCTTGAACACTTTAAAATCATAAGTGTTTGAGGCTTGCGCAGATGAGGACAGAGCGTGCAGGGATGGGGCAAAGGACAGGGACAGAACAAAGAAACAGGGACAAATATCTAAAAATTATTTTGACTTGTCAATTTAAAAACTTTTTAGTCATACTCCCTTAGAAGTGTGGAGATTCTGTGCCTCTGGCACTTTAACTGCGACGGCTCATTGCAGTGGCAAATTTTGACGTCGCTCATACTTTGCTGCTACTCTACAGTTTTTTGTGACTTTTTTGTTATCCCCCCTTTTTTACCATGGACCCCTGACGAAGGTTTGTCCGAAACACGGACCGTGTCGGGTCCCTTGATTGGTAAAAGGGTTTGCATATAATTATTTTGTCACAATAAATTTTGCCTACGTCTTGTTTTGTTTTGTTTACCTTTAACTATGAACACATATATATATATATATCTTTTTTATGATAATAACTAAAACAAATAGGACATAAATATTTGAGTTTATTTTACTGAACATTGTAGGGCATCTCTGTGGTGAATGTGCTTCTTTTTTTTTTTTACCTTCCAGCAAAAGGTTCCTTCCCCTTTTCTTATTTATTTATTTTTTTTTAGTGATGATGAAAGGACAAATAGCCATAGTAGCAGTGGAAGGATGAAAAAAAAATTAGTGGTAGAAAGGAAGAATGATGGCCAAGGTGGGAGAGGTAATAGTGACTGTGTGGGCATGAAGAACACAGTGATTGATGGTAGATCTGATAACTGGCAGAACACCATATTTAAACACAAAGTTTTGGCTTCACATATATCCTTAAAGTCTGGCATCCAAAATGCTGGCGACAATAGCTTGAAAGGGAACGTAAAAGATAAAATTAGCTACAAAAGCTATTCAGGGTTCAGAACAACAAATGGATGAACCAAACAGCTGTAACACACACACATACAAAGATGGATTACAACAAACATTTCTGAAGTTGCAACTCATATAAACAAGCAATATATTTCAATACCAGCATAGAACAAATGGTGTAGCTGCTGTGTCTGCAGACTGACTTGGAGCTCTTTCGAACAGACTTCACTTATTTGGTTGCTTTTGATTATTTACTGTACTGATCTATTATAAACTACTTTTGCTTCTCTTTTTTATTTTTTTTTTTAGGATTCTATAGGTGTAACCTAACACATTATATATAACTGATGTTTACAAAAAAAATTGCAATAATTTACTAATTTTTGGTGTCAAAATGGGCAAAATTTGTATTAAATATGAAAAGATACTTACCTGATACATGTTGATATGATGTCCGAACATAAGTAGTCTTTCTAGCATATGAAAAAATCATGAAAAATATTGAGTAGAGCTGCCATTGGGTGACACTCTCAATACATGGGAAAATAGTGCAGGCTCTTTGACTATCATCTGAAACTTTAGCAGTAAAGCTCAAGTCTCAAAGGTTTTGCTTAAATACAGTGCAGTAGTTTAGTAAGCATAGAAATGTATATGTATAAATTTTAGTTTCTGGACATCACATTCTTAAAGACATACTTGAGTATTTAAGCAGAAAGCATCATGTTTATATGTGGAAATGCTCTTTGTCAGTATCATCCAAAAGCACGGACCACTTGTTTGGCTGTTCATGGAGACCACTTGTTACAGGTAAGCAGCTTATTTAATAGAAAATGCAGTGCATTGCATTTACTACTTTTGGATGATACTGACAAAGAGCATTTCCACAGTTGTCTGGAAAATCTAAAGGGCCACACAGGTCTCCTAGACAGAGATGCAAACACTATATATGTGACACCCTAAAATAATTAAGGGAGGTTGAATTAAGTCATCACTCTAAAAAAAAAAAAAAATGCTGAAGAAAAGATTGACCAAATCTACAGATGCATCTAAAGTTACTATCTACGTAACAGTGAGATTTGTAGATTTGTAGATAGCCTATCAAATCGCAAAGAAGATAGGTGGCAAAGTTCAGTTGTGGATTAGGAATTGGTTATCGGATAGAAAACAGAGCATAGGGTTAAATGGTAATTTTTCTCAATGGAGGAGAGTAAACAGTGGAGTGCCGCAGGGATTTGTACTGGGACCGGTGCTATTTAACTTATTTATAAATGACATGGAAATTGGAACAATGCGTGAGGTGATTAAATTTGCAGATGACACTAAACTGTTCAAAGTTGTTAAAACACATGCAGATTGTGAAAAATTGCAGGCAGACTTTAGGAAATTGGAAGACTGGGCATCCAAGTGGCAGATGAAATTTAATGTGGACAAATGCAAAGTTATGCACATTGGGAAGAATAACCAGAATCATAAGTTACCAGATGCTAGGGTCCACCTGGGGGCTAGCACCCAAGAAAAGGATCTGGGTATCATCATAGACAATATGATGAAATCTTCCACCCAATGTGTGGCAGCAGCCAAAAAAGCAAACAGGATGCTAGGAATTATTAAAAAAGGGGTGGTTAACAATCTCCATGGTGCGCCTCATCTGGAGTATTGCGATCAATTCTGGTCTCCTTATCTCAAGAAAAATTTAGAGGTGCTTGGAAAAGAGACGGCTGAGGGGAGATATGATTGAAGTCTACAAAATCATGAGTGGAGTAGAATGGGTACAAGTGGATCGATTTTTTACTCCATCAAAAATTACAGACTAGGGGACACTTGATGAAGTTACAGGGAAATACTTTTAAAACCAATAGGACATATTTTCACTCAGAGAATAGTTAAGCTCTGGAATGCATAGCCCAAGGGTGTGGTAAGAACGGATAATGTAGCTGGTTTTAAAAGAAAGGTTTGGACATTTTCCTGAAGGAAGAGACCATAGTCTGTTATTGAGAAAGACATGGGGGAAAACCACTGCTTGCCCTGGATCAGTAGCATGAAATGTTGCTACTTCTTGGGTTTTAGCCAGGTACTAGTGACCTGGATTGGCCACCATGAGAATGGGCTACTGGGCTTGATGGACCATTGGCCTGACTCAGTAAGGCTATTCTTATGTTCTTATCAATCCATGATAGGCCACAGACAACCATGGTCAACATTATGACCCTAGAAGTGCTCTTCTAAAGTCAGGCGAAGCAATTTCCTAACTTGTTAAGCTCATTTGTTTAAATCAATCCCAAACTTATTAAATGTACAAATGTAGAAACTTGTGATGAACACACACACACACACCATACATCACTAAAGACAGCCACTAAATATGGCCTTAAGTATCCATCTATGTCAAACACTGAGAACAGGGTAAACCTTCTAATAAATGAAGGGAAAAATAATGAATGAAATAATCTTCAATCCTTTACTGAAGCTATTGCCGATGAATACTCATATGTTAATATCACATATATTTAGTAAGTTTAATATATGCTCAGAGACTTGGAGACCAACAGGGAACACTGTTCCAATGTATTGCACCTCCCAATCATTGCATATATATTTTGTGCATACTGGATCACCATGTTATTTCTTCACCCAGAGAGTGGTAAAAAACTGGAACGCTCTTCTGGAGGCTGTTATAGGGGAAAACACCTTCCAGGGATTCAAGACAAAGTTAGACAAGTTCCTGCTGAACCAGAACGTACGCAGGTAAGGCTAGACTCAGTTAGGGCACTGGTCTTTGACCTAAGGGCCGCTGCGGGAGTGGACTGCTGGGCACGATGGACTACTGGTCTGACCCAGCAGCGGTGATTCTTATGTTCTTGCAATATCAATCACTTGAAAAATCTTAACCAACTGTTAGTGTAGTCCTTAGTCACTTCTCTCTAAATCACTAACTATTCTCTGTACTCTTTTAAATCTCTAATCTAATAAAGCTATATGGTGCCTATTTACATATTGCGACACCATATACACTATAAAGAGATTATTGGTCTAATATTAACATACACTTCATTATATGTGTTTGTTTATATATATATATATATATATATATATATATATATATATATATATATATATATATATATATATAAATTCTTCATTTATTCTTCATTCGGATATCAACTGGATCATGAGTAATGCCCAGCAATCTCTTGTCTTCATCAGTCCACTTTATTGTTTATTTACTCAAAACTCTAAAATTCATTTAGTTTCATACTTATTCTTAATTTCATAACTCCATAAATATTTCTTCATTGTATTTCATTTTAGTTCACTTCACTTTCTTACTTAATATCTTTTTCTTCTAATTTAATCTTATTATTTAGCTACTTAGCTTCGAGGTTAGCTCTCAAACGTTCATCAATGCCACCTCTCCCGACATGTATGTTTCAAACAAGGTTTTTCTTCAGGGTTGAGGGGAACAATCGAGTATGCAACTTGCAATATCAAAACATTTTTGTGCATAAGAGACTTATCTTAATTAGCTTCAGGGTCCCAATGTGACCATGTTTCGAATCCTTCCTCAGAAAACCCAAAAAATAAGTTTTAATATGTGCCCTATGAGGGTTTGAAACACAGAAACATTTAATGACAGAGAGGACTGGACAACTTCCCTATGAGGAAACACTAAAGTGGCTAGGGATCTTCAGCTTGAAGAAGAGAAGGTAGTAAAATTAAAACAAACCAGAGAAAATATTTCACCACTCAGCATGTAATTAAACTGAAATTTGTTGCCAGAGAATGTGGTAAAAAGCAATTCGCTAAGCAGGGTTTAGGAAATGTTTGGATAATTGCCTAAAAGAAAAGTCCATAAGCCATTATTTATATAGACTTGAGAAAATCCACTGCTTATTTCTAGAATATTTTTGTGTTTTGATGTACAGTGCTGCATATGTCTAATAGCACTATAGAAATTATTAGTAGTACTTATGCCTCTTTCTATATACCCTAACATCCTACTGGCTTTGGCAACCACCTTGTTACACTATTTTGCCTCCTTGAGATCCTCAGAAACTAACCAACCCAAGGTCCTTCTTCTAGTCTGAGTATAATGGCCTCTCACCCCCAACAGTAAAAAGAATACAGCCTTCCATTCAGAGCTGCAACGTCTCAACCATACTATAGGAAGATAGAGGAGTAAGTCTTGTTCCAGGCTCATTTAACACTTGACATCATGGGTCAACAAGGGGTGTTTGGATGCGACAGTATTTTAACTGGGTATTAGCGTATGACTACCAACTCTTTTCATGTAAGCCATGTAATGAATTTTCAGACGATTTCCAGTCATTGCCAAACTGACCCAAAAGCAAAATACTGAGTTAGAATTGAGAGACATTGTTTACTATTGCAACAGGCCAAGTCATCCAGTCCCTTGTTTATCTTGGATTCAAATGTACAGGCCTCAGTCGCTTCCCTATTAACATGCAGAACACAGAGATCAACATTGACCTATGTAAATAAGGCACTTGGAACAGCAATTTGGCTCTTGTTCAAAAGCATTAAATTTACAGTGTTGAAGATTTATACTTTATTTCTAAACTGAGGCTATCACATTGTCTAACAATGTATCACAATTATTAGCAGTGTCAGTGGATGCTTAAGTTATTTGTGTTTCCACAAATAACTTTTTTCTCCCACCTTCAAAATTGATGCCACAATATGTTATTTCAAGAATTAAAATATGCTGGTCCTCAAAAATGGCTATACCAGAAGCAAAAACATCCAAAATTGTCCTGTAGTCATATCTGCCTCAACACATGATAAAATCTTCATGTTCTGTTTAACAGTTCAAATATCCAAACTCTTACTTATACACATATGTTATGCCTCAGCATATTACTGACATGTTCAGAATATTAATGATATGTATCCTCAAGTCTGCTTACCTGACCTCCTTGACCTCCAAAGAACAGATGGTTTCTACAATAACCTTGCTTATTTG
Source organism: Geotrypetes seraphini (assembly GCF_902459505.1). Lineage (NCBI taxonomy): Eukaryota > Metazoa > Chordata > Amphibia > Gymnophiona > Dermophiidae > Geotrypetes > Geotrypetes seraphini. The sequence continues at coordinate 77,059,537 of NC_047089.1, read as the reverse complement.
AGATCCTGACTTCCTTTGTCTGAGTGTCAACTGGATAGCATCAAAGAGACAATAAACTGAAACACCTCCTTGCGTATTTGACATCCTGACCTCCTTGATCTCCACAGGACAGTAAGACTAGATGGTTTCTACAATAACCTTGCTTATTTGAGATCCTGACTTCCTTTGTCTGAGTGTCAACTGGATTAGCATCAAAGAGACAATAAACTGCAACAACTCCTGGCGTATTTGACATCCTGACCTCCTTGATCTCCACAGGACAGTAAGGCCAGATGGTCTCTGAAATAACCTTGCTTATTTGAGATCCTGACCTCTTTGATCTCCACAGGACAGTTAAACCAAATGGTTTCTATAATAAGTTTGCTTAGCTAACATCTTGACTTCCTTTGCATGCGTGCCGCTCAAATAACATCAGTAAAGACAGATGGGAAACCGGGCTCTGCCACACCTCCTGGGATACATCAAAAGGACAGGGAAACCAAACAAGTATCTGCTATCTTGACCTCTTTTGACCTGGGTGTTGTCAAAACAAATAACAAAAGACCAGAACCAGCTGTCTTACTAAGAAGGCAGCAGTTGTTACCCTATATAAGAGACGAACTCAGCCCACAGAAAACGAATCCATTTTCGTTGCAACGAAGGGACAGAAACCCGGTTCTCCCCTCCTATCAATCGCAGAGGGTTCCCAATTGTAAAGGATGGTGCTGGCCAGAATTACGGTGATGTTATTCTATTTTTATATTTATCTATGCATGTAATAAAGTGTTATTGTTTAGGCTTTATATTATCTGTGTGCTTTTTTGAGTGTCACTGATCATCCCATTGGGCAGAAATAAGTGGCAAAACAACATAATACAAACAAAAGATTTAGAGGCTCATTTTCAAAGCACTTAGACAAAGTGCCATAGGTTTCTATGGCACTTTTGTGTGTCTAAATGCTTTGAAAATGAGCCCCCGCAGTCAGTCATGAATTTATTTTTTTTCAGTTCTCCCATTAACTATCTAAATCAGAGTGGATAAAATCAATGATTTCTTTTAATCTAAAAAATTAGATTTTTAAAAAAATTTAAATCAGATTTTGATTTAAATTGGATTTTTGAGGAAAACTCTATCTAAAAATAGTTTTCCATTTAAGATACATTATAGTCCAAAAGTTATTCATCATGAAATAAGGATTGGATTTTAATTATGTAGCATGAGGCTGAATTTTCATGCAATGCTTAAAATTTTTGCTAAATGAATTCAATCAATCAATAATAATAAAAAGCTAAGTGCGCATGCGCACTCGCGTCACGTGTTCCCTGATCTGTCGTGGCAGCACGAGTGTGCATGCGCATGTATTACGTCACCACAGCCTCCCTGCTCTCCACCTCGCGCCGCTGCTTTCAAAATTCCCTGCTGGGAGGGCACGGATGTGGGAGTGTGAGCTACTGGAAGGGCCCGGTAGAGATCGGAGTCACTCCGGGGGTGGGGGCAGCTGCCGAAGAAACAAGATGAAGCGGGCGCGCTTTCCTTGAATGCGCGGCTCACGCCTCTTTCCCTCCGTCGATGGCGCCAAAGCCCCGGGTCGACGAGAGCCCCGTGCACGTGGCAGTGCGTGTCTGAACCTTGCTGCCCAAGGAGATGTCTACACGGCTACCATTCGTGACTGCGGGCGGACCCCCGGGGCCGGCGGGTTGAGCCTACCATCCAACCCTCCCACCGCGAGATGAACACAAATCTCCAGCCTGCAGCAGCTCCACAGCACTCTAAACATTCTGTTTCCAGCCTTCTACTGTCTTGATTTTCACTGCCGAGGAAATCAGGACAGTAGAGTGCTAAGGAGCTGCTGCAGGCAGGAGGTTTGTGTTCGTCTCACGATGGGAGGGTCAGTGGGGTCGGCTTCATGGCAGCGGTAGTGGGGGGGGCGGGGGGTAGATAGAAACATGCTACAAATGCTGAATTCTACTGTATGGGAGAATGGGGGGGTAAGAAATTAAAGGTTCTACTGCACAGGGGGATGGGAGGCAGGCAGGCTGGCTTCGGGGGGAGGGTGTGGGTGGAACAAAGTCTAAAAGGCATTGAGGGGGGGCATTGGAAGGAGGCACTGGAGGCACTAAGGACATAGGAAAGGGCACTAAGGACACGGGAAGGAGGCACTGGGGGCACTGAGGGCACTAAGAATATAGGAAGGAGGCACTGAGGGCACTAAGGACATTGAATGGGACATTAAGGACATGTAAGGCGGCACTGGGGGCACTAAGGAAAGACAGAAGGGGCCATGGAGAGTCAGGGAGAGGGAAATGGGGCTGCTTTGGGGGGGAAGTGTGCTGGGGACAGACAGCTTTGCTATGGGGGGAAGACAGAAGGGGCCATGGAAGAGACAGTTAGGGAAAGGGGGCTGCTTTGGGGGGAGGTCTGTGCTGGGGGCAAACAGCTTTGCTCTGGGATGAATACAGAAGGGGGCCACGGATAGATAGTCAGGGAGAGGGAAAGGGGGCTGCTTTGGGTGGAGGGGTGTGCTGGGGGCAGACAATTTTGCTTGGGGAGGGGGGGAAGATAGAAGGACACAGACAGTGGCCAAGGAGAGAGAGAGAAAGAAACACAGACAGACAGACACATCTATTCTAGCACCCGTTAATGTAACGGGCTTAAAGACTAGTCCAATCATAATGTCATGGAAAGTTTTTCTATATAGAAGATATTATCACATATGCTTGGTTTTGCATTTCTCAAAACTGAATTTGTATCTGCATAGATAACATACTTCTTTTTCACAGCAAAAATGTCATAAAACATAGCGTTGAGAAAAAAGACCTTAGCCCCATTGTTCCTTTTCAAATCGATGTACACACAATCAACTCCTTACCTCTTCAATGTTAAGTTTATATATATGCCCAAGGAACTAAGGGCTCCTTTTACTAACCGCACTAGCGGGGTTAAAGCGCGTGACTTTTCATCACGCGCTAACCCCGGCGCTGGCAAAAAACTACCGCCTGCTCAAGAGGAGGCGGTAGCGGCTAGCACATCCTGCGGTTTAGCACAGCTTAGTAAAAGGAGCCTCAAGTGTGAGGAGGGAAGGGCAAGCAGTAAAACTGAAAGTGAAACCTTTTGAGCAGAATACTCCACAGGTCTTGGGATCTTTGTGTATGTAGCCATAGGTTTATCAATTGCCTCCTGTTGTGGGATGTTGGTATATAGAGGTACGACATCCAAAGAGACAAACACAAATTATTTTGAAACATCGATCTTTAATCCCTCCAATAATTGAAGAAAATGTGTACTGTCTTTCACAAATGATGGAACAGTTGCCACATGTACTTGTAGGAATTGATCAACATAATTACAAACCCTCTCCAAAAGAGAGTCTCTCCCTGACACAATCGGGCTCCTGGGGGAGAAATGACATAAATTTTTGGAAGAGTGTAGAAGCCTGGGATTTTAAATTTAGTGAAACTCAAAAATCGGACTTCAGATTTTGTTAGAAAACCTTGTTTAGTCCCTTGTGATAATAACTATAGTATTTTTGCTAAAATTTTGTCTGTGGGATCCTCGTCCAATCTCTCATATGTAGATTCATCCATAAGCTGTTGATAACTCTCCTTCTTGTAACCTTCTAAATTTAGGAGCACCACTGCCCTTCCTATATTGGCTTTCTGAATAACAACTGAAGAGTCCTCTTTAAGATCTCTTAAAGTCTGTCTTTTTTAGACAGATTAAACAATTTCCAAGGAAGGGAACACTCCATCTTCTCTATATCTTCTAACACAAAGGTTTTAAATGTCATTAATATAGGATCCAAAACCCCAGGAGGGGACCACTTAGGTTCTTTTACTACCGATCAATCCATTTTCTCATTCTGAGTACCAGCAAAAAACACTTTCAAAATGTAGTCTCCTTCTAAAAATCTCAAGATCTACTCTAAACTGTCAAGTCCCGTGATGACAAATTCACTATGGCCAATTGCATCTTTGTGGTGTCCTTGTGTTGGGTCTGTATCCTGAACCTCTGGCACTTCTGTTCAGAGTCCTTCATCCCCATATCTAAAATCCTTTCTCCCATTATTATTCTACATTTCTAAGCTACACTTCTGGGGGGGGTCACACAATTTTATTTGGCTGCTATCGTGGGGGTCACAGCTACAAAAAGACTGTCAATCACTGGTGTATCCTCTGGTGTTCTCCAGTCTTATTTGTTGGGTGTGTCCTGTCTGACTGGCCCTGCTCAGACCAGCCTAGAGACCAGAGAATGCATCAACCCTGATCCTGAGCAGGTCCAAAATTAGGTCATGATCTGTACCTCTGTTTTATCACTTCCCGTCCGTGTCTCACATATCATCTTATTTTAGATCTCATTTCTGCATTTTGTATTCTAGCTAACTCTGTGTTGTGCCTTGTGTCTATTTGATGGACTCCTCCAAAAGGTGAGTGGATTTTCCTATTGCTTAACCTTTTCCTATCGTAATAAATTTTACATTACGCTGGTTCCAATCGCAATTATTTTAGCAAAGTTTTGTATTATTCACCGTTATCATTTACGGCTATTGTAAACATAATGTAAATAAGTCATAAGTCTGTAAATTCAAATATTTTGTGTTCCTGTCATGTACTGTATATGTCCCATGCCATGGGACATACGATGGCAACAACATTTTTGGAATGTCCCGTCAGCTGGGACACACAATAGGAAAAGGTTAAAACAAGTCCAATAACAATCAATCCAGAAAACCCCCTCTAAAAAGGGGGCTAAGGGAATGATGGGATAAAGTACGAAGAGAGTGCTAGGTGCTCAGGCATGGTAAACCACGGATAATAGAAACTGTGAATACAGAATCAGCAGATATGGGGGCCCTACTATATAAGCAAAGCATGCAGTATATACTTTGCCTTCCCTTTCTCTGATTGCCATCTGTAGAAGTTACTGAAGGCTACCTTTCTACTCTTCAAGATTTCCAAAGCCAGAGAAGCTCCATTTCTTTCCTGAGTTATTAATCAACAGCCATCCTCATTTACAGGTCACAGTTTCTCTGTGCAGTCCATCTCCCCCTCCCACCCTCCCAACTACTATCACCATTCAGGTTAGGGGAATAATGGAGCGAACAGCCTGCAGAACTGGCTCTCTACTCCTATCAAATACAGCCACTGAGAGAGCCATAAGCCCAGTTTAGCCTAGTGATATATGCAAAAGTACCAAAAAAAAAAAAAACTCCATCAGAATCTGGGAGTCCTCCTTCAGTAGAATCTTCAGGTTCTGCCTTGCTTCTTCTTAACTCTAATCTGGGTTTCTGAAGGGGAGGGAACCACATCTTATCCTAGGCAAGGTTTGAGATGCTAGAGCATTCCACTGGCTGGGGGTACAAGAGGGAGGAAGAAGCTCATTCAGCAATCAGTTGGAGATTGACTCCTCAGGAGAAGAGAGGACCCGAGTGGTATGGTTATTTAGTAATAAGAAGTTGGTGACCACTGTTTGTTAAGGCTTTCTCTCTGGATAGCTATCAGATGAGTCAAGCAAAATGAAACAAAATTATGTCCTGAGTGGTCAACGTCCCCCTCTAAAACCTTCGGCTGGAAGTTTAATATTCTGTCATGGTGTCAAGAGGAATAAGGTGCTGAGGAACAGTGGTACCACTAGTAGAATATTTGGAGATATTCAGGGCTGAACTACTGAATCTTTTTTTTAGTAGTCCTTTCTTGTTTGATAAGTTCTTTTGTTGGACACCTGTTTGCAACAGTTCATGATACAAGTCCTTTTGTGTTGTTTCTAGCATCCTTTAAAGGGGGCCTAGGTAACCTTCTTTCAAGTAAGAGTATGCAGAAGTGAGAAGTCCCAATCATCTAGCTTGAGTCCATATTAATGGCTGGTGAGTCTTGAAAGATCAAGGAAAGTATTGTACTCCTTTGTCAGATTCCTCCTTATCGCCTGACCTAGATGAGTTCAAGGCAGGGTCGTGGTGTTTTGACTTGCTTTTTGGTTTTGTTTTTCTGATTTTGCGTCTCCTTTCCTAGTTGTTCCAATCTTTTGGAGCCCTAGAACCAAACCTCAGGGGGAAGGGTGTATACTTCTGTGAATCCCCTCCTTAGCCCCATTCACCCAATATTAGTAATGGTTGGTCCAAAATTGAAGGGCATGGACAATACTATGAGGGGCCAATTCCTACTGCAAATGGTTTGCTGCCTCCTCCTATCAAGCACAAACACACACCCACACACCATCACTCTCGCTGCAGCCCCACTGGACCATCATAGCCTGCTGCCTCATCAGGCCAAGACCCGAAGGTTGAAACCTTGAGCTCCAAGACTTCTGTCCACAGCCCTAGCTACCATGTGAATAACAGAGAAAACCTCCCTCCTCCTTAATTCCCAATTCAAACGCCATTATGGGGCTACATGCCATAGATTATGCCTCAGGGAGTCAGGCCCAATGAACAACCTCATCCTGATACATCAGACTATCTGCTAGAGGCAGAGAAATAAGGCTAGGTCTAGGGCTTCACCACACTTTACACTGGTGATAACATTGCTATGAGTAACTGATTTTGGGTGGGTGCATAATGCAGTTGTCCGGCAGGATGAAAAGGAACTTACATTTTTATCTTTAGTGATCTTCTCACTATACATTCAACTAGGGGACTTGTTGACTCATTTTTCTTCACACTGTTTGAGAACCTCTCAAATCTGTTTCTTGGATATCCTCCAATTAACAAGATATCAGCTTGAATATACCTATCATTCAGCCTTCAGTTACCCTGTTCCACACATCTGAAGCCCTACTGCAGGGGTGTCCAATGTCGGTCCTCGAGGGCCGCAATCCAGTCGGGTTTTCAGGATTTCCCCAATGAATATGCATGAGATCTATTTGCATGCACTGCTTTCAATGCATATTCATTGGGGAAATCCTGAAAACCCGACTGGATTGCGGCCCTCGAGGACCGACATTGGACACCCCTGCCCTACTGTCTTATAAAGAAAGATAAACTGTACTAAAATCACCTTCAAATCAGGGTTAAAAACTGACTTTTTAAGCAGGCCTATGGCTCTCTCGCTCTCTCTCACAACCAGAAACAAACAATCCAACCAAACTGCAGCAGAAAAGTCAAATGACAAAACAAAGAAAGGATACTTCAGAGCTGATGTACAAGGGTATAAAAGTCTAATCTTTATTAAGAAAGATGAAATGTAGCATTCCAAACAAATGGTCCTCTTGTGCGAGTACATGGAAACACTCCTTCATCAGGGGTCCACAATGTAGAGGTACATCAACATAGAGAACCTGAATAAAACAACTGTCCTTAAAAGGACAGACTGTACTATGGAAGATCCTCTGGGCTGATCAGGGTGCCCAAAGCAGCATTAAATTAGCAGATCCCGCCCCCCTTTGCCTGTACCTCTACTATAACTATCTAGTTCATCAAGACTGTAATTTCTCTCTCCATTTGCTAGACTTTCTGACTCCCCATTTGCAACTTCCTTCGCAATTCAATTATAATCTTTCCTATTTCTTTGGACTGAAATCTGTTTTGGTATTTTCTTTTACAAAAAGCAGTGAATCAGAAAAACTACACAAACTCCAAGAATATCTCAATCAAAAATATCCCCTAGTACATTCCAATGGGGTGCACAAAGGATCATTCTCCTCTGTTGTGGCCCTTCAGCACAATGTTTCAAGTACCACATTCAAATATAAAGTTCTGCAGGAGATGGCAATGTCACTATAAGTAAAGTCCCAGCTCCCAGAACAGCTAGCACATAATGATCCAAAAGAAAAACCAGGTAACCCAGATGCAAGAGACTGTTAATTCTCCTTCCTTTCTAGAACCAATCATTTAGTGAAACAGCTGCTTCCAATGTCAGGTTCAAATTTAAAGTTTTGCTTTAAATCATTCTTTTGAGTCGGTCTGTAGATCTGCAAGCATGCACAATCAGAAAAGAAGGGGAGAAGGCAATAAAAGCAATCTTGTCTGGCAAGGACTATGCAGCTTGACAGGATTTCAGCAAGAAAAGATGTCTGAAAGGAACCTCAAGTTTGACCAATTCTGTCTTGCACAGTAATGTAGAATTTCCCCTCTGAGTATTTTTAAATGACTTACCATAGTTGGCCAGAGAATAATGTTTCAGAGCAGCTCACAAGTATCTACAGCCTTATACTCGTTGCACAGAAAATAGTAAACCCTCTCAGTTTATGGCATTAAGCTGACAAAAACACACACAGTATTCACACTGAGTGAAGCATTCTCAGATAATTCTGTTCGTTAATGCTTGATGGAGCATTTCAATGTCCTTAAAGTAAGCAAAGCTGTAAATAAAGTCCCTGGTTACACTTGTTTTCCACAGACATATACTCAAATGACTGGACAGAGTAATTCATCTAGATAAATGGTTATTTACCTGGGTTAAACTGGCTGTCAGAAAACTAGTCAGCCATTCTGCAGGTAAAAAATATGTGCAGGGATCAGAAAAACATGTATTTATGGACTAATCCATAAAGGGGAGGAGATTAGGACAGAGTGGAGGGAAACATACGTAGTTGGGTTAATTGTATCTCCTAATTTACAACATGGCATAATTAGCTCCTCTGACAATATCTCAGGGAAATAGCTTGAACGTTGAATCAGGTTAAATATTGTTGCTAATTCCTGGATTTGTATTTTAGTATATTTCAGGCATTTCATTTGGTTTTCTGATTTGCTGGGAATAATTGGAGCACATTAGTGGATAATTATTAAATCTGGGCTTAAATGGAGGATTTCTTTGATTTTCCTTACTGCTAAAGGGTGTGCAGTGCTAGATATTCCTTTCAGATTGGTTTCATTCAATAATGGTTTTACTTATTTACAACAATATTATACACCAAACATATATGATACTTATATCATTGAAAGCACAGTTGAATTAAACATAACAATCCAATAAACCTGATACAGACGCATGATCATACATGCAAAATTTACAACCTAAAGTTAGGGAGATATTGTTCCTATTGCTTTGTGATTTGTTAGGTTTTTTTTGGGGGGGTGGGGGGAAGGGGGGTTAAATCCCTTCCACATGTCCCAGAAATAGCTTTGTCTATAGCTTTCTCAATTTCAAACAAACTTTTCAAGTATTCATAATTTTTCCATCTTAGGGTTGTCTTATATTGTACAAATTTTAGAGATAGCTGCTGCATAAGTCTTCCCTGAGGGGCCCCCTATGTTTCAGATTAAAGAATAGTCTTAATTTTTACATTTCTTATCAAACTAGGCAATTTTTGTTGTTTTACCAGGTTTTGCTTGAGGGGGGGTTGCAATTCTGATTTAGGGCTAGATTCACTAAATCTTCCGATCCTGTATTGATGATCGCAAAACCAGTTTTACTGGTTTTGTGATCGTTCCCCGACCCTAACCCGATTCACTAAACTGCTACCCGATCAATACCCTCTCCGATCCATCCATGCAAATTAGTAAAACCCTATGCAAAATAGCCAAGCGATTGATTCACTAACAATTGCTTGGCTATTTTTAATCTGGTTTTACTATCCTAAAACCTGACTGCTGCAGACCTGTCAGTAACACAGTTATCCAAACATACAGAAGACGGATCTTTATACTCAAAATCCAACAGGTCTGCCTGTTTTATTATTCTTTTTTTTTTTTAATGGCAATGTTATTTTTCATGTATTGCACATGCAAAATATTGACCAATTTAAAAAAAAAAATATGGCAGGAGAAATGCCAACTCCCTCCTGCCATCGGGCCCGGCTATTCCGGAAGAAAAAAAAAAAACCTTTCCTGACACCACCCACACATATATGGCAGGAGGGATGCCAACTCCCTCCTGCCATTGCCTCCCTCCTCCCCTCCCCTTTCCCCCCATCGGCCAGGCTCGGCCTGCCCTAACCCCATACCTTTAAAAAGTTGGGAGCAGGAGGGGTGCTCAGTCCCACTTGCTCCAGGCCTACTCTGACGGCGAATGCAGGCCTTAGGCCCCGCCCCGGTACATCATGTGATGCACAAGGAGGGGCCTAAGGCCCTGATTGGCTGAGGCGCCCTTGGGTTCCTCCGGGAGAGGCCTGAGGCACTTGAATCAATCAGGGATTTCCTTTGGGAGGAACCTAAAGAAGTCTCTGATTGGCTGCCCACTGCCTCCTCCAATGTCGCAGCAATGTACATGGCAGGAGCAATCTTTTCGGAAGCCAGCCTGGCCCTGCATTGCTTCCTCAATGCCTGCCATCAGTTCTGCCAACAATAGACAAGTTTTTGGAAGCTGTTGCAAAAGAACTGCACTTGTGTCTTCAACCAATTGTTCACAATCCTTTCCACTCTCTTCGTTCGAAATGAACAGATGACTCCAAAGTCATTCCTTCAGTTTTGAAAAAAGATGGAAATCACATAGAGTTTGTGTGGCAGATAGTGACTGAGATCCATCTTTGTAATTTTGTCTACAGTTTCATGCTGTGTGAGGCCTACTGTTATTAAGTTGCAACAAAATTTCCTTATGCTTATGAACTTCTCAATCACTATTTCAAAGTGTTTAGGGTTGCAATGTAATGCTTTGAGTAATCCTGATTGTCCTTTATAATTTATATAACGTAAGAGCTGCCACACTGGGACAGACTGCAGGCCAATCAAGTCCAATATCCTGTATCCAACAATGGCCAACCCAGGTCACAAGTACCTGGCAAGATCCCAAAGAGTAAAACATATTTTGGATTGCTTATCTTAGGAATAAGCAATGGATTTCCCCACATCCATCTTAATAATGGCTTATGAACGTCCCTTTTAGGAATTTAAACCCCTTTCTTCTACCACAATTTAAACCCTTTCACCACGTTTTCCGGCAATGAATTCCAGCATTTAATTAAACACTGAGTGAAAAAATATTTTCTCCTATTTGTTTTAAACCTACTAGTTAGTAGCTTCAATACATGCCCCCCCCTAGTCCTAGTATTTTTGGAAAGAGTAAACAAGCACCTCACATCAACCTGCTCCACTACACTCTATCATATCTCCCCTGAGCAGTCTCTTCTCCAGACTGGAGAGCCCTAGCTACTTTAGCCTTTCATCACAGGAAAATCATTTCATCCTTTTTACCATTTTCATCCCCCTTTCTCTATACCTTTTCAAATTCCACTATATCTTTCTTGTGATACAGCGACCAAAATTCCACATAGTATTCAAGATGCGGCTGCGCCATAGAGCGATACAAAATTATTATAACATTTTCATCTTTGTTCGCCATTCCTTTGCTGATAATTCCTAACATTCTATAAGCTTTCTTAGCCACCATCGTACACTGAACTGAGGGTTTCATCGTATCCTCAGCAATGACACCTAGATCCTTTTCCTGAGCAGTGACTCCTAACGTCACATAGCTATAGTCCAGGTTCTTCTTTCCCACATGCATCACTTTGAACTTGCGCACATTTTGATGACTGGTCTCCCAGTCTCGCAAGGTTTTCTTGCAATTTTTTACAATCCTCTTGTGATTGAACAACTTTGTGTCATTAGCAAATTTACACACACACCCCTTTTACAAAACTGTTAAAGCGTTTTATAGCACTAGTGCACTGAATGTTCCACGCTGCTCCAATGTTCATTGCTGTCACAGGTAATCCACTTCATTTTTGATCACACAAATCAGCCATTCCTGGTCTACAAACTTTACATTTTTGGCCTAGCAAAACACAGTATTCACATTGACACAGTCATACCATGAACAACTTGCGTGTGGCAGTGAATTTCAACTGGAGGGACTCCTTTGACAGTCAGAAATTCTATCACAGTTCATTGCTTAAATTGCACAGACATTTATTCACTGCATCCTTCTGTGAACTCGCAGCAGCCAATCAGCTAGTAGCTCTGCACGAGCAGGAGCAACCTTCCTTTGCTTCTGCCTGCCGCAATTCACTGCTGGACCACCAGGGATACTAAAGGTACGTGGGGGAGGAAGGAGGGTGATAAAAATTATTAGAATCAGCTGGGAAAGAAGGTGGGAAGGATCCCTCCTGTCCCAGCCACTGCTGGACCACTAGGTCTCACGACAGGCCCGGTAGAAGCCTGCAAGTCATTTGGAGGGAGGGGGTCATGGTACAGAACCTGGCAGGGAGGGAGTGGGGCTGGGTGCAGAGACTGGCGAAGGAGGGAGTGAGGGGGCTGAATGCAGAGCCTGGCAGAGCAGCGAGGGAGGGGAAACAGGATGCAGAGCCTGGCTGGGCAGGGCAAGGAAGACACTGCACTTGAATATTAAACACCCCCTCTTCCCCACCCCTGTTTATATTTGAGTCAATGTTTTTTCCTCTTTGTTTTTTTTGGGGGGGAGAAAGTTTACCTCTGTTTATATTCTGGTCGGTTTATATTTGAGTATATAAAGGTTTCTACTATTTTTCTGAATGGAACACAAAGCATATTGATAGTGAATATGAAAACCTTATCCTTTAGGAATCAATTAAGGGGTCCCCATCCTGAAGCAGCTGAAATGATCTGGCAGATCCTCTGTTCAGATAAGTACTCTGGTTTCACTTCACATGGATATTTGAGTCATTTTGCATTGCACAAAGCTTTAGCAGTGGTTTGATTGAGGTTCCCAATGAGATACCAATGCGGTTCCCTTACCCCAAAGTAACCTATTGCCAGGATCGTACATGGCATAGGTGGGGTTCTGAGGCTTTTTCCTTCCTCTCATATCCAACTACGATTAACAGTGTTTTATGCTTGAAACCAAAAACACTGATGTTTGAAAATTATTGTAGTATTTTGCACACTTGTTTAATGATTGTACATTTAGGTAGAAGTGTTCACATATTGATTAGCATGTCAGTACAGCCATATGATGATGAATTCTGGAGGAGAAAGTATTACTTCTCATTTGAACCTCGTACAAATACAATACATTTAGTTGTTCTGAAGGACTTTTGTCAGGGAGGTGCTGTTTTAGCTTTTGGCACTGGGAAGTACTGTGCAGTGAACAGCATATGCTCTGCAAAAAATATGAACTAGTGCATTCTTTGTAAAGCTTCAAGAAGCAGAGATGTAAGAGTGGTGAATTGCCCATACTCTGACAGGGAGACTTAAAAAAAAAAAAAAAGGGAGCTGCCAGCATAGCTCACTTATTTGGTGGACTGACCCGGCTTGGTGTATCTCAGGATGTACTGTGTGGGGGTCAAGCTTTACCATTTTCCAAGATAGTAGAACCAGAGGCAGGAGTACTCTTCCAAGTACTCCCTAACTGGGCAGTTAGTGGGGCCAAGGGGAGAGAGGTGCACTAGACACTGTCAGTGCAAGAGCCAATCACTGTTCACAAATTGACAGGAAGGATAACATTTTGCAATAAGCTACAGATTACTACATGGCATTTTCTCCAGTCAACTTTGCAGTAAAGCTGCACGGCAGCCCCTTTGCAACTTGTGCAACAGACATCTCATTAATGGGGAGCAACCAAGGAGTAAGCTCATTTCCTAAGTTTAATAAATCCCCTCATCCAAAAATTTATGTTATGGTAAACACAGCAAGTATGCCAGGGTAAGAAGAGAGCAGTAGAGAGATGCTACATCTTCACTGCTATCACTAAGTATTCCCCCCTTTTTTTTTTAAAGCAGGCCAGTCTGCTAAATGCTCTGCACTGCTCCTGAAGCTCATAGGAACTCTGTGAGTATCGGAAGCAGCTCAGAGCATTCAGCATGCCAGTCTGCGCTAAAATCATGGTTTTGTAAAGGGGTGTTAGATGCACTGTCACTTTAACCTTCAGAACTGCTGAGCCAAATATATTTCCCAAATTCTAATACATAAATTTTTTGGTATCTCAAGAGAGGAAATCATTCTTATAAAATCAGCTATTGTTTGAGATAAAAAGGAAGGATATTTACAGATTGGATGACATTTATCCATTTATTTTATCAGTGTATAAATTATTAATGCAACCTTACTGCAATGACATGTGTGTCAATTCTATTATAAGGTTTGTGATTAGCAGCCAAACAAGATATATTCCCATGTAACTGCAGAAATTAGTTATAAATATATTTATGATTATGCTTCCTATTACATCAGGAACATATTATATCTGACATTTCTTAAATTTTGAAAGAAAAAAAGAGAGAAGGATGATTTTCTTCTGACAGTAGAGAAACAGATGCAAGTTGTAAAAACATTATCACATGCAGAAACACCCCATACTATTTTGTAGACCATATTAAATTTAATGATAGGATGGAAAATCTTTGCCTGGTCATAAACTATCATGCCTATTGCTCCATGTTATGAAAAACAGTACTAGGGGGTCTTCTGAAAAGTTCTCACCCAACCAACAAAGTTGGGGAAGTCTCCATTGAGGACTATATACTTCGTCCAGCGATTTTCCACTTTTTTCATTCTGTATTTTTCAGATAGAATGAAAAAAATGGAAAATTGCTTGACTAAATGTATAGCCCTTGATGTAGACTACCACATCTATAAATCGCTTCCACATTGTTATAAATTGATTATATTCTGTGTCTTATAAATACCACTGCTCAAACTGAACCATATATAAGCACGCTATTGCTGGTCCCACTGTGGCCCCATGGCCACTCCTTTTGTTTGGAGATAAAAATCAATTCCCAAATGCAAAATAATTACAATCAATTATTAATTTTAATATCTCCTTCAGGAAACTCTTAATTTGCATCATTTGTAATTTAGCAAAATGTTCCCCTAATTAATTATTTTGCTTGGATCTGTGGGATATTTGTATAAAGTGCTCTAACATCAAGTGTGAAAAATACGATATGAATGCTAATAGAAAATGTTTAGTTTCTAAGTCAGAGAATAAAGATAGTGATAGGAGTATGGTTTGTGTTAAGCCATATCCTAAACAAGAATTACAAATTAGAAAGTAATTTGGCAACATTTAATATATTAAGATTACATCAGGGATTACAGGAACTCTCCAGATTTGCATACACATGAAGTAAAAATTTGTCAGAAATCTTTTCAAATCATAAATATCAAGATTCACAGATCAAATCTATTGGAAGTAATTCACGATGCAATAAATATGTGTATTGTAAATATGCCATAATTATGTGATTAATCCAAAATATAGCATAACAATTTGAAAATGGTCAGGGATAAAACACCATTAGTGGCACACTGGCAAAATGAAAATCATAATACCTGAGGATTTAAAATTTGTATTTTTGTTAAAATATTGATTTGCAAAGGGGAGGGAATCCAACAATTATTTTATTGAACAAGTAAGAACATAAGAACATAAGAAGCGCCATCTCCGGATCAGACCTTCGGTCCATCAAGTCCGGTGATCCGCACACGCGGAGGCCCTGCCAGGTATACACCTGGCTTACCCTATAGCCAACCATATCTCTATATGCCTCTCTCAAGGAGATATGCATCTAGTTTGCCCTTGAAGCCTAGGACTGTCGATTCTGCAATAATCTCCCCTGGGAGAGTATTCCAGATGTCAACCACTCTCTGTGTGAAGCAGAACTTCCTGATATTAGTCCTGAACTTGCCCCCCCTTAGCTTCATTTTATGTCCTCTTGTCCGTGTCAAATTGGACAATGTAAATAATCTTCTCTGCTCTATTTTGTCGATTCCTTTCAGTATTTTGAAGGTCTCGATCATATCCCCACGCAGTCTCCTTTTCTCAAGGGAGAACAATCCCAGTGTTTTAAGTCGATCCTCATATTCCAGTTTCTCCATACCCTTCACTAGTTTAGTTGCTCGCCTCTGCACCCTCTCCAGCAGTTTTATATCCTTCTTTAGGTAGGGAGACCAATGTTGGACGCAGTATTCCAAGTGTGGTCTGACCATTGCCCTATAAAGCGGCATTATAACTTTCTCCGATCTACTCGAGATTCCTTTCTTTATCATGCCCAACATTCTATTTGCCTTATTTGCCGCTGCCGCGCATTGTGCCGACGGCTTCAGGGTCCTATCTATCAGTACACCCAGATCCCTTTCTTGTTCACTTTTTCCCAGAGTTGCACCTGACATTCTGTACTCGTATTCCTTATTTTTACTGCCTAAATGCATTACCTTGCATTTCTCCACATTGAACTTCATCTGCCATTTCTCCGCCCAGTTTTCTAACCGACACAAATCGCTCTGGAGTTCCTCACTGTCCTCCTGCGATCTGATTTCCCGGCAGAGTTTTGTGTCGTCTGCAAACTTGATGATCTCACTGGATGTTCCGTTTTCCAGGTCATTGATATAAATATTAAAAAGGATCGGCCCAAGTACCGTATTTCATTTATCAATGGAATACGGTAGAGACAATTGGATTGAACAGAATTAGAATGGAATGCAATTCATATGTAATCAATTAGCCAACAGAGACTTTGAAAACGGAGACTGTTAGCGGGTGGGTATAAGATCAGGGCAGTTGATCGCAGTGTTAGAAGTATTCATTTCATGGAAAATGTTACCTATCTTTGTCATCTGCTGATGAAGAATACAACATAAAATATAAAAAGTAAGGTATAAGAACATAAGAACATAAACAATGCCTCCACTGGGTCAGACCCGAGGTCCATCGCGCCCAGCAGTCCGCTGATGTTGAGCAGGACTATGAGACAGTGATATGATCAGACATGAATCTTTTTGTGGGAATAGATTGCAATATATTTTGAAAGGAACTAATATAACATCGCCATTTGAGAACACTGGAAAAAGTTTGCTCCTTATAAAGATTGGATTAACGGTGGACAGTCAAGGACTTCATCACAGAAGAATTGAACTAAGAGTTTTTAACAATATAGGGGCATTTTTATGGAGTGGGAAAATGAGAGTACAATTCCCCCTTCCCATTTGTGGTTTCGACACTCGCAATTTCACATATTTGTGATTTTTTTGGGGGGATGGGGGAAAAAACCCCATAGTATAGCACGTTCCCGTCTCTCTCCAGCCTTGCCCCCCGGCATCCTGGCCTTACCTGGTGGGCTTTCAGGGCAGAAGCTATCTTCCTATCTCCTGCCCCGTGTAGATTGCCAATAGGAAATGGCTTCCGTGAGCTCCCATTGTAGTCTCGAGAGACTATGGGAACTCGCAGCAGTCATTTCTTATTGGCACCACCAGGTAAGGCCAGGATGCTGGGGGAAAGCGGGAGGGAGGCGGGGGTGAGTCATAGCCGGACGAGAAGATATTTGTGATTTTTCCCTATTTGCGGTCTGGCTCTGCCCCTATCCCCCGTGAATACCGAGGGAGAAGTGCACATATTTTGTGATTAAGATATGTAATAGTATTTAAAAGAATATAATAAAACAATTTAGGAATTTAATGTATAAGTACTGAGTAGAAGATGAACAATATAAGTTTCTTCATTGTTCTTATTGAATATGTATTAAAAAAAAGGAAGAAGGAAGACCGAATAGTGGCTGGCATGTCAACGAGTGAGGTGAGGAGAATCCTTCAGAAAGTGGAAGAAGGATCTGACTGAAAATAAATGTAAACAACATAAGGAATGTCAAGTCAAATGCAAGATGTTGGAAGCAAAAACACACAGTAAAACCTTTTTTAGGTACAGTGGTGCCTCGCATAACGGCCGCCTCGCACAGCGAACGCTGCGCACAACGAACTTCTTGTCTTGATCCGTACAACGGACTTCGTTTCACACAACGAAGTCGCCCGAGCTGCATCGCTTAACTAGCGCTACATATTTTAAACCTCCCCCCGCCGCCACCGCATATTTTTAAACCTCCCCCCGCCGCCACCGCATATGTTTAAACCTCCCCCCGCCGCCACCGCATATGTTTAAACCTCCCCCCGCCGCCACCGCATATTTTTAAACCTCCCCCCCGCCGCCTGGGCCTGCGCTGATCTCTGAATGGCTGCAGTCAGCTCTCGCGGGACTCACAAGAACTAACTGCAGCCAGCTCTCGCGGGACTCACAAGAACTAACTGCAGCCATTCGGAGATCGGCATGGGCCCACACAGGCGTGCAGAGGAATTGCTCCTGATCTCTGCGCTTCTGGCCTGTACGCCACTGGCTGGGAAAGATGGGAGGAATTAAAAAAGGTACTGGGGAGTATGTGGGGGGTGATTATAATACACAGCAAGGATCAACAAAACCCCTGTCTCCCCTCCCCTTCACATATATCCCCTCTATATCATGCTAACAGCTCTAACAAGGTAAATTTATCTTTTTTTATGTCATCTTAGCATATTTTATGCTACAGAACGAATTATTTTTTTTTACATGTATTGTTATGGGAAAATGCGTTTCACATAACGAACTTTTCGCATAACAAACTTGCTCCTGGAACGAATTAAGTTCGTTGTGTGAGGCACCACTGTATATTAAAAGGAAGAAGTCGGGAGGAGAATCATTTGGACCAC
Organism: Geotrypetes seraphini; assembly: GCF_902459505.1. Classification (NCBI taxonomy): domain Eukaryota; kingdom Metazoa; phylum Chordata; class Amphibia; order Gymnophiona; family Dermophiidae; genus Geotrypetes; species Geotrypetes seraphini. Next base: position 77,041,254 of record NC_047089.1, on the reverse strand, counting down.
TAGACAACCAAAGGATAAAAGGGGCACTCAGGAAAGACAAGACCATAGTGGAGAGATTAAACAAATTATTTGCTTCGGTCTTCATCAAGGAAGATGTGGGGGAGATACTGGTGCCAGAAATGGTATTCAATTCTGATGAATTGGAGAAACTCACACAAATCTCTGTAATACTGGACTACATGGTATACATCCCAGAGTAATGATAGAATTGAAAAATGAATTTGCAGAGCTAATGTTAGTAATTTGTAATTTTTCTTTAAAATCCAGCATAGAACCAGAAGACTGGAGGATGGCCAACGTGATGCTGATTTTTACAAAGGGTTCCAGAGGTAATCCATAAAATTATAGACTGGCGAGTCTGATGTCGGTACTGGGCAAAATTGTAGAGATTATTATAAAGAACAAAATGACAGAACATATACGTAAGCATGGATTAATGAGAAAAAGCTAACATGGATTCAGTCAAAGGAAATCTTGCCTAATCAAGCTACTGTAATTTTTTAAGTGGTGAATAAACGTGTGGATAATGGTGAGCCAGTTGATATTGTGTATTTGGATTTTCAAAAGGCATTTGACAAAAAGGAAATTAGAAAGTCATGGGATAGGAGGTAATGTCCTATTACGAATTACGAACTGATTGAAAGACAGAAAACAGAGTAGGTTTAAATGGTCAACATTCTCAAAGGAGAAGGGTAAACAGTTGGGCTCCCCATAGGTGTGCTGGGACCACTGTTTTTTAACATATTCCTATCTCTCGATCACTGATAAATAACTAGTGAGATAATTTAATTTTCTGATTACACAAAGTTGTTAAATTGCAAGAGGATTGTGAAAAACTGCAAAAGGACCTTGTGAGAATGGGCATCAGAATGGCAGATGACGTTTTATGTGAACAAGTACAAAGTGGTGCATGTGGGAAAGAGGAACCTGAAATATAGCTATGTGATGCAAAGTTCTATGTTAGGAGTCACAATCCAGGAAAAGGATCTAGGTATCATTGTTGAGGATAAGTTGAAACCATCAGCTTAATGTGCGGCGGTGGCAAAGAAAGCAAATAGAATGTTAAGAATTATCTGGAAAGATATGGACAACAAAGATTAAAATGCTATAATGCCCTTGTATCGCTCTATGGTACCACTGGATTCAAATATTATGTGCAATTCTGGTCGCCGTATCTCAAAACAGATGTAGCAGATTTAGAAAAGGTATAGAGAATGGCAACGAAAATGATAAAGGGATGGGATGACTTCCCTATGGGGAAGGCTAAAGTGGCTAGGGCTCTTCAGGTTGGAGAGAGATGTCTCAAGAGTGATGTGATAGAGGTCTATAAAATACTGAGTGGAAAAGGGGTGGATTTGAGTCGCTTGTTCACTCTTTCCAAAAATACTAGGATTAGGGGGCATGCAATGAAGCTACAAAGTAGTAGATTTAAAACAGCCCGGAGAAAATATTTCTTCACATCTCTAATTAAACCCTATAATTTGTTGCCAGAGAATGTGGTGAAATCAGCTTAGCAGGGTTTTAAAAAGGTTTGGATAATTTCCTAAACGAGAAATCCATAGGCCATTATTGAGATGGTTGGAGTAATCCACAGCTTATTTCTAGTATAAGCAGCATAAAATCTGTTTTATTATTTGGGATCTAGCTAGGTACTTGGGACCTGGGTTGGCCACTATTAGAAACAGGATACTGGGCATGATGGACCTTCAGTCTGTCCCAGTGGGTAGTTCTTATGTTTGGTGCCCCTTCCCCCAACTTAAGATTTCAAATAATCCACCATGATCCAACATCTGCCCCTCTCTATTAACCCATTCCCACCCACCCTCATGTGTTTCAGCATCCCCCTCTCTCATGCTGTACCTTAAACAATGTCTCTCCCTGAGTCTAAAGCTCACCGGCACAAGCAGCAATTCACCTGCAGTGCCAAAGCAGAATTCTCTCTGAGATGTCCCACCCTATCAGAAAGAAGGACCAGCACCCCCAGCAGCAAAGATCAATCACATCTGTCCCTGGCAAGCTGTAGACTCATGGAGAGATACTATTTAATAATAATAATTTTATTCTTATATACCACCAAAGCCGTAGTAGTTTGAGGTGGTTTACAACAAAGAAGAGCTGGACAATCAGCGAGTATAGGTACAATGTAAAGACATCAAAATACACGTGAGCAGGATACAGAGGTAAGGCATAAGAGATCTTGGGAAACAATTTGGTTAGAGTTAAAGAAATAAGGCATAAGAGGTCTTAGGTTACACATCGATTAAACAAGTTTGTTTAAAGTGCAATATGGGGGAGGGAGATGCTGGACAGCAGGGGAGAGGAGCAGACACCTGACTGGTTGAAAAGAATTGAGGAGGGGGCAAGGGGAGAGAAACAGAGTTACTGACTCACTTAAGCACAGGGTATATTGTGTGGCTGCCCTATTGTCCCTCCTTAATGCTAACCCTGTTGGGAAAATAGGACCTGTGAAGAGACAGAATTAGAAGTAAAAAAACAGAAGAGAAACTGAAAAGCAAACTACTACAGTGATGTGATTAGAGAATGACACAGTGACAAAATTCATCACCGTTCCCGCCGCGGGAAATAATCCCATTTCATTTTTTAGTGTCTATTTCAGCCTCAGTCCTTCTACCCCAGCATTCTTCAAAGCAAAGCTTGAGGGTCAGTGGTTGTGGCCATTCATACTCTGATTCTTCCCTCTCTCCTTAAAGAATGACATGAAGATTGTTTACCACGGTTATCCACGGGAACGGTGATGAATTTTGTCACCGTGTCATTCTCTAGCATGACTTTGAAAGGCTATACACGGAGTTTCGCCCAAGATAGTATACCAATGAAAAAATTAAAAAAGGAAAGCAGCAAAATCACAGCATAGTGCTTGAAAAACCAATATTACTACTAGTTGTAAGTTTCCAAGGTGACTGACCCCCAAAAATGAAGGCTAATAAGAAATCATTATGGGTATGTAAAAGTGTGAGTTTTAACAATAGAGAGAGATCAAACAGTTCCATAATGCTCCCTCTGATTCCTTAATAAAAAAAAATTGCTAAGAAAAGCAAACACTACAATGCATCAAACAAGCACCATGTTACTACTATGTAGCCAACTTTTTTTCTTACAAAGAACATATGGGACAGGAAGCTATACAAAGTTTTTTTCACAAACTAGGAGTGTGTGGCACAAAGTAGGAGTGTGTGGCACAGTGGTTGGATCTACAGCCTCCGCACCCTGGGGTTGTGGGTTCAAACCCCGCGCTGCTCCTTGTGACCCTGGGCAAGTCACTTAATCCTCCATAGCCCCAGGTACGTTAGATAGATTGTGAGCCCACCGGGACAGAGAGGGAAAAATGCTTGAGTACCTGATTGTAAAAACCGCTTAGATAACCTTGATAGGCGGTATATAAAATCCTAATAAACTTAAACTTAAACTTAAACAACAACATGTAAACAGTGAAACAGTAACATGCGGGGGGGGGGGGGGCACACACGACAATTCTGCTGTTCTTTAAAATAAATATCTGCGGGATTCCTAGGTACACCTCCTGAAATATGTCATAATCTGTTTTGACATCTGACAAGAGCTAAAGAAAAAAAAAACCGGGGCCTCTAACTTCAACATCCATCTGGTGGATCTGCAAACCTTTCGTACAACGTGGCATATGTTACGGATCCTAAATCGCTCTAAAACTTTTCCTTGTGATGGCAGGGACACAGCTGTCACCTCGCTGCGTTTTGGCACCCAGCGGAGAAAGAACCCGTGGGTAGGGGGGGTGAGTGCTCGGGGAGCTACAAGACCGGCCAGCCAGAACCGAAACTTCCTCGCGGAGGACACTGGAGCGAACAGAGGCAAAAAAAGGAGCTATAATAAACCTGCAACTTTCTCAGGAACTCTGAAACTTCCCGGCGCTGGAAAAAAAAAAAAAGGAGGGGAAAGCGGGTGAGAGGCCTGCGGGCCTATCCCGACTCGGAGAGCGCAGGCCCGCACCGGGGAAAGAGAGAGGGAGGAAGGGGAAAAAGAACATCTTACCAGCCCTCCTCGACCAGCGACGAACTTATGGGACCCGCCATGTCTCCCTCTGACTGGCGGGCGCGTAATCAACGGTGTGCCGAGGTCAGCGCGACGCGCGGCTGCCCAGGGGGAGGGAGGGGTCGGAGGGGAAAGGGGAGGGGGAGCCCAGGCAGGGACAGAAAGGAGTTCGGGACGTAAGGAACCAACTAACTCCAGCCGGGAAACAAAAGCCGAGCAACTCCGCACGCACGCCGGCCGTCGCACGATAGTGTCGTCAGCGCGTAGCAGGGCCGACGCTGCAGCCCGCCGTGGCTAGTGGTGGGAAGCCGGGAGCCGAAAGCGTTGTATACGTTTCTCATGCTGCACGAGAGAGGTTCTGTGAGGCAGCGCTAGCGGGATCTGGCGCAGCTGCTTGTTTTGCTAGACTGCTCAATAGTGCTGGAATGCAAGCGCCGACAAAATAGAAGAATGGGAAGCGATTCAGCTGTTAAAAGTAACCGGTTAAGCGCCTAAGAATGTCGACTTCTGCTAATAACACAGTGTGAAGAGGCCATCAGTCTGCTAACGGAGTTGGCCAGTTCTAGGCATTTTAAACCTCTGTGTTAATGGTGTTTATGATTATTTGTAACGCCCCTGTCAACTCTTATACTTGTATGTTTTGTTTTAGGATTACTATATTGACCGGATTATACACTGTGGAGTTACTTTTATAACTGGGTGCCCAATGTTATACTTAGTCTTTAAGGGCAGCTAGGGTCCAACGTTTCCTTATAGAATACTAGTGGAACTCAGCATTGGTGTGACTAACAAGTATGCAGTCACTATTAGAGAATGACATGGGGACAAATTTTCCCATCCCATCCCAGTGAGTTCTTTTCCTGCCCCATTCCTGCAAGCTTTGTCCTCATCTGCACAAGCCACAAATACTTTAAAGTCATAAATATTCAAGGCTTGTGCAGTTAAGGCAGAGCTTACAGGAATGGCGTGGGGATAGGACAGGGAAGTTGAGTTCTTGTAGGGACGGGAACTAAATTGTTCCCGTGTCATTCACTACACCAGTCATAGACCTAGGTCAACAGGGCAAAAGTACATGTAATTTTCAGTATTTTTTAAATTGCATGAGTAAGTGAGTTCCACTCATGTCATTTCCATGTGTTGCATAGATGAATGCCACTATGCCACTTACAAAAATAAGTGGCAGTGACTTGATTAAGTACTGTTATGTAAGGACAAATGTAAGTTGCACATATATGCAGATACTTAGTTATAAGAGTTCTCTAAATAAGGGTAAATGTAAGTTTCTTTGGTTCTGTAAAGGTAAGTTAGTTAGTAAGGAGGGAGAAAGAGAGAAGAACTCAAAATATTAGTGCAATCACACAGTGCAGAATTTCTGTAGATTTACCCAGTCCTGTAGAACAGGTTGAACTCTGCAAAGGTGTAGTCATCAGGTCCATCTGCAGTCTCTTTTCCCCTTCCTTGCAGAAATCGTGCAGAGGGAAAAGGAGGAGGAAGTGATCCCCATGTACAGCTATTCCCTTTCTCCTCCACTACTGCCTCATTCCCAACTATTTAAGTAAACTGCAGGGCTGTAGGAAGGTTTGCACAGTTCATCTAGTCCTAAACAGTCAGGTGTAAGCTTGTAGAGGAGGAGGAAGTGACCCACAATGCTCATCTGAATACTCTCTTATTTATGAAAGTATTTGTGATCAATTAATCAACAGAAGATGTAATGTATGGCAGTTGAACCTCCCAGTGAATGATTTGTTAGGATGCATTATGTAGATATTTTATTATTAAGAATGTTTGTTTTACAGTATTGTGTATGTATATGAGTGTGAGCCACTTAGTTGTAGGCAAGGCATAAATAAATAAAATAAAAATAAAATAGAACTGATGCCAAGTGTGCAATGGGGAGAGGGGGTTAGAATGTTAGTGTCTCATGGGGAGGGTGGGAGGAAGGGTGCCTCTACAAAAAATTCCTTGATCGATCTCTAGCATTCCAAGCAGGCAAATGGAACAAATGCCTCTCTACCCTTATCTCCAATTCCCTCCACTATCAAACATTCCGGAAGTTAACTAAAACCTACCTCTTTGACAAATTCCTCTGATCAACCCTCCCTCCTCCCCCTTCTCCTCCTGACCTCTCCCCCTAAACCCTCACGACCTCATGCAACACTGCAATCTGTAACGCTGCTCTATCTAACTATAGCAATTTTAACCGTTCTGAACATATAACCTAACTGCCAAAATAACTTCACAGCACATTTATTGTCAAAAAACGTAAAGATAACCTGACCGAATTTGTATCGTCCAAAATGTAAATCTAACCTTAACGAAATTGTAACATCACTGTAAATGTACAGTCTCTTCTTCTGTTAACCGCATAGAACTTCCATGGTAATGCGGTATACAAGAATAAAGTTATTATTATTATTATTATCACTTATGGGAAAGGTACAATGACAGCTGGGAAGAGGAGGAGAGAGAATGAGAGATGGGGAGTGTACCTTGGGGGGGGGGGGAGGAGAGAATAAGAAGTAGGGATCTTGGATGTTGGAGAAGACTTGGGAGATAGACAGAATTGGGGGTCTTGCTGGGAGTTAGACCTGCAGTTGGAGAGAAAGATGGAACAGAGTAGGCTGGAGCCTTAGGAAAGAAAAGGTAGGAGGAAAACAATATTTTTTTTAAAAAGATAATCTAGATGGATTACAATATTTGAAAATACTACATCAAAGTTATCAGAAAATTTACAATAAATAAATTAAAATATTGAGTTTTAAAAAATGTTCAAAAGACATAATATGAAGAAACTGTCCTTAATCCAGTAGGAAGATCATTCCAAAGTTTGGTTCCTACATATTCAAAATATTTACTTATCAAAGCCTTCAAACAAATATATTTACTTGTTGAATAACTGAGCTTCAAAGAATGTTGGAAACGAAAATCAATCCTACTTACTGGAAAGGATATCTTAATAAACCCTCAAGTCCCATACCATATAACATTTTATATATCAATGTGACCACTTTAAAATGTATTCTCTTCTCAACCATCAACCAAAACATTAGGTGACGAGTCAAAAACCGCACGAGACAGTTGCACACGGACAGTGCCAGGCGTGCAGGACATCAGCGTGATAGATTTAAACACTATTGTAAAGCGCTCCGAGGGTGGGTGTGGGGGATCCCACCCCCCATTACAGAGGAAACTAATTTTTTCCTAAAAAAGAAGGAGAAAGGCTGTTTCCCTCCATAACGGTTGCGCCAACAGTTCTAAGTAAAGTGGGGTCCCCCCACCCCACACACACACACACCCTTGGAGCGCTTTAAAATAGTGTTTAAATCCAGTGTGCTGACATCCTGCACGCGATTGTCTCGCACAGTTTAGTCTATGTACCAAACATTATGCCAACCCCAGTTTTTTAAATGACTTCCTTAAAGTGAACCTTTGTTTTCTGCTTTAGTGTAGTTATACATACATATTATATATACTCATTTTGCACCAGGACTAGCTACACACCCTGTGTATCAAAATCAGTTCCTTCAAGTTTAACTGTAATAACTTGCCTTGAGTTTAGCCTTCCATCTGTTTATCCCAACAGGCTCTGTACCACCCATCTTGTCCCTGTCTAATATCTGCACTTGGCCCTTGGGCTATACGATAAACTTAATTTTAAAAAAGCAATAGTCATTTCTGTGTTGTTTGAATGTTATGATGTAATTTTTTGTAATTTATTTCTTATATACCGCTAAATTCCGTTAGGATTCTAAGTGGTTTACAGAAAATAGACATTAGGGTGCATTAAAATTACAAGTAAGATAGGTACTTAGAAATTCCCTTACTGTCCTGAAGGCTCACAATCTAACTAAAGTACCTGGGAAAATAACAATTAGTAGAGTAATGAAGAAATAAAATAGAGATAGATGAGAAAAAATAAGAAAATAAACATTCTAATAAGACTACAATGATCTAAAGGACTTTGAAAGGTTAAAAAGAGGGGAGATAGGAAATAGAAGCAGAAGGGAGAACCATTGAAACTATAGAATTCTGGGGAAATTTAAATGAAATTTAAATAATAAAATAAAAACAAAAACAAGTGGCAAAACAATGAATAAGATTTAAAAATATATCATAAACTAAAAAGAAAGTGAAAAAAAAAATAGTCAAGACTGAAGTCCAGCTTGAAATGACTTCACTGCTTTGGCTGCCAAACTTCTCCAGGTGTCATGGGGGATCTCGGTTTATATTTGGGTCAGTGCTGACCCGACCCCCCCTGACAAACCTGTTGCATGCCTCTGCTGGGCCTGCCATGAGACCTGGTGGTCTAGCGATGGCTGGGACTGGAGGGATCCCTCCCGTCTCCTGTACCAGCCAATTCTAAGAAATGTGTGTGTGTTTATGCTGATATTGTATTATATTTCTCATTTGAATTTTAGTGCTGTTGGGGGGGGGCATTGGGGAGGGCCGTCATTGGCAGGAGGTAGCCAGCACAGCATTTTTTTTTAAATGGGGCAGATATTATGCATATGTAACACATGCATAATATCTGCGCCATTAAAAAAAGGAAAAAGCCCCAACAGCTTTGGGGCTTCACCAAACCAGCTCTGCGCATGTGTCAGCTGCTCTCACAGGGACTGATTGGACGTGGATTACCACAAACCTCCATGCAAATAATTTGCAGGGATGTTTGTTAAAATATCAATCGCTGTTCCAGAGTCGGTCCAAAAATCTGCCAAGAGTAATTCACACAGTCTTAACAACCTTGTTTTGTTCATCTAGCCCAGAATGAACAGAGAAGAGTAATTTGCAGACTGAGGATTCTAAGGGGCCCCTTTACTAAAGTGGGATAAAGGTTTGAACTTATATGGTCTTGGTGCAATGTTGATACACGTGGATGACCGAACCGAGATTTGTCTACCACTGAACATGTTGCTTTCTTCTTTTGTACAATCTTTACTACTGTGCTGTGACTGCAGCCAACTTTGCTGGCAATCTGGCGGCATGAAAATCCTTCCTCACCATCATTGACACACGAACATGCTCCAAGTCTTGTGCATAGTTGATGCAGAAAGTGTATGAAATTCCAAAAGACTGCACTTTTTATAGCTGCCCTCTTATCTAGACATCTGGACTGTGATTGACAGACAGAAGCAGCCTCCTGATTGGTCAGAAATAACGTGCTGATCCAATTATAAAGCATGATCTGTAAAATTAGAAACAAGTGATCTTAAAAAGTTGATTCTCAAAGTCAAATGTGTCTCTTATATGGTACCCAGACAAATATATTGGGTCAACAAAGAAATTAAAATAAAAGTTCAGAAAGTTGAAAGAGTGCAAAATTTATGGTTCCAGACTTTTACACACCACTGTAGTTTTTATAGTGAAATTCACAGAAAAAAAGTTAAATACAAAAAGAAAATACGAGTAAATAACCTTTCATTGAACTAACAACTAGCCTTCATAGCAACAGAGAACACACCTAGCTGAAAAAAAGACTATACAGTCTTTCTTCTCTGTTCATACAAACCAACAGCCAATTCTCTAAGCCTTTTTTTTAGGGCTCCTTTTATTAAACCACAATAGCCATTTTTAGCACAGGGAGCCGCGCTGCTCCTGACTCTAATAGGAGCTCTACGAGCATCGGAAGAAGTGCAGGTCATTCAGCACGGCTCACTGCGCTAAAAACCGCTATCACAGTTTAGTAAAAGGAGCCCTTAATCTTTTGCTAACCCTGGGTGCTTGTCTTATGCTTCCCTGAATTCAGACACTGGCCCTGTGCACTTATATTCCTATCATATATCTTTCAATGTGTAAGAAATGGGAAAGGAAGACTGCCAAGAGAAGAGGGATATGTGTGAGAAGGATAGGAACAAGGTATGAGATAATGAGGGGGGAAAGAGAATAGATAAAGAAAAACATGCATACATTCTCCGAGATATATTTCTTTAGATTATACCAGAGTACCACCTTTCACCCTCCTTTCCATTGAATTTTTACCTTTGATGTATTAAAATATTTCTATCATATCTTCCCTTTCCCACTTCTCCAGGATGTTTAGATGTTTAAGGACCTCATGAAGTGATTTAAAAAGTACAGTTTGTGGGGAAAATAGCACACACCACACGGAAATAAACAAATGCCAAACTATAGACATTTTGCATTATTTTTCCTGCAACTTGCACATTACTAGTAAACTTTCAAGCAAAGTCCATTTCATACAAAAGTTTTCCATTTTGAACTAATGAGCTTCAATGATGCTAAATCATGCATTCTAGCTTATTAATGCCAAAATTGTAACAACAAAAAAAGCTTGCTAAAAAGGGGAGGATTTCATTTTAGTTATTGCCATCTGGTATGGTTTAAATCCTTCTTTATCCCAGGACAAGCAGGCATGATATTCTCACATGTGGGTGACGTCATCTACGGAGCCCCAGCGCGGACAGCTTTTCAAGCAAACTTGATTGAAGTTTCAAGTTTGCACACTGCACCACGCATGTGCATGCCTTCTCGCCCACTAGAGGGCGCATCTCACCTCGTGGTCCTCAGTTCAATTTTTTCCGCGGAGCCAGAAAGCCCTGTGGATTTGAGCTCCAATTTTGCTGCCTTTCTGCCGCCGCGTTTGAGTATTTTTTCGAATCGCGGTGCTCTTTAGTTTTGTTTTAGTGTTAGTTTCCTTCGTTTAAAAAAAATATATATATATTTTTCTTTTCGTTGGGCTCCGGGGGCTCCCGGCAGCCGTGGCCGCGGGACGTCGGTCGTTCCCGGCCCGTTTTTCCGTACATGTCCCGTCCTGTGACGGGTTTTAAGAAATGCAGCCGGTGTGAGAGGTTGCTTTCTATCACCGACCCCCACCGGTGGTGCATTGTTTGTCTGGGCTCGGATCATCCGACAGCTTCTTGTGACCGTTGTACTACTCTTCAGCCCAGAGCTCTCCGCCGCCGAAGGGCCAGAATGGCGGAGTTATTTGCCGTGGACGCGCCTGTGAAGGCCTCGACGTCGGCCTCGGCTTCGGCCCCGGCCTTGACCTCGGCCTCGGCGCCCTCGGGGGCCTCGGCTTCGCCTCGACCCTCGACATCGAAGGCGTCCTCGGGAAAACCTACGTCGGGTAAGTCCTCTGTTCCATCCCCGACAGCTAAGAAGCCATCCTCTGCCCCGGCTAAGGCGAGTGGGTCGGCTTCGGCCCCGCCTAGGACCCCGGCATCGCACACCCCGAGGGAATACTCGAGATCGAGGTCGCCCTCCAGGGAGTGTGCTCCGGACTCGGAACTCCCGACCTTCGTCGGGATTCCGGCCTTTCAGGACCTCCTCCGAGCTCTTATTTCATCGGAGCTGTCGGGGGCCCTGGAAGTGCTGCAACGGGCTTCGGTCACGGCTGCCTCGACCTCGGAAGCCCCGACCTCGGCGGCCTCGGCCTCGGGTATTGAGGCTCCAGTTACCTCGGCCCCGGTCTTGCCCTCGACCTCGGCCTCGGGGGTGCCACCTGAGCAGAGCGTGCGACCCAAGGACAAGATGCGCCGGGTGCGCCGCATTTCCTCCTCCTCCTCGGGTTCTTCCCGGGGCGCCTCGCCCTCGACGCGACCTCGGATGGGGCGCCGCTCGAGGAAGCCGAAGCGCCCGCGGGGCTCTCCTCGGCGGCACGATCGTTCCTCGCCGCTCGGGGGCGAGGCTTTGCAGGTATCGGAGTTGCGCCTCGATAACCCGAGGCTTCTCCGATCTCCTCCTAGAAGGACTTCCCGTGCCGCCTCGCCGAGGAAGGGGGAGAGGCTCCCCCGGACCCCGGGGTCCTCGCCCAAGGGTTCTTCGAGACGGAGAGTTTCTCCTTCCCCCTCGGGGCCTTTGGAGCGGGAATCCTGGGGCTCGGGGTCGGCGAGGGATCCTCATTATTCCCACGAGGCCTCTCCCCTCTCCTCGGTGGGGAGGTCGAGAACCCCTTCTCCACCCGCCAGGCCGTCCTCATTTTCCACCTTCGTTCAGGACATGGCCCGAGCTCTAGGGTTGGACCTCATGGTGGGTTCTCAATATTCCAAAGAATTTTTGGAGGAGCAGGACCTTCCCACCCCACCTAGGGAGGTGCCTCGGCTCCCCTTGAATAGAATCTTCCTGCAGACCTGGCTGAAGAATTTGGCTAACCCTCTTACAGTCACGTCTGTCCCATCCAAGATGGAAGCGAAGTACAGGACAGTGCCCCCTAAGGGGTTTGAGAAGGCGCAACTCTCCCACCAATCTCTGCTGGTGGAGTCTGCCCTTAAGAAAACACAGCCCTCCCGGGTTTCTGCGGCGGTTCCACCCGGCAGGGAGGGGCGGACCCTGGACAAGTTTGGCCGTCGCCTCTATACTAATTCCCTGATGGCCACCAGGGTACTAAATTATGCCTTCACCTTCTCCTCATATCTGCGTGGCATGGTGAAGGACCTTCCTCAATATCGAGACTCCCTACCGGACTCCCAAAGAGCAGGATTCGATAAGTTTATGTCTAACCTGTCTCAATTGCGGTTGTACCTCTTCCATGCGGTGTACGATGCATTTGAGCTGGTTTCGAGGGTGTCGGCTTTCGCAGTGGCCTTGCGCCGTCTGGCCTGGCTTCGCACCCTCGATATGGACCCAAACCTGCAGGAACGTCTTGCAGACTTGCCTTGTGTGGGGTCCGAGTTATTTGACGAGTCCTTGGATGCGGCGACCAAACGGTTGTCGGAACAGGAGCGCTCGTTAGCCTCCCTGGTCCGCCCCAAGCCTAGGCCCCCGCCGCAGAAACCCTTCCGTCCTCCGCCGCGCCGATATCCTCAGAAGTCTACCCCGGCTTTTTCTAGGCCACCGCCGAGACGTCCATCTCAGCGAGGCAGAGGGGGACAATCCCAAGCCCCGGCGCAGGGTCCTTCCAAACCCGCGCCATCCTTTTGACGGGCTGAGCGGAAGGGGCTGGTTCCCCTCCGCGATTTCACAGGAACCCCTTCCCATAGGGGGGCGTCTTCGGTCCTTCTATGTGGCCTGGACCGAGATAACATCAGACGCTTGGGTGCTCCGGACCGTCTCCGAGGGCTACTCGCTCAACTTTGTGTCCGCGCCACCGGATCAACCCCCGGGGGCTACCTCTTCCAACCGAGCACAACTTCCTATCCTTCTGGCCGAAGCCAGGGCTCTGTTGAAGCTTCAGGCGGTGGAACCGGTCCCCAAAAATCAACTGGGGAAGGGGTTTTACTCCCGTTACTTTTTAGTCCCAAAAAAGACCGGGGACTTACGCCCCATTCTGGATCTCAGGAAGCTCAACAAATTCCTGGTCCGGGAGAAGTTTCGAATGCTGTCTCTCCCGATCTTGTATCCTCTTTTGGAGGAAGGGGACTGGATGTGCTCCCTCGACCTGAAGGAAGCGTACACCCATGTTCCGGTGCACCCCGCCTACCGGAGGTTTTTACGGTTCCAGGTGGGAGATCTGCACCTTCAGTACTTCTCTGCTGTCTCAGAGTCAAGGGTCAATGTTACATCCCAATCTTCAGTCATTACACCTGACAGCTTGGTTTCTTGCTCCTTAACTTCGCCTGGTCTGTCTCAATCTGTGAAGGAGGTATTGGAAGCCTCCCGCAAGATTTCTACCAGGCTTTGTTATTCACAGAAATGGACCAGGTTTTCCACCTGGTGTTCTTCGTTTCACCTGGATCCTGTTTCGGTTCCGGTGTCCTCGGTCCTGGAATACTTATGGCACCTGTCGCACTCTGGTCTGAAAACCACCTCTGTGCGTGTTCATCTTAGTGTCATTTCGGCTTTCCATCATCACCTGGATGGACGTGCTCTTTCGCTCCATCCTTTGGTGACACGTTTCATGAAAGGGCTACTCAGGGTTTGTCCCCCTCTTAAGCCTCCTCCTGTCGTGTGGGATTTGAATGTGGTTTTGGCTCAATTGATGAAACCTCCCTTTGAGCCACTCGACAGGTCTCTGTTGAAATTTCTGACTTGGAAGGTGATTTTTCTGATTGCTCTCACATCCGCTAGAAGGATTGGAGAGTTGCAAGCTTTGGTTGCGGACCCTCCCTTTACTGTATTCCATCATGATAAGGTGGTTCTCCGCACGCATCCGAAATTTTTGCCCAAGGGACGGGCATCTCAATCAGTCCATTGTCCTTCCTGTGTTCTTTCCGAAACCCCACTCCCATCCTGGCGAGACGGCGCTTCACACACTTGACTGTAAGAGGGCGTTAGCATATTACCTTCAACGCACCAGGTCTCATAGGAAAGTTCCTCAATTGTTTTTGTCCTTTGATCCTAATCGATTAGGGCATCCTGTTTCCAAGCGCACTCTGTCTAACTGGTTGGCTGCTTGTATTTCCTTTTGCTATGCTCAGGCTGGTCTTCCGCCCCCAGGTCGAGTCATGGGGCATAAGGTCAGAGCGATGGCAGCCTCTGTAGCTTTCCTCCGTTCTACACCTGTGGAGGACATATGCAAGGCGGCCACTTGGTCTTCAGTTCATACATTCACTTCCCACTACTGTCTGGACACATTGTCCAGAAGCGATGGCCGGTTTGGCCAGTCGGTATTGCGTAATCTGTTTTCCTAAATTGCCATCCTCCCACCTGCCCTTTTTTGGTTAGCTTGGAGGTCACCCACATGTGAGAATATCATGCCTGCTTGTCCTGGGATAAAGCACAGTTACTTACCGTAACAGGTGTTATCCAGGGACAGCAGGCATATATTCTCACAACCCGCCCGCCTCCCCGGGGATGGCTTCTTTGCTAGTTATGGAACTGAGGACCACGAGGTGAGATGCGCCCTCTAGTGGGCGAGAAGGCATGCACATGCGTGGTGCAGTGTGCAAACTTGAAACTTCAATCAAGTTTGCTTGAAAAGCTGTCCGCGCTGGGGCTCCGTAGATGACGTCACCCACATGTGAGAATATATGCCTGCTGTCCCTGGATAACACCTGTTACGGTAAGTAACTTTGCTAAATGTGCAGGCCATAAAACTGCACATAATAGCCAAAAGGAAAAAATGAGGCAATAGTACTTTGTATACATTTCTGATGAGACCTTATTTGGACTCTTAATTTCCTTTTCTCAGAACTTGTAAGTCCTAAATACAACCTATTGGCTCTTAGAATCCTTCTATTAGTGTCTTTAACAGTTTCCCAGCCTTGCTGCCCCACCTATGCTTTCAGTACTTGTAGAGTTTCATGCTGTACTATGCCCTTTGGATAGGAGGGTTTGTAATTCTAATCTAATCCTTCCATTTGTGAGTCGCACAAACCTATACAAGCTCAAGGTGACAGATCAAAGAGGAAGTGGGAAAGTAGAGGGGGGGCATGGAGAAGCAAGGGGAGGGTCCTAGAAGTAGGGGGTGCAAAACAGAAACTGAAACAGTTAAATGTCAAAGAGGTGGGTCTTTAGGTTTTTCCTGAATGCGGTGTAGTTTGTCTCTTTCTTGATTGCTTCTGGTCATTCCAGGTTTTTTACACCCAGATAAGTTAGCATAGAGTGGAAAATTAACTTGTAATGGAGGTATTTTCTGGATGGCAGGTTTAGTTGAATTCTGTTAAGGATTCTTCTTGATGTCGACCAAACAGTAGAGAATAGTTGGATGAGAGGGGCTGCTGAGTTTCCATACATAATCTGGTGTAGGATACATGAAGTTTTGAAAATTATTTGGGATGATATTGGGAGCCAGTGTAGTTGCCTGATGAAGGTTGTGATTGAATCATATTTCTTTAATTTGTAGATTAGTCTAACGGCTGTGTTCTGAATGAGCTGCAGTTTGTGAATAAGAGTGGTGTTGATTCCAAGGTAGGTGGAGTTGCAATAGTCCAGTAGAGGTAAGACCATCATCTGAACAATCAGAGCAAAGTGATGTGAGTGGAAGTATGGTCTTGTGAGACGCAGTTGACGTATAGTGTAGATGGTCTTTTTCCGAAGGTTAGTGGTTCCATTGTGAGAGTGTCATTTAAGATGCAGCCGAGTACCTTGGTGTATTTTTCCATTGTGAGAGTGATGCCTGATGAAAGAGTGAGGTTAGATATGACGTTCTGTTTTCGATGCGGAAACCAATGGCTTTGATCTTGGTGGCGTTTCAACTTGTTTGTTGCCCATGTTTTGATTTTATCTATATTGTTTGAGATTTTTTTGGCAATATTAGGATGGTTATTGGTTACATGAAGAAGGAGGATGTCATTGACATAGGATAGTACAGTTTCATCTTCCATTTTGATGTGTCCCAGCGAGCTCATGAATAAATTGAATAGGATTGGGGATAATGGGGAGTCTTGGATGCCATAGAATGCCTTCCAAGGGTTGGAGTATACTTCTTGCTTTTTGACCATGTATTCACAATTTTGTAGGAAGTCGGCGAACCATTTCAGTACAGTCTCTGCTATTCTGATTTCTGAGAGTTTGGAGATTATCCTGCCTAGTTTACTCATTGTTTATCCAAATTAGAGTTTTCCTTGCCTCCTGAAGTTTTCAAGACAAATCCACTACTTCTGCCTCCCTTTTCCACCCGCCATATACACTGTTGTCTGTTTCATGGTCTTCCCATGCTCAACAAAGGAATAGCCTAGATTCAATAGCCTAAAGTTATCATTCAGATATAATGCAGGGTTCATCTTCCACTGTAAGGATTGTCATATGTCACCCCATTGCATATCTGTTATTACTGGAGAATGACACATTACATTAGTATTTATGGACTAGTAATATGCCCCAGAAGGAGCCCAATGTGAGTTACAATTTAGGAAAGTCTGGCCATATGCAGGGATTACATTATTTCATTAGGGTTCATGACACAAATAACTTGGTTTGTGTTCATGTAGGTGTATGAATAATACCCTTCCTAGCAATATTGGGGGGGTGGGGGTTGTTCTTCTAGGTTGTAATCTAAAAGAGGATCACTAGTAGTGGTAAAGTTTCCTCCCATAATTAACTGATAATTGTCATAGGCTGCCAACCAAGCCATTAATAGAGAGAATTTATGATTATAAATATTTGGCACATAGATGCTACACATAGCCAGTCTTCTGTTACAAGTTTATTAAGTTTCAAGTTTATTAGTATTTCGATATACCGACCATCACGTGTATCTGGTCAGTTTACATGTTGTCCCTCTCAGGTGATAGATACTGTGTTGAGTAAAGGCCAGCTTTACGTGTAGTAGGATCTGCACCCCCTTTCTGACAGTCCTTGAAAGAAATGGAAGAAACTCTTCCTGCTCATTTCCTCACTTAAGAATATGCAAGACTCTAGCTTTTTTTAGTTAGTAAATGGTAATCCTGCTACATTTAGAGTGACTACTTTTACAGTAACTTAGCCAGTGCTCTTAATGGTGGCAATGCAAATATCGGCTACAATACTAATCCAAAATATGCCTACAACACCTCCCAGCTAAACTCTGAAGGAATGGCTATGACCCTGAAAGTGCTTGTA
Source organism: Geotrypetes seraphini (assembly GCF_902459505.1). Lineage (NCBI taxonomy): Eukaryota > Metazoa > Chordata > Amphibia > Gymnophiona > Dermophiidae > Geotrypetes > Geotrypetes seraphini. Next base: position 77,023,848 of record NC_047089.1, on the reverse strand, counting down.
TTATCCTTCCTATCATAAAAGTATCTGCTTCCTCCCTCTCTTCCCCACTCCCTACCATACATCCATCACCACATCAGACATTGCTCTATCCACAGTATCTCACATGCACATGTATTGTGAAACTCTGCAATCTAAACACTCTTTCCCATTTCTAACCACACCACAAAACTTCCAGCATCACATCCCAACCAAATGCATATACTTATACGATAGCCAGATTAACACAGCAATGATGATGAGTAGCATAAGGTTCTGAACCATACAAATGTGGCAGAGTCCCTTTAAAGAACGTATAGTATCACTGCACCCTGAGTTGATACAAGCACTATGCACACTTCTCAGTGGAGCGGAGCTATTGTAATTATTATCCACTAATAGTGCAGAAAGGGTCTTGGATGATAGCAGCTGCTACTCCTAGGCTTTCCAGCTCTTCACTATTGGGTTGTTTCAGAGATAAGGAACACAAGCCACTGGCTCTTGTTACTGTACCAGTTTTTAAAATGTCTCAAGTCCTACACATATTTTGAAGTTACTGCAGCATGCTAGAGGGTGGCTAGTGTATTTGTAAGTGCTAATGCATATCTTATGCAGCTAATACAGCTTAGTAAAAGGACTCCTAAACTATGAAAAATTTAAGGATTCAACAGACAGACTGAACTATGTATGGACAGTATTTCAGAGTTAATTTCACTGCTTGGTAATCTGAGGTAAAAGTAGCAATGTATTTGGTTTTAATTTAAAAAGTTAGTTTAAAAGGACATTTTTAATGAGCATATGCTGTAGGTTTTCATATCATGTTCCAAAGTATTTTTTGAGAGTTTGCTAATAAAAATGTTTGACAAACTCAATTATGTTCTAGTCAAATTAATTTTCTTAATTAGACTATAACATTCTGAAAAGGTAAATATAAATTCTGGTTTGATTAGCACAGCCCAAAACTTGTCGCTTAAGAAGCAGTGTCATCATTTGATTATGAAATACAACTCTTGTGTAATATTAGGATTTGGAAACTTTTTCAAACACGAAGCAAAGGAGAATGTTACTTTTGCAGTCAGAACCAGATCTGAGGCTATGGCTTCAGGAAAGCTTTCCACCATTTAGAAGCGATATAGGTATGGTTATGTGGTGGGAATGTTTAGGGGGAATGGTTGGTGTAAGGTGGGTGGGGTTGTGGGTATTTGAGGCTGTGTAGTGGAGATATTTCTGGGAGGATGGGATATATGTAGATGGGTTTCTTGACAAGTGTGTTTACAGGTGAGTGCTTTTGGTGTATACCTGTGTGGGTAACGGAACAAAAACTTGCCGGACAAAGGCGCGCCAACATTACAGAGCAGACAATTGAGCGCAAGACTCCAGTGTGCCACCCTAAAAGTTTATTTTAAAGAGCTCCCAGTTTATTTACACAGAAAACTTAACTTTTCCCCTAAAAAATACCGAAAAAGTTAAGTTTCCTCTATAATGGGGGTTCCAACCCCCCCCCCCCCCACACACACACACACACACAGCAGCGTGAACACTATTAAGTAAACTGGGGGTTCCCCCCTCACACACCCCCCTTGGAGCTCTTTAAAATAAACTTTTACGCCGGCGCCCTAGAGTCTTGCGCTCAATTGTCTGCTCTGTAATCTCAGCGCGCGTTTATGACTGAACCGCCTGTGTGTGAGTGGGTGTGGGTTGGGGAGGTGTCTGGAAGGCCTTTGGATATTAGAGCAACAATATATGGGGGATGTGTATGCTGATGTGTAGTAAAGCTTCAGCAGTGATTGTGAGGGGGTCTGTTAGTCGTGGGAGTGTGCATAATGCAGGGGTATCCAACCTCGGCCCTCACCAAGTCTGGTTTTTTGGATTTTCCAAATGAATATGCATGAGATATATTTGCATACAATGGAAGCAATGCATGCAAATAGATCTCATGCAACTTGTCAGGTAGAAACCAAGTTTCTAACTGACAAGATGCAGCGAGACCTGGAAACCTGCCACAAGCACAATGCCAGATGCGGAAACCCTGAGAGAACAGATTCATGCAAATTCATTGGGGAAATCCTGAAAACCAGACTGGATTGCATCCTTTGAGGACCAACATTGGATAATTCTGTCCTAATTTATGTGTATGAGAGTTGCATGTTGGCAGGGCTAGATTACGACATGGACAGACTGGATTGCATCCTTTGAGGACCAACATTGGATAATTCTGTCCTAATTTATGTGTATGAGAGTTGCATGTTGGCAGGGCTAAATTACGACATGGACAAACTGGGTACATGCTTGGGGCTCAAATATTTAAGAAGACCCTGTCAAATGTGCTTAGGACTCGGAAAACTATGGTTGCCAACTTTAGGGAGAGAAAAATTTCTAGAAAAAAAATCAGGTAATGATTCACAGCGCTACCTTTAGTTAAGACCTTTCAGAGTGGTGTGTGATAGATTAAAGCGGTGACAAAATTTCAAACTGCTGCTGTTTGTGTAAAACTAATCTGTACATCAGAGCCCCACATCAAGGAGTGCCAGGAACAAAGTGATAATCATTTGGGGGACATTGGGATGCAGTTCTGATCTTGGGGCTCCCCTGACTGCTTATATATGTGGGAGAAGATGTCTACATTTCTGCTACTAAACAAAGCTAAACAAATGTTTTTACTACCTCTAATAATTCATTTGGCATGTGTGAGTTATTTTTTTTGTTTTCTCCCTGGGGTGGTTAACAGAGGTTTATCTTTCTTTTCAAATCCATACATTTTTGTCAATATCTAGAAGCCTAAAGGATGACTAAAGTATCTGGACAATTTTTAAAGTTCAGATTTCCTTCTGCAAGTAACCAATCCTCCTCCTTGCTCACTGACCCTGCCCTACCTGCCTCCGGTATCATTAGCAGTTAGGTATTGCATGTATAAGTATATACCACCCCTCTTCCTAAAAAAATATGAGACCAAAGTGGTTCACAAAAAGAAAAATAACAAATAGAAAAAGGAAGGAAAGTTCAAGATACAACCACAGTTTTTAGGCGGTAGAAAGTCTTCAGGATACAACCAAATATCATGTAAGAATAAGATTGACATATTGGAACTAAAAGGGAATTCCAATGCGATGCTGCCTGATAAGAGAAAGATTGCTTCAATATCTTTTTATGAAGCATACCCCCTCCCCTTTTTTACAAAACTGTATTGCTCTTTTTACTGCCAGCCACGGTGGTAACAGCTCATAGAATTCCTATGAGCGTCAGAGCTGTTACCGCTGCGGCCGGAGCTAAAAATTGCACTATGGTTTTATAAAAGGGGGAGGGGGGTATGTTTATTGAGTTTTTAACATATAAACAAAAATACAAATGTATATATATTGCAATTCTGAAATAAGAGTACCATATTCAACCCAACTTCCCTCCTACTCAACCAATCCAGACCCAGAAGACAACTAGGAGAAGTCATTAGGAGCTACTATAAATATCATTCTCGACAAGACTTCAACTAAAGGAGAAATTTAGGACAACAAAGCATTGGACATAATACTTCACATTCTCAAAGTCAAGGAGAATAGGAATGGGAACCAAATCTGAATAAATTTGGTGTTTTTCTCTAATATCTTTTGTAAATGAATAGCTTTAAAAGAAGAAGAGAGCAACATGCCAAAAGAAGAATTTTGTCATACCCCACCATGAGAAGGAAAATAAACTAGTGATGCAAACTCTTCTGGGATAAACTCATTAAAATATTTAAAAACAAAACATAATTTAAAAATAATTATCATACTAGATGCTAATGAAGATCATATAAAAAGAGGACGTACATGATTAAACTTTGAATATTTTCCCTGCCTTTTACAAAACCGTAGTGCGCTTTTTTAGAATTGCCCACAGCGGTAACAGCTTTGACGCTCATAGGAAATCTATGAGCATCAGAGCTGTTACCGTTACAACCAGCACTTTAAAATCAATTTTCTAGATAATTTGTTCATCTGAGGATAAAATGTTAACATTTATTCCAAGATAATGCCTAAAACTTTGGAAGAAGTATCTATCAAAAGAATAGTCTCACTGAAAAGGGCCATGAAGAAAGACCTCGTCACTGGGTGGGGGAGGGATTGAGGCTGTGGTATTTGCCTAGGGACCCAATATAGTGTTAACATGTCCCTGCATGTGAGGGCTGGAGTGTATGAGAAAAGGAGTACATTTACTTTGGAGGTATAGGGCAGGTAGCTTTGAACATGTTAATTTAAAATTTGATTCACAACCATTTCTGGTGCACAGATCATCTGTCAATCGGTTCAGTTTTTTTACCCTCTCTGCCTGTTTTGCTTTTTACTGGGAAGGAGATAGGGATATTTGGAATAGAGTGCAACACGGGGACAAAGATTCATCCCTGTCCCTTCACCATCCCCACATTTTCATCCCTGTTTCTGCAGAGAAGCACACTTTTCATTCCCATCCCATATCTCCAAGCTCAAAAGCAGAAAGATGATTCTATGCAATTTTGTGGGCCTAAGGCATTGCAAATAAAGATTTTAAGCCTGTACTAGGTGTGTGGGGGGGGGAAAGGGGTGTTGTTCTAATTTTTATTTAAAGAACATCAATAAAAGTGCAACTTGTGAGGCATGCTGGGTTCTGCATTGCGCACAGAATGCTAAATATTGGCTCAATACCAGTGATATTTTAGTCCCAACAATAATTTTAATTATAATTATTCACTCACAAAACATATCAAGAACAGCCCTCAGAATATCACAAAAAATTAGTTAGGCCCTTATTCTATAAACAATGCCTTAAATTAGGCACTGATAAGCAACTTACCAGCACCTAAGTGTAAAATGCAATTTAAAAAGGAGTAAAAGTGGTTATAAAAAAATATAGATGACTGTTGTAGGTGTGGCTAATGCTAGAAGTTGTGTTAGACATTGCAAAGCACCTCCATAGCCACGATTCACTTGAAATGTCTGTCATTTTTTTTCCTCTCCTACCCACAGTATGGCATCTCTCGTCCCCTGGTCTGACATCTCTTCTCCCCTCTCCTTCCCTAGTCTGGCATCTCCTTCCCCTTCCCTGGTCTCGCATCTCTCATCCCACCCCTTCCCTCCCCTGATCTGGCATCTCTTCCCTCCCTTGGTCTGGCATCTCTCCTCTCCTCCTGGTCTGGCTCCTGGTTTGACATCTGTTCTTTCCTCTCCCCTTCTCTGGTATCTCTTCTCCCCCTAACCTCCACTTTCCTCAGATATACCTTAAAAACCTGGTGGTCTAGGTTTTGGGGGGCAGGAAAGTTCACCAGTCTTTCCTGCCCTCTATCACCACTGGACCTGCCGCTAACAGAGTTTCAAAATGGCTGCTGAGACTTCAGGCAGCAACCTTGCGAGATTTGCGGAAGTCTCACGATGCTGCTTTATGAAGTCCCGGTAGCTATTTTTAAACTATTAGCAGCAAGTGCAGCTGTGGTATAAGTCAGGAAAGACTGAGCATCTTTCATACCCTAAAGAGACCACTAGACCACCAAGTTTTTAAGGTACATGTGGGGAGGGTAGACTATTCCCCATTATCACGGAATGGTCTACCATGGTAATACTGGGCATTCTTTGGACATGGTCCTCATTTCTGCAGTAATTACTGCAGTAAATGCAGTATCACCACAGTAATGGTTACCATGTCACTTTAATTTGGATTGGAGGACTGGTCCGCATTTTATCAGTTCCTTATAGGGCTAAGATCTCTAAAAATTGAAATCCAGTTTTTGATTATCAGGCTTATCTAAGGTATCACATTTTCTTTCCTCCTGCATATCAAATCTGGCGAACTTCTGTCCATTATTAGAATTTTTGTTCTTACAGATATTATTTTTCTATTTTATAATGTTCTTGAAAGGAGTATTAATTACTACTAATAATAATTATTTCTATAGCGCTACCAGATGCACGCAGAAGGATTACGAAGTCCTACAAAGAGACATAACTATGCTCGAAAAATGGGCCGCGAAATGGCAAATGAGGTTCACCGTGGATAAGTGCAAGGTGATGCATGTTGGTAACAAAGGATATCCAGTGCTATACTCAGAGAGAGCCCCCAGGAAAGAGACTTGGGAGTACTTGTAGACAAGTCAATGAAACCATCCGCGCAGTGTGTGGCAGTGGCGAAGAAAAGGGCAAATAGAATGCTAGGAATGATTAAGAAGGGGATCACAAACAGATCTGAAAAGGTTAACATGCCATTATACCGGGCCATGGTACGCCCCCACCTGGAATACTGCGTCCAACACTGGTCGCCGTACATGAAAAAGGACATAGTACTACTCGAAAGGGTCCAGAGAAGAGCGACAAAAATGGTTAAGGAACTGGGGGAGTTGCCGTACAACGAGAGGCTAAAGAAACTGGGCCTCTTCTCCCTTGAAAAGAGAAGACTGAGTGGGGACATGATCGAAACATTCAAGACTAGTCTTTAAGCCCGTTACATTAACAGTGCTAGAATAGATGTGTCTGTCTTGTCTTTCTTTCTCTCTCTCTCCTTGGCTGCTTTCTGTCTGTCTTTCTGTCTCTCTCTCTTTGGCCGCTGTCTCTCTGGCCCCTTTTCTGTTTGTCATTCTTTCTGTCTGTGTCTCTCCCTGGTCCCCTGCCTGCCTCTCTTTCTCTGTTGCACCATGCCTGCCTGTCTCTCCGTGGCCCACTTCTGTCTCTCTCCCTGGCCCCATGCCTGCCTGTCTTTCCATGGCCCACTTCTGTCTCCCTCTGTCTCTCTCCCTGGCCCCATGCCTGCCTGTCTCTCCATGGCCCCCTTCTGTATCCCCCCCCCCCAGAGCAAACCAAGATTGCTATCTGCCCCTGTAGGAATATTTATGGTAGATACTAATCAGTTACATAACAAATTACGTCTCTGATGATATTGTCTAGGGAAAACCATAAACTCTGATCCAAGTCCAAATTTCTTGGTCTATTTATACGACACAAGACTCAGGCTAATGAGAAATATCTTTATTATGAAAATAGAAAAATATAATTCACAAGCCAGCTGCAATATCTAAGAATATTGTACACAAAATATCTGATTACATAAATGAAACTCAGTACATAATTATCATAATATAATTGTTAGATAATTAAGTAAAACTACTTGTTACTCACACTACACAATTCCTTATAATAATAATAATCCCTAATTGGCAAATGATTATATTATCACCAATGGAGCTTTACAACCCTTGTCCCATGTCACAATCGGATCTTTATCTAACCCAGCTGATAAGAGTGTAAATTCCGTATCCACACTTTTTGATAAGCCTCTCTCTGGCGAAATTAGGTGGAAGGAAACCTTCTTATTAGCTTCAGGAGATGTCAGAAATCCTTTTGTTAAAGGTACACGTTTTTGTCAGTCCTTGGTAAGGCTATAATTCATCGGCAGCAGACAAGTTCCTTTTAGTGCTGAATTTAGAGCTGTTTAAAAGTCTGAATTACTCTCTCTTAGGCAGAGAGTCACACGAGGTAACTTACAGGTCTAATTATTAAAAGAAAAGGTTACGTGCAGAATACCTGTGGGAAGATGTGAGCTCCCCCGCACCTCAACACAGACTAACTATTAATTAGCACCTTCTCACTTGGATCTCATCAGATGACTTCCTCGGACCAATCCAGAAACAGAACTTGGATGAATAGCCTTTCTGTGGAAAGTATCATATAGGCTGGTAGACCCAGGGCCGTTAGACAGATAAGAACAGGATACCATCTCCAGAACTTACACAGTCCCATTATGAAGGCACAGATAGATGTCCTTGAATAGTATAACATTCTGGTACATACCCATAATGCATCAGGCAGAAACAGCAAAGCTGTGTACTTCTTTCTTCTTGCAATTCATGCTGGAAAAATCTCTTGTGCAGCAGAAAGATGTCTTGAGACAATGGTTCAGGCTTGTTGACATCATAGAGGCCTAACCTTCAGGTGTGAATAGGGGCCCCAGCACACCCCTCCCACCAAACTGACCTCTTTTCCTCTCCCCTCCACTTCCTTGTGCAGCAGTAGCAGAATTTTTACCAGCATGGGACGCCTCGCAGCACCCACACCCTGTCTATCTCATCCAGGCTGAAGGACACCCTCCTGCCGTAGCTTTAGCCGCCAGCTATCAGGAGACAAGCTGCCGCACACGCCACAAATGGAACACAGCCATGGAGGCACAAATCACGGAGGCAGGGATCACGAAGTTCTAAGAGTGCATGCGCGCTTAGGGTTTTATTATAGAGGATATTGAAGGGAATTGACTTAGTAGAGAAAGAGAGATTGTTCACCCTCCAAGGTGAAGAGAACGAGAGGGCACTCGCTAAAGTTGGAAGGGAAAAGATTCTATACAAACATAAGGAAGTTCTTCTTCACCCAGAGAGTGGTAGAAATCTGGAACGCTCTTCCGGAGGCTGTTATAGGGGAAAGCATCCTTCAGGGATTCAAGACAGGGTTGGATAAGTTCCTACTGGAACAGAACATACGCAAGTAAGGCTAGACTCAAATAGGGCACTGGTCTTTGACCTATGGGCTGCCGCATGAGCGGACTGCTGGGCACGATGGACCACTGGTCTGACCCAGCAGCAGCAAATCTTATGTAAGAAGAAAACAGTCCCTGCTCGAAAGAGCTTACAGTCCAAACGGCAAGACAGACAAACAGGATGTCATGAATACAGTTAAGGGGAACAGTTAATCAGTGGGCTTGGTTGTAGGACAGAGGAGTAGGGTTAAGGATTGAAAGCTATATCAAAAAGGTGGGTTTTCAGTCTGCTTTTAAACAAGGGAAGAGAAGGGGCTTCACGGATAAACTCAGGTAATTTATTCCCGACATAGGGGGCAGCTAGATGAAAGGAACAAAGTCTGGAATTGGCAGTGGAGGAGAAGGGTAACGCTAAGAGTGACTTATCTGAGGGTCATGGATTTGATATACCACCTTTCTGTGGGTACATCCAAAGCAGTTTACATATATTATATGCAGGTCCTTTTTCTGTCCTTGGTGGGCTCACAATCTGACTTATTACCTCATGGTGGGCATCCACTTATAGCAATACTAACAGAAATGCTTTTGCATGTCGTCCCACATTAGGCTATTTTTTCTGCATTAGAGGTGTGATAGTGCCTAATGAAGCTTAGTAAAAGGGCCCCTTAACAATTTATTCTTTTCTAATCTGCAAAGAACCTGACAGGTATGAGTGTTTCACAGAGTATACACATTACTGTATTGTATTATATTGTATATTCCAAGTCAGGCAGTGAGGGTTTTCAAGCATTCTGCCTTCTCCTCTTGACCCACCTTAACTAAAACTAACTCCTCAGGAGTACAAAACCACTTGATTTTCTTGTTTTTAACCCCCCCCCCCCCCCCCCAGCTAGTTATAGCTCTTTTTCCCAAATTTTCTTTATTATTAGACATGAGGTTCTTTTCTCTCTAAACTCAATGTATTGTATTTTTTCACCGCCTTGTTATCTGCCGAAGAAAGGCAGTTTATTAAATCAATTATAAACCATTCATTCAAGAAAACCAGTTACACTTTATAGGGTCAGATTCTATATATGGCACAAAAGACCCCCCCCCCCCCCACACACACACACACGCTTAGCACTGTTCTATAAACTGCATCCAAAGTCAGGCACGGTTTATAGAATACATCTAGCAAGCGGCCCCATTACTAAAATTTAGGCACGACCATTTACACCAACTCAAACCTGGTGTAAATTCCTATACCTAAATTCTGTATGGATACTACGTATTCTATAACAGTATGTGTAATTTTTAGGAATACCGCCCATGCTGCTTCCATGGCCATTCCCTCTTTTGAGATCTGTGTGTTAGAATTTATGTGCACCACTGTATAGAATATGCTTAGAAAGTGGTATGCGTAAATTCAGATTTGTGCTGAAAATTGCTCGTTAGTGTTTCATTAAACAATTTGTGCATGCAATTTGGTCATATGGCCAAATTTGCACGTGCAACATTAGTTACCATGTACAGAATCTGAGGGATAATCTGCACATACACACCTATATAATCTATCATTTACAAACACACTCCCTCATAAGTACATATATTACCTACAAACACACAACCCCTCCCTATTTTTTCCATACAGCAAAGTACTCCTCACACTGCTTGCAGCCCCATACAGATATAACAGAAACATTTAAATTTTGTAAAGTATAAATGTATAGGTAGTGGGCCTCTGAACAGAAAAGAAACTCTGGAACAAAGGGTCATTGGATGAAGGTAAAAGGAGGTAGCTTTAGCAATAATCTCAGGAAATTTCCTTACAGAAAGGATAGTGGACATGCCAAACAGCATCACACTTCAGCAGCTTGTTACTAATGGTCTGAATAACAAGCAGTAGCATAGCTGGGACTCGGTCCTGTCACCCTGGGCCTACTAAGATCCCCCCCCCCCCACCCCAACCCCGGGAAGTGGCAGGACATGGCAGAGGAAAAGTCCAGCTGTCCAGAGAGGCAGCCCTCAGTGCTATCTCCGACAATATAGCTGTGCTTGGTTGTGAAACCTCCTTCACACACACCTCCACATATGCATACTGGTCTACTCAGCCACCCTCACTCTCCTTTCACCATACACACATACAACTTTCTTCTATGAACGTAGAACTTGAGATCCCTTAGTGTATGACTAGTTAGAGATGAATAGAGCCAGTATACTTCAGCAGGTGCTACAGGGTCCTGGGGAGGGGAGGTGGGGAATGTACTTAGAAATATAGTCTGATCATCTGTAAACTGATGTTGGAATGCATTCACAAACTCATGCCTCTGTTTTCCCTAGCACTATAATCCTTCCCAACATAGCCTGAGATAGAATAAAAAGGTACTATACTTCAGGGAGCCCAGGGAACCAACTTATAAAGGAGCTTGTCAACAAACCACCAATAAGTCTTCAGCCATCTCTGTGTTACACAGCTTTTGTAGAGTGTCAAATACTCAATTTTAGTACTTGGCAATCCTTGCTTCTTTATTTGGCACTACTGAATTGAGCACAGACTTAGCTGTATCATTAAAAAGGATATCCATTTGAAACAGATGGAATTATTTAACTGGGAACACCAGATCTAATCTCCACTCTCAATCTGTTTTTGCTGGCAGAAACATTTGGAGTTTTTTTCTTGCCTTCTGCCCTGCGTTGAATGTTTGCCTCAAAAATACTGTTAATAGGTGAAACTCCTGTCTTTTTTTTCTGTGCAGCTAATTATATAGCATCTATACCTCTTGCAAGTACAGTATGTTTAGGTAGCTAGTCAATGCCTCTGCTTTTCTCCAAGTTATAACCCATACCTGCATTGTTGATGCCCCACAGAGATCTGGTTTGTCAATTTTATTCCTCAGGGCAAAATAGAGATTTGTCTATTTGGAAAATATCATGTATAGTCTGCATGCCACTGGAGGCTATAGGGTTGTGTCCTGTAAACTGAATTCTATGATATTTAAACAACAATAATTAAATACTATTATTTCAGTTCAAACTTTTCTCTGTTTTGTTTTTTGGGGTTGGTTATTTTATTTTTTTAGCTCTGTAAAGCAACTGTCAAGGTTGGATTAAAACTATTGTGCCAGGAAGTAGATTACAAAAAGTGACTGTAGGCCAGTCCAGGATTATTGAACCTGTAGCACTGATTTTAATGGATATAATCAGGGACTACAAAAATATCACACTGAATTGGGATGCAAATTCAAAAACAGGACTGGCCAAAAAATCTTCATCCTGGAACTGAGTAATATGGCTGTGGTGGAGCAACGAGTTGAGAATCAGGGATGTTGGTACAAAGTAGAGATACCTAGGGTAAACTTCCCTGAGGAGTGAGATTTACAGGCATTTCCCCAGATTCTGTATATGGCTCTTTGAGTTTCACACACAACTTGATTAACGAGTGCCAATAATTGGCTACTAACAGACGATTATCAGCACTAATTAGAATTTACCTGCACATCCTTTTAGGCATATTCTATTGCATGGAACCAAACAGGGGGCATGATCATGGAAGTGGCATGAGCAGGTTATAGTCATTCCAAAAATTTAAATACAGAATATACCCGATCTGTGCCTACATTAGGTCCTTTTTTACTACACCATGATAGAGGTTTCTACCACAGCCCAGAGTGCTAAATGCTCTGATGCATATAGAATGCCTATGAGCATCAGAGTATTGTGGGAGCATTTCACACTACCGTGGCTTAGTAAAAGAAGGGAGAGAAGGCACAAGGATTTATACCAGGTTTTAATTGGTGTAAATGGTCATGACTAAATTCATGATCCTAGCGCTACGTGCTATGCTATAAACCAGGGTTTCTCAACTTGCGGTACGCATACCCTAGGGGGTACATGGGCTGACCAACCCCTGCCCGCCGCCTGCCCACAGCTGCTGTTTGTCACCTGCCCGCTTGCCGCCCGCTCGCCGTCGCTTATCACCCGCTGCATTTAATTACTCCCCTGCTGTTGCCGCAACTCTAAAAGGGCCAGGTGCATGCAGCAATTGCACGCCACCGGCCCATTAGCCTTCCCCCTGATGTCAAAAGCCCTGTGCTCATCTTCCAGAGGTCATGGGTTCAAATCCCAGCACATAAAGGGAGAGTGTGGCACAGTGGTTAAAGCTACAGCCTCAGCACCCTGAGGTTGTGGGTTCAAACCCACGCTGCTCCTTGTGACCCTGGGCAAGTCACTTAATCCCCCCATTGCCCCAGGTACATTAGATAGATTGTGAGCCTGCTGGGACAGACAGGGAAAACTGCTTGAGTACCTGAATAAATGCATGTAAACCATTCTGAGCTCCCCTGGGAGAATGGTATAGAAAACTGAATAAATAAAATAGAATAAATAAATATTTTAATTGTTGCATTCTACCTTGCAGGTGCACTTTGATGATCTCACAATGAGGTCAGTATTTGCAATGAAGTAGAAGACATGCTAAGGTCTGTATCTATTTTTTCTGTTTTTAAGCTTTTGCAAATGAAGTTATGTATGCAATCTATATATTTTTTTCATGTGCTTTCCTTGATTTCAGTAATGAGCTGATTGGAGAACTGTTTAGTCAAAAAAGGGTAGCTTTTAAGTAAGAAATCTAAAGCTGTGGTTTTTTATATGCTCTGTTTCAGTTAATGGATGTTTTCCTCTAATTAGCAAATAACATTGCTGTTTGTCCACAAAAATAGAAGGTTTTGCATGCAATATATCTATTTTGATGTGTCCCATTTATGTGGTGCCTTATTAAATGTATTTTGAGCTTAATAAAGCAAAAATAATGACCCAGAGAGCTATAAAGCAGATCACGTTAAGGACATCCAAACTGTGCCTAAGTTCCATCCATAGAACTCGGGTCTGTCTGAAGCCCAAACTACCGTATGCTCAGAAGTAGACCTCCTTTACAATGCCTATAGGACCTAGTTTTACAATTGCTATCCGACTTGCTAGCTGACTGTGTAGCACACTGGTTAAAACTACAGCCTTCTACCCTAATGTTTCTGGTTCGAACCCTAGACACTCTCTCTGATGGAAGAGAAATAAATAAAAGCATTAAACAGATTCCACTCCCAGTATCACAATTATAATGAAAAACACCATAAAATTGCCATTTTAACAACGTCATAATAATAAAATATTATAACATTAAGACATTGTTTGGATGTCTAACTCTTGCCTAAAACTCGATTCTCTAAAGGACATCTCAAAAATTGGACATCTAAACAGTGTTGAGAGTCACCAAGTGCAATTCTACAAAGGACGCCTATCTTGGATGTCCAAACTGCACCCAACGTTAGATGCACTATGCAGAATCGGGGCCACATTGTATACGCCTATGATGGTGTGAAGCGTGGCTAGAAATAGGGCCTGCTTAATACGTTTAAGCCTGGAACTCTGGTATCACCAGTGTCCCGTTAGCTTTCGCAATCACACTGAGGGTACACATATATATGCATAAAATTATTTATTCTTGTGAATGATTTGATTGGATGCCTCCTTATCTCGATTATTTCAAAAGGTACCTTAGAAGAGAAGCAGAAATGATCCCACTCACTCCTGCCCCCAGTGCCACTATCTTGAAAAATGGCAGCTCCCTGCATGGTGCATTCTGGGAATGTATTGGGTAGGGCATGTCTGCATTGCTATTTCACTGTAAAAGCAAGTAAGCCCACAGTGACAAAGCTGGAAGCTTTCTGCATGTACCCCAGTGGTAGGAAGTAGGATTTTGCAGGAGTAATGCACTGCTGAAATACAGAATCGAACTATAGGACAGACTATGTACATACTTTTGCTGCAGTTTAAAGTTCTGTTGTATACTTGTCAAATGCCTTGCCACTGTTATAAATATAAATGACTTTAAAACCTTTAGTAAGTTCTGGTTCAGAACAAGCTTGCTAATTTGACTGAGTTATTGAATGTGGAGAAATATATAAGTCTGAGCTGCTATTTTAGCCTACTGGATATTTTATCCAGTCTCAGCCTTGGTCTGGAAAAAATATATTTGGTTATGGTTCCAAGATTTCTAAAAGAGAAATGTGCATCTGTTGTTAAACAAAAGTTTGCTGAGATTTAAAGGCTTTGAGACAAACAGCAGTGCTTTAATACTCAGAAAAAAAGGGAAGACTCTAGCTTGAACTATAAGTAGGATAAATCCAGAAGAACTGTCTCACAGGTTTAAAAGCCAGTAAGGGGGGGGGGGGAGTTCTGCAGTTGAAGTTTAGCTATTGGAGCTTTAGATAAAGCAACCCTGCTTTGTACTTTGGGGAAGAAAGGGACACTAATAAGGACAGAGACAGGTACAACTAAACATTACACCAACCACAACCAAGGTAAAGATGCAAAGATTTTGTTGTTGTTTTTGCTTTTGTTGGGTTTTTGGGCTCCCAAAGACTGACGTACTGAGAATTCATTTGGCTATACAATTGAGGGCTATACACTTAGTCCAGCAATTTTCCACTTTTTTCATTCCATATTTTTCCGACGGAACCTTGTAGTTGGGCCTGTTCTTTTTAACATTTTTGTAAGCAATATTGTTGAAGGGCTGTCGGGTAAGATTTGCCTCTTTATGGATGATACCAAAATCTGCATAGAGTAGACACCCCTGAAGATGCGAATAACATGAGGAAGGACCTAGCGAACCCTGAAGAACAGTCTGAAATTCGGCAGCTAAGATTTAATGCTAAGGAATATAAAGTCATGCATTTGGACTGCAAAAACCTGAGGGAATGGTACAATTTAGGGGATGAAGAACTTTTGAGCACGAAAGAGGAGCGGGACTTGGGAGTCTTAAGGTGGCCAAACAAGTTGATCTTAAGGTGGCCAAACAAGTTGAAAAAGTGACGGTGAAAGCTAGAAGGATGCTAGGATACGTAGGGAAAGGTATGGCCAGTAGGAAAAAGGAAGTCTTGATGCCTCTGTATAAGACTCTGGTGAGACCTCATTTAGAATATTGTGTACAGTTCTGAAGACCGCACCTTCAAAAAAATATAAACAGGAAGGCTACAAAAATGATCAGTGGTCTTCGTCATAAGGTGTATGGGGACAGACTTAAAGATCTCAATATGTATACTTTAGAGGAAAGGTGGGAGAGGGGAGATATGATAGAGACGTTTAAATACCTACATGGCATAAATGTGCATGAGGCGAGTCTCATTTGAAAGGAAACTTTGGAATAATAGGGCATAGGATGAAGTTAAACGGTGATAGGCTCAGAGTAATCTAAGAAAATACTTTTTTACATAAAGGGTGGTAGATGCATGGAATAGGCTCCCTGTAGAAGTGGTGAAGTCAAAGACTGTCTGAATTCAAGAACGCATGAGACAGGCACGTGAGATCTCTTAGGAAAAGGAGGAGAGTGGATGCTATGGGTGGGCCATTTGGCCTTTATCTGCCATCATATTTCTATGTTTAAATAGACTGTCTTCTAGTGTCACCAGAGGCTTTCCACTTAGGGTTACCAGATGTCCGGGAAAACTATTTTTAGAGGACTTTCTGGGTGCCCAGAAGAACTTTCAAAACCTGGTAGTTTGTCTGGGTTTTGGAAAGCCTCGACCTCCTGACCGCATCTGGAGGGCTTCTGAGCTTGCACGGGTGACATCACACACATCCACGCATGCTCGGAGACCCTCCAGAAGCAGCCCGGAGGTTGAAAAACAAATACAAGGCTCTGCGGGGGCGAGACTAGAGGCAGAATGGGGCATGGATAGAGGCAGAATGGGGCGAGGCCAGATGTCTGGGTTTAACCGGACAAAAATCCGGTAACTCTATTTCCACTGCCATTTCCTGCCTCTCTGTCACTTCCTACTAGCACTTGTAAACATTCTGTTTATTTTGCTGCTAGCCACTGCAGGTCTCAAGGACTAAAGGGGGAGTGCAGGTTAGAGAGAGACTGGGGGGAGGAGAGAGGTGATCTTTCTAGACCAGGGATCTCAAAGTCCCTCCTTGAGGGCCGCAATCCAGTCGGGTTTTCAGGATTTTCCAATGAATATGCATTGAAAGCAGTGCATGCACATAGATCTCATGCATATTCATTGGGGAAATCCTGAAAACCCAACTGGATTGCGGCCCTCAAGGAGGGACTTTGAGACCCCTGCACTAGACCTTCTAAACAGGTTTATTATATAGCCAAAGTTAAATCTTTGCATACCTTAGCTGGCTTCTATTGACTTACACACACAAGCAGAGGAAACCCAACCTCCCAGGCAGCTTCTTTCTTTCCAGACCCTCTGCTTCAGGCTTACTCCTGGAGATCTCTTGCTTCAGGGTCTCCCTCCTGGAAACCCCCTCATTCAGGGCCTGTTCCGTCCTCCCAGAGGGCTTTTACTTCCTGCTCCCTGTTGAGCCCAGCCCCACTTGCCAGGCGGCAGTCTATCATTCCTTTGCTTATGCTGGCTTTGCTTCGGCTTCTGACTCCTCAATTTAGCGCCACCTATTGGAATATAGCTTAACTGCCACATAGAATTCATATGAGCATTGGAGTATTTACCTCGCTGGCCCGTGGTAGAAACTTCTACTGCAGCTTTATAAACGGAGCCCAAAATGAATGTTCTCATAACTCACACAGCAAATTACCCCCAACCTCCAGCCCCCTTTATACAAAGCTGCGCTAGCAGCTGCCATGCAGCAAAATCCCCAAGTCCTTTAAATCTTTATGGGCTTCGGGGCAGTTACTACAACGGCAGCCGCTAGCGTAGCTTTGTAAAAGGGGGGAGGGGGGAATATTGTTAATTTGTTTGGATATATTGTTACACTTATTGTAAATTTGAAAATGAATAAGAACATAAGAACATAAGCAGTGCCTCCGCCGGGTCAGACCATAGGTCCATCCTGCCCGGCAGTCCGCTCCCGCGGCGGCCCAAACAGGTCACGACCTGTCTGCATCACCAGAAGGGGCTCCCTTGCCACCTTGGTTTCTCATTTAAGTCCTATCTTCCCATCGTAGTCCTAACCCTCCGGTCTTGCACATGCACGACCTGTTGGGTTTCTATACTTATTACCTGGTTAGCTTTCTATACCTGTGTTACATCCCAGCACCTCTCTCAGTATCCCACGATCCCTTTATCCCTCAGGAATCCGTCCAATCCCTGTTTGAATCCCTGTACCGTACTCTGCCTGATCACTTCCTCCGGTAGCGCATTCCATGTGTCCACGACCCTTTGGGTGAAAAAAAACTTCCTTGCATTTGTTTTGAACCTATCTCCCTTCAGTTTCTCCGAATGCCCCCTCGTACTTGTTGTCCCCTTCAGTCTGAAGAATCTGTCCCTATCCACCCTCTCTATGCCCCTCATGATCTTGAAGGTCTCTATCATATCTCCCCTGAGCCTCCTTTTTTCCAGAGAGAAGAGCCCCAGCCTATCCAATCTCTCGGCGTATGGGCAGTGTTCCAGCCCCTTTACCAGTTTCGTTGCTCTCCTTTGGACTCTCTCAAGTACCGCCATGTCCTTCTTGAGGTGCGGCGACCAATACTGAACGCAGTATTCCAGATGTGGACGCACCATCGCTCGATACAATGGCATGATGACTTCCCGCGTCCTGGTTGTTATGCCCCTCTTTATGATGCCCAGCATCCTGTTGGCTTTTTTCGAGGCTGCTGCGCACTGTGCAGATGGCTTCAGTGATGCATCCACCAGCACACCCAAGTCTCTCTCAAGTCTGCTGTCTCTCAACAATGCCCCCCCCAATTTGTAGTTGAACAACGGGTTCTTTTTCCCTATATGCATGACCTTGCATTTTTCCACGTTAAAGCGCATTTGCCATTTGTTTGCCCAGTCTTCCAGCTTTGCAGGTCCTCACACTCCTCCCTGGACCTAACTCTACCGCACAGTTTGGTATCGTCTGCAAATTTTATAACCTCGCACTTTGCCTCCTTTTCCAGGTCATTGATAAATATGTTGAAGAGTAACGGCCCCAGCACCGATCCCTGTGGCACACCGCTCGTGACTCCCCGCCAGTCAGAATATTGGCCCTTCACTCCGACCCTTTGCAGTCTACCCGACAACCAGTGCTTGATCCATCTGTGCACATCCCCTCCCACCCCGTGGTTCCACAGCTTCCTAAGCAGCCTTTCGTGTGGCACCTTGTCGAAAGTCTTTTGAAAATCGAGGTAAATGATGTCTATAGGTTCCCCATTGTCCACCCGACTGCTTATTCCCTCGAAGAAGTACAGAAGGTTCGTTAAGCATGACCTTCCCTTACAGAATCCATGCTGGCTTGTTCTCAGTAGACCATTTCTCTCGATGTGCTCGCAAATACTGTCCTTGATCATAGCTTCCACCATCTTCCCTGTAATTGAAGTCAGGCTCACCGGCCTGTAGTTCCCGGGGTCACCCCTCGATCCCTTCTTGAAGATAGGTGTGACATTCGCCAATTTCCAGTCCTCTGGTACCTCTCCAGTTTTCAAGGATAGGTTGCAAACATGCTGGATTGTGCCCGCTATTTCTTGTCTTAGTTCCTTCAGAACCCTTGGGTGGATCCCGTCCGGGCCCGGCGATTTGCCGCATTTTAACCTGTCTATCTGTTTGAGGACATCCTCCTTACTTACCTCTATGTGTTCCAATTTTTCAGCCTGTTCCCCGCTCATGAGTTCCTCTGAGTCCGGTATATTAAAAAAGGAGGGAATAAACAAAATAAAAATATTGGGGCTGCTCATCAATAGCATTTCAGCTTTTCTGTTTTATTTATTTATAAATCTTATTTAGAATGTCGTATACTTAAGAAAATAAATAGGTGAACTGGAAATGAATAAATTACTTTCTTCCACTTTAATTCTACTTTACCAAGTTTTCTTTAGAAACGGTGACAGTTTCATTAAATGATTTTTGTAAATAGTGGGCTCACATGAAGCCAGGCTAACATGTAGATACTGTCATCAGTCATCTGAAGCTCTCAATTATTCCCATAAAGAAATTGATGGCTATTCAATATAAATAGTTTCAGTTCTCCGTGGTCCATAGATTCTATTATGCCTCAGCCTTTTTAAGCAAATTGCACAAAAATAGATTCCATCTTTCTTTTGCAAGTGAAGTTTATTTTTGGATGTAACCAAAAGTTTGCCTTCTGGACACATATAAAATGCAGTTGATTTATGACCAGCCCAAAGGTCTGGCTTGTATGAAAAAGATTGTGTAAATATGGATTTATTTGAGCACATTCCCATTGAACATTGGTGGCTGCAAAAATCACAGTTTTCATGGGTTTTATATGCAAATGCCGTGTGGCTCAACTTTGTGATGGAGTCTTTATTGCATTCTATTTATCCATCAAAGCACTAGAACATGTAATAGAATTTCCATGAAGTAATATTGTTTGCTTTAATAGTTCCCTGTGAGGAACCTGATTTTGTGCAGCATACGTAAGTACCCTTGTAAATGCAGATAGTTCTAGCATGGAAGAAGTCAGCAATTACTTATATTATCACATTAGACCCCAGTGCAAGAATCCAGAAGTATCATATGCTGAGTCTGTAGCTTTAACCACTGCGCCACACTCTCCCCACTGTCAGTCATCAAGGAAAGGATAGACAAAATGTTCCTGTTTCTGCAGGAACATAAGAACATAAGAACTGCCATCTCCGGATCAGACCCATGGTCCATCGAGTCCGGTGATCCGCACACGCGGAGGCCCAGTCAGGTATACACCTGATGTAGTTTTAGTCACCCATATCCCTCTATGCCTCTCATAAGGAGATGTGCATCTAATTTGCCTTTGAATCCCAGCACAGTGGATTCTTTAATAACGTCCTTTGGGAGAGCATTCCAGGCGTCTACCACTCGCGGCGTAAAACAGAACTTCCTGACATTTGTCCTGGACTTGTCCCCCCTTAGCTTCAAACCATGTCCTCTTGTCCGTGTCGCGTTGGACAATGTAAATAATTTATTTTCCTGCTCTATTTTATCGATGCCTTTCAGCATTTTGAACGTCTCGATCATGTCCCCTCGCAGCCTCCTCTTCTCAAGGGAGAACAGTCCCAGTTTCTTGAGTCGTTCCTCATATTCCAAGTTCTCCATACCTCTTATTAGCTTCGTTGCTCGTCTCTGCACCCTCTCCAGCAGTTTTATATCCTTCTTTAGGTTGGGAGACCAATGTTGGACACAGTATTCCAAGTGTGGTCTGACCATTGCTCTATAAAGCGGTATTATGACTTTCTCCGATCTACTCGTGATTCCTTTCTTTATCATGCCTAACATTCTGTTTGCTTTCTTTGCCGCTGCCGCGCATTGTGCCGACGGCTTCAGGGTCCTATCTATCAGTACACCCAGGTCCTTTTCTTGTTCGCTCTTACCCAGAGTTGCGCCTGACATTCTATACTCGTATTCCTTATTCTTACTACCTAAATGCTGAGAACCCTGAGATTTTAACTTCGGTTTAATATTTGCATTATATCAAGTAAATTGAACTTGAACTTGGAAAAGAGGCTGAATGGGAGGGACTCTGCATTGAAAATGATGATGGTGGAACAAGAAGATACTACCAGTGCTGTGAGTGTATGGGAATAGGGACATAGGTGTTCTTTAGGACTGAAAAAAAACCCAAACAGCCAGGCATTTTGATTGATGAGTGTTAAGATTGTGATCAGGGAGTTTATTCTGAACTAGAGAATGGCACAGGGACAAATTTGTCCCCGTCCCCGCAGGAACTCAATTTCCTCATCCCGTCCCCGCAAGTTTTGTCACTGTCCCTGACCCTGCCCCATTCTTGTAAGCTCAGTCTTAACTGCACAGTCCTCGAACACTTACGATTTTAAAGTGTTTGAGGCTTTTGCAGATGAAGACAGAGCTTGCAGGAATGGGGCAGGGACAGGAAAAGAACTCGCAGGGTTGGGACGGGAAAATGAGTCCCCGTGGGAACAGGGAAAAATTTGTTCCCGTATCATTCTCTATTCTGAACTCTACTTTGAGGAAGATTTAAAATTCTTGAAGGTCGATGATGAGCCAGAAACCACCCCTCACACTTTTCTTCGGAATAAAGAAGAAGTTGGAGTCTCTCCTCTATTGTTTTGCTTTGTAGAAATACAATGGTTGAGAGAAATTCAGTATATATCCCAGGATACAATCAAGAAATATCATTGGATGTTATTTACTGAGTAAGTGTAACTTTGTCCTATCACCAGGAGAACTGCGAACACATCAAATTTTTATTTCTCTCATGAATGTGCTTATTTGCATATAGTGGAAGTAGTATGCATATGAATCTCTAATACATATTTATTAGGCATATCAGAAAACTTGCATTAAAACACTGTGTGCATATTAAAGTTGTCTAGCACAAAAAATAGTGTGCTGAGTGCCTAACTTAGGCCCCCTTTTATTAAATCACTTAACGGTTTTTTATATTGCAGGTCCCTGCGGTAAGAACTCCGCACTCATAGGAATTCTGTGATTTAAAAAAAAAAAAAATCTATTGCAGCTTGATAAAAGAAAGCCTTAGCCAGCCAAATTTTGAATGGTCAAGTTAAGCTGATTTTTGCTGAATCTAGTTTGACTAGCTTTTCAGCTGTAATTTATCCTATCTGTAGCATCAATTCTTCAGTGCCAGTAAGCTAAGTTTAGGCAAAGTCTCATAAAATAGGGAGTGTGTGGCGCATGGGTTAGAGCTACAGCCTCTGCACCCTGAGATTGTGGGTTCAAATCCCTCACTGCTCCTTGTGACCCTGGGCAAGTCACTTAATCCCCTTATTGTCCCAGGTACACTAGATAGAGTTTGAGCCCACCAGGACAGATAGGGAAATACGTTGAAGTACCTGAATATAAACCACTTAGGATATAGGTGGTACAGTACTCCCCTGAAATTTGCAGGGGTTCCGTTCCAGGAACACCCGCGAATGTCAAAAAACCATGAATGCAGTTTTGAGTATGTAAAAAGGCAGGAGAGGGCAACTGGGGCACCAGCAGGTGCAGTAAATCATACCCGGAATGCTCTGGGGGGGGAAGGGGGTGAGAGGAGGAGGAATCGGCTGTGCAGAAGGCTAATTGGCTGACCGGGGAGGAGAGAAAGAGGAATCGGCTGTGCAGAAGGCTGATTGGCTGACCGGGGAGGAGAGAAAGAGGAATCGGCTGTGCAGAAGGCTAATTGGCTGACCGGGGAGGAGAGAAAGAGGAATCGGCTGTGCAGAAGGCTGATTGGCTGACTCATTCCACGTATTTTCCGACCATAAGAGGCAGTAAGAAAATACCACGAACAAGTGAGTTTGCGAACCACAAATTTGCAAGGGAACACTGTATATAAATAATTAAACAAACAAAAATGCTAAACCAGTGATTTTTGTTTCCCTCTTCAGACAGTAAAAAAAATGTGATAACTAGCTACAATTTAAAAAGGTGCAAGCTTATTGCCTCCTATCCCACAGACTCTCTAGAATCCCCAAGCACCTGTACAAACCTAGTTGCTGGGAGGACTCAGTCTTGCTGCCAACCAGATGAGAATTCAGTATTGCCATGACAAGCTGGTAAGAGATAAGACTGAGCCCAATATAAAACACGAGAGGTAAGATGTTAAAAAAAAACCTAAAACAAGACAAAGAAAAACAATATACCAACAATGACTTAAAAAAAAAAAACTTTATTGAATTTTAAATAATGGCAGTGCATTAAAGAAATTATAACATGAAAAGCTTGCATAAAATGCACTTTAATACACAAAATATAATGAAACAACCATTTCCCCCCCTATCATTCAACTATTAATACCTTAAATCCTATTTTTATTACAAAAATATACTCATCTATTTAAACCTTCAAAATATCCCTCCCTCCCTGGATGTGTAAGGAAATCTAAGGAAAAAAAAACCCAACAATTACAATATCCTTATTAATTGTTAACAAATGCAGTCAATGGGCTCTTTATTTTATTAAATGTATTACTCAAACCTATGCATTCCACGTTCATTCTTTCATATTTATATGTACTGCACACACTCGCCCACCAGAACGTGTAATTAAGTCTATCATGACATTTCCAATTTCTTGTGATCATTTGAATGGCTATTGCTGTCAAAATAAAAAAAGACTGCTTTTATATTTATCCAATACAGGCTTTACCTGTAACAATGTGCCGCAAATTATAACTTCATACGACAAAGGAATAGATGACTCTAATATAAGATTAATTTGTTCCCCATATAGACCTCCAGAAACTAAGTATCATTGGACAAAAATAGTTTCATAAATATTATGTTATATAATGAATTAACATCACATATTACTATCATAAGAACATAAGTGCCTCCGCCGGGTCAGACCATAGGTCCATCCTGCCCGGCAGTCCGCTCCCGCGGCGGCCCAAACAGGTCACGACCTGTCTGAATCACCAGAAGGGGCTCCCTTGCCACCTTGGTTTCTCATTGAAGTCCTATCTTCCCATCGTAGTCCTAACCCTCCGGTCTTGCACATGCACTACCTGTTGGGTTTCTATACTTATTACCTGGTTAGCTTTCTATACTTGTGTTACATCCCAGCTCCTCCCTCAGTATCTCACGATCCCTTTATCCCTCAGGAATCCATCCAATCCCTGTTTGAATCCCTGTACCATACTCTGCCTGATCACTTCCTCCAGTAGCGCATTCCAAGTGTCCACAACCCTTTGGGTGAAAAAAAACTTCCTTGCATTTGTTTTGAACCTATCTCCCTTCAGTTTCTCCGAATGCCCCCTCGTACTTGTTGTCCCCTTCAGTTTGAAGAATCTGTCCCTATCCACCCTCTCTATGCCCCTCATGATCTTGAAGGTCTCTATCATATTTCCCCTGAGCCTCCTTTTTTCCAGAGAGAAGAGCCGCAACCTCTCGGCGTATGGACAGTGTTCCAGCCCTTTTACCAGTTTCGTTGCTCTCCTTTGGACTCTCTCAAGTACCGTTTTATTTGAAATAAAACCTGATTTGGCCATGTTTCAGCATACACCTGCGTCAGGGGGGTTAAAATTATTGAAGAAACAATTTTATTAAAAAAAACATCAACATTAAATTTTGAAACATAGGAACTGAGTAATTTTATGAACATATAACTGCAATTCCAACAAATCTTTCATGCCACTGGAACAGAGATGAAGATTTCCAAAAGATCCATCCATGATTTGAATTGAAGAGTGAAATGGAAAAATAGCTTAGCTCTTACAGATGCGAATTGTAACCCAAGAAAGCCAAGGTTCAAATACTGCTTCTCCTACTTATGCTAACTGTGGCGTTAGACAAGTCACATCACCTTCAACTGCTTAAAGTATAACTTAGACTACAAGTCTATTTAATGAAATAGCTCTGCTCTCCTGCTTGTCCCAACAATTTAAAAGGTGCAAGACACCTCTGGTGGAGTGGATAACATGAGGAAGGACCTAGCAAAGCTTGAAGAATGGCCTGAAATTTGGCAGTTAAAATTTAATGCTAAGAAATGGAGGGTTATGCATTTAGACTGTAAAAACACATGGGGACTGTACCGTTTAGAGCAGGGGTGCCCACACTTAATGGGCTTGCGAGCTACTTTTATAATGACTAAGTCAAAATGATCTACCAACAATAAAATTTTTAAAAAAACACAAAGCACACTGAAAGGCAGAGAAAATGTTAATTATTCATATTCCGGGTTTTTTCAATGAGGTCACGGCAGATGACTCTATGCAATGTCACCTCAGTAACAAAATACAAAAATAGACAAATATACCCCCTCCCTTTTAACTAAACCACGATAGTAGATTTTAGCACAGGGAGTTACGTTGAATGCCTCGCGCTGCTCTCAATGCTCATAGGCTCCCTGGGCTAAAAAACGTTATTGCGGTTTAGTAAAAGGGAGCCATAGTGCAAAACATAGACAGCATATATAAATTCTCAAAACAGACACATTTTGATTACTAAATTGAAAATAAAATCATTTTTCCTACCTTTGTTGTTTGGTGATTTCATGAGTCTCTGGTTGCACTTTCTTCTTCTGACTGTGCATCCAATCTTTCTTCCTTTCTTTCAACCTCCTGTATGTTTCCTCTCCTCCAGACCTCATTCTCTCCCCCAACTTTTTCTTTCTGTCTCCCTGTTCCCCCTTCTTTCTGTCTCCCTGTCTGCACCCTTTCTTTCTTTCTCCATGCCCTCCCCCAAGCCACTTGGTTTGCTGCCACCGCCATCGGGAACAGCCCCCAAGCCACCGCCGTCCCAAGCTTTCCCTGCAGAAGCATCGCACTGATCAGCATTCCGCTCTCTGACGTCAATTCTGACGTAGGAGAGGAAGTTCCGGGCCAACAAGGCATTTCTCCCCATTCCATCCAGCCTGAGCCCCATCTCTCCTTGAGCCAGCATTTCCCTTCTGTGTCTGTCAGAATTACCATTCCACCTATTTTCCAGCATCACCCTTCTTTGTGTCCATCTCACCTATATCCCTATCTCACCACTTTTTCAGAATCTTCATTTGTCTCTGTCCTTGTCTTTACCCCATGTTCACCATTTGCCCTTTCAATGTCTTTACCTAGCCCCCCTTTTTCAACATTACTTCTATGTCTCCATTTCACCTCCTCTTCATGTCCCCTCTATATCTCTATCCTTATTCAGTAGGTCCTGCTTACCCTTTCTCTTCTTTGTGTCACTATCTCCATTTTCAGCTTTCCCCCCTTTTCCTTTAATGCACCCTGTAGCCAGAATCTTTCCATCCTCCCTCCACTCCGGCCCAGCCCAGTATGAAATATTTCCTTTTGTTTCCCTCCCCTCTCTCTTTCTTTCTCTCTTCCCCTCCCTCACCCACGAGTCCTGCATCTGGCCCTCTCCTTTCTACCTGCACCCGGCAACACCCCCTGCTCCGCGGGTCTCTTCAGCAACTCATCAGCAGCGGTAATCAAGACAGGCTGCCGACATCGAGGCCTTCCCTCTACGAGTCCAGCCTTTGTGGAAAAAGGAAGTTGAAACAAGCGGGACTCGCAGAGGGTAGGCCCCGACGTCAGAAACTTGTGTCGATCGCTGCTGCTGAGTTGCCGAAGAGAGCCGCGGAGCAGGGGGTGTGGCCGGAAGCAGGTAGAAGGGAGAGGGCTGCTGGAAGAGGTAGAAGTTCCGGAGTATGACACCGACCTGGGCCAGGATGATTTCTTTTTTAGGCTTCTGCTGCCGCCACCGCCACGCCCCCCCCCTCCCCAAAATAACAAAAAACAGCCTAAAGTGGATGTCCGGCGTCGGCGTCTTTGACGTCGGGGAGAGGAAGACTGATAGGCCCGGTAGATCGGGACGGCAAAAAGAGTCTATCACGGAGCCTGGGATGGGCTCTGCGATCGACTCACGTTGCCTTCCTGAATACGTCGATCGCGATCGACGTATTGGGCACCCCTGGTTTAGAGGGTCAGAACTGTTGAGGAATGCAATGAACTACAGAGAGACCTGAACAAACTGAGTGAGTGGGCAAATAGATGGCATAAGAACATAAGCAATGTCTCTGCTGGGTCAGACCTGAGGTCCATCTTGCCCAGCAGTCCGCTCACGCGGCGGCCCAACAGGTCCAGGACCTGAGCAGTAATCCTCTATTTATACCCTTCTATTCCCTTTTCCAGCAGGAAAATGTCCAATCCTCTCTTAAATCCCAGTACTGTATTCTGCCCTATAACGTCCTCTGGAAGCGCATTCCAAGTGTCCACCACACGTTGGGTAAAGAAGAACTTCCTGGCATTTGTATTGAATCTGTCCCCTTTCAACTTTTCCGAATGGCCTCTTGTTCTTTTATTTTTTGAAAGTTTGAAGAATCTGTCCCTCTCTACTCTCTCTATGCCCCTCATGATCTTATAAGTCTCTATCATATCCCCTCTAAGTCTCCTCTTCTCCAGGGAAAAGAGACCCAGTTTCTCCAATCTCTCAGCGTATGAAAGGTTTTCCATCCCTTTTATCAGACGTGTCACTCTTCTCTGAACTCTCTCGAGTAACGCCATATCCTTCTTAAGGTATGGCGACCAAAACTGGACGCAGTATTCCAGGTGTGGGCACACCATCACCCGATACAGCGGCAGGATAACTTCTTTCGTCCTGGTTGTAATACCCTTCTTGATTATACCTAGCATTCTATTCGCTCTCTTAGCGGCCGCTGCGCACTGTGCCGTCGGCTTCATTGACCTGTCCACCATTACCCCCAAGTCCCTTTCTTGGGTACTCTCATTCAATAACATCCCTCCCATCGTATAGTTGTACCTCGGGTTTCTGCTTCCCACATGCAATACTTTACATTTCTCAACGTTGAACTTCATTTGCCATTTTGTCGCCCATTCCCCAAGTCCCTTTGCAATTCCTCACAGTCCTCTTTAGTCCGAGCTCCCCTAAATAGTTTGGTGTCATCTGCAAATTTTATTATCTCACACTTCGTCCCTGTTTCTAGATCATTTATGAATATATTAAATAACAGCGGCCCGAGCACCGAGCCCTGCGGAACACCACTCGTGACCCTCCTCCAGTCAGACTAGTGGCCCTTCAACCCTACCCTTTGTTTCCTACCTGCCAACCAGTTTCTGATCCATCTATGTACGTCTCCGTCCATCCCATGGTTCTTCAGTTTCCGGAGTAATCGTTCATGAGGCACCTTGTCAAAGGCTTTTTGGAAATCAAGGTATATGATGTCTATGGGGTCACCTCTGTCCATCTGTTTGTTAATTCCTTCGAAGAAGTGTAGTAAGTTGGTTAAGCACGATCTCCCCCTGCAGAAACCATGTTGGCTGGTTATCAGAAGTTTGTTTCTTTCCAAGTGATCATCAATGTTTTCTTTTATCAGTGCTTCCGCCATTTTTCCGGGAACCGAGGTCAGACTCACTGGTCTGTAGTTTCCCAGGTCACCTCTTGATCCCTTTTTAAAGATGGGCGTGATGTTGGCCGTCTTCCAATCCTCCGGGATCATGCCTGTTTTCAGGGATAGATTGCATATTTGCTGCAGTAGTTCTGCTATCTCCTCCTTTAGTTCCTTCAGAACCCTTGGATGGATTCCGTCCGGACTTGGAGATTTGTCAATTTTTAGTTTATCTATCTGCCTGCGCACATCTTCAAGGCTCACTTCCATGAATGTTAATTTTTCTGCTTGATTTCCATTGAAGAATTGCTCAGGTTCCGGTATGTTGGTTGTGTCTTCGTTTGTAAATACAGACGAAAAGAACATGTTCAGTCTTTCCGCGACTTCTTTCTCCTCTTTCACTACTCCCTTCCTGACTCCATCATTCAGCGGTCCCACCCAGCAGATGAGCTTCAATGTAGAGAAATGTAAGGTTTTGCACACAGGGAAAGGGAACCCCATGTTCCCTTTCCCCAGGGTCCCCCAGTACCCTCCCCCATGGGAGGGAGGGTACGGGGGAAGACAACCTAGAAAAAGACCTGGGGTATTGGTGGATAAATCAATGAAGCCGGCGGCACAATGTGCAGCAGCCTCGAAGAAAGCGAACAGAATGCTGGGCATTATCAAAAAAGGTATCATTACCAGAACGAAGGAAGTTATCCTGTCGCTGTATCGAGCAATGGTGCGCCCACATCTGGAGTACTGCGTCCAATACTGGTCACTGTACCTTAAAAAGGATATGGCGATACTCGAGAGGGTCCAAAGGAGAGCAACAAGGATGATTAAGGGCATGGAGAACCTTTCATATGCTGAAAGGTTGGACAAGCTGGAGCTCTTTACCCTCGAAAAGCGGAGACTTAGAGGGGACATGATAGAGACCTATAAAATCATGAAAGGCATAGAGAAGGTGGAGAGGGACAGATTCTTCAGACTAGAGGGGAAAACAAAAACACGAGGTCATTCAGAAAAATTGAGAGGAGTCAGATTCAGAACAAATGCTAGGAAGTTCTTCTTCATTCAGAGGGTGGTGGACTTCTGGAATGCACTTCCAGGAGAGGTGACAGGACAGAGTACATAATTGGGGTTCAAAAAGGGACTGGATGACTTCCTGAAAGAGAAGAGGATAGCAGGGTACAGATAGAGGGTTACTTATGGGACATTAAGTAAATGGGATATAAACATCTTAGGTAAGGAGCACTTACAGGTCATGGACCTGGTGGGCCACCACGGGAGCGGACTGCTGGGCACGATGGACTCCTGGTCTGACCCGGCAGTGGCAATGCTTATGTTCTTATGTTCTTATAACATTGTGCTTATTAACCGCGTAATCATAAGTTCAACACAGTTTACAAAATATTATTAACAGTAAACATGATCTAGGAAATAGAATAAGTTAGTTAGTTAAATACTTGGAAAATAGACAAGTGTTCAGCTGTGTTCTGAAATATTTATAAGAATAAGCTGTGAGCAACAGTGATC
This sequence comes from Geotrypetes seraphini, assembly GCF_902459505.1. Taxonomy (NCBI): domain Eukaryota; kingdom Metazoa; phylum Chordata; class Amphibia; order Gymnophiona; family Dermophiidae; genus Geotrypetes; species Geotrypetes seraphini. Next base: position 76,994,173 of record NC_047089.1, on the reverse strand, counting down.
GAAATTCTTTATCGTGAGAAGCTGCTTGAAACGCTAAAGTGTGATTAAGAAATTTCTTGCTTTTACAACCCTGTACAGAAGGGAAGTTAAACAGAGCATGGGTTTTTCTGCTATGTTTGTATGAAGCTATGGACAGTCTATTAACCAAGTAGAGGTGGGCTGTACCATATAAAGCCTTGTAACAAAAACAACCCAGCTTAAACAATACACGAGCATCCATAGGCAGCCAATGCAGCTCACAATAAAACGACATAACATGGTCGTACTTCTTTAAGCCATAGATCAGTCTAACCGCTGTATTTTGTATCAGTAATAATCTTGCTAGTTCTTTCTTGGTGATTGTCAAATAGACAATGTTACAATAGTCAAGAAGACTCAATAGTAATGATTGAACCAACAGTCTAAAGCAGGGGTGTCAAAGTCCTTCCTCAAGGGCTGCAGTCCAGTTGGGTTTTCAGGATTTCCCCAATGAATATGCATGAGGTCTATTAGCATACAATGAAAGCAGTGCATGCAAACAGATCTCATGCATATTCATTGGGAAATCCTGAAACCCGATGGATTGCGACCCTCGAGGAGGGACTTTGACACCCCTGCTTTAGACTGTTGGTTCAATCATTATTATTGAGTCTTCTTGACTATTGTAACATTATCTATTTGACAATCACCAAGAAAGAACTAGCAAGATTATTACTGATACAAAATACAGCGGTTAGACTGATCTATGGCTTAAAGAAGTACGACCATGTTATGTCGTTTTATTGTGAGCTGCATTGGCTGCCTTTGGATGCTCGTGTATTGTTTAAGCTGGGTTGTTTTTGTTACAAGGCTTTATATGGTACAGCCCACCTCTACTTGGTTAATAGACTGTCCATAGCTTCATACAAACATAGCAGAAAAACCCATGCTCTGTTTAACTTCCCTTCTGTACAGGGTTGTAAAAGCAAGAAATTTCTTAATCACACTTTAGCGTTTCAGGCTGGTCTAAAGGCAGCAAATTCAAAATAAGGTCTGATTGTTCGTAATCTCCATAAGGTAAAGTAGCTTTTACGTACCACTGCATCTATCTGGGTTTTCATGGTGAGATGCTGATCCAAAATGACTCCTAATATTTTAATTGTTGGGTGGATTACGTACGATGTTGAATTTATACTAATGGAGGGTTTGTGAGAAATTTTACTGGGTGACGCCACAAAAAACTTTGTTTTATCTGAGTTGAGTTTAAATTTAAATTGCTGTATCTAAAAATTCATCTGTTTCATTACAGTCTCAATTTTGATGGTAATCTGGGACAAAACTGAGTTGCAGGGTATGACAATTGTGATGTCATCAGCATAGCTGAAAAATCCTATGTCCAGATTACTCAAACACAAGCCTAATGATGAAAGGTGAACATTAAATAATGTGGGTGAAAGTGGGGAACACCACAGGGTGAAGAACTTTTGTGCATAAAGGAGGATCATAATTTGAGTGTGATCATATGTGATGATCTTTAGGTGGCAAAGGCGATGGTAAAAGCTAGAAGGATGCTAGGGTGCATAGGGAGAGGAATTGCCAATAGAAAAAGGAAGTAATGATGCTCCTGTATAAGATTCTGGTGCGCCCTCATTTAGAATGTTGTGTACAATTCTAGAGACCTAACTTTCAAAAAGATAGATTCATTTTTAAAGCACCGAGGCCCCACTTCACAAAAGCTTTCAATGGAAGTAAGAGATGTTAAAGCACTCTTACTGCCTGGGAGGGGCCTTAGGTGTCTAAACCAATTGGGACCTTAGGCCCCTCCCTATATATATCCCATGATACACCAGGAGGTGCAAGGTCACCATTTTGAATAGGTGGGCCCAGAGGCAGGAAAGAGTGGGCATCCCTCCTGATGATATTCTGAAAAAAAGGTATGGGGTGGGGTTGTCAGGGGGCAACTGCATAGGGGTTCGTAACCTGTGGCAGGAGGGAGTGGGCATCTCTCCTGATCTTGAAAAAACAGTACAGGGATGTGAAGGGGGGGACGGTAACAGGGGGACTTGGCGGGAGGGCACAAGCTTTTTAATTTTTTTATTAATGGGTGCAGCTTTTGTGCATGTGTAACGCATGCACAACAGCTGCTGTGCACTTAAAAAAAAAAAAGCCAGTTCAGCTGCTCAGGGCAGGGGAATCCCCAATCAGCTGGACCAGCAGGACTCCTCGAAGCTGCCGCTATAGTGCTGAGCATTGCTAGTAAAAGAAAAATCACTCATCACGGTATTTTTTTCCATGCTTTGTGCATCTGGGCCTTAGACACACAGACATCACGAACATCACAGGTATTTTGCCTCATATAAAAATAATCCATCTAGCAGTGCATATTTTATCCTAAAGCACTAATCTAGTCCTTATACAAAATGGAAACAGTAAATTTATAATCCTCCATATATTTAACTATTTTAACCTATGGTCCTATGTGTGTCTAAGTGCTTTGAAAATGAGCCCCATAGTCAGCCCAGAGGACAGCTACTAAAATAAGTCAATGGTCTTCAATATAAAACATATGGGGACAAACTTCAAGATCTCAATATACTTGTATATCCTTTGGCAGAAAGGCGGGAGAGAGGAGATATGCAGGGCAGGATTAATTCTTCGAGGGCCCCTAGGCACACAAGTACATTGGGCCCCCTGGCCCTGCCCTGCCCTGTCTATGCCCCACCCATGTCCCCCGCCCATCCTGTTTTCTTCTTTACTTCTTTATTTCCACTTGTATTTCTTTAAAAAAAAAAAAATTCAAAACAAAGATTAGTATACCAGTGTACAGTTTTTCTTCTATGTAACCCCCAAACATCTCTGAACAAATCCCCCTTCCTTCCCTTCCCTCCTACTTACCCAGGAATTTAACTCAGAATCCTTTCCATGCATATATGAAAGTGTTCAAATATTTGTAAAGCAGTAATACTATCCGAAATATAAGTCTATATTAATAACCAAGTTTACAATGCCTCTCAACTGCCTCACTCTACATCATCCAACTGTAACCCATATGTATGTATAAACAACCAAATCTGTAACTCCTCTAGTACTTTCCACTCCATGTATGTTAATTTGCAATGAAACAACAAGGCAAGCAGTCCACTAAAGAATCCAATGTGAAACAAAAGAAGATTGGCAAAAAATAAGGAGATTCAAATCAGGTTAATTTAAGGTGCTCCCAAGAACCATGCCTGATGCATTTTGTCAAACAAGGCTAGTCAACGCTAACTAAAAACCATGTCTTTCATACAAACAGAACACAGAAAACACCTTCGCCTAGTATGGAATAAGTAATCACAAACTAACCTCTCCCCCCTTTTACAAAACTGTTGTATAGTTTTTAGCCACAGCCAGCGCTAAAAAAATGCTCTACAGTTTTGTAAAAGGGAGGATAAAATAGAAATACGTAGACAAAGGTTAAATGAAACCACCAAGATGCTGGACTCTGCATACAATGCAACACCACAGAAACAGCAATGCATGTCCCCTAAAGCAAAAAAATAAATAAATAGAAATTTTTTTTCTACCTTTGTCTTGTCTGGTTTCAGCTCTCCTCATCTTCTTGTCACTCTCTTCCTTTCATCTTCTGTCCTTCTGTGTCACTTCCAGAAACTGTATGCCTCCTCCTTCCATCTTTCCCTTCACTCCCATTGGTCTGGAATCAATCTTCTTCCATTCCCTCCTCCAATGGTCTAGTATCTCTCTCCTCTCCTCTCTTTCCTTTCCCTTCCCTCTCCCACACCCACACCTCCATGGTCTGGAATTTCACTCTCTCTTCTCCCTTCCCCCCACTTCCATCAGCATCAGCCCCCTTTCTTTCTCTCCAACTCAATTCCATCCAGTATCCTTCCCCCTTATGTTTTCCCCCTTTCCCTGCACACCAATTCCATCAGCATCTGCCCCCTTTCTTTCCCTCCAACCCAATTCCATCCAGTATCCTTCCCCTGCACCCCAATTCCATCAGCATCTGCCCTCTTTCTTTCCCTTCAACCCAATTCCATCCAGTATCCTTCCCCTTATATCTTTCCCCTTATATCTTTCCCCTTCCCCTGCACACCAATTCCAACAACATCTGCCCCTTTCTCTCCTTCCACCACCCTTCTAGGTCAGAGGGGGCCCGCTGAAGAAACAGAGGACATGGTGTTTTTTTTTCCTTGGCAACACAGGCCCCCCGGGAAAGATTGGCAGTGCTGCCACCCCCCCCCAGGAGATCGACAACACCGCCCTTCCCCGCATCGCCATCAACCAACCTGAATAAGTGACATCGGAGGGGATGGACTGGTAGATGCAAAGAGTTGATGCAAGGTCCCTTGATGACTGCGTCTGCCGGTCTAACCCCTCCGACGTCACTTACCTCTTCCCTGAGCAGAGCCGGCAGACACAGTTATCACGGGACCTAGCAGCAACTCTTTGCATCTGTCGGTCCACCCCCTCCGATATCACTTATTCAGGCTGGTTGATGGCGATGCCGGGGGAGGGCGATGTTGTTGATCTCCTGGGGGGGGCCCAGCGCTGCTGATATTTCGGGGGGGGGGGGGGGAGGGCCCCAGCGCTGCCAATCTTTCCCTGGTTGCCAAGGGGGAAAAAAACTCAAAACGAGTCCTCTGTTTCATCGGGCCCCCCTGACAACTTCGGGCCCTAGGCACATGCCTAGTTGGCCTATTGCTTAATCCTGCCCTGGAGATATGATAATGATGTTTAAATACCTATGTGACATAAATGCAGGGCCGCCATCAGAAATTTCTGGGCCCCTTATTGAGCAATCCTATTGGGCCCCCCATGTACCCCTTTCCCCCCCCCCCGACCCTCCCTTCTTCCATGGGCCGAATACACACATATTTTTCTCTGTCACTGCACTCTTTGACCAAAAGATTTGTAAGCCTGCAACCACGTCAAGGTAGACTCTTTCAGCAGTGCCCTAAACTAAACTAATCTTTCTGCCCCTCTCCTTTTCTTTCTGTCTCTTTCTTTCTCTCTCCCCCCTGCCCCCCCAAGCCATCGCGCCAATTTCTCCACTTCCCCGATTCTTACCCTACCCCATAAGCCACCATGCCGATTTCTCCCTGCTTCCACGAGCCAGGCCAGGAATGTACAAGCGACGGACTCACAAGACTTCACCTCTGATGGCAATTCTAATGACAGAGAGGAAGTTCCAGGCCAGCCAGGCAGCGATTGGCTGGCCCAGAACTTCCTCTCTGACGTCAGAATTGACGTCGGAAGTGAAGTCTTGTGCGTCCGGCGCTTCTACACGCCTGGCCTAGCTCAGGGAGGCAGGAAGAAAAAGATTGCCAAGGCAACGCGATCGACTCATTACCTTTGCGATCTACTGGTCGATCGCGCTCGACCATTTGGGCACCCCTGCTGTTATGGTATCCTGTCCTGACCTGAGGAAAGGGGTTTAGTCCCCAAAAAACTGCCTTATTTCCATTTCCTATTTATAAACTTTAATCAATAAATACAATACTACTTGATTCTACGTAAAGCAACAAAACAATTTTTTCTACCTTTTGTCGTTTTTGCTTTAATCATCTTGTCTTCACTCTTCTTTCTAGCCAGCATCTGTCCACTCTGTCTTCCATACAGCATCAGCCCCTTCAATCCACTGTCCGCCCTCTCCCTGTTCCATATAGCATCTTCCCTCTTTTTATGCTCCTTCAATAAACTGTCTATCCTGTGCCCCTTCTCTTCTCCTTTGTACATGATTGATTTCAGCTCTGCCACCTCTCCATTTTTCTCTCTCTGTCACCACCCCGTCCCCTATGCTCTGGCATCTCTCTCTTCTCCTTTCTTTCCTTCGCACCCCACAGTCTGGTATCTTCCCTTCCCTGATTCTCTAGGATCTCACTCCTTTCCTTTTCTTCCATCTCTCCCTCCCCCTCCATGCTCTGACATCGCCTCCTTCCTTTCCCCCTTCCTTTTCCCTTGGTCTGGCATACTTTTCTCCTTCCCTCCATGCCCTGGCATCTCTTCCTCCCTCCCTTCCCTCCAATCCCTGGCATCTCATTTCATTCCCTCCCTCATCTTCTTTCTCCCTCCAGTTGGGTGCAGCAAGTTTCTCCCCCTCTGCTCCCTTTCCTCCTTCTGTCACCCATGACCTGGTGTCATGAACTTCTTCAGGCAGCAGCATTCACAATTCGCTGCTGTTGCCAGCTTCGGGCCTTCTTCTCTGTCGGGTCCTGCCTTCATGGAAACAGAAGTAGACAGGACCCGGCAGCGAGGAAGGCCTGAAGCTGGCAACAGCAGTGAATTGTAAATGCTGATGCTAGCCGAAGAAGTTTATGATGCCAGGTCGAACACCCGGGGCAGACTGCTATTCTCCCCCCCACGACCCTCCTATCTCTCCCTCCCTCCCATCACGAGACTCTAAACAGCACTGCTCTACTCTAAGCAGGCTGCTTCAGGGCTTTCTCCTGCCGTGATTCCCTCTGGCACGTCACTGATGAGGGAAGGAGGGAGAGATAGGAGAGTCGGATCGGGTTGGGGGTCGCCCGGGATGATGATGAGGCTGCTGCTGCTGCCAGCGAATCCAGCAAGGGTGAGGTCCCAAAGCACAGCACTGGCAGGCCCCCCTGACTATTTCGGGCCCTAGGCCTGGGCCTACTGGGCCTATCCTTTAATCTGGCCCTGCTTCCCCCCCCCCCCCCATATGCCCTGACATCTCTCTCTTCCACTCCATGGTATGGTATCTCCTTTCCCTCCCTCCCTCCCATGGTCTTTGCATCTCTTTCCTCCTTTTCCTGATCTTCCTTCTCCCTCCTTCCCTCTCTCTCCCCAATTGGGTGCAGCAGTATTTCTCTTCCCTCTCCCCCCACTGGGTACAGCAGTATCATCAGAATTTCTCTATCCCCCCAATTGGGTACAGCAGAAGCAGCATTTCTCTTCCCCCTCCCACCTAATTGGGTGCAGCTGCATTACTCCTCCCATTCCCCCCCCCCCCGTCTCACACACCCGGCAGATTCGCTACAGACAAAGGCAAGTTGCAAGTTTCCCTTGGTCGCTGACCTATCTCCCAAAGGGCAGCGACAGAGGGAAGTTTACAACTTGCTGCTCTTGCTTACTTCGGGCCTTTCTCGTTGCCGGGTCCTGCCTTCACGGAAACAGAAAGTAGGCAGGACCCGGCAGCTAGAAAGGCCCGAAGTAAGCAAGAGCAAGTAAGCTTCCCTCCGTGGCTGGCCTATCTCCCGTATGCTCCGGGGCTCTAATGGTCCGTGCCGGCTTCTCTTCTCTACCCCCCCCCCCCCTCCGACGTAACTTCCGGTTTCGGAGGGAAGCCGGATTCGAGTCGCTTGCTGGGGGTTTTTTTGTTTAAAGTCCGGCAGGTTTTTCTGCGGCTCTTCAGGCTGCGCATTAAGCAGTGGCGGCAGCAGGATTCAGCAGATGACAGCCGGGCGGGCATCTAAATTGATGGGCGTTGCGCCCGGCTGAAAAGCGCTGGGGAGAATACTGGGGAGCCCGGGCCCTCTGTCAGCTCCGGGCCCCTGAATACAGGACTGGTAGTACTGCCCTGATGGCAGCCCTGCATAAATGCACATGAGGAAAGACTCAGTTGAGAGGAAGCTCTGAAATGAGGGGGCATAGGATGAAGGAAAAGGGGATAGCCTTAAAAGTAACCTCAGAAAATACTTTTTCACGGAATGGGTGGTTAAAATGTAGAACAACTTCCCAGTGGAGGTGGTGGAGATGAAAATTTATCTGAATTCAAGAAAGCTTGGGACAAGTACATTGGATTTCTAAAGGAGATTAAAGGAAAGGAGATGGTATGGATAGGCAGACTAGATAGGCCATACGGTCTTTATCTACTTTCATTTTGCTATGTTACTATCAGCAATAGACATTGTTTTTTATAGTTTATTTTTTCACAGTTGGAGCCATAAATAAAAGTACTGAGCTTGCTCTATTAACACATTTCTGCTGGGTTTTTTTTGTTGTTGTTTTTTTGCAGTGCTAAAATTCTTTATTATGCTAAGTGGATTTTGAGACATAGATGTTATGATGTTGTTGTTTTTATTAGCTTGCATGCTAATAGTATTTGCATATTTCTGTAGTTTCTATTTTGTATTGCTACAAAAAATGCACATTGCCCATTATGTGGCATTAAAGTATACATGCTAAAATGTTTAACAGGTGCATGCTCAAAATAATTTAATGTGTTTTGGTCCTAGAACCCACTGTGAGCACTGCTTCTGAATTAACCCCCCCTTCTCCCCCCTTCATGAAGCTGCATTAGGCTTTTTTATCACTATCCGCAACAGTATTAGCTCCAATGGTCATAGAATTCCTATGAGCGTCGATGCTAATACCACAACAGCCAGTGATAAAAAAAAGCCTAACATGTCTTCATAAAAGGGGGAGATTTAAGTGTTTGTCCCATCCTTCCTTTAAGGCTAGGTTCCTCCTGAAGCTGAGAGCAGTAATTCTACATTATTAACCTGTGATGTTTTCAGGGTATGAAAACATCAAGGTATTTGGCCTCAAACAAAAATCATCACTCTAGCAGTACAGTATTTTATTCTAAAGCACTAATCCAGCCCCTATACAAAATGGAAACAGTAAATTTATATTCCTCCATATTTTTAACTACTACATAGCATTAGATTTCAGTGTTGCAAATGCAAGGTAAAATAGTTCCAGTATATGAACAGGTAAAATGATGTATCGCACACAAATGAATGGAAAATGATGATCCATCTGAGAATTATATCAGTACAGAATAATAGTCAGTCCTCATTTAAGATAATAGCGATGTCTGTCCTTTCTAAGTAATACCGTGCTCCCTCTCTTTAGTTTCAGTCAGCTTTATTACATAGGGCAAGCAGCCAACAGGAATCTCTTCTCACAAAGGGCACATTCTATCAGCAAGACCATTTTTATTGCTTCATGCTACTGAGCTATGCTTTACTTCTAGTATTTCTCATGCCAACCCTTTCCAAGTTTTCAGCTAATAAGTTGGCTATAGCCTAAAGGACTCAGTATGGGAGCCTGTCATGTGACTGCCACTTTTTCAAGTATAGAAACTGGGAAAAATGGCATACTAGGCAGTTTTCAAATGAAAACAAGCAGAAAAACCATACTTCTTAGGAGATTCTATATAGGGCACTCAAATTTGCATACCCAAATTTGGCCAGGATTCTGAGATACACGTGTAGCTAAATTGGGTAACAAGCCATTTAGCCAACAAATTAAATACTGTTGAAAGTGATGTTTCCTGAGAAAAGTTATTATGTAGAAGGAGCTTAGCTATGAGACTGGATGATTGGGTGTTGTTTGAAGAAGTAGTAGCGTCTGATGTTTTTGCAGTGGTATGAGGTATCACGCCAACACAAGCTTTGGATGATCCTTGCTCGTCTGGGAAAGTAAGACAAGGTCAGGAGGTATCTCCTGTTGTTACTAAGATTGTGAATAAATCATTGAGATGGTGTTTCCAGACATTTGTAAGCAGTCCACCGTCAAACCAATTTTGAAAAAGGAAGGCTTGCAAACTACCTTGATGTCTAATTATTGCCCAATGTTGGTGGTTTTTTCTTGGGAAAGGTGCTGGAGAAAATAGTTTTATAACAGCTAGAGAGGTTTGTGAAGAATGTTGGCTGGCTGAACCCATTTCATTTTGGGTTCTGGTAGGTACATAGTGTTGAACTATTATTAGTTGCTTTTGTGGAGGTTTAGAAAGAGGGTTTAGATCTCAAAGAAACCTTTTGCTTGATATCATTAGATGTGTCATGTGCTTTCAGAAGATCTGTTATTACAGTACTATTGTCAAAGTTAGAAGATCTAGGAATGCCTGCTACAGTATTACAATAGTTTATATCATATTTACAGGGTCAGCGTTTCCAAGTTTGTAGTGGAAGTACTGTATCCAAGTTGGTTCATGTAGGGATAGGTGTTCCTCAGGGCTCTGCCCTATCAGCATAGTTGTTTAATATCTACATGGCATCGTGGTATCACTTTGTATTCTTTTCCATCTTTAAAAAGCTGTACATGTAAAAGATTCCTCAAAAGGACTTTGGCTTTCCAAGCAGGTAAATGGAATAAGAATTTAGGTGGTCTGTTTATGTCTTCTTTTTCTTATCAGAATTTTTAGAAAACTAATCTGTTTGATAAATTTGTATAATGAGTCATTAATTCTACTGCTCTTGTGATCTTGGTAATGTAACTTGATCTATTATTACTATTGTACAGTTTTCTTCTTGTTGTAAGCCACGTTGTACTGCGAGGTATTGCGGTCTACAAATAAAGTTAATATTCTTTTTTTTCCCCCCATTGGATGTTCGGAATCAAAGATGAATAGATCAACTGAATGAGTTCATGCAGCATGTAAGTGATTGGATGGCAGATCGTGGGTTGGAAATTGAATGTAAACAAGATGGAATTGATGCTGGTTGGGAGAAATTGTGATGTACCTTGGCTGCAGAGTGTACATGTGGGGGATGTTTGTATACGGGTTATGAAGGAGATGAATTTGTTAGGTGTGAGGTCTGATTCAAACCTTAACATGCAGTTTCAAGTAAACAAAATGATTCAGTCTTGTTTTGCTCAATTGCATATGCTGTTTCAGGTAAAGCCTCTGCTGCTTCCCTGTGATATTAGAATTGTAGGCTTGATTGCAATTCTTTGTATCTTGGTATATCTAAAGCAAGGGTTAAGGCATTGCAATACTGCAAAATGCAACTTCTCATATGGTGATGGGGGTACAGAAAACAGTGCATATTACTCCTGTATTAAAGGAGCTTCATTGGTTACCAGTAGCATATCAGATTCAACACAAGGTTTTGTCTATAATTCAACAATCATTAATGCCCACTACCTCCTACCTTTTTCTACCTAATCTTTATAAGGATGTTTCAACCCAGACGGGTCTTCTTCGGGGGATAGTAAACATAAGCTGCCTTTCTGCAAACAAGTACAACATAATCAATACTCCATCCCTATATAATAACCTATCCTAACCAGATTCATAAAGTGATTTCAAAATATATACAAGACAAGAACTTGAAATGATGTATCCATCATAAGAGGTTCTAAAGACTGATGTCTGTATAGTGATGATATGACCACTACAAGTTAAATTGCTCAGAGAGAATAAAAAGAACATTAATAGAGATGTAAAGAAAATATTTATTGGAAATAAAAAAAACATTTTATGTATCATCATCATAACATTAAAAATTGCTTATACAATTGGTATTTTAATTGTGTGCTTATGTCATCCGGATAACCCCTTCTTTTTTGCTTTCATTCTTATGATATATGGGGCTGATGTTATAAGGCTTGATTCTGTAATATGCTCTGGGATCTGTAGCATGGAAGTTGCTACTATCTGGGATTCTGCCATGTACTTCTGACCTGGATTGACTGCTTTTGGAAACAAGATATTGGGCTAGATGGATCACTGGTCTACCTCTACTACTAATAATAATAATAATTTCTATTGCACTGCTAGATATATGCAGTGCTGTAAACATTATATGTGGGCACTTTCTCTGCCTTTAGTGGGTCTACAGTCTAAGTTTTGTGCCTGGAGGAATGGAAGGTTAAGTGGTTTACCCAAGGTCACAAACAGCTGCAGTGAGAATTGAACCCTGTTCCCCGGGATCATAGTTCACTCCACTAGCCATTAGGCTATTCCTCACCTCTGACCCAGTATAGCTATTCTTATGTTCTTATGAACTGTGCAGAGGAAGCTTGGCAAGATAGAACTGTTAAGAAAATAATTATCAATGTGGTTGTTGCCAGTGGCATAGTAAGGGTGAGGGGTACCCCACTTCTGCAGCATGCACACCCCCTTGCCTTCCCCAGTACCTTTGTGGCACGCTCTCTGATGTCACTAGGCATGGGTCCCGGAAGTGATGTTAAATAAAGCGCCAATAAGGCACAGGGGAAGGCAAGAGATACGCGTGGGCAGGCGAGCAAGTGAATGGGGAGCAAGTTTGGGGGGCGGAGAGGAGGAGGGGGTGCTGCTGTGCCTTTAGGAAGACTGCACACAGGGCAGACCGCCACCCCCCTGCACTCCTGTTACTACGCCACTGGTTGTTGCCCATGTTTGAGCTTGAATCTGTGACAGGAACAGACAATGCTGTTTTGATTACTGATTCACTAATAAAGCTTTTCTTTTTGACTTACACTACACTCTGCCTGTGTCTGTGAGGGTTCCATACCTGTTTGTCAGCCATGCTGCCACAGTGGGCCTGAACCGAAAGTGGACAGGTCCTGACCTGCACAGACCCACCCATAGTTACATCCTTGCTACTTTGACTTCTTTACTTTTCTTCTAGAGAGCTGAATGTTCACTTAATTCATAGCACACATAGTTTTACTTGAGCAGGGGAATTCCTGGGGGTGGGATTGAAGAAGGATTAGCGTAACATAAACAGAAATATTTGAATGTGCTAAATGGCACATGTAAATTTGTGTGCACTTTCTGTGAGGTAATTTTTCAAAGGAAATATATGCACGTGCTCTTTCTTATCTGAATAAGTTACCTCAGTTTTGAGCATTCTTTTATATAATCACCCTCCCTATGAGGACTTCTTTGTATAGCTGTTTTGTGTTACCTTCTAAAACAGCTGTGATGCTAAATGTAGTCTGTTGATGCTGCAACATAAGTAAAAATAAAATCCCCATTCCTAAGCCATAGCATCTCTGACCATTGTTAAAAAGGCAGGATCTCATCCAGGCCCTACAAAGCCTAACATGCAAGCCATGAGTGCCACACATAGTAATGAAATCATTCCTTTCTGTTGCTGTAGGATGTATCTTGAAGAATTAAAAATAACAAGAGTAGATATGCAGCCTTTGGGAGACAGCATATTTTAAGCCAAGTACAGCTGAGTTAACCCTGGAAAATCAATGCTGGGCCATGTCTGGGCTCCAGGGTGCATGTGGTCATCCTAAAGTTAATTAGACATTGTCCAATATTCAGACCAGTGCCCTGTTTAAGTTAGGATAACCTTTTGCTATCCTAACTTTATCTATTTACTTAGGACCCTTTTACAAACCTACGGTAACAAGTCCCAGAATGGCAAATGTGATGCAGCCCATAGGAAATGAATGGCCTATGTTGCATTTGCCGCACGGCAATAGCTACCATGGCTTTGTGAAAGGGGCCCTTAGCTGGTTAGCAGACTGAATATCACCGCTAAAAGGTTCTCAGAAAAAACACTACCAGGTGCAGGCTGTGGATCTGATTACCAACTCCTTGTAGCTAAACTCAGGGTCATACTATGCAAGATCAGCATCCAAACATGCAGAAGTTTGATGTCAGATTCCTGTGCAGTATATAACGAAGTAACAGGTTCAACCTGCTCAGGCAGGAAGGAGGGGGCCCAGATGAACTGTGGGCAGAGATCAAAGCAAACTGTTCAAAAGCATGTGCCATACAAGAAGCCAGTACATGGTAGGAACTTAACTGCAACCACCCTCCAAATCGCTAATAAGAGGAGAGAGGCAAAGGCTAAGGACAGGTTGAATGAGGCAAGGCGACTCAATGCTGATAAGAACATAAGAATAGCCTTACTGGGTCAGACCAATAATAATAAATAATAATAGTAAACTTTATTTTTGTATACCGCCATGCCATCAAGCCCAGTAGCCTGTTCTCACAGTGGCCAATCCAGGTGACTAGTACCTGGCTATAACCCAAGGTGTAGCAATATTCCATACTACCAATACATGGCAAGCAGTGGCTTCCCCCATGTCTTTCTCAATAACAGACTATGGACTTTTCCTCCAGGAAATTGTCCAAACCTTTCTTAAAACCAGCTATGCTATCCGCTTTTACCACATTCTCTGGCAATGTGTTCCAAAGCAAGGCAAATCATAGGTTGTATACGCAGGAGTTTCATCAGCCGTAAACCTGAAGTCATTATGCCACTGTATAGATCCATGGTGAGACCGCACCTGGAGTACTGTGTGCAATTCTGGAGGCCGCATTACCGCAAGGATGTGCTGAGACTAGAATCGGTCCAGAGAATGCCTACCAGGATGGTCTCGGGACTCAAGGAGCTCCCGTACGAGGAGCGGTTAGGGAAATTGCAGTTCTACTCACTCGAGGAACGTAGAGAGAGGGGAGATACGATCGAGACATTCAAGTATCTCACGGGCCGCATCGAGGTGGAAGAAGACATCTTCTTCTTCAAGGGTCCCGCGGCAACAAGGGGGCATTCGTGGAAAATCAGGGGGCGGGAAACTGCACAGTGACACTAGGAAGTTCTTCTTCACTGAAAGGGTGGTTGATCGCTGGAATAGTCTTCCACTTCAGGTTATTGAGGCCAGTAGTGTGCCAGATTTTAAGGCCAGATGGGATAGATATATGGGATCTATCCGCAAAGATAGATAGGGAGGGTCACTGGAGTGGGCAGACTTGATGGGCCGTGGCCCTTATCTGCCGTCTATTTCTATGTTTCTATTCTCTAAGTGAAAAAAAAATTCCTCCTATTGGTTTTAAAAGTATTTCCCTGTAACTTCAAGTGTCCCCTAGTCTTTGTATTTTTCGATGGAGTGAAAAATTGATCCACTTGTACCCGTTCTACTCCACTCAGGATTTTGTAGACTTCAGTCTTATCTCCCCTCAGCTGTCTCTTTTCCAAGCTGAAGAACCCTAACCATTTTAGTCTTTCCTTATACAAGAGGAATTCCATCCCCTTTACCATCTTGGTCACTCTTCTTTGAACCTTTTCTAGCGCCACTATATCTTTTATGAGATAAGGAGACCAGAATTGAACGCAATACTCCAGATGAGGTTGAACCATGGAGTGATACAGGGGCATTATGACATTCTTAGTTTTGTTAACCATCCCTTTTTTAAATAATTCCCAACATCCTGTTTGCTTTTTTGGCCACCGCCACACATTGGGCAGAAGGTTTCATCGTATTGTCTACAATGATACTCAGATCCTTTTCTTGGACGCTAACCCCCAAGTTGGACCCTAGCATCCGGTAACTGTGATTCAGGTTATTCTTCCTAATGTGTATCACTTTGCATTTGTCCACATTAAATTTCATCTGCCACTTGGATGCCCAGTCTTCCAATTTCCTAAGGTCCGCCTGCAATTTTTCACAATCCACATGCATTTTAACAACTTTGAACAGTTTAGTGTCATCTGCAAATTTAATCACCTCACTCATCATTCCAATTTCTAGATCATTTATAAATAAGTTAAATAGCACTGGTCCCAGTACAGATCCCTGCAGCACTCCACTGTTTACTCTCTTCCATTGAGAAAAATTACCATTTAACCCTACCCTCTGTTTTCTATCCAATAACCAATTCCTAATCCACAACTGAACTTTGCCACCTATCCATAGAGCAGCAAGGAAAGACAAGAACAACTTCCTGAATGCTTGAAGTATGAACCTTGAAGAAGCTTATAAGAAAGGCCACACCAGGGAATTATTCACCTTGGTGAAACAAGTGAAAAAGCCTTTCTCAGCATGCCAATGAATCATCAAAGACTGTGATGGGAATGAAATTAGTGATTAGCAGGACATCAAGCAGAGATGGAAAGAATTTCACAAAGGAATTACATATCAGCACCAGCACTGATTATTCTGAAGAGCTTGGGGATCAAGAGGAAGCAGAACCAGACCTATTGGAAAGTGAAGTGGCAGCTTCCAAACCATAAAGCACCTGGCATTGATGGAATCCCTGGTGAGCTGCTCAAATCAATCCTAAGAGCCATACTGACAGCACTATGCCAGAAGATCTGGAGGACTTGCATATGGCAAAAGGACTGGAAAAGATCAGTTTTTATCCCACTGCTGAAAAAAGGTGATGTCGGGCTATACCAACTATAGAACAATCGGCCTGATCCCCCATGCCAGCAAGGTGCTTCTAAAGATCATTCAGAGGCACTTGGGCAACATCTTTGGTCGAGAACTTCCTGATGCCCAAGAAGTTGATCCTGAAGCTGAAAGAAGAAAGCGAGAAGATGGGACTTTACATGAACATCAAGAAGACCAAAATTATGACTACTGCCAACAAGAAAGTCTACATAAAGATTAACAATGAAGAAATAGAAGTGGTTGACAGCATTGTTTTTCTCAGGTCCCTCATTAATGATGGTCGCAGTTAGACAGCAGAGATCAAGCAACAATTAGCACTGGGTTGTGCAGCCATGGTGAGCATGGACCAATTATGGAAGTGCAAGGACATCTCAGTCACCATCAAAAACTGCTCACTACCATTGTGTTCCCAGTCATGACATATGGCTATGAAACATGGACACTCACGAAAGCAGATAGAAGAAAAATCAATGCCTTCGACTTGTGGTACTGGAGAAGACTTTTACAAATCCCATGGACAGCTAAGACACCAACAAAAATGTTCTTGATTATATAAACCCAGAGTTGTCCCTGGAAGACAAGATTACCAGACAGAAACTGACCTATTTTGGACATGTGATGAGGGTGAATTCTCTAGAAAAGGTGGTGGTACTCATCACAAGATAAGTGCTTTATTTTTTGCTTCATGTTTACATATAAAGTGTTGAGCATTGAAGAACTCATTTTGCTGTGATTAGAACATTTGAAGAATGTTCATTGCAATGTCATGGTTATTCGTATGCAATTAAGCAGATCTATGAGCACAAGAAACTCTTAAGATTAATTGAGTGCATTTTATGAACCATTCTTTTGATCCACATATTATTCTGTGGGTTATTGTGGACTTGGATTAGAGATATTATCTAACCCCAGATGAAAATTTGATTGTTTCTCCATATTTGTGTTGGATCAGATAGATAACTTGGCAAAGCTAGAATGGATGTGTGTATAGAACTAAATACTGGCCCTACCTGCTTATCCAGGTATTTAGAAATCACAAATAAAAAGAAGCAGACATGTCCCAGCAAAGTAAACAACAGCAAAAAAAAAAAAAGTGGGAACCAAAGGCAGTATTTGAGCTGGTGATACAGGAGGTGGTGCTTTTATTGTTGATCTTCTGTCAGTATTGTAGTTTTTTTTAATTATTATTTATTTCTAATTATAAATCTAAATTTACAAGAATAGATCTTGCTCCATTAAACACAGGGAAGAAAAACAAATCAAGTTATTAAAGATCCAATCTTACTTATATAGACAATCTTATTCCCCTTCTTAGACCACTATAATAGGGAGAGTGGTAAGCAGTTACATGAAACGAGGGAGAAAAAGAAGAAAATTGATTAAATAAAAGGCTTAGTGCTTCTAAACAACTGCTTTAACTTCTACTATCTCTCTTTCAACATTCTTTAACGATCTTCTTAACATCTAAAAACTCCCTCAGATGATTTGGAGAGAAAAAGGTGTATTTGACTCCTAAATACCTAACTAAACATTTGCATGGATATGTCAAAAGAAACGTGGCTCCTAATTTAATAGTCTCTTGACGCATATAAATAAATTATTTCCTTCGTTCTTGAGTGATCTTAGCGACATCTGGATAAATCCATATTTTCTGTTGCTCAAATAATTTTTAGATATTTTTGTAGTACAATTTCAAAATCATGTTAACATCTTGCTCAAATACAAACGATACTAGGAGTGTTGCTCTATCAGTGTCTACTGTCATTGTTTGTTCAAGAAGAGTAGTTACATTGGCAAAGTCTATTTCATTATTCTTTTTTCCCCTTTCTTTTCCTTTTTCTCCTTCTTCTGTTCCAGGAATCTTTTTACTTGGTAAATAATAAATCTTATTTATTGGAGAAATGCAATTTGAAGAAATTTGTAAATTTTCAATCAAATATCTTTTCAATATATCTAAAGGTAACATTCCTGGAATTTGTGGAAAATTTAGGATACGGAGGTTTAATCGTCTGTTGAAATTTTCAAATTGTTCCAGTTTTCTATGTATTGAAGTATTATTTTTAACTGAGGCTATCTTAAACTGTTGCAAATGCTGTATATCATCCTGCATTTGCTTAGCTTGAGCTATAAATTCCAATTTCATTATATCCACAGTTTTTGTTAAGGAATCCAATTTATCTGTTATTTTGGTTACCTCTTCCGTTGATTTTCCCATTTTGCTCTCCATCCACTGAAGAAGAAGCCAGATGCTGTTTAAGGATACCTCCGTTGAAGAGGGTAAAAATTCCTCATTCTTGGTTGCAGATATCAGTCGTTCTGCCGAGGACGTTGTGCCCCCGCCAGGAGACCCCACGTTTCCACTTCCGGGATTGCGAGCCTCCTGCCTCAACACTTCAGCGATCGCTGGACATGGAGGGTGAAGGAAAGCCGGAGGAGATAAAGATATTTTAGTGCCCGAAAGGGCGAACGACTCCCTCTCATCTCCACCCTGCGCCAGGCTCTCCACTCTGGTTCCTGGAGGGGCTGAGAAAAAACGATCCATCATCTGCTGAACCGGGATGGATGCCAGGGCCGGCGAGGAAATGGCCCTGACCACCCCTTTCCTTTTCGAATGTGGCATCGGCAAAACGAGGTATGTTTTAAGAAAAGCAGACACGGTTAGCTCATACAGCGTCCTTCTCAACTCCTCACACCGCTGCCATCTTGCCACTCCCCTCTCCAAAAAACTCGAATTTCCTACAGTAATTTGAAGTAAAGCACCAATGTCCATTTGTTATCTTTGAAACATAAAAAGGTTTGTACTCTTCAGAATCCAATTTCCATTCTCTGCTCAACAACTGAAATATAATGAACAAAGGAGAATCTACGGGATCCCCGTCAACATGGATTTACTAAGGGGAGATCCTGACAATTCAACCTGATCAGCTTCTTTGACTGGGTGACGAGGAAGCTGGATGTTGGGGAGTCCCTGGACATCGTATACCTGGACTTCAGTAAAGCATTCGATAGCGTACCACACCGCAGGTTGCTGAACAAGATGAGTTCTATAGGATTGGGCGACACATTGACGAAATAGGTTGGGAACTGGCTTGGAGGTAGGCTTCAGAGGGTAGTGGTGAACGGCACCCCCGCCGAAATGACGGAGGTAATCAGTGGAGTGCCGCAGGGCTCGGTCCTGGGCCCGATCCTATTCAACATCTTTATAAGAGACTTGGCAGAAGGGCTGCGAGGTAAAATAACATTATTCGCCAATGACGCCAAACTAAGCAATGTAGTGGGCAAAAGCACAACAGACATAAATTCAATATCCGACAACATGATGCACGACCTACTCCTACTGGAGCGCTGGTCTAGGTCATAAGAACATAAGAAATGCCTCTACTGGGTTAGACCTGAGGTCCATCGTGCCCACAGTCCGCTCACGCGGTGGCCCAACAGGTCTAGGACCTGTGCAGTAATCCTCTATCTATACCCCTCTATCCCCTTTTCCAGCAGGAAATTGTGCAATTCCCTCTTGAACCCCAGTACCGTACTCTGCCCTATTACACCCTCTGGAAGCGCATTCCAGGTGTCCACCACACGCTGGGTAAAGAAGAACTTCCTAGCATTCGTTTTGAATCTGTCCCCTTTCAACTTTTCCGAATGTCCTCTTGTTCTTTTATTATTTGAAAGTTTGAAAAATCTGTCCCTCTCTACTCTCTCTATGCCCTTCATGATCTTGTAAGTCTCTATCATATCCCCTTTAAGTCTTCTCTTCTCCAGGGAAAAGAGTCCCAGTTTTTCCAATCTCTCAGCGTATGAAAGGTTTTCCATCCCTTTTATCAGACGCGTCACTCTCCTCTGAATCCTCTCGAGTATCGTCATATCCTTCTTAAGGTACGGCGACCAATATTGGACGCTAGTTGTTCAAGTCCCTTTGCAGTTCTTCACAGTCTTCTTTAGTCCGAGCTCTACTAAATAGTTTGGTGTCATCCGCAAATTTTAGTATCTCACACTTCGTCCCTGTTTCCAGATCATTTATGAATATATTAAATAGCAGCGGCCCTAGTACTGAGCCTTGCGGGACCCCACTCGTGACCCTCCTCCAGTCCGAGTAGTGGCCCTTCACTTCCACCCTCTGTTTCCTACCCGCCAACCAGCTTCTGATCCATCTATGTACATCTCCTTCCACCCCATGGTTCTTCAGTTTCCGAAGTAGGCGTTCATGGGGCACCTTGTCAAAGGCTTTTTGGAAATCTAGATATATGATGTCTATGGGGTCTCCTTTGTCCATCCGTTTGTTAATTCCTTTGAAGAAGTGCAATAAGTTCGTTAGGCAAGATCTTCCCTTGCAGAAACCATGTTGGCTGGTTATCAGAAGTTCGTTTCTTTCAAAATGTTCATCGATTTTTTTTTTCTTTTATCAGTGTTTCTGCCATTTTCCCCGGTACCGAGGTCAGACTCACCGGTCTGTAATTTCCTGGGTCACCTCTTGATCCCTTTTTAAAGATGGGCGTAACATAGGCTATCTTCCAGTCCTCCGGGATCATGCCTGTTTTCAGGGATAGATTGCAAATTTGCTGCAATAGTTCCGCTATCTCCTCCTTTAATTCCTTCAGAACCCTTGGATGGATTCCGTCCGGACCCGGGGATTTGTCTGTTTTTAATTTATCTATCTGCCTGTGTACATCTTCAAGGCTCACTTCCATGGTTGTTAATTTTTCTGCCTGATTTCCATTGAAGAATTGCTCAGGTTCCGGAATGTTGGATGTGTCTTCGTTTGTAAATACAGATGAAAAGAACGCGTTAAGTCTTTCTGCCAATTCTTTCTCCTCCTTCACCACTCCCTTCTTGTCACCGTCGTCCAGCGGTCCCACATCCTCCCTAGCCGGTTGCTTCCCTTTAACATATCTAAAGAACAGTTTGAAATTTTGTGCTTCCCTGGCAAGCCTCTCTTCATACTCTCTTTTGGCTTTTCGAACCACTCGGTGACATTCTTTTTTATATTTCCTATGCTTTTTTCAGTTCCCCTCAGTTTTGTCCTTTTTCCATTTCCTGAATGAATTTTTCTTATTGCCTATCGCTTCCTTCACTGTTTTGGTTATCCACGCCGCATCCTTTATTCGACTCTTTTTGCACCCCTTTCTGAATCTGGGGATATATAGATTTTGCGCCTCGCTCACCGTGTTCTTGAGAAAAGACCAGGCAAGTTCTACCGTTTGCCATTTTTTTGAAGTGTTCCTAAGTTTCTTCCTTACCATTTCCCTCATTGCTTCGTAGTTTCCTTTCCTGAACTCAGCTTCAATGCCATAAAATGCAAAGTCATGCACCTGGGCAGCCATAATCCATGCAAGACTTACACCCTTAATGGCGAGATCCTAACAAGAACTGAAGCAGAACGAGACTTAGGGGTGATCGTCAGTGAGAACATGAAGACTGCCAATCAAGTGGAGCAAGCTTCATCCAAGGCAAGGCAAATCATAGGTTGCATACGCAGGAGTTTCGTCAGCCGTAAACCTGAAGTCATTATGCCATTGTATAGATCCATGGTGAGGCCCCACCTGGAATACTGTGTGCAATTCTGGAGGCTGCATTACCATAAGGATGTGCTGAGACTGGAGTCGGTCCAGAGAATGGCCACCCGGGACTCAAGGATCTCACGTACGAGGAACGGCTGGATAAGTTGCAGCTGTACTCACTCGAGGAATGCAGAGAGAGGGGTGACATGATCGAGACATTCAAGTATCTCACGGGCCGCATTGAGGTGGAAGAAGATATCTTCTTTTTCAAGGGTCCCGCGGCAACAAGGGGGCATCCGTGGAAAATCAGGGGCGGGAAACTGCACGGGGACACCAGGAAATT
The DNA here is from genome assembly GCF_902459505.1 of Geotrypetes seraphini. Taxonomy (NCBI): domain Eukaryota; kingdom Metazoa; phylum Chordata; class Amphibia; order Gymnophiona; family Dermophiidae; genus Geotrypetes; species Geotrypetes seraphini. The sequence goes on along the minus strand of NC_047089.1, from coordinate 76,972,558 downwards.
CTTTTTCACTGAAAGGGTGGTTGATCGCTGGAATAGTCTTCCACTTTAGGTTATTGAGGCCAGCAGCGTGCCTGATTTTAAGGCCAAATGGGATAGACACGTGGGATCTATTCATAGAGAAAGGTAGGGGAGGGTCATTGGGGTGGGCAGACTAGATGGGCCTTGGCCCTCATCTGTCGTCTATTTCTATGTTTCTATGAAGAAGCTTTCAGTATCTCTACATCCTTTATTTAAATGATGTATTTTTATCAGAATTAAGTGGGGTCACTAGAACATTGTACTAATAAGCTTACAATTGTTTGCAAGCAAAACCTCTGTAATGCAGTTTAAGAATGATCCTCTGCTGCTACTGGCTAATGGATATTCTAAACAATTACATGTTAAGGATTATAGATAATACTTTCTTATAACCTATGTGGTCTTGAACAGCACTGTGTTAATTATACAAGATATATATTTTTTGGTTGTTCAAATATATTAGGGTTTAGAAACTGCAATCCCAAAAAGAAAAAAAAAATTGGAAGAAAAAATGTAGTATTTACGTCCCCGTCCCAGGGAACCAATATATAATAATAAAAAACATAATATCTCAAGGTATAACTGTAGCAATCAATTATAAAATAGAAAAGTGTCAAAAATAAAAATGATACATCATAAAAAACAAAAATCCCCTTTTCTACATGATTCTGCAAAATAGCCTTAAGTTGTTCTGGTTCATAATACAATCAATATTTAATCTTGCATATACATGGATAATTAAGTGGAAAAAGAAGCCCCTAAAGCAAGCATGTTTCATCTCAGCTTTAAAAACTGCTGGCAACTGGGCTGGGCTTCAAAGAAAACATTAGGAAGCATTTTCATCATTTGGCCTAATAATTTTTTTAAGTTTCACATTTATTATTGATTTGATATATGAGCGTTATGTGACTATGATAAACACCTTGACCCTGAGGAAGGAAGTGAAACGTGAATTCATGTCGGGAGAGGTGACCAACGTATCCACAATTAAAAGATATATTTGAAACTTGTTGCTCATTTTATTCAACTTAAGTCACAATATACATTTGCATTAAACAAGTAGTTAAAACTGCATCAAATAAGCATTAAGAAAATAGACATAAAATTAATAATGGGTCAATGAGGATTTGAGCTGGAAATTGTGAGTAATACGTATACTCAAACTGGGCATCTGAAGATCTGTTTAAAATTACTTTGTTAAATTGGGATAATTATCACTGAGGCATTAGGTATAAAAGTAATGACGGGGGGGGGGGGGGGAGATTGGAGGGGAGGCAGGGAAAAAAAGCGATCAAGTGAGCCCCCTCCTTTATTTTCTGACCCGGGCCCCAGCATGTCTTACACCAGTCCTGACCCTTGCTGTATCACCAGCTGAGGATCTCCTCCAAAGGCAGCCAGAATGCCCTTCTACCAAATTCTGCAGTGTGCAGCACCATCTTTGAGTCAATGACAACTGTGCATGTTTATGTCTATTTGTATTTATATACTGCGCTTTGTTACAACATCAGTGCAGTGTACATGAGTGGGGTGCCAACATCTATGGCCTAGGGGCATTGCTGTTACCTGCCAAATTTCATAAAAAGGAGTTCTGGCCACCTTCAGAGGACATCTTCAGTTGACAGAGCTAAAGTACTTATATTTTGAGTTGTGAGGTGCTGGGGGGGGGAGGGTTGAAGAGTAGGGGAGGGGCAGAGGCAGAAAAAATATAGTGTCCACTCAATTTAGGCTCAGACCCACCCAAAACTGGCTGTCTGGATGTATCAAAAATCACCATAAAATCTTGAAAAATAAGTACAGAGACTTGGCTGAGGGGCTTTGAGGTAAAATTACATTATTCGCCGATGATGCCAAACTATGCAACATAGTAGGCAACCGCACAACAGATGAAAGCACAGTGCCCGCCAAAAGCTCAATGACCGACAGTATGACGCAGGACCTACTCCTGCTGGAGCATTGGTCAAAGACTTGGCAACTAAGTTTCAATGCCAAAAAATGCAAGGTCATGCACCTTGGCGGCAAAAATCCATGCAGGTCTTACACCCTAAATGGTGAGATCCTAGCAAGGACTGTAGCAGAACGTGACTTGGGGGTGATTATTAGTGAAGACATGAAGACTGCCAATCAAGTGGAGAAAGTTTCATCCAGGGCTAGACAAATCATGGGCTGTATCCGTAGAAGTTTCGTCAGCCATAAGCCCGAGGTCATAATGCCATTGTAGAGATCCATGGTGAGACCCCCATCTGGAATACTGTGTACAATTCTGGAGGCCGCATTATCAAAAAGATGTGCGGAGAGTTGAGTTGGTTCAGCGAATGGCCACCAGGATGGTCTCAGGACTCAAGGATCTCCCGTATGAGGAACGACTGGGTAAGTTGCAGCTGTACTCACTTAAGGAACGCAGAGAGAGGGGAGACATTATCGAGACGTTCAAATATGTCACGGGCCATATTGAGGTGGAAGAGGATCTCTTTTTCCTTAAAGGACCCACGGCAACAAGAGGGCATCCCTTGAAAATCAGGGGTGGGAAATTTCATGGCGACACCAGAAAATATTTCTTCACCAAAAGAGTGGTTGACCGCTAGAATAATCTTCCACAAAAGGTAATTGAGGCCAGCAGCGTGCCAGATTTTAAGAAAAGATGGGATTGACATGTGGGATCTCTTCATGGAGGTAGTTAGGGGGTGGGCCATTAGTGTGGGCAGACTAGATGGGCCGTGGCTCTTTTCTGCCATCATTTTCTATATTTCTATGTTTCTAACAATGTAGAAAATATTGTGGAGAAAAAATACCTCAGACTTAAGGAATCCCACCTACTAAAATGCCTCCCTGTTTTACAAAGCTGTGCAGCAATAGCACCAAAGCTCATTAATTCCCAATGGGCTTCAGTGCAATTACTGCAGGCTGCCGCACTAATCGGCTTAGTAAAAAAAAAAAAAAAAAAAGGGGGTGGAAGTTTGCAAAAGTAGGAATCAAATGACCATCATCAGTCAGAAAAAAAATACTCCACAACTTTAAACATACCCATTGGACCAGGAAAAATCTGTACTCATTAGAACAGGAAAACTCTGCCACAAAAATAAGTCCAGTGGGCATTTGAAAAATCAAATAGGCTTCTTTCACTGAAACGATACCCCTGATGAGAACTCATGACCTCCGATATGCCATCTGGCTCCATCAATTTCTCCACTTTTCATTTAGCTAGCTCCTCAAGAATACAATCCTCTGAAAGTCGTTACTGCCGCACCTCCATTCCTATTTGTGCTTGCCTTCTGCAGTCCTGCTGCCAGCCCTTCGGCTGTAAACACAGCAGTCTCTCGCTCCCAGGATGGACTTCAACAATGGATTCCAGGGAGAAACACACCCATACCAGATTTTGGATAAAGCCAACTGTGTTAAGTCACTTCGCACCCTCTGGAGCCCCCCCCCCCCCCCCCCCCATCCTCAAAATGAACTTCTGGCTTCTGTTTTGTGATCTTCCACCCAGACCACTGTGAAAGCCAGCCATTTTTGTAGCTGTCACACAACCTTTACTCAAAGCTATGCTGCCATCCAGCAAACCCATACATACATATAAATCTGAGAATTGTGCTTCATCCCCAGCCACTGATCTCTATGTAGTTGCTAAGAATTTCTTAATTAGAATATCTGATCCCATGCAGCAAGGTGCTCTTGTCTGCTTCTTCCCCCTACACTTCCGCTGGTGATATTCTTTGCACTTGTTGTTCAGCATGCACAAGTCCAATAGATAATAGACTCTCTCCAGTCAGGTCTGAATTTCCAGCAGACTTCTCAGCTTTACTTCTGGTACTTCTCAGTATGTCCTGCCATGATGTTACAGTTTAGAAGGGGCCTGGGCTTTAATGGGGGTCTGAAGGAACTCCTTTAATCCTGATCTGCTCACATCTTTGTAGTGACCAGAAGCTGAACTCCAGTGTATCTGACTGAGAGTGGAATTAACAATATGGGCTCCTTTTTACTAAGCTGCGTTAGAGCTTTAACGCTTGGAATAGCGCGCGCTATGTTGCCGCGTGTACCAGACCTTAACGCCAGCATTGAGCTGGCGTTAGTTCTAGAAGCGTAGGGTGCGGTAATGTCCTGCGTGCGCTAAAAATGCTAGCGCACCTTAGTAAAAGGAGCCCTATGTCTTATATGGAATAGCCCAGAAAATGCTCCAAATTAGCTAAGCAACACCAAAAAATGTTACTGTTTGAGCTGCATGTTGTTGCAGCTTTAATTGCTACAGGAAAGCACAAGAATACACAACTTAAGGCACTCCTGAACACCTTTTATTTTCCCTTACATATTAGAGCCATTATCGACCTCCTATGGTCATTAAGAGGAATGTCATGACATTTCAAGTTAGCAATTAGCATTTCAACTAGCTCCTCTTCATTTTTCAAATCAGTTGATAAAACTCAAAAAACCTCTCTTGAATTTCAAATGTACTAGTTTTTGATTGGGAACTTCAACTCAGAATATCAACACATGTTGTTCTTGATGACAGATATCAGTAGTAGTATCACATAGTAAATTAATGAATGGCCTTTACCCACTCTTTGATGAAGGATGTCTGTACACTTTTACCAGATAATTCTAATTCTGATTCTCCAGTGTGGCATTACAAGTGTGCCCTTGAATTGCTTTGCCGTCTGAATTTGGTCACATGGTCATTGGTAATGCTATCATAATGGACTATCCTCTATAATAAAACCCTAAGCACACATGCGCACTTAAGAGGCCGTGATCTCTCCCACCGTGATATGTGCCTCTGTGCCGAATTCCATTTGAGGTGCATGGGGTGGCTTGCGGCACATGCGCTGGCTTCAGGCAGCTTGCGGCGCGTGAGCCAGCTTGGGTTTTATGCAGTAAATTCAGCGGCGGTTTGTGTCAGCAACGGCTGTGAGGTGTCCCATGCTGGTAAGAATTGGAGGGGGAGAGGGAAAGGGGGCTGCTTTGGGGGGAGGGGTGTTCTGGGGGCAGACAGCAATCATGTGTTCCATGCTGGTAAGAAGTGGAGGGGGAGAAGGAAAGGGGGCTGCTTTGGAGGGAGAGGTGTGATGGGGGACAGACAGCAATCATGCTTTGCTCTGGGAGGGGGGAAATAGAAGGGGGCCACGGAGAGACAGGCAGGCATAGCGCAACAGGGAAATACAGGCAGGCAGGGGACCAGGGAGAGAGACAGACAGAAAGATAGACAGACAGCATCCAAGGAGAGAGAGACAAAGAAAAAAAGACAGCGTCCAAGGAGAGAGAGACAAAGAAAAAAGAAAGACAGTCAACGTCCAAGGAGAGAGAGAGACAAAGAAAAAAATACAGACAGACAGTGAACAACGAGAAAGACCAAGAAAAACAGACAACAGGCAGCCAGCAGTCAAGGAGAGAGAGAGAGACAAAGAAAAAAACCCAGACAGCGGCCAAGGAGAGAGAGACAAAGAAAAAAGACACACAGACAATCAGAGACGGGGGCAGGGAGAGACACAGAAAGAAAGAAAGACACACAGATACATATTCTAGCACCCGTTAATGTAACAGGCTTAAACACTAGTTACTTTAAGAATTCTAAAAGATCAAACAAAATTCATCCTCCTCGAAAATAACAAAACCCCAACCTTAACCAGTATAGAAATCAACTCAATCAACTACCCCATTTAAACCACCCTAAAACTATTAGGAATGACTATGGACAGATGCTGCACCATGCAGCCTCAAATAAACAAAACAATACAGAAATCTTTCGCAGTTATGAGAAATTTAAGACAAGTACAAAAATTTTTCGAAAGACCACAATTCCAGCTCATAGTTCAATCCCTTATACTAAGCCTACTGGACTACTGTAACATCCTCTACCTCCCCTGCCCTGCAACAATGATTAAACAACTACAAACAATCCAAAATACAGCTCTGAGACTCTGAGACTCACTGAAGAAACACGACCATATCACAGAAGCATACTTCGACTCACACTGGCTACCAATTCAAGAAAGAATACTATTTAAATTCTACTGCCTGCTATTTAAATCGTTAAATGGAGACATCCCAATATACCTAAACAACCGCCTCTACCAAACTACATCACCCAGACATAGAAAAACACCCCCCCCCCCTTTCACACACCCTCCAATCAAAGAAGTCAAACGGAAAAAACTGTATGACGGACTACTGGCAATACAAGCAGCAAAACTGGATAACCAAATCTCCAACCTACTGATAACCACCCCCGAATACAAGATCTTCAAAAAAGAAATAAAAACAATTCTCTTCAAGAAATCACTGAATCACTCTTAACATATCAATTACCATCCATTCTCCTACCCTCACCCCGCCCCGCCCCACAGATACTACCAGTTCTTCTCAATCGCTTTTGAATTCACCAATAATTTACTGTATCCCACTATGTATATCTCTTTTATATCTCTGTTTGTAATCAGCTTCAACTTTTCTTGAACTTACCAATGATCCAATATTGTAACCCACCTTTTATAACTCTTTTGTAATCCGCCTTGAACTGCAAGGTAATGGTGGAATAGAAATCTCTAATGTAATATAATATAATGTAATCTTTCAGATGTATATCGCCTTGGAATCATAAAACTTATAAAAAAGGATAAAAAATATAACATCCAAAGTCTTTCCAAAACTTCTTATTATCTCTTTGCTTCTGTTAAATTTGTTTGTGATCTTTACTGTCCACTTGAAAATGACTGCTGTAATTCCTTTGACTGGCAAAAGCATGTTGTATGCTTCATGAAGTCTGTTGTCATAGAGGACTGAGTACCTCTATTCAGAAAGAAAAGACACCTAAAAAATTTCTGAATATAAGCACCTGAACTTTAATGAGGTACCTTAAAGCGAGGCTCATAAAGCCAGCTTTGCTATAGGGTTGCTTACCGTATATACTTGATTATAAGAGGCATTCTTAGAATTTTATTTACAGTTTGGACAGTTTTAAGTATACTTTTGTGTACCTCGATGCACATTCATTCACAGTTGTGCTTGTGTTTTATGATTTATAATAAAGTTCCCTTCAGTCATTAACCTTCATGAGACTGCCATAGTTTTCAGAAAGCCTGATGGTTCTGACAGAGGTAGTCTTCACCTGGCAGGGCTTGTGGATGTGTGCCAATACTGGGTGGGCCTGAGCCCAATGTGGTTGAACCTGTGTCCACCTGTGGCTATGTCATTGCTCCAGTAAACTAAAAAAAAAACCCTCCCAGTATCTTTAGCCTGAGTCAGAAGTATATTGTACTACAGCCACTGCTATCTATAGCTAGAATCATTCAATCTGTTTATTTTAGTGAGATTAAATTGTACAGTTTTGAAGTCTATTTGATGTATTTGCTTCTCAAAAACTTTAAAGATGTTATTTTAGAATAGAATCACTCTTGGAATACCTATTTTCTTTCATGTGTTTCTTTTTTTTCTCTCTCTGATTAAAAACCATTTCTAGTGTAATATACTACTTAAATATAGCATTGATATGATAAAATTCTACAGCACATCTCTGCTTTTATAAGATTCATGACTGTGATCTAACCAGAGGCAATATTTTCCATTCTTATCAGAGAATAATTTAGTTAAAATTTTACATAGCAGTTATTCATCCAGTCGGAGCTGAATACTTTAGCAATTACAGTTAAGGAAAAATACAATCTATTAATAATGCAAAAGTTATAAATCTCTTTAGGATTGTGTTGCAGTGAATACAGTTTGTCAGAGCTACAGCATTTGATGTCTTTGCTGCTTTAATACACCAGGGGCCCAATATTCAAAGGAAATTATACAGTAACTTGCAGCTAGTGAATATGTAACTTTCTTATCTATGCTTTAAGGATAGTGTCAGGCTAAAAATCCATCTAACTAGGCCCACACTATCAGGACAGGAAGGAGTAGCTTGAGGACTGAACAGCAGGCCTAAACAATGTGGACAGTGGTAGCAGCAACAACAACCATAAAACTTGTATATTCAGTACTTCTTATTATACATGTAGAACGTAAGAGAAACATAATCGAAAAGGAAATACGTCTAAAAACCCACCTAAATCGGCAGTTGGACAATCAGAAAGACAGGTCGTCCAAGTGCCGATAATCGAAATGGGTTTCAGACGTATCTAAAAACAGCTTGGGCCTTTTCAGTGCTGCTGTATGCCCAGAGTGAAAAGGGGCGTTTATGAAGGAGTGGTTAGGGCGGGAGGTAGGCAAGATGTGGGCCAACCTAGACTTAATTGTCCTGCAGCGATAATCAACAAGACTTCCTAGACGGAACTTATACGTTGTGACTTAGGCAATCTAAAAACAGGTATAAGTGCCCAGAAGGTATCAAAAGTGACCAGATAACTGCAGGAACAAAGTATAGATCCCCACACACTCTCCCCAGTGATCACTGACCTCCCCCACCACCACCATAAAAATTGGAATAAAAAAGTACATACCTTCCTCCAGAACATCAGCACCTGACATAGGAAAGCCTAGAAGAGCTGCACAGAAGTGGCTTATGTAGTCTGGGGGTGGTCTAGTGAACCATAGAGAGGAGGATCCAGGTCCATAAGCCACTCTAACCAATGCATTCATGGTGAAACATGTGTACTTACCAAATCCCTACTGTACTGCCATATAGGTGGCACCTGCAGCCATAAGGGCTATTGGGATTGTAGACAGGTGGGTATAGTAGGTTTGGAGGGGCTCACCATGACCTTCAAGGGAGTTGTGGTGAGACGTTTATGTGGCACCCTTTTTGTGAAGTTCACAGCAGTGCCCTGTAAAGTGTCCCACTACTGTGTTACCAAGTTTGGGTGTCCAGTCCATCACTTTGCTGACCCCTCCCTTGTCCAAAAGATCTTGTTCTAGGCATTTTTAACTTGGACGATTGTTGGGGACAAGAATGGGGTATAAAGATAGACGACTTAGTGGTCTCGACAATGGCTGGACATACAAGTAGACAATTCTCCCCCCCAAAAAAAATTTTGGACTTATTTTTTGAGAATGGACATTGGACGTTTCTGACTTTGGGTGACTTTATTTTATTATTATGCCGCTCCATGTCTATAAACCAGTGTCTCGTAACCTTTTAAAGCCCCAGCACACTAAACTCAGGGCTACATCTGCAGGGCCTCCGGGCATGCGCAGACGTCGACATTATAACACCATGTGCATGTGTAATGTAATCATGTCAATGTCCACTCATGCGCAGAGGCCCTCCAGATGGGGCCCTGAGCTTGCTTACCCTAAAATTACTACACCAGTGGGAGGAGAAGGAGAGGTGCCAGCTGGCTGCCTACAGGATGTGCCTAACTGCATTCCCAGAATCTCACCACAGCACACAGTTTGTGATTCATTGTTATATACAAACACTCATCTACTCAACATTTAGACATTAAAAGGCAAGTGAAAAACCAATTAAATAATGAAATAAATCAAAACTGGACCTTAAATGCAGTCTAAAAGACAATCTGTGCATGAACAAACATTTCCCAAGCAGGCTGAGGGAGGGGGGGAAGGAGGGGTAGGTGGAAGCCCTCCTCCACTCTACAGTGATCCGGTGGTAGGAATAACTGGTCTAAGTCACAAAAACCAACCTAAAGTCATCAGATAAGCACTGCAAACACATAAAACAGACCCCCCACACACTACCCCAGTGATTACTGACCCCCCCTAAAAATATTAATCACACCTTTAAAATTCAGCCTCCAGACCATCATCACCTGGCAGCCTGGCATAGGAAAGCCTAGTTGTCCAGCACAGAGGTGGCTTAAGCCATCTTGAGGGTGGGTTAGGGACTCATGGAGAGGAGGATCCATGCCCATAAGCCCCTGTAATCACTGCATTGATACTTAAACCTGTGCACTCCCCTATATACCCCCAAAACCCTTTTTTACTCGCATATAAGTGGCTCCTGCAGCCATAAGGGCTATTAGGGTAGTAGATAAGTGGGTTTAGGGGATTCTGGAGGTGGTTTGGGGGGCTCACCATGACCTACAAGGGAGCTGTAGTGAGAAGACATGGCACCCTTTTTGTTAAGTTCACAGCAGTGCCCTGTAAGGTACCCCACTATTTAGGTGCCATGTCTGGGTGTTCAGTTCATCACTTTGCAGACTCCTCCCAAGTCCAACAGGGCTTGTTCTAGGCGTTTTTGACTTGGACGAAAATGTGGTATAAAGATGGACAATTTAGTGGCTTGGACGATCAGATCGGCAGGACGTATAGTTAGACGATTTTCGAAACAAAAAAAATTTTGGATGTGTTTTTCGAAAATGTGTCCTAGGCTGTTTTTTACTATGGACTTAGACAAAAACGGACTTAGAAGTCCCCTTCGATTATGCCCCTCCACATGTGTAAAAAAAGTGGGTTAAATAATTGATGCATTATCCAAAAAACCCTCCCCCTTTTTTGATGATGTAATTTTTGTGGGTTGGATATTTGGTAAATTGATCCGCATTGTTTGTCAGGTTTGGGTTTAGCCATACACCTAGGTTTCTTACCCCCTTCTGTGGAAGATTTTAAGGTGTTGCCATTCAAAGTTAGTTGGTATCTTGTGCCATTTCCTCCCCATTTGTTAATTAGCAGTAATTCTGTTTTCTCCTTGTTGGCTACTAGTCCGGATTGGTGTTGCTGAGGTTCTGTAGATGGAAATGAATATACTTGGGATTATTTAATAGAGTTATTGCCTGAGAATTCTCAAGTTTAATTAGATTGCTTGGATTAAGTCAATTTTATAGTGACACTACAGTGATCCCATGTGAGCATGCATCTTTTCTTCTGAGAGACACTATCAATTGTGTTTATTTAAAGTGCCACGTGCATGCACAGTTTTTTTTCTTACTGTGTGTAGGAACTCCAGTTTATCGCGCTGGACAACAAACACAGTAAGTTTATCATGTTTTCATGGCTTGATTTGGGCACAATGTTGCATAGTCACTCAGTATTTCCACAGTGCTTCGCTTAGTTCCCTTAGTTCCCCATGAATTTGGCTTTAATAGAACACATTTCCCGCCTCAGTACTTCATCTTTATCTCTTCCCTTATTATCACATTATCTACTGTATGTCTTGTCATAGATATTTCACATGTTTTCAGCTCTTTAGTTCAGTTTCTCTCACAATTTGTGTCAGTATTTCACCAGTCATTTTTTAGTCACCTTTTTCATACAATACAAACATTTTTCCATTCACCAATTCACTGTATGTTTTGTTTTGGGGGTTTTGGGGTTTTTTTTTGCATTATTATACCATCTTACATCACACTATCATTTCTAGAGGAAGACATCTTTGTCGAAACACGGACCGTGTTGGGTCCCACATTTCTAGTGGATTGGGTTCTATATAACTTTAGGTTTTTTGTGGATTATCAAGAAGAATTTATAATAAAGTCCAATTCAGGAACATCAACACTCCACAGTGTTTTTTGATTTGGGACATAGTAGCCTACATGTTGTTTTAGTTAGAATTGCTCACAGTGAACAATGATTTGATTTCTGTTTCTGCAAACCCAATATTTGTTTTTTTGCTTCTAGTATATTTTTGTTTGCCCTGGCTATTAGGTGTGCCTCCTTGCAGCCTACTACAATTAGGTATTTTTAACATACATTTTTTTACTTCCATAAATGTGCCATGTTTTTAAGTCTTTTTTGCCAATGTAATAATACTATTTTATTGTTCAGTTGATTGTAGCCCTGCCTTCTTCTCATGATATCACTGTTGTGCTAAATAATGTAATGTAAAAAGGCATTTTTATTTACCAGTTTACGATATATGGTAGAATAATGGTAAGTATCTTTTCTAATAAGTAGGTCAAGAAAATTAATCTGTTAGTTGTGATACGTTAATTTGAAAGTTAAATTTGTATATCTTGTATTGAGCCAATCATAAAATACTTTTAAAGTATCTTCATTGCCCCTCCATAGAATGTGAATGTCATCTATGCACCTCTTATAGAGGCATATATGGTGCCTAAAGGGATGGTCTGTGAGATAAACATCTTCAAAATTAGCCACATATAGATTGGCTATGTCAGGTGCCATGGCTGCACCAATGCAGTCCCCTTGATCTGCTGATTAAAAAAAATGCCTTCAAACAAAAAATTATTATTGGTTAAGGCAATAGTGGCCAAGACTAATATTAAAAAATTAGGTATCTTCCTATCCGATTTCCTCCCTGCAAGAGTCTTCTCAATAATTGCCAATGTCTAAAGTACCAATATAATATTGGTCAAATCACCATCAAATTCTTCTAAAATATTGATCAACTGTGTCGAACCTCTGACATATGATTCAATTTTAGGGACATATGGACATAAAAAAAATAGTCCACCTATAATGAAGTGCCAATTTATAGAATTGCAACCATGATAATCTAAATTTTAGGCACATAACTGTGGACCCCTGCTCAGACTTCGCCCATATGTATGCCAGTTTATAAAATAGCTGGTAGCTTAAATATTGGCATTTATGTGTATAGCAGCATTATGGTCATTTACATGCATTCTTAGTGCCTTAAAATAAGTACCACCATAAAAGCACTGGAATATGTATAATCACAGAAGTCAGATCTATGGGTACTCAGCAGTGGAAATACTGAGCAAGCTTCTTCATTGTATCCAGAATGGGAATGCCAAACACAGTCAAAATTGCCCTATGTTGGCACCAATGTATATTATTTTAAGTACAGGTGTTGGCACTTAAGTCACTTATTGTAGCCACTAAATATTGGTGCTCTTTGTTTGTATCTGTTACAATGCTGATAATGCTACATAAACTCATCCCAGTCAATATTCAACCACCAACTGCTTTCTTAGGCCTGGATTTTATAAACAGTGCCATTCTTGGTGGCCACCTTAAAAGTGGCCGCTGATCATTTGTCAATCACAGAACAGCACCATTTATAGAATTTCACTGTTGGCAAATGTAGGCACCAGAAATGTAGGCCAGGGTTTTCAAGGTCTACATTTCCAGTGCCTACCATTGATGAGAATTGCGCTTAATGCCTCTCTCAGTATTAGCCATGCCTACAGTGGCATTAGGTGCTGTAAAAATGCCTCCATTGGCGTGATTCTGGTGCTTTTAGGCACTTTGAAAGTTATTTTAAGAGGTCTTCTAAATGCATTTTGCACTTAGGTACTGGTAGATCGCCTACCGGAGCCTAAATTAAGGCGCCATTTATAGAATATAGGCCATAGTCTCTTATTTTGGTAGGGCTCTCTGAGATTTTCAGTACAAAGTTCTTAACAATGTATTCCTCAGTGGAAACTAAGCTACTGGGGTTCTTTATCCTTGTTGATCTTTAGGACTCTCCTCTGGTCCTTTCTTGATTCTTCAGGCTTGTTCCTTCAGGACCTCACTCCTCTTCTTCTTGGAAGCTTGTGAAGGTGGGCTGGTTCCTCATTCCAGCTGCCATCTGTGACAAGTACAGCAGCTTTGTAGGCTTTATTGCTGTTCTTCACTCCATTCTTTCTTCAGATGCAATGGTTGTGCTAGCAAAATACCCTCTTCTATTTGCTCTTGCTTCAAGTTCAAGTTTCAAGTTTATTAGGATTTTATATACCGCCTATCAAGGTTATCTAAGCGGTTTTACAATCAGGTACTCAAGCATTTTCCCTCTCTGTCCCGGTGGGCTCACAATCTAGCTAACGTACCTGGAGCTATGGAGGACTGAGTGACTTGCCCAGGGTCACAAGGAGCAGCGCGGGGTTTGAACCCACAACCCCAGGGTGCTGAGGCTGTAGATCCAACCGCTGCGCCACTGAATCCCTAGATGCCTGGAATGCCCTTCTGAGCGAGGTGGTAGAGTCAAGAATGGGGCGTGAATTCAGAAATGCATGGGATAGACACAGGGGATGCTTACATAGAAAGAAAGATGATGGAAAAGCAACATGGCTGTTGAGGTGTTAACTGGGCACAAATAGTGGGAACTGAAGCTGATATTGGACAGACATCTATAGTATGTAGCTCACAAATTGCAAGGAACAGGTGAAGTTTTGATTACTCTTCATACACTGAAAATTCAAGTGCTGTGCAGCTTAGGGGGGAAGGGAAGGCACTTGACTGGTAAGTTGAATATTGTCAGCAATACTTAGAGTCTTGGTTATAATCATACATCATCCCCATCATGTTTGGCTGCCTATATGATTGGCATGGTGCTGACTTCACAACTGGCACTTGAATATGGATGATGAGGGACTGCACAGAGTGGCCACCTTGTTGGGCAGACTAGATAAACCATGAGGGTCTTTTTTGCCATTATTTACTGTGTTACTGTAAAGACAACTAAACTTCCCTGGGTTCTCTACTTAAATTACCCCAGTTTCTCTCCAAGAGGTGACTCTTCCTACCACTGTCAATCCAGGCAGAAGGACTTCTCCTTATTCCAGAATGGTGAAGGTAAGAAAAAAGTCAGACTACATTACCCTGGTAGAGCCACTAGAGGTCTCTGCAAGACCTTAAGGGAGCAGAAACTTAGGGCCACTAGATTAATCTTATTGCAAATGTTGCAGAATAATACAGGAACATTTGTTGCATATATCTCTTATGCTGGAATTTATTTTACGCATGCAATACATTTGGTAATCATAGATAATCAGACTCCAGTCATATGTACATAAAACAGATTAATCTTTGCTGGATCAAAAATGCCTTTAATGAATAACATCAGCCTTGTTAAGTTTCACAAAGTAACAATTCAGTAATAAATTCAATGTGCACAATTTTTGTGTCTAAAATTTTACTGTGACACTAAGGCTTAATTCACTCTAGTTCCTAAAAGAGAAATTATCTATTCAGGGAAAAGTCACTAAACAGCATTAACATATGGCATTATACTTCTGCTCAGTTTACTGCAGAAATCACTAACCCGTAATAACTCAGTATCACAGGCTAATAACTTCCACTATAAATTAATAACATAGCTTGCATCGAACTTTGCAGGCTGCATTATCTGTAGAAAATTGACACCAGTTTTGAGTTGGCAGTTTTGAATTGGCAAATGCACAACTGACAGCACTCAGTAAGTGCCGAACACTAACTTCAATATGCAATTAACGGCAGTTCTCCACCCACAACCTACCCAGTTTCCATCTCTTAACATGATAATCAGTAAATGCACAAATTATTGCTTATCATTATGTTACTATGGTAACTGCTACTGCGTTCATGCGCCCACAGTTAATTCATATATTAATTTCTTAACTCATTATAGTAAAAGGTCCTAAAAACTTGAGGTCATGGTAGGTCCCATTCATTAAGGAGACCTTTTACTAAAGTTTTGCCTACCTTAATAGCATATACAGTAGGTATAAAATAGGCCCCTGAACATTTAGCATATGCTAATTCAGTTAACATATGCTAAGCTTTAATAAAACGGCCCCTAAGTCTTGGAGGTCTATATTTGGATCCCAAAGGCCATCTATTAGAATTCAATCATCCTACCAGAGACTATAGACTTTCCATCATAGGCTATAGACTTGTGAGATCATTCCTCATACTCTCAGGAAAGAATAATAGAACCTCAAAGTTTCAAAATCTGAAAATCATTCTCCTAAGTTTCACTTTTATTAAACTTACCAGGTTCCAGTCTAAAGGTCACTCTAAAGGAGACATTGTCCTCTTTCTGGTCTTATTATAGAATGGGCATATTCTACCCATAATCTTGTAATATAGCAGGTTTGAGATGCAAAGCTAACTCTAGTAGGGTTGCTCCAAAATGATAAAACACCGGTCCCATTCTGATAGATCTACAGTTCATGATTACTAATAGGATTCTCTTGGAACAATATCCTAAGTCACTGCACCCATGACTGCACATCCATCAACATTGGGCTCCTTTAACAAAGCTGTGGTAGAGGTTTCTACTGTGGGTCAGCGAGGAGTTGCCGTACAGTGAGAGATTAGAGAAACTAGGCCTCTTCTCCCTTGAAAAGAGGAGACAGAGAGAGGACATGATTGAAACATTCAAGATAATGAACGGAATAGACTTAGATAAAGACAGGTTGTTCACCCTCTCCAAGGTAGAGAGAACGAAAGGGCACTCTCTAAAGTTAAAAGGGGATAGATTCTGTACAAACGTAAGGAAGTTCTTCTTCACCCAGAGAGTGGTAGAAAACTGGAACACTCTTCCGGAGGCTGTTATAAGGGAAAACACCCTCCATGGATTCAAGACAAAGTTAGACAAGTTCCTGCTGAACCATAACGTACGCAGGTAAGGTTAGATTCAGGACACTGGTCTTTGACCCAAGGGCCGCTGCATGAGCGGACTGCTGGGCATGATGGACCACTAGTCTGACCCAGCAGCGGCAGATCTTATGTTTTTAAATGCTCCGATGCTCATAGGAATTCTATGAGCGTTGGACCATTTACCTCGCCGACCCAAGGTAGAAACCTCTACAGCAGCTTTGTAAAAGCCAGCGATTATTCTTTGTTTATTGTCATGGGGGAAGTAAAAGGAAGAGCGTATGAACAAAAAAAAAAAAATAGAAAATTGAGCAAAATATAAATAAACTGTTGTATGAAAACAGAAAGAATTATGGTCTCCCCATAAAGGAAGAGGAAAAAACTGGCAGTAAAGAAATAGTATTCTTTATACATTAGCAGTTTAAGCCCAACTAAAAATCTGTTCTTGAAAGATAAATGGATTTATATCTAAATGTTACATTTTTCTTGGTTTTTTTATGGAGCAATTTCCCAAGTCAAACATCAGCCCCAATTTATCACTAGCACAACTATTAGAGTCCAAGGTATAACTTGTTTCATTTTAAACATTCTTTGCATATTCAATATTCAAAGAGCTCTATATTTTGACAGAGACCTAATTTTCAGAGTCTAACATTGTTCATCACCAAGGACAGAAAGAGGCATATCCTTCAAATATCTGCAACTTTTATTACCTTATGAGAGTGTTCAAAATATGCTCACGCCACAAGCTTTTAATATTAAAAACATGATTTAAATTCCTCAGAAGAATGCAGTACTGGAGCGTATGCTCACAACAGGCAATGCAACATGAAACTTTTTACTTTAAAAACAAAACCTGATCTTCTTATATATTCTGAAAAGATTTTAAAAGTCTGATTAGTAGCCTCACACTAAGTAATAAAAAGAAAATTCATCTCTTTTTCACCATCCTCCAATTTGATATCTTTATTCTCTGTTTTTTTTGTAATAAGGAAGGTCAGGATCCAGACTTATCTCTGAGGGTGTCCCATGCCACAAGCCCTATGGATTAGTTTGTTTTATCAGTAGCACAGCTTTCAATTTAGATCTCGGTTATATCTTTGGGGGTTTGCTGTGGTACCACTGGGGAACAGGACGGGACTGAAAGTCCAGATGGAGCCATTGTAAGCAGTCAAAAACTAAGGCCTCCTTTTACGAAACTGCGATAGCAGTTTCTAGTGTGGGGAACAGCGCTAGATGGTCCGTGCCACTCCCGACACTCATTGGCTTCCTGCGCTAGAAACTGCTATTGCAGTTTCGTAAAAGAGGGGGGTAAGTGAATCAATAAGAGGGGCTGCTATTCAGTTAGACCACTGCAAAATTCAAGGATTATATATCTGTCAGACATAGGGTTACTATATGGCTCCAGAAAAAAAGAGAACGGATTGAGACATCCGAGTTTTACTTTCATTGAAAGTAATGGAAGTAAAACCCGGATGTCTCAATCTGTCCTCCTTTTTCTGGAACGTGCTTAGTCCACTATTAGACTAAACTTCATCTGGGGATATATAAATGTCCATAGACATACCCAACATGTTAAAATATAAATATAATTAATGCAATCTTTTCAATCAAATAAACATTTTTCTGTTGTGTGTAAAATCCTCAGAGGGCTCACATTCCTTTAAATAGAGTTCATATAAGGATAATATGAGCCATTTTCTTCAATGGATCCTTTTTTCTGTATTTTTCTTAATTTTTTCTTCTTATATATAGGGTACAAATTTAGCGATATTTGTGCAAACTTAGCAATAATAAATAGAAGCCATTGTACAAGGTCAGCAATAGTCACTATTTGTTCCTCTGAAAATATTATATATATATAAAATAACTTATCTTAAAGTACATTACGGAAGCGTCTCCACCGACATGCCATGTTTCAAAGTTTTCATCAGGGTCGAGGCTCCCAGCATGAGATTAGCAACAGGTTCGCCTGTCACACTCCATTGAATTTCATTCAGAGTAGCCATTATGGAGCCTAGTCAGCTAACATCTACTGCAGGAATCCAGGTTAGGCCTTTCTACATCCAAGGCAATCAACCTAGAAGAGATTTAGAAAGCTGTAGTTTATCTCCAAACTATATTTTGGACATACTTACCCAGCTGAAGGTATTTACTTCTCAATGAGATGAGACTAATTGGCTGTAATACCCAGCCTCCTCCTTACTACCACTTTTGTGATGAGGGATCACATCTTCCCATCTCCAGTCCACCTATATGCCTTCATAGCTTAGACATTCTATTATCAAATTACTTTTTTTAAAATCCCATCTATATTTCTACATATTGGGAAAAAAAAATCTGTTCTTTTTTCTTCCCAATCTCTTCTTTGCATCAACTATATATTGATTTTATTGTCTATGGGAATATAATAACCTTGACTAATATAAGATCTAATAAAGTAATGCAATTTAGCCTTGTTTTTGTGAGGGAGTTTATAGAAAGTTCTGCCCCCTCCCCCCCCTTAACAGCTCTCCCTCACAGTTACAGCACTATATATATATACGATGTCTATGGGGTCACCTTTGTCCAGTTGTTCACTTATCGCCTCAAAGAAATGCAGTAGATTCGTTTGGCATGATCTTCCTTTACAGAAACCATGCTGGCTTGTTCTCATCAGATAATTTTTTTTCTATATGCTCATTGATACTTTCCTTGATCAATGATTCAGCCATCTTCCCCGGAACTGAGGTTAAGCTCACCGGTCTGTAGTTCCTGGGTAGCCTCTCGATCCTTTTTTGAAGATAGCTGTAACATTTACTATCCTCCAGTCCTCCGGGATTACCCCTGTTCTCAAGGATAGATTACAAATCTGCCGCAGTAACTCCGCTGTTTCATCTCTGAGCTCTTTCAGTATTCTCGGGTGGATTCCGTCTGGGCCCGGAGATTTGTCAGTTTTTAATCTATCTATCTGCTTGAGTACGTCTTCGAGGCTTACCCTCTTTGCATGATAATTTTCCCTCTTGATCCCCCTTGAAGATTTTTTCCGGTTCCAGCACGTTGGATGTGTCTTCTCTTTTAAAGACTGATGAGAAGAACATGTTTAGTCTGTCAGCCACCTCTTTTTCCTCCTTCACCACTCTCTTCCTCCTCCTCCCTCGCCGGCTGCTTTCCTTTCACATATCGGAAGAATGGTTTAAAATTTCGTGCTTCCTTGGCTAGTCTCTCTTTGTATTCTTTCTTTGCTTTTCTGACCACTCGGTGACATTCTTTTTGTTGCTTCCTGTGCTCTTTCCAATTTTCATCAGTTTTGTCCTTTTTCCACTTCTGAAATGATTTTTTCTTGTCTCCTATCACTTTCTTTACTTCATTGGTTATCCATGCCGGGTTTTTTGTATAATTCTTTTTGCATCCTTTCCTAAATCTGGGTATATACAGGTTTTGCGCCTCATTTACCGTTTCTGAGTTTCTTCCTCACCATTTGTCTCATGGCATCATAGTTCCCTTTCTTGAAGTTAAATGTTGTTGCATTGGTTCTCTTCCCCTTTGGTAATTCTATTTCCACTTTGAACCGGATCATGTTGTGGTCACTGGTTCCTAATAGTCCCACTACTTCCACTCCCTTTGCGGGTCCTTTCAGCCCGTTGAGGATTAGATCCAGAATCGCTGACCCTCTCATTGATTCCTTGACAAGTTGTTCCATGAAACAGTCCTGTACAGCCTCCAGGAACTCCGTTTCTTTTGTACATTTTGAATTTCCAAGACTCCAGTCTATCCCGGGATAGTTGAAATCTCCCATAACTATGGTGTTAGCGTTCTTGCATTCCCGCCTCAACTCGGCTTCCATTTCTGTATCATTTGCTTCAGTTTGCCCAGGTGGACGGTAGTACAGCCCCATCTTTATCTTGAATCCATTTCTACCTGGTATTTTAACCCATAGTGATTCCAGTTGGTCATTTGTCGCTGCTGCATCCACTCTGGTCGAGTAAATGGTGTCCTTTATGTATAGTGCTATTCCTCCTCCTTTCTGATATGTCCTGTCTCTTCGGTACAGCTTGTACCCTGGCACTACTATGTCCCATTTGTTTTCCTCGTTCCACCATGTTTCCATGATCCCTATTATGTCTAGTATCTCATTTTTGGCCATGACTTCTAATTCCCCCATTTTTTTCTTTAGGCTCCTTGCATTAGTGTACATGCAGTTCAAGTCCTAGTATTTTCTCTTCCTTGCTATTTTTCCTTGCGTTTCATTCTTCTTTCTGTCCCCTTCCTGACCTGCCGACTCCTGATTTTTGTCTCTTTTGTCTTCCCCTTGTGGTATGTTCCTATTGTCCTCCTCTTGTTCCTTCCCTTCGTCCAGTTCCATTTTGACTTCCCCTTGTAGTATGTTCCTCCTGTCCTCCTCTCTTTTGTCTTCCTCTTGTGGTATGTTCCTATTGTCCTCCTCTTGTTCCTTCCCGTCGTCCAGTTCCATAAGAACATAAGAATTGCCACTGCTGAATCAGACCAGTGGTCCATCATGCCCAGCAGTCCGCTCACGCGGCGGCCCTCTGGTCTAAGACCAGCACCCTAATAGAGACTAGCCCTACCAACGCACGTTCTTGTTCAACAGAAACTTGTCTAACTTTGTCTTGAATCCTTGGAGGGTGTTTTCCCCTATAACAGCCTCTGGAAGGGCGTTCCAGCTTTCTACCACTCTCTGGGTGAAGAAGAACTTCCTTACGTTTGTACAGAATCTATCCCCTTTCAACTTTAGAGAGTGCCCTCTTGTTCTCTCTACCTTGGAGAGGGTGAACAACCTGTCCTTATCTACTAAGTCTATTTCCTTCATTATCTTGAATGTTTCGATCATGTCCCATCTCAGTCTTCTCTTTTCAAGGGAGAAGAGGCCCAGTTTCTCTAATCTCTCACTGTACGGTAACTCCTCCAGCCCCTTAACCATTTTAGTTGCTGTTCTCTGAACCCTTTCGAGTAGTACCGTGTCCTTCTTCAGGTACGGCAACCAGTGCTCCAGGTGAGGGCGTACCATGGCCCGGTACAGCGGCATGATAACCTTCTCTGATCTGTTCATGATCCCCTTCTTTATCATTCCTAGCATTCTGTTTGCCCTTTTTGCTGCCGCCGCACATTGTGTGGACGACTTCAATGACTTGTCGATCAGAACTCCCAAGTCTCTTTCCTGGGAGGTCTCTCCAAGTACCGCCCCGGACATCCTGTATTCGTGCATGAGATTTTTGTTACCGACATGCATCACTTTACACTTATCCATATTGAACCTCATCTGCCATGTCGAAGCCCATTCCTCGAGCTTGATTATGTCACATTGCAGATCTTCGCAATCCCCCTGCATCTTTACTACTCTATTTAACTTCGTATCATCCGCAAATTTAATCATCTCGCTCGTCGTACCTATGTCCAGATCATTTATAAAGATGTTAAAGAGCACGGGTCCAAGCACCAAGCCCTGCGGCACCCCACTGGTGACGCTCTTCCAGTCTGAGTATTGTCCATTTACCCCCACTCTCTGTTTCCTATGCTCCAGCCAGTTTTTAATCCACGTGAGTATTTCACCCTTAATTCCATGGCTTGCAATTTTCCGAAGTAGTCGTTCATGCGGAACCTTGTCGAACGCCTTTGCTAAAACCGTGCTGACTGGTCCTCATCAGCCCGTTTCCATCAAGGTGATCAATGATGCTGTCCTTTATCAGTGACTCTACCATCTTTCCCGGTACAGAGGTCAGACTCACCGGTCTGTAGTTCCCCGGATCTCCCCTCAAACTTTTCTTGAAGATAGGTGTAACATTCGCTACCTTCCAGTCTTCCGGAATCTTTCCCGATTTGATCGACAGATTGGCTATTAGTTGAAGCAGTTCAGCTATGGTCCCTTTCAGTTCCTTGATGACCCTCGGATGGATGCCATCCGGTCCCGGGGATTTATCGCTCTTAAGCCTATCAATCTGCCTACATACCTCCTCTAGACTGACCGTCAATCCTGTCAGCTTTCCGTCTTCATTTCCAGCATATAGCCTGATGGGTTCCGGTATGCTGTGTACATCTTCTTCGGTAAATACAGATGCAAAAAAATGTGTTCAGTTTGTCAGCGATTGCTTTGTTCTCCTTTAGTGCTCCCTTTATTCCATGGCCATCCAACGGTCCCACCACTTCCTTTGCGGGTCGTTTCCCCTTAATATAGCGAAAGAACGGCTTGAAGTTCTTCGCCTCCTTGGCTAATTTTTCCTCGTAGCCTCTTTTGGCACCTTTTACTGTCTTATGGCACCTGCGTTGATGTTGTTTGTGCTTGTTCCAGTTTTCATCTGTTTTTGACCTTTTCCATTCCTTAAATGAAGTTTTCTTGTCTCTGATCGCTTCCTTCACCTCTACAGTGAGCCACGCCGGTTCTTTGTTCTTTTTCCTCTTGGATCCCTTGTTGATACGCAGTATATATATATATTTTGCGCCTCGGTGACTGTGTCCTTAAAAAGGGACCAAGCTTGCTCTAGCGTTTTTACAGTGCTTATCCTCTTCTTAATCTTCATCCCTACTATGAGTCTCATCCCTTCGTAATTCCCTTTTCGGAAGTTCAGTGCCGTGGCTGTCGTTTTGGACCGATGTTTCTCCCTGCGTCCAGATCAAAGCGGATCATATTGTGATCACTGCTTCCCAGCGTCCCTTCTACTTCTACATCTTGTGCTGGTCCTCGCAGGCCATTTAGAATTAAGTCCAGAATTGCATTTCCTCTAGTATTTTCCTTGACAAGTTGTTCCAGGAAGCAGTCTCCTACAGCATCCAAGAACTTGGACTCTCTAATGCAGCCGGAGATGCCTAGGTTCCAGTCTATTCCCAGATAGTTGAAGTCACCCATGATAACTGTGTTGCCTCCCTTGCAGTTGCGTTTAATCTCGTCTGTTATTTCTCCATCAATTTCTTAGGACTGCCCTAGGGGTCGGTAGTAGATGCCGATCTTCGTTTCCAGGCCATTTGTTCCTGGAATTTTGACCCATAGAGACTCTAACTTATCCGTCAGTTGTGGCGTGTTCTCTCCAGCAGATTCAATTTCCTCTTTGACGTATATGGCAACGCCCCCACCTTTTTGAGCCACTCTGTCTCTGTGGTATAGTTTGTATCCCAGTAGCACAGTGTCCCAGACGTTTTCCTCAGTCCACCATGTTTCCGTGATGCCTATGATGTCAATGTTATCTTTTTGTGCTATGGCTTCTAATTCACCCATCTTATTTGTAAGGCTCCTTGCGTTTGTGTACATACACTTGAGTTTGCAGCTTTTTCCTTTCTTGCATTTCCTTCCCTCTTGTGTCCTTTTCGATATCTGTTGCCTGTAATCCGGTGAGTCTTTCCCTCTATCTTCTTGCACGGTATCCTCTGGGTATATCGGTTCCCGAACCATCGACTCTCTCTCTCTGTTGACTGTCGGCTTTCCCCTTCTTCCTAGTTAAAAACTTGTCCACTTCTCTCTTGATGTTGCTTGCAAGTAGCCTCGTTCCGTCTCTGCTGAGGTGGAGTCCATCCTTCCTGTATAGAGCTTGCTCTTCCCCCAGAACGTTGTCCAATTGCGCACGAAGTGCAATCCTTCTTCCTCACACCAGCGCCGCATCCACGCGTTGACTGCTTGCAGCTCCATCTGCCTCTTCCCATCTGCCCTGGGTACCGGCAGGATCTCCGAGAATGCTATCCTCTGCGTTCTGGTCTTCAGCTTCCTTCCTAGCATCCAGAACTGGTCCTTCAGTACTTCCCTGTTGTAGTTCCTATTGCTCGCGTTGTTCATCCCCATATGGATTACCACTGCCGTATCTTCTTCTTCCACACTGTTGATGATCCTGTCGATGCGGCTCACTATGTCTTCCATTTTGACTTCCCCTTGTAGTATGTTCCTCCTGACCTCCTCTCGCTTCGTCCGTCTCCCTTGTTTTTTCAACTCCTGTTGTTTGCCATTTGTGTCTTCCCAGCATTTTTCCCACTCAGTATCTTCTCGGGATACTGTCTTCCGAACCGTCGACACCAGGTCAACTGTCAGCTTTCACCTTCTACTTAGTTTAAAGCTTGCTCTATTGCTCTTCTGACGTTATTTACTAGTTGTCTAGGTCCAGCCATGCTCAGGTGTAGTCCATCTTTCTTGAAGAGCTTGTTCTTGCCCCAGAATGTTGTCCAGTTCTTCACGAAGAGAAATCCCTCTTCCTCACACCATCTCCTTATCCACGCATTTATTGATTGTAGTTCCGTCTGCCTCTTCGGTTCTGCCCTCGGTACTGGCAGGATCTCTGAGAAGGCTATCCTCTGAGTCCTCATCTTCAGTTTCCTTCCTAAGATCTTGAACTGTTCAGTCAGTGCATTCTTGCTGTAGTCTCTCCTGGTGACATCGTTCATCCCGACGTTGACTATCACTGCTGTCTCTTCCGTCTCTTCTCTCTCCAGGATTCTTTCAATTTTGTCGACGATGTCCTTTGTTCTTGCTCCTGGGAGTCGAGCCTCTCTCCCTCCTGCTATGTGACTGTCTACTTGCCTTAGGATTGAGTCTCTCACCAGGATTGCGGATTTCCCCTTTTTCAGCCTCCGCTGCGGTCGCAGGTCCGTGTCCTTGGTGCACTTTGTTTCTTCTCCCTCTAGGCACTGATAGAATCTTGCCTCTTCTTTCTGCGAGATTCCTCCATGGGTACCTTCTACCTTGGTGTCAGATGGTTCTTGTCCTCTGTTCTGTGTGTCTTCGTTGTTCCTGCGCTGCTCGTGTTCTTGTTCTTCCACTCTTCTGTAGGCATCCTCGATGAACTTCTCAAGCTCCCTGACTTGTTCCTCGATGTTACTATGTGCCTCTCTTGCATAGGGTCTTTGGCTGTCTGGAAGGGGTCTTCTAAGATGTAGAGTCCCTCTAGCTCCTGGATCCTGTGTTTCAGATGACTGACTTCACTCTTCAAGTTCTCTGGTTCCTGACATCGTCTGCACACATACGACTGCCTACCCGATCAAAGCAGGATAAAACCCCTCAGCATAGCTTAACCAGGGAGGCCCAGAGGAGAAAAAAAGAAGCCCTTCAGCATATGCCCCCACCCCTACCCCCATGTAAGTATTGCAGATGCTCTACTTGGGTAAGCCAAGTTTATCTTGGAACTCTCCTGAAATTGTAACTTGAGGCCAAGCCTGGCCCAATTATGCTGAAATTTGAAATACAGAACTTTAAATCTAGTACTTCAGGTCAGAACAAGCTGTTTGTACTGCCTTTTGAGAGACAGACTAGTGTGGACCACAGGAGAGAACTGCAGATGCTCTACTTAGGTAGGCCAAGTTTATCTTGGAACTCTCCTGAAACTGTAACTTGAGGCAAAGCCTGGCCCAACTGTGCTGAAATTTGAAATACAGAACTTTAAATCTAGTACTTCAGGTCAGAACAAGCTGTTTGTACTGCCTTTTTAGAGACAGACTAGTGTGGACCACAGGAGAGAACTTTAAAAAAAAAAAATCAATATTTGTATTCATAATTTCTTCCTGACCTGCATTTAAATCTCTGTGTGGCTGTGTTTATCAAGGGTTTAGGTCCTGCCCTCGTTATACTACTATATTGACCAAAATGCAGGTGGAGGAAGGGGGTTTGATTTCCCTTTCACAAGCATATCCAGACAGGTTATCTATGATGTTTAAGTCTCATAAGAGTCAAAGGGTTAGGGGAAAGGCTATAGTCTTTGAGTCTACTCTTACAGTATTTATATTCTTGAAATTGCAGATGTGGGCCTCATTGTTTATTAATCAGCTTCAGGAGTCATTTTCCATTATTCTTCTTACTAGTTGATGAATTATGTGAGATTTGTCAGATTTATTACAAATCAGTTACTGAAGTACCCCATAATAATTATATCGGCTGGTCTTATTTTTCCTCAGCCTTCACTGTCAATTGTTGGCCATTATTTCTTGGACTCGTTGGATGGTGTGAATGTAGTCCAGATACCTTATAATCTTACATATATTAAGGAGAATATACTGGACCTATTGGTTTTTGTGAGCCAAGCTTAAATAACTTGTCTGTGGGCTCCTTTTACGAAGGTGCCCTAGCATTTTTAGCGCGTGCTATAGCATGCGCTAGCCGAAAAACTACCACCTGCTTAAAAGAAGGTGGTAGTGCATGCTATTCCACGTGTTAAGGCCCTAACACACCTTTGTAAAAGGAGCCCTATGTGTAGAACTCAGTCAGTTTCCTAATCTGATCATTTTTATCCTTTTTCATTTTACTCGGAACTCTGCAAATTTTAAGGAGAAAAATAAAAGGGTTCCCATTAAGAGGCTACTTATTTATTTTATTTATTTCAAAAATTTCTACACTGTCTAAGACCTAAACAGTTTATAAGGTAAACATACACACATAATCAGTACAACATTATCTAGCGTAGCTGGTTTTAAGAAAGGTTTGGACAAGTTCCTAGAGGAAAAGTCCATAGTCTGTTATTGAGAAAGACATGGGGGAAGCCACTGCTTGTCCTGGATCGGTAGCATGGAATATTGCTGCTCCTTGGATTTTGGCCAGGTACTAGTGACCTGGATTGGCCACCATGAGAACGGGCTACTGGACTTGATGGACCATTGGTCTGACCCAGTAAGGCTATTCTTATGTTCTACTCGCTCCTCCAAAGTTGTCTTACTAAAACTAGCACATGGCTAATAAGACTTCATTAAAACAGATTGTCAAAATCTGAAACATCACTACCTAATAAAAAGCTTTCACAAAACAAATGTTTGCAATTGCTTCTTAAAAGACATTTTGCCTTTACATATGGCTTCCAGGGCCAGCTTAATCTTTAGGCTGACTAGATGGTTGCCTAGGGTAGCAAATAGCAGTTAGTCAAGGTAAAACGATAGTTCCTGACAGTCACACAAAGAACTATCAATGCCTAATTTTATATTATTTTCAGGATCATTTTAGGAGTGGTGATATGGAATCATACTTGTTGTCCTGGCAAAGGAGCGAGGCGCTCTGGGCTTAAAAGTGAATGGAAATGCGCAAGACCGAAGGTTCATATAGGGCACCTAATTGGCTTGTACCAGCCCTAATGGTGTCTAGCTCAGAGCACTGTGCTATGTTTGCTGAAATTAATATCATAAATTGTGAAGTCTGTTCTTTGGAAAGAGTATAGAGATTTGGAATAATCGGTGCAATGCATGGTAGATCATTTATTTGTTATTATAATTAATTGCTGTACTAGATGTTAGTTATCCTATTTTTATATGTATATATGCATGTTTCTGATAAATGCTCATGTCTGCATGAGTTAACATTATCATTATTAGCTTGAGTATCTTATGAACAGCATTATTTTTGTGAAATGTGCCAAATATTATGGTGGTATTGTTAAGTGACTATAGAATTTCTATTATTAGTCAAAACTTTATGTATTAAATACAATTATGATGTTATAGCCATATTTTTTTTTAAGCGTAATGCCTAAAATGCTAGGTGTTCCTACTATTATGGCCACAAGTGTAATTAGTTAATATATTTAAGTTTTTTAGTGACTTGTAAAGAAATTCAGGAAACATGCTCAGTGTCTTAGTAAAGGAGGTGGGGCACCCATCCTTCTTCCCTTCCCCCGCACCTCTGTAATGTTCCTGGCATGAGCAGCAACCCCCAACCCCGCACCCAGGATGTGACATCAGAGAAAGAGCCGACGCTGGCACGACAGCAGGTTGGAGTTTGCTGCGCGTGCCAGGAACATTGCAGAGGCATGGAAGAAGGGAAGTGGCATACGCGCATGGCAGGAGGGAGGCATGGAAGGAGCAGGTTAGGGGGCGGCGGAGAAGAGGGCGGGGAGGGACGCCACCACCCCAGGCGTCTCTCACCCTCACTACGCCACTGCATGTGCTACATTTACTTATGTAATAATTTCACCAATTTTTTTTCTACTTTTACTTACCCCCTCTTTTACAAAACTGTGATAGCAGTTTCTAGTGCGGGGAGCCGCGCTGAATGGCCCGCGCTGCTCCCGACACTCATAGGAACTCAGTGAGCGTCGGGAGCAGCGCAGGCCATTCAGCGCGGCTCCCCGCACTAGAAACTGCTATCACAGTTTCGTAAAAGGAGGCCTTAGTTACATCAGATGCTTGTAGTTTAAAGTAAAAGGTAGAAGCAGAAGCAAAACATACATGATGATTCCATGGTAAACCAAATGAAAAGGCAAAACCTGAAACCGGATTTAGCTATTTCAAACTTCATCACACAAACAGTGCATCACCTCATTTAAGTCTTGCTGTTCAGTGAATATAACCTGTGAGAACAGTGGACTTGCCTGTGTTTGTTGAATTGGTTACTGGAGTACAGTCAAATGGAATAGTGATGAGTTGGGTCACTTTAAAGAGATGAAGCTGATAGCAATGTGGTTTACCATGGAATCATCATGCTTCTGCTTTTACCTTTTACTTTAAACTGCAAGCATCTGATGTAACTAAGGCCTCCTTTTACATAACTGCTGTAGCAGTTTCTAGTGCGGGGAGCCGCGCTGAATGGCTCGCGCTGCTCCCGACGCTCATTGAGTTCCTATGGTATACTTGTATGTCTTTACCACAACAGACTGCTAGTCAGCCCATGAAAAATTTGACATTGAGGTGACTTTCCACTGGATTGATATGCTTTATAGCAGTGTACTGCAAATGGTGTGCCCTGGCAGATTCCAGGTGTGCCCTGAGATGACGGCGAGGAGGAAAGGAGCCAGTGCTTGCTGACTGCTTACAGGACGTTCCTCTCGGTGCGAGAAGCATGTCTTGAAGTCAGTCAGCCAGCACTTGTGCCTCTCCTCACAACAAAAGGGTTTAAAAAAAAAATAAAATTGAAGGCCACTGCAGTAAAAGCTCAAACGCTCAGAGGAATTCTATGAGTGCTGGAGCTTTTACTGCAGTGGCCTGCAATTAAAAAAAAAAAACAACAACCAAAAAAACCCTTACGTGTCTTGATAAAAGGGGGGCCTATATTAGACAATAACTTTACTTTCATGAAAGTAATTTTTTTTTTGTGTGCTCTTTACTATACGTTTTACTTTTACTTAAATACTTTGACCTAGTATTATGAACGATACTGCTCCTCAGCCTCTGTTCTGTCTCTGCCACTACCTCACCCTCCTGCTTTTACTTCTACTTATCATTTCTATAGCGCTGCTAGACATACGCAGTGCTGTACATTAAACATGTAAGAGACAATCTATGGTCAATAGAGCTTACAATCTAATTAAAATAGACAAAGAGGGGATAGGGAATTTCTCACAGAGGGAGCGATAAAACAGACATGGGAACTTGACCACTCAGTGAGAGTGAGGAATTAAAAGCAGCCTCGAAAAAGCGGGCTTTTAGCCTAGATTTGAATACTGCCAAGGATGGAATTTCTGCCTTCCATCTATTCCTACTGCATCTGTCTTCTGTGGTTTCTATGGACCGCCCCAGGTGCAAGCCATGAGGAGAGTGTTCCCGACCTTGGAGTCATGGTCCGGGAACTTCCCCTTCTCACGGCCCGGCCCCAAAGCTCTGGGTGGTCCCCGTAGCAAAGCATGTTCTCACCCTTAGAAATATAGAAACATGATGGCAGATAAAGGCCAAATGGGCAATATAGTCTACACATTTGCAGTAACCATTATCTCTTTCTCTCTCTGAGAGATCCCTATCCCAGGCCCTCTTGAATTCAGACACAGTCTCTGTCTCCACCACCTCTTCCGGGAGACTGTTCCATGCATCTACTACCCTTCTCTCCTGTCCGGTGCGATGTCGCCTTTACCATCCGTCAAGCTGAAAAAACTGCCAATCTTGGCAGTGATTCAGCGACGTTGCCCACAGCACCCGCTCCTGCTTTCCACATCTGCCTGGTCTTTTTCCAATGACGCAACTTCCTGTTTCCGCCTGGGTGGACCGCGGCAGATGGAAAGCAGGAAGGGGAGCCGTGGGCAATGTCTCTGAATCACTGCCGAGGCCAGCAGTTTTTTTCAGCTTGACGGAAGGTAAAGGTGACATTGCACTGGTCAGGAGAGAAGAGTGAGAACATGCTCAGCCTAGACTAACTGGGTTTTTTTTAAAGTACAAAGTGGGGGTAGGAGTGGGTGGGTATTAATTAAGAAGTTCCAGATTGGGCATGGGGGATGGGGAGAGCTTTTGGGGGGGGGGGGGCATTAGAGAAATGCTGGACCGAGGGGATGGAGAGGGAAAAAAGAAAGATGCCAGACCTCTGGGGCAGGGAAGGGGAGAACAGAAATGCCAGACCATAATAGACAATAGGAGGAGGAGGAGGAAAGAGAAGAGGAGATACCAAACCACAAAAGGGAGATAAGGAAGATGGATAACAAAGGTAGGAAAAATGATTTTATTTTCAACTTAATGATTGAAATATGTTGGTTTTTCAAGTTTCAAGTTTTATTTATATTTGATTAATCGCTTAATTAAAATTGTTTCTAAGCGAATTACAATATATAAAAGTAACATATAATTAAACATAATATTAAAGTAGGAAATGACATATAAGATATTATAAAACTAACAATTTATACAATAAATACAATTAAAAAAAAAAAATGGGAGAATTTACATAACAAGCATATAATGAGCTAATAAATTTGAGAATTTGCATCTGCTGTTTATGCATTTGTTTCTATTTCTCTAATATTGTACTATATGCATGCAGAGTCTGGCATTAAGGTTTTGTTTGTGTATATTAGGACTTTTAATTTGTGTTCCTGTTTTTGCATAGGGTTGGTCTGTGTTCTGCACGTGTGATCAAGGCCAGATGTTCTGGCAGGAATGAATGACGAGAAACGTTACTGATGTCATGGTCCAAAATATGAACATATTTGTCGGCTCTCCTTCACCCTTTTTGGACTCAAAACAGCCCTCACTTTTTGGAAGTGGGGAGGAGAGAGTAGGCAGAGGCAGGCTTTTTTATCACTAGCCACAGCGATATTAGCTCCAATGCTCATAGGAATTCTATGAGCTTCAAAGCTGGTACGCCGTGGCCAGTGCTAAAAACCATGCTACAATTTTGTAAAATGGAGAGGGGGGTAGTTTGCGATTACATATTCCATACTGGGCGGAGGTGTTTTCTGTGTTCTGTGTGTATGAAAAACATGGTTCTCTGTTAGCATTGACTGTGCAGGATCAATTTGTACTAGCTTGGCTTGTTTAGTTTTACAATGGGTGTATTGATGATCTACTGCTTGCTGCAGAATGTAAGATGCTGGCTTTTTCTAGGTACACTCTTCTCATGTGATGTGTGGATTGTTACTACAAATCATGTTTTCCATATAGATGAGGGGGTATAAAAAAAATGATGGTCCCCGGGTGTCACATATACTAGGTACACCACTGTTTCCCCTACCTCCTTTCTCATGGCTCTTCCTGCATGGATAGTGTTGTCAAGAGCATTTCAGCTTCCAGGGATAATTTTCCAAGGGCTGCTGAGCAAGGATAGCATGCATCTATCAAAGAAAGGGACGAAATGTCTTCAGCAGCAGACCGGCTAACCTACTGAAGAGGGCTTTAAATTAGAATTGTTGGGGCAGAGGTGATCAAAGCCCCCAGGTATATATAAGCCCTCAGATAAGTAAATCACTAAATACGTCTACAGAAATGGGAAAAGAGGACAATGTCTGGAAAGCAATATATACTACCATATTTCCCCATGTATAGGCCTATATATCGATTTTGTAAACTGGCCTAGTTGGCGCAGCTTGCTTAAATGGGGTGGCCTATACATGCAGCAATACATCATCCCCCCCCCACCTTAAATACCTCCCTCACCAGTAATACTCCTGGACGGCCACGCCTGCCTCCTCCAAACACGCTGTGCAAGGCAGGAGCGATGTTTGCGATCTCAAGCCTCGCCCCACGCCTTTCCTGATTGGCTGCCATAAGTTATTGCAACGGCAGCCAATCAGGAAGGGTGCGGGGCAAGGCTTGAGATTGCAAACATCATTCCTGCCCTGCCCTGTACAGCGTGTTTGGAGGAGGCAGGCGCAGCCATCCAGGAGGATTACTGGCGAGGGAGGTATTTAAGGGGGGAGGAATGATGTATAGGAAGCCCCATTGTATAGGCCGATGTAGGTTTTAAAACTCTTAGATAAGCTACGACTCGTAACATGGGGCGGCTTATCTAAGAGTTTTAAAACCTTAGTTTTAAAACATCAGCATTTCCTGCGGCCTATACATGAGGAAATATGGTAATGGTCAAAGTATGGGAAACAAGGTTCTGGATCTAGAGGCTGTGATGGAAAAGGCCAAGTTGGATTTAGTGGTGATCACAGAGACATGGTTCACAGACAACCATGACTGGGATATAGTTATACTGGGCTATAATCTGTTCAGGAAAGACAGGGTAGGGTAGGAAGAAAAAGAGGGAGAGTGGTGCTATAAAGTATATTAATGATAATTTTAAAGCCACAAAATTGCAGGATTTGCAGGGTAAGGAAGAGGCACTGTGGATCAATCTGGAAAAAGGGCATGAAAAATGTGTTTATATTGGTGTGATATACAGGCCTCCTTCAGAGACAGAAGTGGACAGAGATTTAATAGTAGAAATTCACAATATAGTTGTAAAAGGGGAAGTATTACTAATAGGTGATTTTAACATGCCAGATGTTGATTGGGTATCCCTATTGCGGGGTCTTCAAGAAATAGGGAGATCCTGGATTCTCTACAAGAAGAACTGTTCCAGAGAGGACCCAGGTCAGAATTTCCATGCACCTTCTTCTGCCCTTCTATTTGGGGCTGGCCCTGCTCATGCCATGGACCATCCTGGAGGAATGGACATTGTGCTTAGAGAGAACCTAGAGCTTCTCACTCTTCAGAGGATGAACAGGAAATGCAGCTAGCAGCCAGATCTTCTTGCTTGTTCTTCTTATAGTTGCCACTGGCATCTCTTCCTCCCATGCAGTGCTTAGTAGGTATTCTGAGCATGCACAGTTCAACAGTTGATTGTATGAATAATGTAGGAGATAGAGGCACTGGCAGCAGCAAGTAAGAATGCACTGGATGCATGGCTAACAAGGATGCTGAAGCCCCATCAGCCACAAAGATTCTCTGCTGAAGCTGCCACCTGTATTGCCTGAGCAGCAGGAAGTTGGTGGGGTACTCGAGCCGCTAGTGCTGGCACTTCTGTGCATGCTCAGTTCATATACTGAGAATGCACAGAAGTACCAGTGTTGGAAACTAGAGCAACCTTCTGGCTTCCTTCCTGCTTCAGCAGTACAAAAGGGGCTATAACAGAGCATCTCTTCAGCTGTCAGGGCTTGAATATTCCCAACAGCAAAAGTAGATTCAGCTGGGATAGGGGGAGAATTGAGAGGAAATGCTTGGCCTACTCCAGTCCACCCCTGGGCCTCCTTTAAAAATCAAATTCTAGCTATGCAGTGGTTATGAGCATATAACAAAGAAAGTGACAAGCACTGAGTCACTACTCCATTGGAACTGAACTGTCAGAAATTCTAATACTTCTTGCTATTTCCTATGGGATAAGAATGAGTAGCATGTTCTTGCTACCTTGTCCAAGATGATCTTTTATAATTTCTGGAGTTGAGACACTCCTGTTGCATCAAGTATTTAATAGAAGAGTCACCCACCCTCTCTGTGGTATTTCAGGAGTTTGTCCAAGATACAAACACATGTACTGCCAATACAGAGAACTGTGCAATCTCAGCTCAATCAGACATCCTTCACAAATTTCCCAAAATCTATATATCCTGAGAAACAATTTTATATAGCTGAAAAATAGAGGATTGCAGAATATTTATGAATCACAGATTTTAATATTGATGAGGTACATGCAGAATAGCTCTGCAACGGTAACAAAAAATCATGCCTTTGAACGGTTCCTGAGTGCTTTTTTTGTATCTACAACACCTGATAGGTCAAATTTAATATTCAGTATGCCTGGATACAGTTCTGAAGAAAAATACAGAATGCGAATGATGCCAAAACCTTTGATTTAGAAACATGCTAGGAAGCAGTGAGTTATTTCTCTGTTATTTGTAAGAATGAGTTATGTGATATGTTCTCTTGCAAAGACTGATCTAGTAATACTCCAGGCTCCATTTTAATTGCTTCAAGAAAATGCTGAAACAATGATTAAAATAATTACTAGCTTGTACTTTACAAAGTTCTGTTACTTTTTTGAATGTGAGCTGTGTACAAGTGAGAGGGATCTAAAATGCATATAAACAGACAGAGAGACTGAGGACAGTATACTAACCCCATGATTTTCCAACAGATTTTGACTATTTTCATGTAATAGGTTGCTACAGATGCAAATTGGTCTTGATTACTGTAAACCGCTTTAATGATAAGTTGTGTGAGATAATTTAACATGTAAATCACTCAATCAAATCAAAATGAGCTCTTTAGCAAACTTTCAATTGAAAATTTGCTTTGGGGTGCTGGTCAAAAACAGTTACATCTTCTTGAAGTGTAGTTACCATTTTTGTGAAATTCGGCCTATGAAGACAAATATGCAAATTGGTTTTCACAAAATCCTTAAATAGCTGCTTGGGGAATTAATCAGTGAGGTGTGCTTAGTAATGTGCCCAAGGCTTGTCCATGAAATCCTACATAGTACAGAGCAGAGGTAACAGGAACGTAGCCATGGGTGAGCCTGGGTGAACCAAGGCCCGCCCAGTCAGTGGTGATAGTACAGGGCAATGAAAGGAGAACTGGAAGTGATGTCAGAATCAGCACTGCCTTGTGTTATTTAAGTAAACTTTGGTCCCACTGAAATATCTGTTCTGGTTGTGCCTTTAACAGCTAAAGTAATCTAGTAAAAGTCTTTACAGACTGATCAAAGGAATACAGTAGTTATGTATACCCTAAAGGAAAAAAGGGACCGGGAAGGGGGGGGGGGGGGAGAGAGATGATTCAGACGTTCAGATACTTGAAATGTATTAATGTAGAGCAAAATCTTTTCCAGAGAAAGGAAAATGGTAAAACCAGAGGGCATAATTTGAGGTTGAGGGGTGGTAGACTCAAGAGTAAGAATAGGAAATTCTTCTTTATGAAGAGGGTGGTTGATGCATGGAATACTTTCCCGAGGGATGTGGTGGAGAGGAAAATGGTGGCAGAATTCATACAAGCGTGGGATAAACACAGAGGATCTCTAATCAGAAAATAATGGGTATACTTAGGCCAGTACTGGGCAGACTTGCACAGTCTGTGTCCTCTATATGGACATTCAGCTGAGGATGGGCTGGGATGGTTTAGATGGGCTGGTGTGAGTTTTGATGGAGACTCCAGTAGATAGAACCTAAGCACACTACTGGACAGAGCTATGGGTTTCTGGCCCAGAAATATCTAAGAAAAAGGACCACTTAAATTAAATGATTAATTTATAGAGCGTATATGGTTGGACAGACTGGATGGATCATTCAGGTCTTTATCTGCTATCATTTACTATGTTATGTTACTATGAAGATCCTCCTGACCTAGCTGCACATTGTACCTCCTAGATCTTTATGTGCTTGGCTCATGTAGTTGTTACTGGTAGTGGATCTTGTCAAGGAGTTCCTTTGCAAAAACTTGCCTCCAGTGCCTCTGTAAAACCACTTCTTGGTTTAATCCCCTGAACTATGAGACCTTAGATTTTGCAGCCTCTCTTCTGGATAGATGTAGGACCTGATTTTCACTCAAGCTCTGAGTTGCTATGGTTCTAGTGGTTACCACTCCACCTCCCATATATATGTCATCCAAAAGGAGGCACAAATTTGCAAACCTAGATCTGAGACTAACATCCGTAAAGCATATCAGACTCTGCAGTGTTTCAGAATCAGAACTCAAGTTATTTTGGGTGCTATAGTTTTGGAATTATCTTAAAACACAAAACATTGAGAGGTAATATCCATAGGCTCTTGCCTGGTTCAATAATGCGCAAGAGGAGGCAGTAGCAGCTAGCACATCCGGCGGTTTAGTGCGCACTATTACACACGTTAAACCGCTACCGTGGCTTTGTAAAAGGAGCCCAAAGTTTAAAACAACTGAATTCAAACTAAATTTATGATAATAGTATACTGTAATATTGTGAAATTAATAAGGATTGGCACTGCTCACACCAGTGGAGTTCTATAATTGGATTATAGATCAAAGTTTTTATAATGGCCACAAGCTAATGGCCATTAATTTGGAAAATGAGAAAATGCACCATTTTCTGGCCAAGGCACATGGCCTTAGCATGTGAGAAACATAACATAACATAATATTGTGCTTATTGACAACGTAACCAGAAGTACAACACGGTTTACAAAAGATTATGAAAATAAGCATGTTACATAAAATAGGATGGTTAGTTAGTCAGTCAAATATTTAGAGAAAAGATAGGTCTTTAATTGTTTTCTAAAATGTCTTTAGGAACGAGCTGTGAGCAAACAATATTCGAAAGTCATTGTCATGAAGAGCTGCCTGAGATATCAAAGTGTGGTTAAGAAATTTCTTACTCGTACAACTCTGAACAGATGGAAAGTTAAACAAAGGATGAGTTCTTCTACTATGTCTATAAGAAGCCAAAGAAAATCTCTTAACTAAATAAAAAAGGAGCTATACCATAAATAGCCTTGTAGCAGATACAGCCTAATTTAAACAACACCCGAGCCTCCATAGGCAACCAATGCAATTCACAGTAAAAGGGTTTCTAATTAATAATTTGTATTTCCATTTTTTTTCCTGAGAATTTTTGATATCGTATGCCTAATTTCAATGTTGGTGATTCAATGTGAGTGATTCTGCATATTAGAAAAGGGTAACAATGAGGATTATTATCAGCTTCATTAACTTTTGTATATGCTACTGTTTTCTAAATAGGGATAAT
This sequence comes from Geotrypetes seraphini, assembly GCF_902459505.1. Taxonomy (NCBI): domain Eukaryota; kingdom Metazoa; phylum Chordata; class Amphibia; order Gymnophiona; family Dermophiidae; genus Geotrypetes; species Geotrypetes seraphini. The sequence goes on along the minus strand of NC_047089.1, from coordinate 76,935,606 downwards.
CTGAAAAGGCACTTAAATAGACACTAATTCAAGTTTTTTGAGATACACAGGTCCTAGGAGACCTAGACTTTTAACAGAGGATGAGCTATTTTTATCAGGTCATATATCTTTCTGAATAAAATTCTATCTGTATCTAATTTATATAGTCATCTTTTCTTCATAAAACTTAGGACTCCAGTAGAGCCATTTACATAGTAAGGGGGGAAGGCAGACCACCCCAGGCGCTGTCTTGGTGGGGGCACTGGCACCTCTTCAGCCACCATCCCATGATCATGCCCTCCCTTCTCCCCGTATCTCTTCTTCGCCAACATTAGCAACTTTGGCCTGCTTCTCGCACCGACCTGGCTCTCCTCTGAAATCACTTCCTGGTTGGAGGCCAGGAAGTGACATCAGCGGGAAAGCCAACACTGGCGCGAGCAGAAGGCCAGAGAAGCTGTTCACACTGGTGAAGATTTAAAGAGGTATGGGGAAAAGGATGGCATGAGTGTGGGGTGGGGAAGGAGCGAAGGGGGCATGGAAGGAATAGGAGATGGAGAGGAGGGCACAGGAGAGCGCCACTGCCCTGGGTGCCTCCCACCCTTGCTACACCACTGCGCGAGCCAGCAAGGTAAATTCTCCAATGCTCATAGGAACTGAATGAGCGTCAGAGCATATAACTTGCCGGCCTGTGGTAAAAGGCTCTACCTCTGGTTGATAAAAGGAGGCCTTACTAGCTTTGGCTGCAATCACAGTGCAAAACCTGCAGCAAAATAACAATGAAGAAAGTTCTAGAAGATTATCCCCCTTAATATATGCTTTCTCCTCACAGTTATCTTATACAAAATCAAACTTAGTACATTTTGTCATTTGCATCCAAACTCAGAGAAAATATAAACTGACTGATTTAGGAAGTGCAGCCTCAAAAACATTAAAAGGAACATAAACTGTTAAAATGTAATTGTATTGTTTTACAAAGACCACAGAAGAACATGAACATATATTACAAGTGCAATTCATCAAAAGTAGTAGACACTTCAATCTCATCCAGAACGCAAAGGTTTATAGAGTTATAGGAAGTAGGCAATTTAAACGTTCCATGGCACAAGGTCATCTAAAAATGAATTCAGGCAGATGCCCTGTTTTATTCTCCCTTCTTTCATCCAACAGAATACATCAAATGCAGATTAATATCAATCTACTCTGGTGACAGATTTGACTTTCAATTCAGCTTTTTAATAATGGGGGTCCATGAACTCTACAGCACACCTTTTAAACCATTCAAGATTATATCCCTTCAGACAGTTGATCCAACTAGTTAGAAAGGATTTCCTATCCTTATCTGTAGTTGCAGTAATACACTAACATACTTGTTGTTGCTTATGAATTGTTAAGTAGTAATACTATAACATCCAGGACCCAGATTTACCCATGTGTCAGCACATTATTCAAAGGAATGTGGAGCATTACGATATTTCATAAGTCTGTAGAAATAACAAAGTATCTTATGATCTGCAAAAGAAGAATTAAAATCAGTCCAATTATGCTAGTATTAAATAAAATCAATTAACAGAGTACTGAAATAAAGATTAATAAAACCAAAGTGTGGTAAAGTTATGCACTTACAGGTGAAAAGTCCAAAGCCTGTGCAGTAACTGCAGGCATTCCTAACATCGTCTCATACAATAACCACACAGAAAAACTTTTTACTGCACAGTAAGTATATTGACGGTATAGATGCACCTACTGCCTTCCATTCATTATTTTCTATTTGTGTTGAACCTAGAATCTTGTTTCTGCTTTCCTCTGTCTTCTCAACTGTCTTTTCAGGGTTTCCTGTCCATTTCTCTTTTTTTTTTCTCCTTCTTCACTTCCTTCTACACGCTCATCGGTAACATTGATCTTTTCCATACAGTGTGGCCACTACTATAGCCTAAATCAGGGCTCCGGAACAATCCTGAAAGTAGCCACCAACAATGCACCAGCGTGTGACCCAACAGGGAGTCACCCTGCAGGACTGAACCTTCAAAAGCATTCACAAATATTTTCCCACAAGAATAAAGTCTTCACACAAGGAAGCAGTTTTGGAAAAATAAGTCAATTTTACTCATTCAATAAAGCAGGTAAGTAATTTCTCACTCTTTGTCACCGTAGTCAAGATTCCATGCCTCATTAAAGAAGAAAGAAAAAGAAAACTGCCAAAAACAAGCAGGCATGAAAACAAAACAGTTCACAAACCAAAATCAAACTTTCTTCTTATGCTTCTTAATTCTCAATTGTCCTTTAGCTCACAGTTCCATACAGAGATTGCTCTGCCTGCTCCAAAGCAGATATTTCAGTAAATCAGCAATAAAGTTCAGCATTCAGAATTCATCAATTCACAATCAAAAACCAAAATAAAAGAAAGCCTCTGGCAACAATCTAGGTCTGCCAGGAACAGGAGAGTGTAATAGGTTTTGCAAAAATAAAGGCCTTAAGATAGACTTTCAAATTCCCTCCCAAGGTGGAAACAAAACCTCTCCCCACTTTACACTCCTAGCTTTCTCAAAGTTCACATCCATTAAAAAGGAAAAAAAACAACAACACACAAACAGCCCAAAAAACAAACACACTCACTGTTTGTGGCTGGAAGCCAAGTCCACCTGCATCAGCTCAGGGTAATTAGATTCACTGCCAGAACAGGCTTCTTGAAAATCCATAGGTTCATCCCTCAGGAGGGACAAGTCTTGTTCAGCCTCGATCAGCTCCATGGGTTGTGGCCTGTTGTCCCTGTTTGGCTCAGGAGGATCCCTAGGGAGGCAAGGCTTAAACTTCCTCCCTAACTGGCTTCCCGGTCTGAATGCCAGTGCAGGTTTATCTAGTCTAGGGGCGTGCCCTGTTCTGGGTGTGTCAGCAGATCTCCAGGGGCCTCTAGAGCTCCCCTGGTGGTGGTTTGGACAAAACTCACTATCTACTGCTTCAGATATACCTGGCTCCTCCTGGTGGTCAGTGGCATTATTTCTCAAACTAACATCCTTGAAAATCCTGAAATCTTCTTTCCTGGGTTTTACTTTTACTTTTTTGCTTGGTTTGACTGGGACCTTGGCCGAGCCCTGATCTGCCTGGTCACAACAGCTGTCTCCCATTTCCCTGCCTATATCCACTGTGTTATTCCATCTGCCTATCTAGTCTTCAATCTTCCTCTTTTTATTGTATCTACCTACAGTTTCTACTTCTTTTCTGTACCGTTTTTATCATTCCTCTTTTTTTCTTCAGTCTTCTACTAACTCACCCCTCACTTCCCTCTTTCATCCAGTACCTCTTCGTTTCTCTTCCTCTTCTTCCCAGCATCAGCATCTCTTCTCCTCCCTTTCCCATCCTCATTGTACTTCTCTCTCTACTCTTCCATAGACCTCCATCTTCCATAAATTTCCCTCTCTGTGTCCACCATCTCCTACTGGATTTGCCCCTTAGAAACAGAAAGTCTACATTGGAGGAGGCAGTAATGACAGGGCTAGCAGCAGTATTGACCAGAGAGCAGTTTTACACCTTTTTGCTGGTCTTATTTTTCAACTGCAGGCCCTGGGGCAGGGGGATGGGGAGGGGGAATAAAATTTTTTAGTTTGGACTCTGAATCTGATTGGCAAGCAGGGTAAATAGCAATTCTGTTTGGGAGGAGGGAAGGTTGCAGCTGGGACTGGGGAGTCATAGCCTCCTCAATCTTCTTATATGGGGTATCTACTATAATAAAATGCTAAGCATGCATGCACACTCTTACCTGCATGATCCATGATACCTGATTCGTAGGTCTGTGGCCGGCAGGAATGCGTATGTGCATACAACAGTTCCTCTCTCGCAGACCCCAAGGTGATGCGCGGTCTTGCCGACTCCCTTACACTTCACGCCCAACTGAAGTTTATTTTTAAGTTTAAAAGCCGCCGCAGCTGCTCCTCTCATGAGCCGCACCTGCATCGGAGAGGGCTTCTGATGCGAGCGGCGATCGTGAGAGGAGCCGCCGAGGCACCTTTAAACTTAAAAATAAACTCCGGCAAGGAACTAAGGGAGCCAGCCAGAAAGCGGGAAGGGAAGAGGGGTGTCAAGGGATTAAGGGAGCAGGCCAGACCGTGGGAAGGGAAGGGGTAGGGGAAAATGCTGCTGCTGATGCACAGGGACGTGGAGTGGGAGGGAAATACAGCTGCTGCTGCTGCTGCACAGAGAAGTGGAGGGGGAGGGAAGTACTGCTGCTGCTGCACAGGGAAGTGTGGTGGGGTGAGGGAAATGCTGATGCCCAGGGAAATGGAGGGAGAGGGAATGCTGTTTCAGCTTCTGCACAGGGTAGTGAGGGGAGGGAAATGCGGCTGCACAGAGAAGTGGAGGGGGAGGGAAATACTGCTGTTGCACAGGGAAGTGGAGTGGGGGGAGGGAAATGCTGCGGCTGCTGAACAGGAAAGTGGGGAGAAGGAAATGCTGTTGCTGCTGCACAGGGAACTGGGTTCGGGGAGGGAAATGCTGCTGCACAGGGAAATGGAGGGGGAGGGAATGCTGTTGCAACAGCTGCTGCACAGGGAAGTGGGGGGAAATGCTGCTGATGCACAGAGAAGTGGGGTGGGGTAAGGGAAATGCTGCTGCACAGGGAAGAGGGTTGGGGGGAAATGCTGCTGCACAGGGAAATGGAGGGGGAGGGAATTCTGCTGTGGCTGCTGCACAGGGAAGTGGGGGGAGAGAAATGCTGATGCTGCATAGGGGGCAGGGAGAGAGACAGAAAGAAAGCCAGACAGACAGTGGGAGAGCCACAGGGGCAGGGAGAGAGACAGAAAGACAGACAGACAAAGGGGGACAGGGAGAGAGAGAGAGACTGAAAGAAAGACAGACAGTGGGAGGGAGGGAGACAGAAAGAAAGAAAGACAGACAGACATATATTCTAGCACCCGTTATGTAACGGGCTAAAAGATTAGTCTATAAATAAACTCCACCAGATGCTTCAGGAAGGCTTCTTTCAATTCATTACTCTGAAGCAGTCAGTGAGGTGAAACAGCGTTAAGTCAGAAGCTCCATACAATTTGGAAAAGCTTTGAAGATACTTTGGGGTAGAATAGAACGTTGATCATGTCACTGAAGAAATTTTGGAATAAGATAAGTACATTATTTACATATTTTATTAAGAAGAAATGAGTCACTGGGATGTTATTTAAGAATGGTGTTTATGAAAAAAGAAAGAAAAATATGGGCCGATTAATATGTATGAAGAAGTTACATTGATCTGTGCTGGGATCATAGAAGAGGAATTATCTGAAGGTCCTTTAACTGTTATTTGGGCGATGAGTGCAATTATTACATTTTAGTATGAAGCTATAAATAATATATTTATCAACTAATAGCTTCTTAGCTTTAGCTTTATAGGACTGTTAATGTGTGATTATAGAACTATATGCATGCCAGTGACCTGGCATAATTGGTGTTCTCTAGATTTTGGTGTGCAAATTCAGTTTGGTATTCAGCAATTGGCATCAATGCACCTAAATGGAGGCATCAAGTTATAGGATTGTCCTCTTAGATGTAAACTCTCCTGGGACAGGAAAATACCTACTGCATTTGAATATAGTTTGCCTTGAGCTATTATTGAGAAAGTGTGAGATGAATCCAAAATCTGGTAGCAGGTATAAAGATAATTCTATAACTTGTCACTTATGTGCCGCATACATGTGACAGAGGTGCCAAAATCAGTAGTTGCATGTGTAACCACACTAGGGGCTCCTTTTACTAAGCTGTGTTAGTGTTTTTAGCACACACAGCATTTTAGCGCACGCTAAATCCACGCTACACTGCTAGAAATAACGCCAGCTCAATGCTGGCATTAGCATCTAGCGCACACAGCAATTTAGCACGCACTATTCCACGCATTGATGCCCTAACGCGGCTTAGTAAAAGGAACCCAAAGACGCGCTAGCTGTTTTAGCGCACGCTAAATGCTAACACATCCATAGACTCTAATGGATGCGTTAGCATTTTGTGTGCGCTAAAACAGCTATTGCGTCTTAGTAAAAGGACCCCTGGGTGCTATTATATAAAGTCACACCTAAGTGTTATAATGTGAACTGCAAGAGAGTATACATGTGCTTGGAGCTTGTGCAGGCTATGGGCATGGAAATACTATAGGTTTCTCACTTTGCATGGTACACATAGGCATGTCCATATATGCCTGCCATTGATTTGGCATATATAGTCGCATCTAAATTTAGATGCATCAGTTCAGGATTATGCTAGTATTCTAGAAACTATAAATATAGTGGAACCGTGGGGTTTAAATCAAGAAATAGAATGGATGTCGCTGGTGTGAATCCTGATTCGCTGCCGAATAGATCTGATGTCAATGAAGGGGAGGATTTATTGAAAAAGAAAAAATGCCGCGGCCATCTTGGCTCACAAATAATGAGTAGATCGTGATGGTGCAGAGAAACTATAGAAGGGGTAACTTTTCTGATTATTAACTTTAAAACTTGTTTGCTCCTACTAAAAATGTTTTTTTCTTAGATTTGTTTAATATATATATATATATATATATATATATATATTGTGGTATGCGAGGTAGGCCTGCTAGGACTGGCCCTAGTATAAGGCCTATGCCTGGAGCAGTTAATGCCCATTCTGCTCAAGCTAAAGAACAGTTTCCCTTTTCGCCTGCTATTTTCACTAAGGCCAGCAGAGGGAGCTTGGGAGTTGAGCTTCAGACTTCAGACTTCAGACTTCCCCTCCCCCTCAACTGACCGGAAATGCTTTGCACCTGGGAAGGTTGGGCGGGGTTGCAAGTTCCTTAATCTCAGGTCTGAGCAGTTGGAAAGGGAGAGGGAGAATTGGAGAGGTGGAGAACAGTCACAAGAAAAGTACTGGCAGCCTAGCTCAGGACTAAGAGCTCTGCAGGACCAACAAACCCCAGAATGCATGGAGATTTTTGAAGCTGGGACTGAGATGACTCCTGACCTTTCTGAAGTTTCACAAGCTATGGAGTTGGAATCAGAACCAGGCCCAGAGGTTCAATCGGATTATCAACCCATGGAAGTGTGTCTCTCCAAGGCAAATAAAAAATCTGCCTAAAGAGTATTTCAATTACTTATGCTTTGGACAGTGAACTGTTTTGGTTTATTTTTCTTTTGAAACTGTGTTTTGCCCTGCTGAAGCTGAAGCAGAGAAGCACAGAAGTGTGAGACTGTAAAACTGACATTTGATAATCTTTTGTATTACACTTTATCCAGCCAGTGTGGTGGGGGATTTAGCCCCACATTTTTGATGTGGGATAGAGGGCTCTATTTTGTAGCAGTATTACAACACGTGGAGCACACCACCTGGTCAGCATAATTTATATTGCTGAGGAAGAGCAGTGCTGTGTCACTGACGGTGATCTAAAGACACTTTCAAAAAGGAAGAGACTTTTCTTCTTGTCAGTTTTTTTTTATTGGGAAAAACTTCAAACTAAAGATCATTAATGAATACAGGACACTTTTACATGTGGATTGCAAGACTGTATGGATATAATATTGAAATTGAGTTTGACCTCGGTTCCGGGGAAACTGGCGGAAACACTGATTAAAGAACACATCGATGAACATCTGGAAAGAAACGAACTTTTGAAAACAACCCAACATGGTTTCTGCAGGGGGAGATCGTGCCTAACGAACTTATTGCACTTCTTCGAAGGTATTAACAAACGGATGGACAGAGGAGACCCCATAGACATTATATACCTTGATTTCCAAAAAGCCTTTGACAAGGTGCCTCACGAACGTCTACTCCGGAAACTGAAGAACCATGGAGTGGACGGAGACGTACATAGATGGATCAGAAACTGGTTGGCGGGTAGGAAACAGAGGGTAGGGGTGAAAGGCCACTACTCGGACTGGATGAGGGTCACGAGTGGTGTTCCGCAGGGCTCAGTGCTCGGGCCGCTGTTATTTAATATATTCATAAATGATCTAGAAACAGGCACGAAGTGTGAGATAATAAAATTTGCGGACGATACAAAACTATTTAGTGGAGCTGGGACTAAAGAGGAATGTGAAGAATTGCAAAGGGACTTGAACAAATTGGGGGAATGGGCGGCGAGATGGCAGATGAAGTTCAACGTTGAGAAATGTAAAGTATTGCATGTTGGAAACAGAAACCCGAGGTACAACTATACGATGGGAGGGATATTATTGAATGAGAGCAACCAAGAAAGGGACTTGGGGGTAATGGTGGACATGACAATGAAGCCGACGGCACAGTGCGCAACAGCCGCTAAGAAAGCAAATAGAATGCTAGGCATAATCAAGAAGGGTATTACAACAAGGACAAAAGAAGTTATCCTGCCATTGTATCGGGCGATGGTGCGCCCGCATCTGGAATACTGCGTCCAATATTGGTCTCCGTACCTTAGGAAGGATATGGCGTTACTCGAGAGGGTTCAGAGGAGAGCGACACGCTTGATAAAAGGGATGGAAAACCTCTCATACGCTGAGAGATTGGAGAAACTGGGTCTCTTTTCCCTGGAGAAGAGGAGACTTAGAGGGGATATGATAGAGACTTATAAGATCATGAAGGGCATAGAGAGAGTAGAGAAGGACAGATTCTTCAAACTTTCGAAAAATAAAAGAACAAGAGGACACTTGGAAAAGTTGAAAGGGGACAGATTTAAAACGAATGCTAGGAAGTTCTTCTTTACCCAACGAGTGGTGGACACCTGGAATGCACTTCCAGAGGGCGTAATAGGGCAGAGTACAGTACAGGGGTTTAAGAAAGGATTGGACATTTTCCTGCTGGAAAAGGGGATAGAAGGGTATAGATAGAGGATTACTGCACAGGTCCTGGACCTGTTGGGCCACCGCGTGTGCGGACTGCTGGGCACGATGGACCTCTGGTCTGACCCAGCAGAGGCATTGCTTATGTTCTTATGTTCTTATGAGTTTTTCTTTTGTGTTTGAAAAGACTGGATTGCTTGGCGAAAAGTCCTGACAAATTAGTTGTGTTTTTGGTTTCACTGTTTGGCAACTTTAATAAATCCAGTCCTGGTTTTCATGAACAACTTACCTGACTTGTGGGCAAAATCCTTATTCTAAACTGGTTTGCTTTTTCCCTTCCTTGTGGAGCCTTCCGCGGCTCACAAGGGAAAATTATTGTCCCCGCAGTCCGGGACACATTGCCCTGAGCGTGCGAGTTCATTAACTTTTATAAGTAGAGCACAGAGCACTTTAAAGACATTTAAGTATAAAATAAAAAATGGGGCTAGTGAGGAGGCAATTGCCATATGTATACTTTTAGCCATAGAAAACACTTGGCTAACAATCGGCAGTTCTGAAGCCCTTAGAAAAAATGAAAAAAGGAATGCAAGATTAATATATGATACTGAATGTTTAAAAAAGTATTCTATAATAGCATCTTGGCACATAGATGCCATTATAAAATTGACACTCAACACATGGCAGTTTCATGCTATTATAGAGGCACTAGATTATAGAATTGACCCAATATTATGAAATAATGCAAACCTATAAAAATACTTAAACACGTGAGCTAAACATCATCACGAACAAATACATTTGTTCATAATTAAATACAAAAATATTAATAAACATAAAGACAAATTAATAAAACTACATTAAAGTCAGTGAACATAATCTGTGGTATAGTATACTGTCACAATCCGTCCCCTGTGGCTCCGCTCATTCCAGAGCTGCCGGTGGCTAAACCCTATCCAGTCATACAGCGAGCTAACCACGGGGATAGGATTGTGACCAGTCCCAGGGAAAAATGTGTATTTCCCTTTAACTTGAATCAGTCTGAACTGCAGGGAGTAGAGGAAGGGGAGCAGAACAGCTCAGAAGAGCCCCAGAGGAACCTCCCTCCCTCTGTTCACTCCCAGCTGAAACCCATAATGAAAAAACCAAGACAAGCTAGGCAAACAGTGCAGGTTACTCCTCCCCCTCAGAGAGCAGGGTGTGTTCGGTTGAACAATTTAGAGGCTGCTCTGAGGAGAGGAAAGGCAGTTGGTCCTGGGCCAGCTCAGGAAAGGGTCTCTCCTGATTGTGCTCCTGAATGTGAGGATGTTGTAATGCAGGAAGTAGACACTGACCCTTTCGCCAACCAGCCAGCCCTGTCTGAACCCATGGACTGTGGGGAAAATCTTGGACTGCCTGAAGACATGCTCCTTGAGTGAAGATAAGTGGCAGGTCTGGAGGTTTGTGAAGGCAGGAGCTTACTCTGTTTGATAGAGTGTTGTTATGCAGAAGTGCTGTGTATTAGGAACTGCATAGACTTGTGCTAAGAAAAAAACAAACGTTTTTTTTTGTGTGTAGCTAAATTCAACTGGCCTGAATTTGGGACTCATGTATATGAGAGTGAGGGAAGTAAATGTTGTGTTTGGGGAGAATTCACTTAAGATCCAGGTTGGGTTAGTGGGGCCATTATTGGCATTCTGAAGTATCAGAAACTTGATAAGTGAATTCCTTTACTCCCCTCCCCCGCCAACAGCTTCTATGTTGGTTACAGCCAAGCTTTAATTCTTGCTGAGCTTGGGGACCCAGAACTTGTGAGAGTGTAAAAAGGTTTCTTTACCTTCCTAAAAGTAAAGGCAACCCCTCTAGAGTTCTGTTTATGATTGCAGTGTTTAACTGTTACTTACCTAGATTGCCTGATTAAAGGTAGAAGTGATAAACCCATTCCTGTGGGTCCACTTCATATTTTATTTTTGGTATTTAGTTAAAGCATTCTACTTGGACTTTGAAGAATTTGTTTTTTTTTCTTGAATGCTTGTGGATTAAACTAAGGGAGACGTTGCTCCCATCATCGTTCCACTGAATAAAGTGACTATGAACAAGTAAAGCTGACTTGTTTTACCTTTATATTTGATTCCTGACAAGTGGAGATATACCAACAGGACTTCCTTCCTTCATCGGAAGCACGCCGGAGTTGCGCTCGGGTGAGCAGAGACCGGGTTCCGGAAAACACAGGTACCGGCTCTGTCACAATACACAGCTGCATGGGAATGGGGATTAGTAGATGACGGCAGATAAAAACCCGACAGATCCATCTAGTCTACCCAACCTGATTCAATTTAAAAAAAAAATTTCTTCTTCTTAGTTATTTCTGGGCAAGAATCCAAACCTCTACCCAGTACTGTGCTTGGGTTCCAACTACTGAAGTCTCCATCATAGATCACTCAGCCCATCTATACCCTCCCAGCCGTTGAAGCCCTCCCCAGCCCATCCTCAACCAAAAGGCCATATACAGACACAGACCGTGCAAGTCTGCCCAGTACTAGACTTAGTTCTTCAATATTTACTATTATTTTCTGATTCTAGATCCTCTGTGTTCATCCCAAGTTTTTTTTTAACTCCGTCACCATTTTCCTCTCCACCACCTCTCTTGGGAGCACATTCCAGGCATCCACTTCTTCTCTGTAAAGAAGAATTTCCTTACATTGCTCTTGAGTCTCCCACCCCTGAGCCTCAAATTATGCTTTCTGGTTTTACCATTTTCCTTTCACTTGGAAAGATTTTGTTCTACGTTAATACCTTTCAAATACTTGAACGTCTGAATCGTATCTCCCCTGTCCCTCCTTTCCTCTAGGGTATACATATTCAGGGCTTCCAGTCTCTCCTCATACGTCTTTTGACGCGAACCTCCTATCATTTTTGTCGCCCTCTGGACCGCTTCAAGCCTTCTTATGTCCTTCGCCCAGATACGGTCTCCAAAACTGAACACAATACTCCAAGTGGGGCCTTACCAATGACCTGTACAGGGGCATCAACACCTTCTTTCTTCTACTGGCTATGCCTCTCTTTATATAGCCCAACATCCTTCTGGCAGCAGCCACCGCCTTGTCACACTGTTTTTTCGCCTTTAGATCTTCAGACACTATCACCCCAATGTCCCTCTCCCCCTCCGTGCATATCAGCCTCTCACCTTCCAGCATATACCGTTCCTTCCAATTAATAATCCCCAAATGTATTACTCTACATTTCTTTGCATTGAATTTTAGTTGCCAGATATTAGATCATTCCTCTGACTTTTGCAGATCCTTTTTCATGTTTTCCATTCCCTCCTCAGTGTCTACTCTTACAAATCTTGGTATCAACCCCTCAACAATATCACTCACAAATATATTGAACAGGATTGTGGGAATCCCAAAGAACACATGGGATTCCCATGGATATGGAATAAGTTGCCATGGGATTCCTGTGGGAGTATAGTTGAAATCTCTGGTGCCTCCAGTATGAAGCTTGGAATGCACTTAAGAGAGGCAATTGGAGCACCATAATGAGGCTTGAAATGCCCAGAGAAACAGCTGGAACAACAAACTGAGACTCTGAACGCTCATTGATTGAATAGAGAATACCATCCCCATAAAACATGGGCAATTGTTGGGATTGGGAGGAAACAAAGGGCTGTGAGCAAATAAATAATAGCAGGTATAGGTGTCAATGGAGATTAATTGTGGGGATGGAATGGATCCTAGCAGAGGCGGGTGGGTAGTGGGGATGGTTGAAATTTCTGTCCACATGCAACTCTCTAGTATAGTATAAAGAGCAAAACTGACTTACAGTATTTAACAAATACCATTCAGCAACATAAGACTCTCTTTCACTGCTCTCTAGGTCACTCAGTTATAATGACAGTCATTTGCATGCTCATTGCTTACAGCATGCCACATTATTTTACTAGTGGTAATTTTGTCATAAAGCCATAGCTCTACCATGAAGCATGCAGTATCAGCCCCTCAGTTTCTCTTCTTCAGCTTCATCCCCAGCCAGCCTCACATATTCTCTTCAGTGCTTTACATTAAATTGGTCTCACTCTTTCCTTCCTTTGGTGCTTCACTATTCATTCCCTTGGTTGTTTCAGCCCCTTATTTTTTGTGTCTTTGAAGTATTTGCATTCATTACTAAGAAACTGAGCTATTCCTAGTCCATGCACTGTGGGAGCTTGCATTTGAATTCTGAAACCCTATGGCGAAGAAAAATTGCATACCTGTTTCCGTTTAGTCTATTTAAAATTAATCCTGCTTAAAAACATGACAAAAAATGAAGTTTAAATATACTGTGGCTCAGAACTTAATCATCCTTCGACATTGCTCTCTCCCTTCTCCCAAGCAAGACACAGCCAATAGCATGCACCATGAGGCCATTGAAGCACCATTCCCCTAATTCTAAAAAGTTGCATGCCAAAATTTGTGTCTAGTGTGTAAACTTGCATGCACAAGTTATAGAACGAGATCAGTCAATTATATAACAATTTAATAGTGAGCTGATTATAATTGTTACCGAGCAATAATAGGCTCTAATTGGCCTTAACTTGTACCAGTTTGTTTATTTATTTATTTACAAACCACTTATATCCTAAGTGGTTTACTTTCAGGTACTTTGAGGTCAAGTGACACTATGCTCGGGGTAGACGGTGAATTTCGTCTCTCCTGCCACCCGCCCGAATTTATCCACCTTTATTGGCTCCTTGCCTCTTTTTTCGCCCACTTTTTGCCTCCCTGCAGCTCCTGCACCGCTGACTAGGTGTAGCAATGGTGCAGTGCTCTATGGCGGCAAAATCGGTGCGCCAACAGCGAGAGTGGAGCAGACTTCAGGATGACAAAATAGCGACTGCTTCAAGCCCAGCGGGGCCCTCTGCTTTGCCTGTGTGGGTCGTGGAGATCACTTCAGAGGTTACCACAGCCCTGGAGTCCGTACTGGAGAAACGGCTCAAACCCATTGATGATAAGTTGGAGCAGCTGCAGGGCGAGCTGGATGGTGTTGGCTGGGATTTACAACATTTCCAGCAGCAGGTCACTGATGTGGAGGACTGCGTAGGAGGAGTGTAGCGCACCCACCAGCAGCAGCTGAAGTGCATGGAAGCCCTGGAGGAAAAGCTTGACAAGTGGAGAATAGGGCCAGGAGGAATAACCTTCGCTTTGTCGGGCTGCCTGAAGCATTGGTGGAATCGGAGCTTTGGAATTTTTTTGAGCACTGGATCCCGGACACTCTGGGGCTCCCATGGGCAATTGGCCACTTTCAGGTGGAACGGGCCCATCGGCTTGGGGGCTCAATGGGAGGCTGAAACCTGGCCCTGGGTGGTCATCTTCTGGGTGCTTAACTTTGCACACAAAGTAGCCATTCTGCAAGCGCTCCGGGGAGGGGGGGGGGGTGGACATCAGCTGCTTTACAAGAATTGTAGAGTCCTCTGCTTCCAGGATTACTCCCTTCGAGTGGCTCAACAGCAACGGCGGTTTAGCCCCATCTGTTCCACCTTGTTTGCTTGTCAGGTATGATTTGCGCTGCTCTACCCTGCTCGCCTGCACATCTCCCATGAAGGCTCCACTTGCATCTTTGATTCTCTGTTGGCGGCTCAAGATTTCATCAACCAGCTGGACGGTGGTAGTGGCCTTTTATCTTCCACAGCCCCGTGATCCGAGTAGACTACCTTGCTGCTGATTTGGACTTTTTGAGGGGGCTCCCTCTGTGGTTGCCTTTGCCTTTTGAGTTGGGGGGTCCCTTGTTGCCCTGGAGTTGTCTTGGAGCCGGCATACTGACTGTCCTGCAGAGTCCTGCTCGAGGAGCCTTTGGAGTGGACCTACCCTTCACTATAGACCTGATGGACCAGCTCAGGCCTTGCCAGTTATCTTGTCTGGATATTTGTGGGTTCCCTGCAGACCAGCTTGATCCCACTTCTTGCCTTTCTTGGTTGACTTGGGAAGTGGCCTGCCGGCCTTTAACAGACCTTTCTAATTTTGTTGTCAACTTGGGGCTGTTTGTTGGGGGTGGGGGGAGGGGTACGTTTGTTGGTTTCAGATGTGTTGGCTGGGGGTCTTGGTATGTTTGGGGTATTCTGTGTATGCTCTCTCTCTTCTCTTTTGCTCCTTTCTGTTTCTCGCTTTGCTCCTTGGAGCTTCTTGCATTTGTCTTGTTTTTCCTCCCTATTCGGCTGTTGTGGTGGCTTTTGTTAGACAGTCTTGAGTATGAGTGGTTTGGGGGGGGTGTTGGGGTACGTGCTTGGGAAGTGTTTAAGGGATATGTGATTTGGGGGGTTCGTGCGGTTCCTCGCCGGCCTTGGACCGGCTACACCCTTAGTAGCTCTTTGATTTGGCTGGGCCTGTGTGTGTCTGTTGTTCTTGCTTCTCTGGCCTTGTTTGAGGGCTAGAGTTTTGACTTTGGCTGCCTGTTTTTTTGTATTTCTGGCTGGGGGGTTGGTGAAAGGGGGAGGCTATATTTTGTTATTCTGTGCGGCCCGTTGGTTTGGTTGCACAATTCACACTAAGCCATAGGGGGGGGGGGGAGTGGGAGGCCACCTCTAGGCTTGTGGGCTGTTGGGTGTTGGTTCTAGGTTGGGGGTCAAGGGGCTGGCTGCTAGGGCTTTTGGGGGAGATTTTGTTTGGTGTTGCCCTGGGTACTAGTTAGTCCTTCACATGCCTTTGTTTGAGTATTTCGGGTGGGTAGACATCTAAACATGATGGATTCTTATATGAGGATCAACCAGGGGATTCTGGAGTTGGGTGTGAGGGGGGTGAGAGGGGCGGGGTTTCAGTTGGGGGCCTTTGGCTTCAGAGCAGGGAGATACGTATCCTTTTTTTGATCCAGAACGGCTAAGATGGAGCCAGACGGGTGGCCTGGCCACCTCTACTTGGGTGCAATTGTATTCTGGAGACCGCATGCTGGGACGGTTCTCTGGAATTCTAATGGAATTTTTTTGCCATTTTCTGATCTTTTTCTTTTTTTTCTTTCCATGGTTAGAGTGGTGACCTGGAATATTGGAGTTGTTACTTCACCGGTGAAGCGTCCAAAAATTCTCAGTAATTTACAAAGACTTAAAGTAGACATTGTACTGCTACAGGAGACACACCTTACCGCGGCAGAGCATTCCAAATTTCAGAGGGGCTGGGTGAGTACCTGAGTGCCGGCAGCAGGCTCGGGGAGATGATGTGGTGTTGCCATCTTGATCCAGAAAGTGGTGGCTGACCATATTATTACTATGGTGGCTGACTATGAGGGCCGCTATGTTTTTTGTAAGACCAGATGGCAGGACGCACAGTTCTTTTGGAAAGTGTTTATGCTCCAAATTCCTATAACCATAAATTTTATCAGTGCTTGCATGCGATTCTTTCGCCCTATAATCGCCTTCTGATGTTGGTGGGAGGGGACTTTAATACTGCCTGGAATACTTCTCTGGATCATTCGACAGCTATCCCAAATCGCCAGGCTCAGGATGGTAGAGGGCTTCCATCGTTTTGTCAAGTCTTGGAACTTGAAGATGTTTGGCGGATTATACACCCTTCAGCGAAGGACTTTACTCATATGTCGCGGGCCCATTCCACGCAGTCCCGGATTGACTATTTGTTAATTTCGCAGGCCATCTTTTCTCAGGTTGTAAAGGTGTAGATTGGATCCTAAACGATCTCCAATCACGCTTGGGTGTGGTTGGAGTGGGTTTCCCCTGGTCTGACATTGCGTAATTGTCAACAGACGTATCCTCTTTGGCTCGGTTTGAATCCTAAATTTTATGACTCTTTGTTAGCTTGTTGGAGGGACTATCAGACTCATAATAGACAACATAGGGATGACCCGGTCCTTTTTTGGGAGGCTGCCAAGACGGTACTCCGGAGCCACATTATTGGCTATGTTATGCAGGCTCGGAAAAGTCGGGATCGGGAAATTTTACATTTATCCCAGCATTTGGTAACTCTTCGTTGGGAGTATGGACGTCATCCCACTGCAGCTAACCACCAGGCCTTGCTGGATGTGCAAGTCACTTTGAATGAGCGGCTTCACCAGCATGCGACTAAATGTATGGCTTACTATAAATATAAATTTTCACTATGGGGGTTATTCTGAACCACCCTTAGATACCTTGTATCAGATAGATGATTATCGGGTTTCTTCACGGCCCTCAGAGATGCCACCAAGGGTTCACATGATCATAAACCCTGGCTTTATGCACCCAATCGTCACCGGGTCGATATTAGTGCAAAAACTAGTATAAAGTTTTAAGATGAACTACTTTAGTTAACTTTTGAAATTGACTTAAAATAATAAATATTGATAAAGAATATTAAATCAATACTTAGCTTAACCGGGGTGGTGGTTGACAAGGGATATAACAGCCAACATGTTTCACCCTTAGAGGGGGTTTCCTCAGGGCTACTATCCCTACAACAAAAGACTGGCTTTAGTGAGGGGAACGGTAAGCATGATATTGAAAAACATCCACACTAGTTATACAACTATAAACTCGTATCTTTCTGTTGTTAGTTATTCACGACGTGACCACCCGATCTAAGTTCTCAAGATGGCCGCGGCGTGGTATGGAAATCTTTAAATATCCCCAAACCAGAAGCGGGGTGTTCAGGGGAAGGGGCCTAAAGTCACAACCCACTACGTCACCGCAACCCCCAGGGGGGACCTAAGGACAACGCTTTGAATCAAATTTCTATCCTCCCGTCATATTTATAGAAGGGGAAAAGCTCCCAGGGAAATGTCATAAAAGGGATGACCATTCCAATTCTAGATTTAAACCATGAGGAATAACCGTATTTAAGCGGTAAATCCATCTTTGCTCTAGATAATTCAACTTAGCTTCCAAATCCCCTTCTACCCCTTGTGTAGACAAAGTATCAATGATTCTCCACCTAATTTGATCCACCGAATGATTTTTAGATAGCCAGTATTGAACTAAGGGAGCTGACAGGTTACCCGTGGCTATTCTGGACTTATGTTCATTAAGTCTCAACTGCACTGCACGCTTGGTGCGGACCACATACACCCGGGGACAAGGGCAAATGATGGCATAAATCACCCATCCTGATTTGCATGTAGTATGCTGCTTAGCTTGAATTGTTCGCCCTGTACATGGGTCACACCAAACGCTGCCCACTATAGTTTTATCACACCATTGGCATTGGGAGCAAGGTAAGTGTGACCCTGTGAAAGTATGAGAGAATGTGCGGCGTTTTAACAACTGGCCGATGGTAGTACCCTTGGTATAAGTAATAAGAGGGTATTCATCTAAACCCCTCAGAGTCTTCAAAATGGGCCAATGTTGCCTAATGTACCCAACCATGGCCGTCACCACATCCAAATAGGGCAACACACACACCAAGCTCACTTCTTCCCTGGTGGAATGGGCATTCCTGTCAGAATCCTGTAGAAGCAGATCACGATAAGCTTGATGTACACATTTGTCCAGATATCCACGGACACAAAATCTTTGGCTGATGTCTTTAGCCACCCTCTGAAATTCACTTAATTCTAAGCACGCCCTTCTAGCCCTCAAAAATTGGCTGATGGGGAGACTACTTTTAAGTCTGTAGGGGTGGAAACTTGAAAAGTGCAATAGAGTATTCCTCGGCAATGGTTTCCTATATAAGGTTGTTCCAAATGAGTCACCTGTCCTATAAACTGTGATGTCCAAAAATTCAATATGAGAAGCACTGTAAGTGGCTGTAAATTGTAAGTAGTGATCCTTAGTATTAATCCACTGGATGAAATTTTGTAATTCAATCTGGGATCCAGTCCAAAGGAAAAATATATCATCCAGGAACCTAAGCCACAATTTGATATGGGTGCTGTAAAATGTAGATGGATAAATTATCTGTTCTTCAAAACGACCCACATATAGGGTAGCCACTGAAGGGGCAAAAGTAGCCCCCATAGCGACTCCCTGAATTTGTTTATAATGAGTCTCTTCATATAGAAAGTAACTCTCCTCAATCACCCATCTCGCCAGGGACATTAAAAACCCCGTGGTGATTCTCTGTGGCCCTTGTCTGGCATCCAAAGTCTCTCTAATAATGTTCATAGCCCCACTTTGGGGAATCCTGGTGTATAAGGACACTATGTCCAAGATAACCATCCAGCATTGAGTGGGGAGATTGGTAACTTCCCCAAGCTTTCTGAGAAAATGGGAAGAGTCCTTTAAGTATGAACGTACCTGCACAGCAGCTTTTCTTAGGAAAATGTCCAAAAACTTTGAAAGAGGTTCTAAAATACAATCCCTGGTATTCACAATGGGCCTACCCGGTGGATTTTCAAAATTTTTGTGAATTTTCGTTACAAATTGTATCCTAGGTGTCCTTGGAAATTTTTCTAACAAAAACTTATATTCATTCTTAGTGATGATTTACCCCTCATAAGCTGTAGTGATGTAATCAAATATTTCCTTAGCTAACCTATCCCCTGGATCACTCGTCATGGAAATATAGGATGTTGTGTCTCCCAGTTGCCTCATTGCCTCAGCATTATAGCTGCAACGGTTTTGAATGACAATGGCCCCTCCCTTATCAGCTTGATGAATGATGATTTCATCTCTCATAGCCAGATCCTGAATAGCTGAATATTGGGGGTACGTCAGAATGTATCTGAGAGATTTGAAATTATAACTTTTCTCATACCTGGTGATATCATCTAACACCAGGTCCCGAAACATGGCAATTACTGGGTCAACCGGAGGGGGAGGACACCACGTAGTTTTAACTCTACATATAGATTCATCATTAGAAATGTGAGTTTCCATATCCTCTGGATCCCGTCGAAAAAATAGTTTTAACTGAATTTTACGAGTGAATCTATAGAATGTAATCTTTAATTTGAAAAAATCCGGTTTATCTTTGACCACAAACCTCAATCCTAGTTGTAACACTTGTTGTTGAATAGGTGTAAGGGGAAAGGAGGAGATATTGACTATCAGAGATGTCATTTGGGTCTGGACGTCCCTCCTGTCTTGTTGGACCCCCGACCCCGGGTCCTGGACCTTCCATACCACGCCGCGGCCATCTTGAGAACTTAGATCGGGTGGTCACGTCGTGAATAACTAACAACAGAAAGGTACGAGTTTATAGTTGTATAACTAGTGTGGATGTTTTTCAATATCATGCTTACCGTTCCCCTCACTAAAGCCAGTCTTTTGTTGTAGGGATAGTAGCCCTGAGGAAACCCCCTCTACGGGTGAAACATGTTGGCTGTTATATCCCTTGTCAACCACCACCCCGGTTAAGCTAAGTATTGATTTAATATTCTTTATCAATATTTATTATTTTAAGTCAATTTCAAAAGTTAACTAAAGTAGTTCATCTTAAAACTTTATACTAGTTTTTGCACTAATATCGACCCGGTGATGATTGAGTGCATAAAGCCAGGGGTTATGATCATGTGAACCCTTGGTGGCATCTCTGAGGGCCGTGAAGAAACACGATAATCATCTATCTGATACAGGGTATCTAAGGGTGGTTCAGAATACCCCCCATAGTGATAATTTGCATTTTCCTTGTATTAATCACCAGTTAAGCCTATCATCAAATTTACTATAAATATAAACTTTATGCATATGGTAATAAATGTGGCTGTCTTTTAGCCTGTTTGATTTCTCATTGGAAGAGCAGACATAAAATTGTATCTCTCACATTGCAAGATTCCAGGCCTATCATTGATTATGAGGCCATCTGTCGAGCGTTTCGGGACTATTATGCAGCGTTGTGCACTGAGCCCTTGACAGTGGGCCTACCTGGGGAGCTGTATCTGAATACTTTGGACTTGCCTTGCCTGACTCCTACTCACTTGACTCTACTGAATGCCCCGCAGTCAGAAGAGGAGGTGGACCTAGCAATTCACCAGAGCCCTACCTTGAAGACACCTGGTAATGATGGATTCCGGGCAGAATTTTATAAGTTGATTAGAGTGGAAATCATCTCACCACTTACGGCCATGTGTAATGTGCCGACATATCTTAATGTTGCCCAAATTATTGTTCTTCCCAAGCCGAAGCGTGACCATACTAGGTTGGAATCTTATTTTACAATTTCATTACTCAACCATTTGGCTTGAGTTCTTCCTGAGCTCCTTCATGAGGCCCAAGTCGGGTTTGTTAAGGGCCGGTCAGTTGAGAAAAATCTCTGGTGGATTCTTGCCTCCTTGTAATCTTGTACGTGCTATCAAACGCCTTCACTTCTTATCAACTTTGACGCAGAAAAAGTGTTTGACCGGGTGTGTTGGGACTTTTTATATGCTACCTTGAGCAAATATGGGTTTATGGGGCATTTTGTTTCAACATTGCGGGCCTAATATGCATCCCCGACAGCGCTTCTCCTGGTGAACGGTTGTAGGTGTTCGTTGTTTGAGATTTTCCGTGGTACAAGGCAGGGGTGCCCCTTGTCCCCTCTGCTGTTTATCTTGTCATTGCACCCCCTGCTTCGGGCCATCCACCAGAACCCTGAGGTGCAGGGTGTGTCCATTGGTGCGTTTTGTTTTAAGGTGGTGTCTTTCGCTGATGATCTGCTTGTTCATATTATGGATCCTCAGCGTTCTTTGGCGGCTTTGTTGGAAGCGATACGCGAATATGGGGATTTTGAATTTGGGAAAATCTGAGGCCCTATTCTCTTTACCGGAGTTGCGGGGTCAGTGGGGGGCTTCGTTTCCACTTCGCTGGGTGACTGGTTCCTTTTGATATCTCAGAATCCAACTCCCAGCATCTCCCAGTCACCTATATTCCCTTAATGTTCAGGAGCTCCTTGATGGTGCATCCCTGGAACACTGGAACACTGGAGAGATCTGCCACTCACATTGCTAGGTCGAATAGCGTTGATCTGCTTGGTTATCTTTCCCCAATAGTTGTATGTGTTCCGGATCCTCCCGCTGCGTCTTCTCAAGAAAGACTTGCAAGCTTTGAATCGGGTCTTATCCAGGTTTTGTTGGAAGGGGAAGAAACCCAGGTTGCATTATGATTTATTTGTGGGTGGGTGGCAGCAGGGGGGTCTTGGCATTCCGAATTTTGGGTTGTACAGTTTTGCTTGTCTTTTGCACCACTTGAATGACTGGTTGTTTGGGGAACTTCAATAAACCCCTACTTCTCTTAAAACTGCTCTGTATGCCCCAAACATCCTTTTTGCTTTACTTCGTCTCCTGTCTGGGGATTTGCCTAGGGAGGTCTGTGACACTGTGGTTTTGGCTTCTATGCGAGTGGCATGGGAGGGATTAGTGCAGCGGCTGGGGGGGAATCTGAGGGTGACTAATTTATTACCCCTTACTAGCAATCCTCTTTTTGTGCCTGGGATTGACAATCCTAGTTTTTGCCGCTGGAAAGCTTTGGGTATCTCCTTGGTGGAACATCTTATGTTACAAGTGTGTGTGTGTGTGTGTGGGGGGGGGGGGAATGAAGCCTATGGCTGCTCTCCAGGACTGTTTGGGGCATTGCTGGGGGGACACTTTTGCCTATTGCCAGGCTAAGCATTATATTGTCTCTCTTCCTCAGGAGGCCCTCCAGCTTCCGTTGGGTCTTCGTATTTGGGACTTCTTTGCCAGGGTTGAGCTTTCTCAGACCTCGGTGTCTGCCTTGTATAAGGCCTTGCTTCCATTCGAGAATCCTCGGGACTGTCAGCGGGTTAGGGAGGGTTGGAAAGCAGAACTTCACCTGGATTTGGCTCACTAGAATTTTGTGGATCTGCCGCACTTAATCCGAGATGCTGTGTGGCAGGAATGCTATGCTTGGATTTTGTATAGAGGGTACTTTACCCAGGTTCAGCTTCATAAAATTGGAGGCATTGCCTCACCCCTGTGTCTCAAGTGTGGGAGAGCCCCGAATTCCTTTTCACATGCCCTATGGGAGTGCTGGTGCCTTTGGGCCTTTTGGACTGAGGTGGTACAATATTTGAGTTCCCTTTTGGGCAGATCTGTCGTGGGCACCGTTGACCAAGTAGTGCTAGATGTTCTGGGCGCTTTTGGGACTTTGCCCAGGGGGGATCGCTGGCTGTGTCATAAGGTGTGTCTCCTGGCTCGCCGCTGCATTATGCAGCACTGGATCTCTCCAAGACCCCTTCTTTTTGGCAGTGGTGAGCCCATCTCCATACATTGGTTCTTTGGGAGGCGCGGGAGGTGGGGGGCTCTCTTAAATGCCGTCGATACTTTTTGCTTCTCTGGAACCCTTATTTGTGCTCCTTGTCTCCTAGGGGGGCACAGCCTTATACTCAACACCCTGGTTTAATTGTTGAGTGTACCTTGGCATGTGCTGGATCTTCGTATCTCTCTGCTCTGGGGGGGGAGGGGGATACCGGGATTGTCTTTTGGCCAGGAGGCCCAGATCTGGTGTGAGCCCTAGGGTCATCAGAGTCCAGACCCTGGGGGGAGCATGTTTATTCTTTTTCCTTTTCTCTTAGGACTGGTTTGTCTGGTCCTGTTTTGGGCTTTCCCTGTTCAGGGGGTCTCTGGAATCCTGTGCGTTTACATAATTTTACTTACATAATTCTATAAAACACATAAGATCAGACAAACATGAACAAATAATCCTCAGAAAATCAACTGTAAAAAGAATGAGAGCCAAAAAAGATTAATTATCTGTTCCGATGGGCTCAAACTTTATCTAGTGTACCTGGGGCAATGAGAAGAGTAAGTGTTTGCTCAGGGTCACAAGGAGCAGCGAGGAATTTGAACCCACAACCTCAAAGTGCTGAGGCTGTAGCTCTAACCCAGGGGTGTCAAAGTCAAAAGTATGCATGAGATCTATTAGCATACAATGAAAGCAGTGCATGCAAATAGATCTCATGCATATTCATTGGGGAAATCCTGAAAACCGGACTGGATTGCGGCCCTCGAGGAGGGACTTTGACACCCCTGCTCGCATTGAACTAATGTTGGTATTTGCGGGTAATAAGCCCTCTAATGTAATATACATCATCCTGACAACTGTATTTTGGTGACCTACATAAAGTGATTGACTATAAGAACATAAGAATTGCAGCTGCTGGGTCAGACCAGTGGTCCATCGTGCCCAGCAGTCCACTCATGCAGCGGCCCCCAGGTCAAAGACCTGTGCCCTAACTGAGACCAGCCCTACCTGCATTTGTTCTGGTTCAGCAGGAACTTGTCCAACCTTGTCTTGAATCCCTGGAGGGTGTTTTCTCTTATAACAGATTCTCTGGGTGAAGAAGAACTTCCTTACATTTGTACGGAATCTATCCCCTTTTAACTTTAGAGAGTGCCCTTTTGTTCTCCCTACCTTGGAGAGGGTGAACAAACTGTCCTTATCTACTAAGTCTATTCCCTTCAGTACCTTGAATGTTTCGATCATGTCCCCTCTCAATCTCCTCTGTTCGAGGGAGAAAAGGCCCAGTTTCTCTAATCTTTGACTGTATGGCAACTCCTCCAGCTCCTTAAACATCTTAGCTGCTCTTCTCTAGACCCTTTCAAGTAGTACCTTGTCCTTCTTCATGTACGGTGACCAGTGCTGGACGCAGTATTCCAGGTGAGGGCATACCATGGCCCTGTACAGCAGCATGATAACCTTCTCCGATCTGTTCGTGATTCCCTTCTTAATCATTCCTAGCATTCTGTACACCCATTTCGCCGCCGCCACACATTGTGCAGACGGCTTCATCGACTTGTCGACCAGTACTCCCAAGTCTCTTTCCTGGGGGGGTCTGCACTAGCATGCTACACACACTGTAGCTAAATCAGTTAATTATATCTTGTTTAAATGTATAAAAACCTTGCCTTGAGTTTAGCCTCCCATCTGTTTATCCCAACGGACTCTGTACCACCCATCTTGTCCCCGTCTAATATCGGCCCTTGAACCCTTGGCTATATGAGAAGCTGTATTGTAGACAAGCATTAGCATCATATCTGTTGCTTGAATGTTCTGATATGTCCTTATTAGGTGTTTCATAAGTATTATGCTGACATTGTATTATATCTCTCTTATTTGATTTTCAGTGCTGATAAGTATATTTTTGAAACTGTTCAATGGTAGTCCTATTATTAAGTTTCAATTTGCTAATTTGGAGTTTACCTCATTCATTGTATTTATGTTTATATTTGGTCTATTTACTACTGTTATGCTGTTAACAAAATTGTAAGTTTTTTTTAAAAATGTTGAATCGTACTTGTTGTATACCACCTTGGATGAATCTCTTCATACAGGCAGTTAATAAATCCCAATAAATAAATACTTGCTTTTGCATTGAGTTTGTTCTCCCACCACCTTTCTCACAGGGCTCGTACATGTCCTTTTGTTGCCAGTTTCAGGTTTTTGACTGCATGACTGTAGCCATGTGTATGATTCTGAGAGCTGCCAATTTGGGGCATAGTGAAACTGAAGTAACGCCTTGGCCTGTGAGCCTTTGCCAATGGTCTCCACTTGTAATTGTAATGATTTCAACAACTAGACACTTGGGAATGGACAAGGACTCTTTTTGCATTATGCATAAGCCATGGCTTTCAGATGATAATGAGTTTATTATGACCAGCCTGAGCAGATCTGAGTTACCAATTTTTGAGATGCATACTCTGTAACCTTATGCTAGTCTCCTGGGTCAAGCACCCTACCTAATGAAGATTCTAGTAGTTAAACAAGACAACAAGATTGCCCTGTGCAAAATATTTTTTTCTAATGTGATAATGTCAATATGGTTAGAATTAACAGACTTTTGTAAAGCAAGATGCCAGTAACAGAGGCCTTTCCCCTTAAGTGCCAAGAGAGGTCACCATAATTTAATAGTTGCTTAATATTAAGGTTATCAGGCAGTTTTAATTAAACCGTCAAAACTCTTGTTAATTGAAATCATAAATGTTGGGCTCAGGTTAGCAATCAAGCTTGTTATAGTTCAGGAACAGACTGACATTGCTGGTTTTTATAGGGTCTTTTGCATCTCATAAATTACTTGAAAATTAAACACACAGTTGTTATTAAACTAGCTGAGCTGACTGAAGGAAAATGCCTGGTTAGAACATCCAGCAGGCACAAAAAATAGCATAGCAAGCAATTGTTCTGAAGACGCTAAAGCAGGCAGCCTCTGCTTTTTCCCTTCTATTTTTCTTCATAGGGGAACCAACAGACTTGGGAAATTACACTGTAGTTCTGAGGGATCATGAAATATATTAAAGTTGACATATCATAATGTCATTATGTAGGGGAACAATGAAACTCACTGCCCCTTTAAAAAGTATTAAATCTGATTTAAAAAAAAAAATTTTTAGCTTGCACTTTTCTAGTGCTTGTTAAAAGCAAGATACATCTAGCCATAAGCAGCGGAACACCTTTTTGTTTGGAGGGGGGCCCCATGAACTCCACCCCATACACCCATCCCCATAATAACAGTACTAATTGCAATACCATTTTTTCCATTCATTTTTCATATATACACACACAATATAATCTTATTAACAACACATAATGGTTAACCACAAAATTAAACTACACAAAGCACACTGTATGCTTTTCAACATTCATTCCTACCAGAACACCTGGCCTTGGTCACACATGCAAAACACAGATAACCCCTATGCAAAATGGGACCATAAACGAAAAGTACTAATATACACAAATGAAACCCTAATATATATGACTCTGCATGCAGTACAACCCCAGAGAAACAGAAACAAATGCATTTCTTCTCCAAACCTCCAGTACTACTCCCAACTCCAGAGAAGCATTGAAAAGGTCAGTCAGCAGAGCCACCAGAACTTCCCTAAGTTCCTTCAGCACCCTCGGATGTAATTTCAAGTTTATTAAAATTTTGATTGATCTCCTATCACAGTTTCTAGGCGATGTACATTAAAAACAGGGAGTACATTTAATCTTTAAGACTGACTTAGCTACAACCAACATGAACAATAAAGAGATGTATGTGAGACAAGAGGGGGAAAGGTTGAACTACAATACATTTGGAAAAGTAAACGTGAAAATGGTAAAAATAAGAGGGAGTGAAAATGGTAAAAATAAGAGGGAGGATTCCTGGTGTTCAAATGGATGTACACCATACGGCTCCATTGCTTTGTCTACCTTTAATTTAGCAAGCTCCTCATGAACACAACCCTCTGAAAATTGATTAGGGTCTACCACTCCACCATTCCTATTTACATTTGACTTCTGCGGTCCCACTCCCGGATCTTCAGCCATGAACACAGAACATAAATATTTGTTAAGCAATTCAGCCTTTTCTTTAACAGCTTCTACATATTCCTCCCCTTCACTTTTGAGTCTCACAATGCCACTTTTGTACTTCTTCCAATCACTGATATATCTAATAATAATAATAATTTATTTTTTATATACCGCCAAACCATAATAGTTCGAGGCGGTTTAAAATAAGAGATGCTGGACAATCATCGAATTGGTTACATTACAAGGTCATCGAATTTAAGGTACAAGAGGTGCTGGACAATCAGCGAATTGGTTATATTACAAAGTCATCAAATATAAGGTACAGGATGGGAGTAGTTAAACACTGTAAGATTCTTGGGTTACAATTGATTAAATAAATTTGTTTTAATTGATTTTCTAAAATTGAAGTAGGATGAGGAATGCATGATAATGTTACCCAGCCAGTCATTCCATTTACCTGCCTGGGAGGCAAGAGTTCTGTAGCGACAGTCCTTTAATGATGGATAGGTGAACATGTGAATTCTGCATGTGGGCCTAATGGCACAGTCCAGATTAAATTGAGAAACCAGGTACATAGGGGCCAGGCCAAATATTGATTTATAACAAAGGCAAAAAAATGTAAACAAAACTCGTGCTTCCAGGGGCAGCCAGTGGAGTTTTTGATAATAGGGATTAATGTGTTCCCATTTTCTCAACCCAAAAATCAGTTGAACTGCCGAATTTTGAATGACTCGGAGCCTATGGAGGGTTTTTTTGAAGGTTCCCAAATGAATGATGTTACAGTAGTCCAGTATGCTTAGGATGGAAGATTGAACTAATAAGCGGAAAGATACTGCGTCACAATATTTTCTGATGGTTCTGAGTTTCCATAATGTCGAAAAGCATTTCCTAACCAATGTACATGTGTGTACATTTAGGGTAAGATGTCGGTCCAGAGTCACTCCCAGAATTTTAATGGAATCTTCAATAGGGAAGGCCTGACCATTCACAAAAATCATTGAGTCTATAATTTTATCATTTGGGCTTGCTAAGAAAAATTTGGTTTTGTCTGAGTTGAGTTTTAATTTGAATTCGTTCATCCATAATTTGATCTGTTTTAAAATGAATGACAGATGATTCTTTGTTTCAGGCGACAGGGTTGTAAGGGGGATGACTATAGTGATATCGTCTGCATAGATATAGAATTTGACTTTTAAGCTTTGTAATAAGTTGCCCAATGAGGCAAGGTAAATGTTAAACAATGTTGGGGATAGTGGAGAGCCCTGCGGCACTCCGCAAGAATTTACCCAGCTGCTGGATTGTTTGTAATCACTATAGACTTGATATGATCGTTTAGTCAAAAAACCCTGAAACCATTTCAACACATTACCTGAAAGACCATTTGACTCCAAACACTCAATCAGTATGGCATGATCAACCAAATAGAAGCCACTGCTTAAGTCTAATTGAAGAATTAGAGCACTTGTACCTTGACTGAATAAGTTATGAAAGAAATCTAGCAGTGATGCAATGACTGTTTCGGTACTCAACCTGGATCGAAAACCTGATTGGTTGTCGTGTAGTATGCTGAATTTGTCTAAGTCCTGGTTGACCACACCTTCCATCAGATTTACGAATAAAGGAATGCTCGCAATAGGTCTGTAATTTGATGTCAGCTTAGTAGATTCCTTAGGATTTTTTACAATTGGTGTGATCAGAATCTGACCTAGATTTTCGGGAAATGTACTGGTCAGTAATAGAGAGGAAAGCCAATTGTGTAGCTTGGCTTTGAAGGTGACTGGAGCAACTTTCATAATGTTTGGTGGGAAGCAGTCTAATCTGCAATAGGAATCAGCGTATTTCATGTAAGTTTTGCAGAATTGTTGCCAGGAAGGAATAGTAAAATTATTCCAGGGCATGTCAACCCTAGGTCCATCTTTGTATTGAGCAACTGGGTAGGTCCAGTGGTTGGTTGTGGAGACCGTTAGTTTGGATCTTAAATTATTTATTTTGTTGTGAAAAAATTCAGCCAGAGCATCTGCAGATGGTGGGGAGTCTAAGGTAGTACAGAAGGCCTGGGTATCATAAAGATTGTTAACTAATTCGAAGAGGTTTCTACTGTTAGCGTTTGGTGAGCCTATTTTTTGGGCGTAAAAATTAATGCGTTTCGTTATTATGTTTTCTTTCCCCGTTTTACCATGTGAGCTATTTTTTTCTTCCATTTGTATCTTTGCTTTCCTGACTTCTCGACCAGCCTTTCTTAACTTTTCCAGATATTTTTGCCTGTCTTCCTCTTTCTGTGATCTCTTGTAGTTTTTGATAGCTAACCTTTTATTCCTTACCTTCTCAGCTATTACTTTTGAGAACCAAAGCGGCCTTCTTTTCCTCTTACTTTTACTTACTTACCTCACAAAAAGATTTGTTGCCCTTACAATAACTCCTTTCAGTTTTGCCCACTGTATTTCTACTCCTTCTAGACGGTCCCATCCAGACAATTTATTGACGTAATCCCCCCATCTGCACAAAGTTAGTTTTTTTTAAAGAAGAAATTATCCTAGTTTCCAGGATAATGTACCCAAAGAAGGGAAGAAGGCCACTTCCAGCATGAGAGGCCATTTAAAAAGTACAACACCACTACCAGGAAGTCCATAGCTTATGCACAAGACAGACATGTTATCCATCCTCCTACTGTAGATAAAGTAGATAAACCACAGTGACAATGTCCAATACATATGAAAGCCACATCCTCTCAGAAATGTCAAGGGTTCAAGGAGAAACCCTTGAGAGAATGAAAAGAACTGCCAAGATAATCAGGATTTGCTAAAAAAAGAAGACATGTCTTAGTAAATCCAGATGTCTGGTAACCCTAATCAGAATACCATTAGAGGCCATAAACCCCATTTTGAAATCAGAGGCTGATCTAAGCAGCAGCAAAGGATGATTACTGCCACCTGGATCCCACTGCCTACTTATGCTGACCTCTGTGTAAGTCCTGGGGAGGAATGAGTGGGGTGAGTTTGACTTAAGATGGGCAGACTTTTTTTTTTTGTTCAGGGGGGTCTTGAGAAGGGGATGGAATTTGTATATTTTCAGGCTCCCCATTGTGACCAAAGTATCAGGCCTGTCTTTGGGAGTGTCAGAGTTGTGATGGAGAGTGGAAGGTGGGGTTAAGTGTGTCTGATCAGGAGGTTTGGTATTTGTTGGGGAGGTATGGGTGTCTGATCAGAGGTTGGGTTTGTGGTGTGGAGGGTCAGGGTCAGAGTCAGAGTGACTGGATGTGCAGGGAGGTATATGGAGTTTTGTGCACCGCATTTTTGAGTGAGCCTGCACTGTCTGGCAGGTAACACGGGTACTCTTGTGCTGTCACACTAAGTAACCCAGTGACAAGAACATACCCCCCTACATTTACCTCAGACTCTGCACTTACTGCACATTTACATTAAATTACATACATTAAATAATACACTTTAGAAAAAATGACTTTTTTGTGTATTTATATTTTACTGTGTCATCCCTTTCCTGCTAATATTATACGTTGATTTGGAATGGAATTTTAAAAATATAGTACAACCCAATGTTGCCCAAAGGAAATGCCATTTACAGAAGCCTTAGCTAGAACATGACTGTGGTCTCTAGCTCATGCTTAAAGTTCACAGTTTTAAGGCCATGAGAATTTTCAGTTCCCTATGGTAATAAGAAAGATGATAAGGCAAAATGTCCTGCACAGACGTTACTGCTTTTAAATTTTTCCTCAGCCCTTTTTGTCTTCCCAATCATAGCTGGTGCTCCATCAGTTCTGATAGGTGTTATTTTCTGAGGAGTTACATCAAGAGGCTTCTAAACATCCATCAGGATATTTTTTTCTATGTCCTTTCCCTTCTTGTTCCATGCCCAAAAGATCCCCTGTCACTTATAGTTCACAAGAAGTCATTCTGACAAGTACTGCAAACTTTGAAATGTCACCGATGTCAAAACGTTCATCCTTGATGAGGTTAATGAATTTAGCTACAATCAGCTTGCACTTCTGAGTAATTTTCTGTGCATTTCCAGGGATGTGACATTTTTCAAACCAAAGCAGACAAGGGAAGGTTTATTTTCAGCTCATTTTTTATATTCTTTTTTTTTCTGTGAAGAAAATCAAAGCTGGATGAAACCATGTAAACAAGGGCTGCTAAAAGAAACTGGTAAAAAA
Organism: Geotrypetes seraphini; assembly: GCF_902459505.1. Classification (NCBI taxonomy): domain Eukaryota; kingdom Metazoa; phylum Chordata; class Amphibia; order Gymnophiona; family Dermophiidae; genus Geotrypetes; species Geotrypetes seraphini. The sequence goes on along the minus strand of NC_047089.1, from coordinate 76,904,606 downwards.
TTACAATTTAAGAAAGGTGCACGTAAAAGAAAGAAAGATACTCTAATGAAAAAAATAAATCAGAATTAAGAGTCCTGGTCCCTTTAGGAAGTAAACCTTTAAGGAGCCACCTATAGTTAAGCAGTTAGATATGAATCTGCGTCCCCTTCAAAAATGAGTTATGGCTACGCTCCTAGGAGTAAATTCTATATATGCTGCCTAAAATATTTGGCACCGAAAAGGGTTAGGTCAGACATAGGCAACTCCGGTCCTCGAGGGCCGGAATACAATCGGGTTTTCAGGATTTCCCCAGTGAATATGCATTGAAAGCAGTGCATGCAAATAGATCTCATGCATATTCATTAGGGAAATCCTGAAAACCCGATTGGATTCCGGCCCTAGAGGACCGGAGTTGTCTATGTCTGGGTTAGGTGCAATATATAGAATGATGTATTGCATCCATTCATGTGATTAATATTTATGCACAGGCAGTTATGCCACTGAAAACCAAGTGTAAATACTGCATCTAAGTTCGATGTGGATCCTAACTTTTAGAAACGCCCATGCTCCCCTCCAGTGGTGTAGTATGGGGGGGCAGGGGGAAGTCTGCCCCAGGTGCCAACATGGTGTGGGCACTGGCACCCCTCCTCCTCTCTACACCCTGTCTCTTCCCACTCCTCCCCCCGCCGTGCATGGACCCCCTTCGCTTTCCCCGTACCTCTAGTTGTTCACCGCCACAAGCAACAACTGCAACGTGCTCTTCGCGACCATGTCAGCTCCCACAAACATCACTTCTGGGTGCCGCACATAGGAAGCGGCGTCAGAGGGAGAGCCAATGCAGTCGCAAGGAGCACTTTGTTGCTTGTGTGGTGAACAACTAGAGGGAGAGTATGGGGGAAGAGGGACACAAACGTGGTAGGGGAGGGGCGCCACAGCCCCAGGTACATCTCAGCCTCGCTGTGCCACTGCTCCTCCCCTTGCCATGGCCCCTTTTGAGATTGGTGCACTAGAATTTAAGTGCACCACTTTATAGAATATGTTATAAAAAGTTGCGCATATAAATTCTAATTAGTGCCAATAATTGCTAAATTGGCAATTATTGGCATAGATTTGCTTATCAACCAATTAAGTTTTATGCACAAATCAGCATTCTGAGGATGGTGGGCTTGGGACCTGTCTGTCCGTCCAACTTGTTGTAAGGTAAGGGGTGGTGTCACAGGGTCGGCGGGGGGGTGTTCTCACAGATCAGCGGGTGGGGGGTGTTAGGTGGGCTGATCGGGGGTTCGGGGGGCGGTCGTGGGGAGGGGCTGCATCAGGGCAGGAGGGCCTAGGATCCCTCCTGCCCATATCTTAGTGGGGGGATAGGGGGGTCTCTGGGGAAGGAGGGCTTGGGCTCCCTCCTGCCCCGATTGAGTTGGGGGAATTGCTGGGGCAGGAGGGCTTGGGCTCCCTCCTGCCCTGATTGAGTTGGGGGAATTGCTGGGGCAGGAGGGCTTGGGCTCCCTCCTGCCCTGATCGAGTCGGGGGGCGGGGGATGGATTGTGGTAGGAGAGATGGCTCATCTCCCCTGCTACGAAGGCGATCACCCCTCTACCTGAACTGCCACAAACCACAGCAGGAGAGATTGGGCATCTCTCCTGCCATGGGTCGCGGCAGTTCGGGAAGAGGGGTGATCACCATCGCGGCAGGGGAGATGAGCCATTTCTCTTGCCACGATGGTTGCGGTGGGGCATGGGTAGGTTGCCGGGCCGCTGAGCTGATCATGGCAGCCGCCATCAGCTCAGCAGCCCCTTTTTCAGCACTTATACATGTTTTGACTTGGTCTAAGTCAAAACGTATAAGTGCTGACTAGGCAACCTGCCTAAACTTTTGGTTATACCTGTTGTACGCCTATGTATAGGTCAGCCCATCTCCCGCCCTTTCCCCTCCTCTAAAAATGCCTCTTTTCACTCTATGCATTTAGAGGCAGGGGAAAGGCCTAAGCTGGTTTTAGATACGTCTAAAACTAGCTTTGGTTATGGGTACTTGGACGATCAGGTTTTTTGATCGTCCAAGTACCCATTTAGGTCACTTTTTAGACAGTTTTTTTTCTTTGATTATGAGCACCTTAGACATAACTTTTAAATCCTAGTTATTTCTGTTTCCATTTTAGTTTATATTCTGTCCTTGTAAATAAATTATTTTATTTTTATTAGTTATATGTCCTTGCAATTTATTAGCATATATCTAAATAATACAACAAACATGCCACTGGGCAGCAGGAGACGCTAATGAAATGTGGAACTACAAATCCCACCATGCACTGAGCCAGTGGTTCCCAACGCTGTCCTGGAGGCCAATCGGGTTTTCTGGATAGCCCTAATGAATATGCATGGAGCAGATTTGCATGCCTGTCACTTCCACTATATGCAAATATCTCTCATGCATATTTATTAGGGCTATCCTGAAACCTGATTGCACTGAGCTATAGTGCTGTGAACGGACCAAGCCATCATCTCCTGTCACATTATCAGCACATGGAATGCTCCTGGCTGGGTTGTCTGATAACACTTATGTACTCACACACATATACACATTCTGGACACTCTTGGAAGGTATAATGAAATAATTTTATTTGTTCATATGTTCCCTCACAAGCTTAGGGAAAGCAAAACTAGGTACTTTAAACTTTTATCTCTCAATCCAGTGCAACAATCTGTTTTCTAGGCAGTATCATTTCACCTTCAGTTCAGCAATCTTCAGCTTTTAGTCAATTAATCAGCTTCAAGCCTTTTCAAAAACATGAATGGCTTACCACAGCCAAACCAGACAACTGTCTCATTCTCAACGTTATGTCTCTTCCATACCCAGCTTCCACCAAACAATAATTGGATTACCTTAGCCAACACCTTTACTGTCAAAACCTCCCATACATACAGCAGGCTTCTCACCCAGCCAGACTCTCTCTCTCTAGAGACCTCTCTCTCTGGGGCCCATCCCCAAGGGAACCTCTCCTCACAGGACCTCTGGATGAATGAATCCCACACTGAATGGATATCCTTCTTTCCAGCTGAGTCCTGCCCCTCTGCTTCAGCTGGGCTGCATCATTCTCTCAATGTATCTCAGCACTAACCTGTAGAGGCTCAGGCCTAAATTCTCTATTACTGCGTTTAACTTAGGCGTGCTTTGGACGTCCGCTGCAAGTGAATAATTACGGAGTTAAGGGTCTTAATTGATGTTAATTGGGTAATTAACGACACATAGACGTCCCTAGGTAGTACATAACGAACTAACGTCTATTGAACGCATAGTCCCGTCTGCAGCTCTGGACGTGGGCGTTCCGTGGGCGTTCCGTTGGGCGTGCCAAGTGGGGACGCTAGATAGGCGCTACTTGGGCGAACGCGTGCGTCTAAATCTCGTAAATTATGTAGACGTAAGAAACCCTGGTCTAGCTTGGATTTCAATGCCGTTTCAACTATCGTAATTGCGGCTCTTTGTTAGACGCGAGGCAGACGTCCGCTGTGTTTTTCATCAATAATTCCAATAGTGAATTTCAATAGGTATATTTCATCTTTTCTCTGTCCGAATAAATATAATGACACCATAACAATGGAACACATTATATTGCATGGATAACAAACCACATTTCATCCCAAACCATAATATAATTTTCACATGGCTTTTACAACCCCCTTTTTTGTCTCAACAAACAGCACTGCAATCGGCTCTCTTTTGAAAGCAAAGAAAAACCAGCACACATTATCAGCACTTAAAAAGAGAATAAACAGATACACACCTTAACAATCCAGCTTCCCTCATTGCAAAATGGAGGTGTTCAGTTGCACAAAACTGACCTCATTGTGACCTCATCAATCTGCATCTTCCAGTAATATGCCACAATTAAAAGACGTGGTGGGTGTTGAACCCACAACTTCTGGATGTTAGCAGCACAGGCTGGGCTCCTAACCGATAGAGCTACAGCTGCTTGACTGAACTGTCCGTGCTTCATTAGGTATCATATCAGGATGAACTCAAATAAGTTTAAGCAAAGGAATGCCTAAAGATTTGGAACGTTTTCAAGTAGAAAACAAATATGAAATATGTATTAAAGAATTGCAGCACAAATAACGCCTAAACGGAACCGATTATTTACAGTCCTATATGCATTAGTACAGTGCTTAGAATGAAGATTAGCGTGTGAGAAAAACGGAGCTCCACCTCACATGCATTCAAGCACACTTGGGAATATGGGTTTGGGGCTCAGTGAAAGCAGCCTACTATGACATTATAGCTAAACTCCTTTTCCCTTAGCACTTCACTAAGATATGATATGACAAGGGAACCAGAGGAATTGGAGCTGTGGGTCAGTGAGGAAAGGCACTCTCTACCAATTGTCCGGCCTTTGAGGGTTCAAATCCCAGCCTGTATTTTACTTGTGGCGTATCTGCCTTCCAGGTGCACTTTGATGATGCTTTCCACTTCTTATAGGAGTTGAATATAACATTTCTCCATTTAAACATGGCATACGTTGTTAGTTTTGATCGTGGTAAAGTATACATTTCTGAAATGGTGAAGAAATGGCAGAAAGCGGTATAAGCAAATCCAAACTGCTATAAGCGCAAGAAAGCATTTGTAGCTCAACACGCTAATGCTCCTTTTCTGAGCTTTGCCATCTAAAACTCCCCAGTTCGACTCCCACCTTTGCTAATTTTAATAAGGTCCTAGTTTTTTGCTATTAGCTCTTATAACATTTCCCTTTGCAGGCAAACCTATTTTCAACTTACCATGGCTCGGACATCCTAAGCAGTGATGAGAGCACATTAACCAGGCGATCCACAAATGTCATCTTGCTGTCAGAGGAAAGGTTTCTCTCATCACTGCTTAGGATGTCCGAGCCATGGTAAGTTGAAAATAGGTTTGCCTGCAAAGGGAAATGTTATAAGATCTAATAGGAAAAAACTAGGACCTTATTAAAATGAGCAAAGGTGGGAGTCAAACCAGGGAGTTTTAGATGGCAAAGCTCAGAAAAGGAGCATTAGCGTGTTGAGCTACAAATGCTTTCTTGCGCTTATAGCAGTTTGGATTTGCTTATACCGCTTTCTGCCATTTCTTCACCATTTCAGAAATGTATACTTTACCACGATCAAAACTAACAACGTATGCCATGTTTAAATGGAGAAATGTTATATTCAACTCCTATAAGAAGTGGAAAGCATCATCAAAGTGCACCTGGAAGGCAGATACGCCACAAGTAAAATACAGGCTGGGATTTGAACCCTCAAAGGCCGGACAATTGGTAGAGAGTGCCTTTCCTCACTGACCCACAGCTCCAATTCCTCTGGTTCCCTTGTCATATCATATCTTAGTGAAGTGCTAAGGGAAAAGGAGTTTAGCTATAATGTCATAGTAGGCTGCTTTCACTGAGCCCCAAACCCATATTCCCAAGTGTGCTTGAATGCATGTGAGGTGGAGCTCCGTTTTTCTCACACGCTAATCTTCATTCTAAGCACTGTACTAATGCATATAGGACTGTAAATAATCGGTTCCGTTTAGGCGTTATTTGTGCTGCAATTCTTTAATACATATTTCATATTTGTTTTCTATCAGTTAAATCAAACTTCAGAGGGCTTGGACAGGTGTTGAAGAATGATCCAGATAGGGGGGGATGTTTTTGGTGGGGGGAGGGTGTTCAGCATGAGAGAGAACAGGTTGCATTAACTATTAGACAATGGGCTGCACATAATAAAAGCTGAAGCAAAATATTGATATGTAAAGGCAAGCCTAAAGAGTTACCAGGTGTCCTGGCTGAGAAATGAATATAACCTATTTGCTAACCTTACTCAAGACTTGAACCCCCTGATGTATGGAAGATGAAAAAAAAGCAATGCCTTAAGGCATAGAGCTATAGAGGTAACTTTGTTTAGAACATAGAGCTTAGAGATGTGAAGGAATTGACTACAACGTCACTACAGCTGTATATTGCTAAACCACATCCAATGCACATCCAATTAGATTTGAATCCTAACGGTTCCTATGACGTCCGCCGCTAATTAGGCGTGCTTAGTATATAGAAAGCTTTGGCACAGTCATTTTCCCTATGTAAGACCCCCTCATGTGAGTTGGTGTTTGTGGTGTTCCGTTTCCTCAATGATGAAACTTTGTGCTATGAAACTTGCCTGTTCTCCTTTATACTCCCTTCTGCCTTTGACACTCCTCCCCACCCCCATTATCTGTCTTTCTTTCGTTTATGGATTTTTCTGGGTGTTGGTGTGAGGGATTGTTGAGGACTTAAATTTTGTGTTAAGTGTGGAGGGGAATCAATTGTTAGGGAAAAGAAGGGGCCAGGCTAGGTTACACACAGATGCCTACACCCACCACGCTCCCTGCTTTCAAAATGTCATGGTCTGCCCCACTTCCATTTTCCATATCTGCAACTCTCCATGCAAGAAATTCGATTTCCGTTTTGGAGCCATGTTGTAAGGTGAAGATATCTTTTCAGGCTACTTGTAGAACACGTTCAAACACACCTCCATAGAATAGCCAATGAGGTGTGATAGGCGTGGTTAGGAAGCGGGCCAAGGAACCGCACCCGAACGGTGCCCAATAGGCATTGAGAAACCTTTCCCGTCCTACTGATGTCAGACGTTAATTAGGCGTGCATGGGTATAAGAAGGTCCAGGTGAGCAGTGTTTCTTTTCTATTCTGTTCTATTCCTTATGCAGATGTTTGAGACTTTACTCTGTCTTAGTCTTTTACTTTTTTTTTTTCCTATCTCTGCCTCCCATTTCTCTCTATTCCACAGAGCCATTAACAAGCTACATGTCATTCTAATATGTTGTTTTATCTTTTCTAGAAGTAGCTCAGATAGTAAGTCCAGGTGAGAATGATATTTTGTAAGCTACTTAGGTGTCCTTATGATAGAACTAAAGAAACCAACCAGCAAAAACTGACTTCTCTTTATGGGCTTTCATTGTGTGCTATTGTTTATAATAGTTATTTTATTTCTGATATCTCTTACTCTTCATTCCACAGGGCTGACAAAAATGACTGAGAAGACTGATAAAGACCATGCTGGTAGAAATTTTGCTGGTAGAAATATGGATATATAAGTAAAATGGATGTGTTCATACATCTGAGAGGGTTTACTCATAGAGCTAAAGTTAATTCTTTGTAGAATCAAATTACAGGCAAGTTAAAATCAGGTGAGGAATGGTTCTGTGTACTAACTCATTGATAAGAACAGGTTGGGTGTGTTGGGGGGGGGGGAAACACTGCCATTCAGTGGACATCCAATCAGTGTACATGGTTCAGGTGGAAAACTCCTAATGAGTGGCTAATGGCTGCCATTTTTAATAAGGAGTCTAAAGGTATGTTAGCACTTCTGTTACTTCTAGGTGTGTGTTCTGCCACAACTTCAGTGTTTCATTTTGGAGACATAGATCTTTGTTAACAGTTTCTCTATTCTTCATTTCAGGTTAACTCTGCTCATCAGCTCAGCACACCAGCTTGCACCTAGCCAAACAGTTGTAGGTGAGAATGATACTCTACTATTCTTCACTTGAGTCACTCTTCTGATGAGTGAAATAAATGTTTCACACTTCTATTGTTCTCTTCACACAGGTATCCTTGATGACTTTCAGGAACAATAGTAAATTGATAATGTTGGCCTCATAGAACACCATGGCACGCATTCCTGCTGTTATATGCACACAAACAGCAGCTCAACATAAATGAGGTTAACACATTGCTTCAGGGAAGGGAGGATAGATATGGACCTTGGGGGTTGAACCCCCTGTTTGTGAACCTTGTGTAAACCAGCTTCTCCTCTTTTCTGTTTTCAGGTGTCTTAAACAGGCAACTGCAGTATTGTCAGATGGAGTTTTGTATTACTGAGAGCATTGCAGCTGTGAGCATCTTTGTGGTTTCCACACCTGCTTAACCAAAATAGTGCAGCTCAAGAACCAGGAGGATAGATTGAGGGATCTGGCCTTTACTTCCATCACCTTCCGTGAAAGGAAGAAAAACCCACATGTCTCATTTGGATTCTCCTGGTGTGGAGCCAACTCTTAGTAGCAGTAACCCTATTCCTTAACAACAAATCTACCACAGTGACTTATATTTTCTTCCTTATGTAGCCATTTACTTTGGAACAGGGACTGCCTTATTTTGCACATCATAGCTGAGATGTCGTTATCTACCTATAGTTGCATATACCCTTGCATTCACTTACTTTTTTCCTAGATTCTGCAATGATTTGACATCAGAGTGGCTAGCAGGTAATAGAATGAATGACAGACCCCAATAAAGATTGTCAAACTTTCTATATGTCACCTTCTTGTATATTGAAAAGGGCCCATTCAGCAGTCCCTCCTGAACCCCTATCTACCTTGGACTCTGTCCACTAAACTGCTGATGCTACATGGTTAAAACCACACAGGAAAGTTTAAACTATAACCAACTTTTTTATTAAAATATAAACTTTTTAAAACTTTTAAAAACTTAAAACTTTTTTTTAAATAACTATTTACATACACATAACACAGGGAAAGAGGGTAGGTGCCCCCCAAGAGCAGCTTGAGCTACCTCAGGCGAGGGGGGCGGAAGAGGTGCAGTCAATGAGAGGGTGTATGGCTGCTGGCACCATGCCCTCTTTCGGCTACCAGCCGCAAGAGGGCATGTTCCATCCTCTCCACACACCCTCTCATTACCTGCACCTCCTCCAAGATGGCAGAGTAGGCCGCCATCTCCCTGGCTGCCCCCTCCTGAGGCTGGTCGGGCTGCTCCTGGGGGGGAACAGCAAGGAAAGGGGGTGGGATGGGAACAGGAAGGGCAGGAGAGTGAGGGGAAGGGCTGTGGGTGGGGGAAGGGGAAGGTCCAACAGGGGATGGTGGTGGTGGTCCAGGAGGTAGTGGTGGGGCAGGCGGTGGGGGTCCAGGGGGCAGTGGTGGGGCAGGCAGTCCAGGGGGCAGTGGTGGGGGCAGTGGTGGAGGTCCAGGGGGCAGTGGTGGAGGTCCAGGGGGCAGTGGTGGTGTGGGCGGTCCTGAGGGCTGCCAGGCCTCCTCCTCCTCTTCCTCCTCCTCCATCTCCTCTTCCTCTGCTGAGGACCAGGGTGGGGCTCCCTCCATCACCTGCGGGGCCTCCTGAGGGGGTGCCTGCGGTGCTGCTTGACAAGAGAGAAATAGGATACAGTCAGATATGTCCACAACACTTTTGAACATGACATTATTTACTACGTTATTTTCTTCAAATGCTAATAACAGGATGCAAAGCACCTACTCCACTGTAAACATCAAAATGTAGCGTAAGTAAGTGAGGCAAGTAGAACACCATAAAGCCATTGTGACATGATATCACAATAGCAGCTTTACTGCAGATTTTATGATTAAGAATGGTTGACAGCTACTCAAGCATTTTCATCTATTTATTCTGGTAGGCTGATCACAAAGAAACACACGCTGGACTCATTACTCACCGGCTTCAGCGCGCAATTCCTCCCTCACCCCCTCAAGGAAGGCCCGCTCCTGGCGCCTCAGCAGCCGCCCCCTTTTCCTGAGATCCTCAACCTAGATAATAGAGAGAGAGAGAAAGAACAGAGAGGGAGGGATATGATGAGTGCCATCTAGCACTGTGGCATAACATGTTTACTTAAGTATTGACCTCTATAAGCACATAAAAATGGAGTACGCTGCCCTCCAAGAGCCGCTATCCGCTTTGCTGCCTGCCTCTACCCCCTTCTGCCACATGTTTTACATGAATGTATTCACGTACTCCAGCTCTTTCCCCTTTCTGTGCTGGAGGCATCGCTATCTCTCTACTGTACCTGGGACAGTGGGGGGGGGGGGGGGGGGGGGGGTTTGAGGTGACATGGCCAGCATCACAAGGAGGAGTGTGGGATTGAACTCACAACCCCAGGGTGCTGAGGCTGTAGCCTATCAGCACTGCCCCACATTACAGCATGTCCTGGTGAGCTTACAATCATACAGCAGGGGCAATAACATAGTTTGGTCAGAAGGAGCAGCGTGGCTTGAAACCCCTGACGTCAGGGTACTGACGCTGTCACTTTAAACGTCATGCCACTATCTCCCTAGACCAGCAGATTGATCCAGGAAAGGTGAAGGTATTTGAAATGACATAGCAGCAATTTGGCAAAGTTGATTTCAAGATGTTTCTATTACAAATGCGAAGCTTGTGACCCAAAAATTAGTTGTGTGCATGTTGTGAATGGAATAGATGCCTTCTAGGAGCTGAATTTGACATTTGAAATCCTACTACTGCTCCTTTGGGATGTGCTTTAATTTCAGTATTCAATGTAAAAGATTTATTATGCACAATTGTAGTTTTTAAAAGGAATCAAAATTTACCCACAAAAACATGAACAATTTGATTGAGACAGGTTTCCATCATTACATTTTACATGATTATTTGTGAGGGCCTGACTTGGAATACTTACTTCCCTGGGACAGGAGGCTCTGCGATTGTACCGCCGGGTCAGGCGGCTCCATGACTCCCTGAATTGCAGGTATGACCTGCGATGGCCAGGCACTACAAAATAGTGGTGCTCCCGGGAGAGAAACAGCCTGGCTAGCAGCCTGGTGTCCTGTGTGGTAAAATTTGGCTGTCTTCTGGCAGCCATTTTATGAGAAATAACTGCGTATGAAGAACAGCCGATTCTATGATGTCACAACGCAAAAAAACGCGATGACGTATTTGTGCCGCTTGGGCGTGCTTGCGGTGGCAGTTCCGCACTACATCAACACTGTTAATTACATCCTAAACTACGCCGATATCGCTGTTATACAAAAAAGTACAGCAGAATGAACCACCTCCACCAAACACAATGACAAATTAAATAAGTGAGGTTCACATGCTTAGCTATGTATGTTTGGGTGGGTGGAAAAAAAAAATATTATGTCTTTGGTAACCTTAGTCAGGACTTGAACTCCTGACCTTTGGAAGATACAGGCAGTGCTTTTAAGCACTGAGCTATGGTGGGGACTTGGGAATGGGAGTCTCCAGAAATGGCTTTAGGTACAAGATTTGACAAGGGGTAATCATTGCATCACTAAGGTATGCTTTGACAGGGGAACCAGAGACACAAGTGTAGGTTAGTGAGTAAAAGCACTATATTGATCATCTGTAGGTTGTGAGTTCAAGTCCCAGCTTGTCTTTTACTTGTGGCATATCTACCTTCCAGGTGCACCTTGATGATGTCACAATGAGATCAGCATTGTGCTGCTTGCTATTTCCTCTTCCTGTGAACTGGAAGCCACATTTAGGTTTAATCTGTGTTTTGATTCTGTTTCTTGTTGTGAAGAATGAGCTGATTGTTGCAATGTTTTAAGACCAGGAGAGTGTTCTTTGGAGCAAGATATCACTTCTAAACTATCCTCTCTGAAATAATGTCTCTGTGAAATCGAGAGAAAGCTTATTGGATGACTTAGGGTGCCTTTCCTGCCAGTCTTTGTGGAAGTTAAACGAAGTTTATAAAAAAAGTCTATATGGTGTTCAAAGTCCTATCCTTTCCACTTCTAATAGGAGGTGAGTATGACATTCCTGTACAGCTTTCTGTGTAGCACACATCTACCGGTTCCCACCTTCCATACTGATAATGTAAGTTCAACACCCACTCGGTACGTTTCATTTTCTAGTTTTCCTTTGAAACATAACATATTTTTTTTCCTTGTATTAACTGTACAATTCTGATACTGTGTTTTAGTTATGTTTTTCATCATCCTATACTTATCAATGCTTGAATGTGTGATAATAAAGAGTATATATAAAGTATAATAAAAAAAAAACAAATAAGTTTCAGAAACCTGCGTCTATTTTGAGCACGTCTATTTTGGGCGACGAGGGACGTCTATTTTGAGCACGTCTATTTTGGGCGACGAGGGACGTCTATTTTGAGCACGTCTATTTTGGGCGACGAGGGACGTCTATTGTGCGGGACGTCTATCTCACGCCTAAATATAGTTAATTGGTATTTACGTTTACCGGACGTCCAAAGCACGCCTAAGTTAAACGCAGTAATAGAGAATTTAGGCCTCAGTGCCTTCTGGGATCTGGAGTCCAATTGCTCTTGGACTAGCTCCCTTCTATCCAAAGGTGTAAGCATCATTCATGAAGAACAATCCCTCACTCCCTCACAGGAGAGAGGTATTTCTACCTAGTTTAGGTTCATTCTAGAGAGGTCCCCAAGGAAGAAAGAGGAACTCTCAAATTTTCCCTAGACCTAGGCAGGAGGCAGGCTTTGGTAAAACAGACTGATTCCTGTACATAAGAACATAAGAATTGCCACTGCTGGGTCAGACCAGTGGTCCATCGTGCCCAACAGTCCGCTCACGCGGCGGCCCTCGGGTCAAAGACCAGCGCCCTAACTGAGACTAGCCCTACCTGCGTACATTCCAGTTCAGCATGAATTTGTCTAATTTTGTCTTGAATCCCTGGAGGGTGTTTTCCCCTATGACAGACTCTGGAAGAGCGTTCGTTTTCTACCACTCTCTGGGTGAAGAAGAACTTCCTTACATTCGTATGGAATCTATCCCCTTTCAATTTTAGAAAGCGCCCTCTCGTTCTGCCCACTGTATTACTATTTAAAAAGGCTTACCAAATACCTTCAGTCACTATCCGCACTGGACAGAATGCCAGGAAATCAAAATAGTATACATATTAAGTTTTATTACCTATATACAATATTTCTAGCCATTTTATTACATATATACAATATTTTAAGTACAGAGTTTGAATTAATACGTTACCGGTTATTATATCATTATTCTGTCGAAGGACCACGTTCAGGAGGCTTACTCACAAAATATCATCACACAGCTCGTCAGTAGTGGAAATGTCCTCTCTCTTTACAGGTAACTTTCTTTCTAGGGGAAGCAGTATTTATCCCCCTATCCTTGTGGATTGAGCTAGCTGAATGCCGGGGTGATGTTTACCAATCAATATACTCCTAGCCTGCCTCGTGAACTAATTTCCCATCCCAATGTCGGGAGGATGTTTACCAATTAGTATGTGTTAATACCAATCTGACTACACATCCCCCCTCTTATGGATTAAGTTAACTGAATGCTTGTGGATTGAGTTAACAAAACTCCTAGCCTGCCTCGTGAGCTAATTTCCCATCCCTTAGCCTGCCTGAGCTGACAATGACTTGCTCAATAGGTGCTGAAAAGTCCTTGCTCGTTCTCATAGTACTTGTGTTTCCCTGTAATAGCTATCATGGATCCTAGGCAGTATCACTCAATATTAATAATCCTTTCATATCATACGTTTCACAATCGTGTCACATTCGGTCCTTATTGAGTGATACTGCCACAGGATACCATCGTGGGTCGTGTTGATTTACAGCATAGTCCATAAACCACATAACAATTCCACAAGGACAGAACAAGTACTATTATGGTTAGTATAATTACTAATCTAGTGATGCTTTTGTTCAAATTCCTTATGGACTGATTTATCCTATATCAGGTGTTCAAACATAAGTTTGATTCTGCCAAAGAAGTGTTGACATATTGTGTAAGCATCCTGCAAAGGGTACTATCATTTTTTGGAATTATTGGCTCATTAGTCACCACACATATTACGCGTGGTGCTATTTCAATAATATAGTCCATTCACACACATCATATATTATTGATTGTAATTTACAAATTCGCCCTTGCAATGTGGAGTCACAAAATGTTAAAATTAAATTTAAGTGCCCAGAAAAATTGCTTCTGAGGTTCCCCTAGTATGAGGGGTAACACTACATATTTACACATGAGTATCATTACATTGTATTAAACACGGTCCTCCATATCTGCTCATTTCTAGTGTGTTCATTGCTTTTAATCTGTCTCTTGTTGTCACATTTGCAATGATACATCTGGAGTTAGCGCTGTAAGTGAAGTTATCTTGCTTCCGATTCATTGAAGAATGCTTCCATCTCCATGACGTAACGACCCCTTCTTTAATTGTAATACGTCGCCCGGGGGCAGCGCCTCTTACCCCATACCATATTCCAAGGATTCCAAGGCACACGTATATCTGCAAGTTTCAAAAAACATTATTACTCTCTCAAATAACATTTCTCCTGAGGGACATATTCTCATTTTTCCACTCCCGGTTTCATTACAAGGAGAGCCTTATCTTTCCCGATTGCAATCACCTCCGCTGGTTCCGGAGGTCCTTTAGGATTGCTAATCCAGATTTTGGCTATGGACAGTTTCCCAATCGTCAAATTGAGGGTTACATTATCCCTCCACTGCCCATATTTGTCATCTGTAGTTAGTTTTTTAAGGGCCTCTTTCAAGAGTCCATTCATCTTCAATTAATCCCGCTGCCTGGGGATAATAGGGCATGTGATATACCCATTCAATATTATTTTCCTTAGCATATTCTTTTATCTGCCCTCCCATAAAATGTGATCCATTATCAGTTTGTATTTGTAAGGGCATACCATAATACTGAATAATCATGTTTAAAGTCCTTAGAGTGCTCCATTGTGACGCAGAAGCACAAGGGAATGCTAATAATAATCTACAGCAGTACACATATTTACATTTATGACTTTCGGGTAACGGTCCTATGAAACCCATTTGCCAAATCTGGGCTGGCAAATCGCCCCGTGCCCCATTACCTTATGTGGTACTTCCCGTTCTTGATATGTTGACACACCGGACATTTTCCGATCACATGTTTGATCACATCTATCGTCAAAGGAATCTCTCATTCCTGAGCCCACCTGTAAGTAGCTTTTTCTCCAAGATGTCCACTTTTCTGATGTGTCCAAATGGCTGTACCTTCCAACCATTCTTCCACCTTAGGAATTTCATTAGTAGTTGTTACAGAAATGGTAGCTGTGGCATCTGCTTGGGAATTAAACAATCGTTCCATTGAATCAACAGACATATGTGCATCTACATGAAATACTGACACTATTGTCTCCTGTACAATTTTTTCTATGTCTTGCCACAATTCTTTACCCCACAGTTAACCAATTATGGGACTTCCACCCCATTAACCATGTAGCAAGACCATTAGCGACCGACCAGGAGTCAGAAAAAAAAAATATCTCACTCCCCATTTCACTGGGGATTCATGAGCATATACTGGCTTTATGATTTCCAGCTCTCTCATGGGCCACAAATCTACAGTGGTCTGTATGGCTTGTTTAGCATTTTCAAAAGCAACCTGCTGTTCTTCTCCCCACATAAACTCATATTTTTTATTCTTTGGAGTGGGAAAATCTAATATTTTTCGTTTTGCTTTCTCTGTGATTTCCCCATATCCTCTATTCCACTGAGTTCCTAAAAATTTTACCGACGTTGCCGGTCCTTGTATTTTTGTTGGATTTATTTCCTATCCCTTCTTTTTCATATGGTCAATTAATAAATCCAACTGCCCTTTCTTAGTTTGTATGTCAATATGTCAAACTCATGTAATTTACTATCTTGCTCTATCTGTACCTCAAGCTGAATTTAGAGTCTGACTTCTTTCCCTTATCCTGCATCTCCAAAATTGAGTCCACAGGTTTTTATTTTGTTTCGGTACGTTCCCCAAACAAACCGGAAACCTTATTTCAGACAATTTGTCTGTGTATCAATCGAACTGCTGAAAAGTTCGCGGCTAGCCTGCTAACAGTGCTGAAGAAAAAAAATTCAGGCTACATCAGGCAAAGCAAATAGTTCCTTAATTACCTCCATTGTTCTTAACAGCATAGATCTACCCTGCAGAAACTCTTTCAAACTTAAATCAACATACTTAAACTTTCTTTGTTTCCTGAACAGCAAAACAACTTTCAATTAACTTCAAGTACCTTATATTGGCTGATCGGAACTCTAAATAACATAAGGCTGGTAAAGTTTTATCCATAAACCCTTTGGTTCCTTGCTTACATTATTAATTTCATTACAAATTCCTACATTTAAATCCATAATTTGATAATATTTAAGCATATTTTAAATATCGATCCCTGTTTTTGCAACATGCGTAGAATTGCAGACAGACCCCATGCTGTCTCTCTCCTTTTTCTCCCCTTCCCCCTCCCCTCTGCCTAGTGAACAAAGGAGAAACTTAGTATCGAAGGAGGAAAAAGGTGGGGGTGAAAATCCCTCCCTTTGCAGTTCGCTCTTTCAAACAAAGGAACTTTTACTTCAACATCCTATTTACTCGACCGCGCCCCCTCTTATATTTTGTGGCAGCAATATGAACTGCTAATACCCAGCTCCTTCGAGCCAACTACATCACCCGATAAATCGGGGCATCTTTCTAAACCACATCACCTGATTCATCGGGGCATTTTCATAAAGCTTGTACAAGAACAATTGATTCTGCACTTCCCAGAACCCAGAGCAACCACATCACCTGATTTATCGGGGCAACTATTATTTCTCTAAACTACATCACCCGATCCATCGGGGCAACTTTTTTTTTTTTCTAAACTTGTACAAGAACAATTGGTTCTGCACTTCCCAGAACCCAGAGCAACCACATCACCTGATTTATCGGGGCAACTATTATTTCTCTAAACTACATCACCCGATCCATCGGGGCAACTTTTTTTTTTCTAAACTTGTACAAGAACAATTGGTTCTGCACTTCCCAGAACCCAGAGCAACCACATCACCTGATTTATCGGGGCAACTATTATTTCTCTAAACTACATCACCCGATCCATCGGGGCAACTTTTTTTTTCTAAACTTGTACAAGAACAATTGGTTCTGCACTTCCCAGAACCCAGAGCAACCACATCACCTGATTTATCGGGGCAACTATTATTTCTCTAAACTACATCACCCGATCCATCGGGGCAACTTTTTTTTTCTAAACTTGTACAAGAACAATTGGTTCTGCACTTCCCAGAACCCAGAGCAACCACATCACCCGATCCATCGGGGCATTTCTATTTCTCTGCATCACCCGATTTATCGGGGCAATTTTTTAAACTTGTACAAGATCAAGTGGTTCTGCCCTTTCCAGAACCTTTTCCCATGACTCTGCTAATCCATGATTATTGGCTAGTTCTTGTGCTATTAAATTATACGGTGCCTCGGTCCAGCTGGGCACCTCTATAGGTTCCCCTGAGGATTTCTCTCTCTTCCTGAACATTCCTGTATCACAAGAGCGCTCAGGTTTTCTTTAGAGAAATCCTGCCGACTACGCCAATTAATGTATTACTATTTAAAAAGGCTTACCAAATACCTTCAGTCACTATCCGCACTGGACAGAATGCCAGGAAATCAAAATAGTATACATATTAAGTTTTATTACCTATATACAATATTTCTAGCCATTTTATTACATATATACAATATTTTAAGTACAGAGTTTGAATTAATACGTTACCGGTTATTATATCATTATTCTGTCGAAGGACCACGTTCAGGAGGCTTACTCACAAAATATCATCACACAGCTCGTCAGTAGTGGAAATGTCCTCTCTCTTTACAGGTAACTTTCTTTCTAGGGGAAGCAGTATTTATCCCCCTATCCTTGTGGATTGAGCTAGCTGAATGCCGGGGTGATGTTTACCAATCAATATACTCCTAGCCTGCCTCGTGAACTAATTTCCCATCCCAATGTCGGGAGGATGTTTACCAATTAGTATGTGTTAATACCAATCTGACTACACATCCCCCCTCTTATGGATTAAGTTAACTGAATGCTTGTGGATTGAGTTAACAAAACTCCTAGCCTGCCTCGTGAGCTAATTTCCCATCCCTTAGCCTGCCTGAGCTGACAATGACTTGCTCAATAGGTGCTGAAAAGTCCTTGCTCGTTCTCATAGTACTTGTGTTTCCCTGTAATAGCTATCATGGATCCTAGGCAGTATCACTCAATATTAATAATCCTTTCATATCATACGTTTCACAATCGTGTCACACCCACCTTGGAGAGGGTGAACAACCTGTCCTTATCTACTAAGTCTATCCCCTTCAGTACCTTGAATGTTTGGCTGAGGTAATCCAAATTCATTCTATTTTTGTGTGAGGCAAAACAATAGCAAATGCAAATTCTCTTTATATGCAATTGAGTCTTAGCTTTATATGTGTTGACCTCTCTAGGCAAGCTAGGCTAGCCAGCCAAACCAGATTAGTCTCTCACACAGCTAGATATAGGACAGCTTTTATTTCAGAGTACATAAGTTATTTTGTACATTGTAGCACAGCTGTCCCTCAACCAGTGGTAGGAACCGGCACGTGCTGGCCCCCGGTGTGCTTTACCAAGAGGGAGAAAGTCTCTGTCCTGGTGGGCATACCAAACTCAAACCAGTCTGTATCAAACAGGTATGTATTCCACAAAGTTAGATTTATTTTAATCATAACATTACACTGTCTGTACTTTAGGAAACATGTACTTTTATTATTAGTATTTTGTATTTCGCTGATTGTCCAGCTCTCTTCTGTGTAAACCGCCTAGAAATCATTTGATTGTGGCAGTATAGAAGAATAAATGTAATGTAATGTAATGTAATTTATTTCTTATATACCGCTACATCCGTTAGGTTCTAAAATAAAGCTATGTTGTGTTAATTATTTGATATGTTAATTATTTGATATTTCCATAAGACAAAAACAAACTGGAAAAAACCCAAAAAGTTCAGAATGATCCCTAAGTGTTCAGTAGCCTGGCCTAGCAGGGCCTCTGGGCTTCACTTGCCCTCCTTTGTGTTTATTTTCAATGCTAGTGATTTTCCTCACATGAGCATCCTAGCACATTGCAATGCCACAGACAATTCATAAGGCACAAAAACAACACATTTCAAAAAGTTCTTTATATAGTTTTTTTTTTCTCCAACTATGCCCCAAAGCTATCACGCAGTTGAACCTCAGTTCTCCAGAGTTGTAGGAGGGAGAATCAGATTTGCCAAAAATAAGCACTTTATTCAAAAATGCAGCCCACAAACCCACTCCAATAGATGATGGGGCAAATCCTCCCCTAATTCCCTTTATCTCCAGCATGTTGTTAACAGCTCATAAGAACATAAGAATAGCCTCACTGGGTCAGACCAAGCCCAGTAGCCATTCCTACAGTGGCTAATTCAGGTCACCAGTACCTGGCCAAAACCCAAGGTGTCGCAATATTCCATGCTACCAATACAGGGCAAGCAGTGGCTTCCTCCATGTCTTTCTCAATAACAGAAAGACACGGGAGAAAAAAAATCACAAAGTTTCAAACAGACACAGAATAACCATCAGCTTCCTACTTGTGCTGACTCAGTTCAGTTCATTTTCTCCCTTATGGCAGCCATCTTGTGTACTGCCTAGCAGGCAGGTGGAAAGAGAATTTTTTTTTTTTTTCAATAGAACAAAAGACTTTCTTCACCTAAACTGCAGTGCCCTAGTGCCACTCTCTGCCAGACAGTTCCATGACTTTGCAATTGTTCATAGTCCATTTAAAAACAAACAAACCAAAAAACACAGCTTCAAACAGCCACAAAAACAAAAATGAGGGTTTCAGCAGTTCTCAAACAGTTCTGGTAACAGCAAATAATCAGCTTACTTCCATTAAGTCTTCCTGCACTGGTTCAAGTGAGTCCAAAACTTCCATGGTCTCTAAATTATTATGCTGAGCTATTTGTAAATCCTCCTCAGGATCATTCTTCTTCACATCCTCAGTCTGTAGTGGAACAGGAGCTTCATCTTGTGTGTCTACTTCCCTGGGCTGCCTCCCCCACTGTGGCTTTCAGGCTTCAAGGTAGCAATTCTTGACTGGCTGAGTGAAATAGTCACCCTAGAACATAATATCCTATCTTCTTCTACAAATACTTTGGAGCCGTCCCATTTGGCACTTTCCAGATCAAGACTAATAACTTAAATTTCACCCTACTATATGCAAGAAATCAGTGTAAAGACTTCAGCATTAAGGATGCATGATCAAACTTTCTAATGACCCCAGCAATATGAGCTGCCATATTCTGTATCAACTGGATAGACTGTCAGCTCCTTTTTGGCAGACCAAAGTAGGCTACATTATAGTAATCAAACTTCAATAACACCAGTTTTTGAGTCATTGTGGCTAAATCTCTTGATGAGAGATAAGGACATAACTGTTTCCAAAAGACAGTAATCAGAGGAAATATTTGAGGGCCATAAAAGCACATCTCTTGTATGGCCTTTGGAAGGTTGTGGCTAGGAAGATAAGGGTGGGAGGAAAAGGAGAATGATTCTTTTGATATGTTATGGATATACAGGTGTAATATTTTATTTTATTTTTTATGATATCTTTGTAAATCAATTCAGGATGGGGTGATAGTGACAATAGGGGGGGAATTCATGAAAGGGCGTTAAGTGCATTAGCTCGTGCTAATGCGTTAGTGTATGCAAACCGCTAAAGATGCCCATAGGAATATAATGGGCATCTTTAGTGGTTAGCACGTGCTAACGCAATTGTGCGCACAAATGTGTTAATGCGTGCTAACACACTTACACCTTTTCATGAAATTAGTAGCATCCTTTACAGAAACAAAGTTATTGCAGATTTCTTGGGGATTTAGAAACAATTCCCCAAAACTGAAGACATTAGGTAACTGTAGAGTTTCATTGTACGCACTAATGATGTGAAGCAATTGGTAAGCACACCGACTGGTCTTATTGAGAGCTGAGTGTGATGCTACTTTCTATGTGGCTCAGATAACCAAGATCAAAGTTTTCAACTGCAAAGTGAATCAGTGTGGACTTTTTAAAAAATTCCCTTTCATCTCTCAAAATCTGTTTCCGGCGCTTGCTAGTATTCTTTTTTTTTTTATGCTTAAATCTTTTATTGAATTTTCAATTTAAATTTCAAGTATTACACTTGTACAGAAAGCAATAATAGAATAGATATCAATTATACAGTAAATATAATTCACAAATTAACAAATTTTACTATTTATGCTCAAGTCCTCAACTTAGGATCCAAGAGTCAGAGAAAATTGGCGAAAAATAGAAGAAATTAATAATAATACATAAAAAACTGAAAGCTATAGCACTGAAATGAGGTCATCAATAATCAAATTTAGGGTTCAAAGGTTGTTGCATTCAGACGAGACATTGCCACAAAGTTTGTCAATTGGGATGGTTCAAAAAACACATATTTGAGAGTACGGTAACACACAATACATTTACACGGATGTCTCAAATAAAAAGTCGCCCCCAAGGATAAAACTCCAGGTTTCAAAAGAAGAAATTCACGGCGGCGCCTTTGCGTCTCCCGTGCCAAGTCTGGAAACATTTGTATTTTGTGACCAAGGAAACTTTTCTGTCTATTTTTAAAGTAAAGTTTTAACAACCATGTTTTATCAATTGGCAAAGCCAAAGTAATAATCATAGTGGCTGATGATGTTAAGTCCTTCTCAGATGTCTCTAAGATTTGTGAAATATTTAAGGGTTCTCGGTCTGAAGATTTTACTTTTTGTTGTTGGTTTTGTTCTTTATCAGGCAAATAATAAACCCGTGAAAATGGTGGTAATGAATCTTCAGGTATTTCCAAAGTTTCCACTAAATATCTCTTAAGCATATCTC
Source organism: Geotrypetes seraphini (assembly GCF_902459505.1). NCBI lineage: Eukaryota > Metazoa > Chordata > Amphibia > Gymnophiona > Dermophiidae > Geotrypetes > Geotrypetes seraphini. The sequence continues at coordinate 76,883,153 of NC_047089.1, read as the reverse complement.
TGGGTGTTACCAGATCAAGTCTTGGAAAATTAATTAACCTTAAATTGTTACTACGTGAATTGTTCTCAAGCATTCTTTTTTTTTTTTTAATAACTTCTTTTATCGTAGAGTTTCATTTTCAGATTTTTTGCAATTTCTTATGTGTATGTGTTGCACCTCAATTTTGAAGTGGTCCAGTATGTCTGAAGTAGAGAATGGCACGGGGAGAAATTTGTCTCCAGCCCCATGAGACCTATCTTCATCCCTGTTCCGTCCCTGCCCTGCCCCATCCCTGCAAGCTCTGTCCTCATTTGCACAAGCCTAAAACACTATAAGTGTTCGATGAGGACAAAGCTTGCAGGGATGAGGCAGGGACAGGGACAGAACTCATGGGGACAGGACCAGGATGGAAAGAGGTCCCACCGGGATGGTGACAAATTTGTCCCCGTGTCATTCATCAGCCCAATACAACAAATATTTGCCAATCTTTGCCAGGTTGTAGTGAAAAATTATGAAGGTGAATTATAGTATGTTAATCAACTTTTGTGACAATTTTCCATTATATTTATCAGTCTGGTTAATATATTATTAGTATATGATTCCACAGCATTTTTAGTTATAGCTAAAGGTTACAATATATGGTTTCCTTTACCCTTCACCATGTATCTTGTGATAATCTATATAACATACTATATGTACTTCTTAAGAATTAAATATCAGAATATAGTAATGTAAGGCCTTTGAATAGTGGTTGTAAAGGTTATATCTTTGTATTGGGAACATTTAGGTGACAGGTATGCGTGGTCTGGTTTCTGGTCTTGGTATATAATATAGCCCTAATCATTAACCATGTCCCTTGTAACATGGTTTTATTTGAAGGTTGATTTGTACATTTCATGGTTTTTGTTTTATTCTTACAGCTAATCCACTTTTATTTACCTCCCTGAACAATCTCCTTACCAAGAAAGCAGTACATAAATATTGTTTATTATTTAATATACCACTTTTTCCTGTTGTACACCAAATCAAAGTGGTATACAATAGGAAAACATAAACCCCCTCTTTTACTAAGCGATGGTTAATGAGACTAAGAATGTTATAATGCCTTTGTATTGCTCCATGGTGCGACTTCACCTGGAGTATTGCATTCAATTCTGGTCTCCTTATTTCAAAAAAAATATAGCGGCACTAGAAAAGGTTCAAAGAAGAGCGACCAAGATGATAAAGGGGATGGAACTCCTCTTGTATGAGGAAAGACTAAAAAGATTAGGGTTCTTCAGCTTGGAAAAGAGATGGCTGAGGGGAGATATGATTGAAGTCTACAAAATCCTGAGTGGAATGGAATGGGTACAAATGGATCAATTTTTCACTCCATCATAAATTACAAAGACTAGGGGACACTCAATGAAGTTACAGGGAAATACTTTAAAAACCAATAGGAGGAAATATTTTTTCACTCAGAAAATAGTTAAGCTGTGGCATGCATTGCCAGAAGTTATGGTAAGAGCGGATAGCATAGCTGGTTTTAAGAAAGGTTTGGGCAATTTCCTGGAGGAAAAGTCCATAGTCTGTTATTGAGAAAGACATGGGGGAAGCCACCGCTTGCCCTGGATCGGTAGCCTGGAATGTTGCTACACCTTGAGTTTTGGCCAGGTACTAGTGACCTGGATTGGCCACCATGAGAATGAGCTACTAGACTTGATGGACCATTGGTCTGACCCAGTAAGGCTATTCTTATGTTCTTAGCACGAGCCAGTGAGCTAAATGCTTCAACATTCATTCAATTCCTATGAGCATTCGAACATTTAGCTTGCCAGTTTGCATTAAAAAAGCTCTACTGCTGCTTAGTATAAGAAGCAGAAAGTGAATTAGATACAGAATTTTAGTAATAAAGGAAAGAACTACTCAGTCAAGAATCCACATTATCTGAAGGATTAAATATAACCCTCATACCGATCCCTCTTAGGTGTATGGAATCCAGTATAAGGGGACAAATTTGGATGAAGAGAAAAACAAACTCTTACCACGATAAGGAGATGCAGAATGTTACAAAACCTTTGTTCACCCCATGCCACTAACAGCCTCTTCTACTCAGCATCTCAGCACAAAAGCACAGAACAAACCATAGCATCAAACAGCTAACTTTACTGATAAACACACAAAAAGGAAAATATTTACAGGGGATAAGCTCAGAATATGGGTTTTCAAACCAGTCCTCAGGATACATCAAACGAGTCAGGTTTACAGGATATCCACAATCAATATTCATGAGATAATGCATGCAAATTTCTCTCATGCACATTCACTGAGAGTATCCTGAAAACCTGACTGGTTTGGTGTGTCCTAAGGACAGGATTGGGAACCACCGGCTCAAAATAAGGTAACCAATATAAATATAAGACAAACAGAAAGCAGAATAGAAACACTCCAGGTCCATTTTTGTTCTCAAAGCAATGAGAAACCCCAAACCACAAAATAAAAGCTGATGTTGCCCCTTCAATGGAATATATAATCACTCAGTTACTGAACACAGGTGAGGTTCCAGTTATATTGAAACAAATGATTTCCCCACTCTTAAAAGGTGTATCATTGGATGTCACCAAAGTTGGAGGATTTTGTCTTTGCTCAGGGATGTCTGGATGACTTTCAATTTGGTTTTCGGAACGATTATAGCACAGAATTACTTTTGTTAACTCTGTGTGATGAGATCTGTAAAGGATTTGATAATGGAAAACGCTGCTTGTTAGTGTCCCTTGATGTTGTGGCCGCCTTTGATACGGTGAATTATCAGGTATTACTGAATAGATTACGTGCATTTTGGATCTCAGTAAATGTATTGAAGTGGTTTCAATCCTTCATGAGCAATAGGGGCTTCTGTGTGATTAATGGTTGTGACCAATCTGATATTTTTTAACTAAACTAAAACTAAACTAAACCTTAGGTTTGTATACCGTGCCATCTCCACAAGCGTAGAGCTCGGCACGGTTTACAGGGTTAGGTTGAAAAGGAGCTACAATGAAGGGTTATAGGAAAGGAGCTAGGAAGATAAAGAGGGACAGGGAACCAAAAAGCGGGAAGTGTTAGATTTTTGAAAAGAGCCAAGTTTTCAGGTGTTTGCGGAAGGATTGGAGGGAACTTGAAACTCTGAGCGGGGATGTGAGGTTATTCCAGAGTTCTGTGGTTCTAAAGGGGAGGGATGTTCCTAGTTTTCCTACGCGGGATATACCTTTTGTAGAGGGGAATGATAGTTTCAGTTTTTGGGAGGATCTAGTGGAATTAGGGTTAGAGGAATTCCAGAAGAGTGGGATAACGGGAGGGAGGATGCCATGTAGGATCTTGAAGGCTAAACAGGCACATTTAAAGAGGACTCTGGAATGAACTGGGAGCCAATGAAGTTTGGACAGGAGTGGGGAGACGTGGTCGAACTTGCCTTTTGCGAAAATAAGCTTGGCCGCGGCGTTCTGGATTAGCTGAAGTCTATGGAGTTTTTTTTTAGTTAGGCTTAAATAGATGGAGTTGCAATAATCCAGTCTAGAGAGGATGGTGGATTGAACAAGGACGATGAAGTGAGAATGATGAAAGTACGATCTCACTTTCCTCAACATATGAAGACTAAAGAAACATTTTTTTTACCAAGAAGTTGAGGTGGTCATTGAAGGAGAGAGAGGAATCTATGATGATGCCAAGGACTTTGCTTGAAAACTCAAGCTGAAAAGTGGAGCCAGAATATAATGGGATGGAGGTGGGTAAATGATCTAATATTGGGCCGAGCCAAAGTAATTTTGTTTTAGACTCATTCAATTTCATTTGTACAGAATGTGCACAGGAATGGAAGTTCATTATACATACAGATATGTTCTCAGCGAGATTAGTGAGGTTCGAGTCTGTCTCGAGGAGGATGAGGATATCGTCGGCATAGGTGTAGAGAGTTTCCAGGGGGGATAGGTGAAGAAGTTTCAGAGAGGACATGTAAATATTGAAAAGGATAGGAGAGAGGGGTGAGCCTTGCGGGACTCCACATATCGGCTTCCAGGGAGGGGATGAGGTACCGTTTATGTTAACGGTGTAGGAGCGTAAGCATAGGAATTTTGAGAACCAGTCTAGGACTGTGGAACTTATGCCTATTTCAGAGAGTTGGAAGATTAAGATATCATAATGGACGACGTTGAAAGCTGCGGAGAGGTTGAATTGTAGAAGTACAGCGAATTTGTTACGAGAATGAAGTTGTTGTACCTTAGAGATTAGTGAGGCTAATAGGGATTCGGTGCTGAAGTTAGGTCTGAAGCCGAATTGGTAGGGTAGGAGAATAGAAAATCTTTCTAGGTAGGATGAGAGTTGAGTGGATATGATGGATTCTAACATCTTGGTTAGGAGAGGGATGTTTGCTATTGGACGGTAATTGGAGGGAATAGAGGGATCAAGGTCGGTCCTTTTCAGTAGAGGGGTTAGTGCAATATGTCCCATTTCGGAGGAGAAAAGGCCCGATGTTAGAGCAGTGTTTATAAGTTTGGTGAGGGAAGCGATGGCCTGTGTAGAGATAAGGTTCCTTGCTTTCAGCGATGCTATTTAACCTGTTTATGGCCCCAACTGGTCTAATTTTTTCTGATCTTGGAGTACAATATCAAATTTATGCGGATGACCGTCAATTCTTCTTTAAGTTTCCAGCTGACTGGACACATAGTTTTTGGTTGTTATCCTCCTATTTGCATGAAATTAAGATATGGATGACTTTGAACTGCCTTAGTTTAAATGTTTCTAAAATGAAGATTGTGTGGCTTTCTTCAGCCAGTGGTGATGGAGCTCTAACCAGTTTTGTGTACGAGAAGGTTAAGAGCTTGGGTGTCCTTCTAGATTCATTTTTACAATTCCATAGTTACATCTCATCAGTTGTAAAAACTGTGTTCTTTAAGATTCGGATGTGCTGAAACTGCAAGATCTGTAATCTCCTGCTAATTTCCGTCAGGTTATGAAATGCTTTGTATTGCCACATTTGGATTATTGTAACTCTCTTTTATGTGGTCACCCAAACAAATCATCAAGAGCCCTTCAATTGTCTCAAAATGCTGCAGCGAGGATGATTGGTGGAATGCCTTGCTCTGCACATGTCTCCCCTCTACTTACTGAACTCAACTGGTTACTATGAATATGGAGAGTCCAATTTAAGATGTTGATTTTGGTATATAAATCAGTGCTCAGACTACTACCTGAAGTGATTGTTTCGTTATTGGAGAAGTATGTAACTGGCATTCACAATCTAGAGACTTTCTGACTGTTCCCTCTATTAGATCTATAACTAAAGCTTCAAGTCACTCTCGTCTTTTTGGGGTGGCAGGGCCCCAATTGTGGCATTCCCTTCCTGACTCAATTCGCCCGGTACCTGTTTTTCTGACTTTTCATAAAAGATTGAAGGCTTACATTTTTACAAAGGCCTTCTAAGATCTGGGCAATTTTTAGTATAATTACAAAGCTTATTTGTTGGGACACTGTTCATCTAATCAAAGGAAGGGGTTATTTTTTTTTTAAAACCAATGATTGATTTGATATGAACTTAATGGATGTCCCAGTAATTTATTTCTGAAGGGGTTTTCTTTCAGAAAAATTATATATTTTTACATTATAAAAAATGTTCTATTTATTTTATTTGCTGCAAATAATAGTGAAAAGTTGTATTTTGATGTGTTGTCATTGCCTTCCCCGGTCATTTCTACCCCGTCTTCCTGGCTAATGCTGGGTACTCATTTGCTGACCAAAAGTGGATGGATGGCTGCTTGCCTCACAGAAGTTCCAGTATGGCATTTGAAGTCAAGTTGTGGATGCAGTGTGCAAGTGACCTACCTATTGTACCATGATGCTTTATAGATTATTGCTGACTCGTTTTAAATGTATCTGCAGGACAAGTATGTCCCAAAATACTCTAGGGGGAAAGAGATTGGGACTTGTATACCATCTTTGAGTGCAGTTTTACCACCACACTCAATGTGGTTTACATTCAGGTACTTCAAGCATTTTTCCCTATCTGACCAGGTGGGCTCACAATCTATCTAATGTACCTGTGGCAATGGAGGATTAAGTGACTTGCCCAAAGTCGCAAGGAGCAACGCAGCATTTGAACCCACTACCTCAGGGTGCCGAGGCTATAGCTCTAACCAATATGCCACACTCTCCTCCTATATGTGAGATTTTGTGTGCAGGAAGGTTAAAATAAAGTCTCAGGTCCAAGACAGATTATACTGACTTCCTCTCTCAGCCTAAGGGTGGCAGTGTATTCTGTCTGAATAAATTACTGTCCTATCCTGTGCTTTGGACATTTATTTTCTTTTCCTGCTGCAGGCAGGGTTCCTATTGATCAATCTTAATGCAGAGCCCAGGCTTGAAGACTATCACTTTCCTACTGTGATGCTACAACTCAGGCTCCTCTTCAGATCCTCTGAAACTCAGCAAGACAGCACCACAGAGGAAGGATTTCTTTGTGTTACACAGCATGTGCTCTCCTCATAACTACCAACTGCTCTTTTGCAGCTCACACTGTAACTGGCAGAGCCAGGTTATTGCTGTGAATACTGATGTTAAAAATAAAAGTTTCCATTTTATTAAACCACCACCAGTCTCCTCTGTGAGTGAACAGCCCAGGCTCGTGATACAAAGATTTCCAGAGCAAACCATACCAAAGAATGAGACTTGCTGGCCCAAAGACTAAAATTTTTCTGAGGGTAGATCTGGGGGTCTATAAGACCATAAGAACTGCCATAATGGGACAGACCGAAGGTCCATCGAGTCCAGTATCATGTTTCCAACAGTGGCCAACCCAGATCCCAAGTAGTAAAACAGATTTTATGCTGCTTATCAGTGGCGTACCAAGGGGGGGGGGGCGGTCCACCCTGGGTGCATGCTTCAAGGGGGTGCACAGCCGGCCGGGTCCGGAAGCTCCCACGCTGCTCAAAACAGTACCTCAACACAACTGCCGACTCTGCTCTGAAATATGAGTCGGCAGCCGCGCTGAAGTGCAGCAAGGTCCCATGATGACTACTTCTGCTGCCTATGCTCTGGAAGAGGCAAGTGGCGTTGGGGGGGGGGGGGGAGTGAACCGGCAGCCGCAGTCATCGTGGGACCTTGCCGCAAATCCCTGCCGCAAATCCCTGTGTCTGCCGGCCCAGCCCTCCTCCGACGTCACTTACCTCTTCCGGAGCAGAGGCAGCAGAAGTAGTCATCATGGGACCTTGCTGATTTCGATGGAGAGAGAAAGGAGCATAGCAGGGTGGTAGAAGGAGAAAAAGGGGGTCAGGGGGTATGGAAGGGTGGTAAAAGGAGAGAAATGGGGTCAGGATGGTAAGGAAGGGTGTGGAGGATGAGAAAGGAGGCAGATGCTGATGGAAGTGGGGGGAAGGGAGAGTAGAGAGTAAAATACCAGACCATGGGGGTGTGGGAGAGAGAAGGAAAGGAGAGAGATACCAGACCACTGGAGGAGGGAAGGGAAGAAGATGGATGCCAGACCAATGGGGGTGAAGGGAGAGATGGAAGGGGAATAGAAGGAAAGAAGATGCCATATAGAAGGGGCAGAGAGAGAGTAGATAGTAAAAGAGACTGACAAGAAGATGAGGAAAGCAGAAACCAGAGAAGACAAGGTAGAAAAAAATTATATTTATTTATTTTTTTTCTGTAAGGGAGATGCATCGCTCTTTCTGTGGTGTTGCATTGTATGCAGAGTCCAGCTTCTTGGTGCTTCAGTTTAACCTTTGTCTACATATTTTTATTCTATCTCCCCATTTACAAAACTGTAGAGCGTTTTTTTAACGTTGGCTGTTACCACCATAGCTAAAAACCACACAAAAGGGGGAGGGGTTAGTTTGTGATTACATACTAAGCGAAGGTGTTTTCTGTGTGTTCGAAAAGACATGGTTTTCTGTTAGGATTGACTGTGTAGGATTGATCTGTACTAGTCTGGCTTGTTTAGTTTTACAATGGTTTTATTGATGTACTGCTCACTGAAGTATGTAAGATGCTGCCTTTTCCTAGGTACACTCTTGTGTGACGTGTGGATTATTACTAAAAATCATGTTTTTCATACAGATGGGGGGGGGGGTTGTCAAAAAATGATGGGCCCCAGGTATCACCTATGCTAGGTACACCACTACTGCTTATCCTAGGAATAAGCAATAGGTTTCCCCTAGCTATCTTGATAATGAATTCCAGAGTTTAGACATTGAGTAAAGAAATATTTTCTCTGGTTTGTTTTAAATCTACTATGTAGTAGCTTCATGTTATGCCCCCTAGTCCTAGTATTTTTGGAAACAGTAAGCACGCAATTCACATATACCCTTTCCACTCTACTCAGTATTTTATAGACATCTGTCATATCTCCCCTGAGCCATCTCTTCTCCAAGCTGAAGAGCCCTAGCTGTTTTAACTTTTCCTCATAGGAAAGTTGTCCCATCACTTTTATCATTTTTGTCGCCCTTCTCTGTATCTTTTTTTTTTTTTTTTTTTAATTTCTTTATTCATTTTATAAAACTTTCAACAAGTAATTCATTATACAATCATATACACTATAATAATACTTATTAATCATACATTCACTGAAATCAAACTATAACTTCACCCTCCCATCCTTCTTCCAATATAACCATATAATTTTATACATATAAAATTCTCTCCCTCCCCCCTTATACTTCAATAATCAAAAGGAGAGCATAAATTATTAATTACTCAATTATAATTAATCCTTACAATAATTTGTTAATGGCTCCCAGACCTCCATAAACTTTTTATAACTTCCTCATTGGACAGCTATTATTTTCTCCATTTTAAAAATATGGCACAATGAATTCCACTAAAAACTATAACTTAATCTATCATAATTTTTCCAATTCCTCGTAATTTGCTGAATAGCAACTCCTGTCATTATGAGTAAAAACTTATTGTTTTTATTAGATATTTGACTTTTTTTTCTCATTGAAGTTCTAAATAATATCATATCATATGAAAGTGCCACCGGATTTTCAAGTAAATTATTAATTTGACTCCAAATAGATTTCCAAAAATTATATATTAAAGGGCAAAAAAAAACCAATAAATGATCCAATGTTCCAGCTTCAAGATGACAGTGCCAACATCTAATAGACTTAGAGCTATCTAATATTTGCAAACGCACCGGGGTCCAGAATGCTCTATGTAATAGAAAAAACCAAGTCTGTCTCATAGATGCAGACACTGTACACCTCATCCTCCAAGACCAAATTTGTGGCCATTTTTTAATTCCGCTATATCTTTTTTGAGATACGGCAACCAGAATTACACACAGTATTCAAGCTGCCGCCATATCATAGAGTAATACAAAGGCATTATAACATTTTCTTCTTTGTTTTCTATTCATTTCCTGATAATTCCTAACTTTCTATTTGCTTTCTTAGCCATTGCAGTGATTTCAAAGTATTCTCAACGATAACACCTAGATCCTTTTCCTGGGCAGTGATTCCCAACATAGAACTTTGCATCATGTAGCTATAGCTCAGGTTTCTCTTTCCCATATCCATCACTTTGCACTTGCTTACATTAAACATCATCTGCCATTTTTGATGCCCAGTCTCCCAAGGTCCTTTTGCAATTTTTCACAATCCTCTTGCGATTTAACAACTTTGTTTCATCAGCATATTTTACCCCCCCCCTTTTTTTTTTTTTAACTAAGCCACAGTAGAGGTTTCTACCATGACCTAGAATGCTAAATGCTCTGATGCTTATAGAATTCCAATCAGTGTCAGAGCAGCGTCAGAGCATTTAGCGCTTTGGGCCAAGGTAGAAATCTCTATATATGGCCGCAAGAAAACTGGTACCGACTAGGAAGTCACTTAGCACGATTCTATAAAAGGTATTTGCACGTTATATAATCACGCTAAGTGCTAGGGCATGGCATAACTTTTAGATGCACCCATTTAGGCCAAGGAAGACCAGGCCTAAATACCTGCTCCTAATTTGTGCATGCGTCAGGCATACTCTAAAACAGTGTGCATAAATTTTAGGAATGCCCATGATCCGCTCATGCTCCTCTTCCCCTGGCCATGCCACCTTTTCAGATATACACACTAGAACTGGCATGCAGCATTTTATAGAATGCACATACTGTAACTTCTAATTGGTACCAAATTAGCATCATAACATAACACAGAATTGTACTTATAAACTGCATAACCCTAAGTTCAATGCAGTGAACAAAAGATTAAAAATAACTTAACCTAAGGTGTTGTCAATTTGGTGCCGATTTAAGCTTCTGAAACAATTATGTTGTGCGTGCAAATCTCTGTGTGCACCAGTTTGCATACAGAATTTGGGGGTATGTGCCTAACAAGTGTTCTCTGAGCTTCTTACATTAGGCATTTGTGCACTGTTCTCAAAGTGTTCTGTGACCAGATGAGAAATGAGAAATCAGTACACATAAAACACTATTCACAGGATCTTAGATGCTGCAACAGTGTTCAGTAAATTAGAGAGCAAGTTAAGGCAAGTCTCACATAAATACATTTGTCCATTTATATTCTGCCTCCTTCTCAATGCATTTGTCACTCAGTGGGTTCTCTTCCTCATGCATGCATAATATTTTAAACAACCCACAAAATGTCCCTTTTTCTCTTTTGGGAAACCTCTGTCCATTCAATGTGTATTAATTACATACGAGGACACACCATTGCAGCATTTTATAATCCTAACTGTAGAAAATGGCTACTGATTATAAATTCAATTCCTCCTTAATGAGTTTCAGTTCATGCTCCCAGTTTATCCTACTTAGCATACTTTGAACAACAGTGTGTAAGCCAAATCCTTCTAGAGCTCTTTCAAATACTAGTATACTCATCATATCCCCCTTGGGCATCATATTAATATGCATGGTAAACAGTTCCTGTCTTTCCAATTACTCAAGTTAGTGTGTATATTTTAATCCTCTAATAAGCTTAGTAGCCCTCCTATAATCCCCTTAGATTATCTCTAAACCTTTGAGCTAATATGGTAGCCTATACACTAAGCACTGTATTTTAAGTATGGCTGTAACAAAGCTTTGTGCTTTGGTAATATTATTTCCTCCTTGATACTCCTAGCTCTTATTATTCATGTCAGATCTCTTGATGCTTTTCCAGCTTCCTACTGACTTTGGAGTGTCTTTATAAATTTGTTGTCAATAATTACTTCTAAATTCTTTGCTGAGTCACAAGTTCCAATTTAGCTGTCTCCTGGTTATTAAATCTCATTGCTTTTATTGTGCCCTGAGTGAGAATTGCTTTACAAATCTTCTGTAGCTGAAGCTTATTATCCTTCTATCAGCAGAGTCAATAGTTTATCTAAATTCTTCTGTGATTATGTAATCTAATGTTGGAGTGTTTTCAGCTCCACCGCTTTTAGCATTATCAGTAAAAAATGTATTTCCATTTGCAGACCATGACTGCATGTTTGTAAAATACAGAGGTTCCAATGCAACTCCCTGAGGTACCATACCTTCCATATTACATCAATCTAAAGTTCAGCCATTTATCACTATCCTTTGACTGCACTATCACCAAAGAGCCAATTAATTTGCAAATCTTTTCTCCCTATCCAGTGTATTTTATTATGTCAAAGGCTTCAACAGAGTATAGGTCCAGGCCTATGTCTTACAAAAATATTCCCATATTTCAGTGCTATTGTAAGAGTCAATTGAATTTCAGTAATGTTAAGGCAGAGATGTTTGATTTAATGTGTCATACAGCATAACATACATGCCATATCTATTAAACATAGAATCCAGTTTCTGTGAGAAATATGATGACATTGCTAGGCATGATATTTATTAGATACATATTTATGGGCTGAGCAGATTTTCATAGAAAAATCATGATTTGATGCCTATTTTAAGAGAGCCATTTATGTTTTAGACATGCATAAATCAACACAAACATTTATCTTGCATAAATATTTAAGTTCTGAATTTACAAAGCCTACAACAGTTAGGGGAGAGTGTCAAATGCCAGATCTTGGGCATTCTGATGTTTGACTGTTGTTAATATTTCTCTTCTGACTCTTTCTTATTTGATTTTGAGTTCCTTTCTTATGCTTTATATTTGAATTGATTTTGTAAACTGCTTTGCTGTGCTCCCGCGATCAGCAGTATATAAAGCTGAATAAACCATAACTATAAATAATAAAACTGAAGAATGTGCAAGCATTAATGGGATGGAGTGGGCATGGTGGGAGCTTGTTCTGGACAGAACTAGAGCAGGGAAATGACCTATGTCCTAACAGGTCCACACTAGGATGTACACCTGGTTGTCTAGGTTTCAGAAAAGTGCTCCTACTGAGCAGTGCTAAATTGGAGGAATTAAGGGAGGTCACCGTCTTAACCCCTGGTGTTTGATGTTTCCCCTGAAAGCCAGACTGGCAAGGATACAAGTCTTTGTGACAGCATCAAGAAAGATCTATATTTATGTTGCTAAAATGGCACACATTTAGGTGCTCCTTTTCATCCATCTGCTATGTGTGAATTTGTAACTTTGTTGCTATCCTTCCACTGTGTATGTAAAAGTGTAACCCGGTCTGGGCTCCTCAATCGACTAAATAAATAAATAATATAGACATTCCCAAAAATACACAAGGAAGTGATCGCATGTGTAGGAACTATTTATAATCGATACTAGCTGATGACCCGGCGTTGCCCGTGTATTTAATTATAGCAATAACACTGTAAATGGATTCAAATAAAGATACTTTATAGTGGGGAATGAAATTATTGGTTTACAGCTTAATAAAAAGTACAATATTCAAATTATAATGTGAAATATTTGACAAAATGAATACAATACAACTAACGCAAAACGTGATTATAAACAACATTTTTAGTTTCACCTCCAGGAGCAAGAACATATAAAGTGTTGGGTGAACCCACCCTTGAGCAAGCAACATAGAGTTGTGGGCCGAGAGACCCCCAGAACATATCACCCCAGGTAGTGAGGGATCTGCATACCAAGTTTCGTGAAAATCGGTCAAGCCGGTTTTGAATTACTGTGAGAATGGCAGCTTTTTACATTTTTTCCATTGACATGAATGGGTGAAATGTGATTTTCTGTTTGTAGCTCCGCCCATGTGTGCAGGTGGGCCGCGAGACCCCCAGAACATATCACCCCAGGTAGTGAGGGATCTGCATACCAAGTTTCGTTCAAATCGGTCAAGCCGTTTTTGAATGACAGTGAGAATGGCAGCTTTTAACATTTTTTCTATTGACATGAATGGGTGAAATCTGATTTTCTGTGTGTAGCTCCGCCCACGTATGCAGGTGGGCCGCGAGACCCCCAGAACATATCACCCCAGGTAGTGAGGGATCTGATTTTCTGTGTGTAGCTCCGCTCACGTGTGCAGGTGGGCCGCGAGACCCCCAGAACATATCACCCCAGGTAGTGAGGGATCTGCATACCAAGTTTCGTTCAAATCGGTCAAGACGATTTTGAATTATAGTGAGAATGGCAGCTTTTTACATTTTTTCCATTGACATGAATGGGTGAAATCTGATTTTCTGTTTGTAGCTCGGCCCACGTGTGCAGGTGGGCTGCAAGACCCCCAGAACATATCACCCCAGGTAGTGAGGGATCTGCATACCAAGTTTCGGTCAAATCGGTCAAGCCGTTGTAGAATTACTGTGAGAATGGCAGCATTTTACATTTTTTCCATTGACATGAATGGGTGAAATCTGATTTTCTGTTTGTAGCTCTGCCCATGTGTGCAGGTGGGCCGCGAGACCCCCAGAACATATCACCCCAGGTAGTGAGGGATCCGCATACCAAGTATCGTTCAAATCGGTTAAGCCGTTTTTGAATTACAGTGAGAATGGCAGCTTTTTACATTTTTTCCATTGACATGAATGGGTGAAATCTGATTTTGTTTGTAGCTCCGCCCACGTATGCAGGTGGGCCGCGAGACCCCCAGAACATATCACCCCAGGTAGTGAGGGATCTGCATACCAAGTTTCGTTTAAATCGGTCAAGCCATTTTTGAATTACAGTGAGAATGGCAGCTTTTTACATTTTTTCCATTGACATGAATGGGTGAAATATGATTTTATGTTTGTAGCTCCGCCCACGTTTGCAGGTGGGCCGCGAGACCCCCAGAACATATCACCCCAGGTAGTGAGGGATCTGCATACCAAGTTTCGGTCAAATCGGTCAAGCCGTTGTAGAATTACTGTGAGAATGGCAGCATTTTACATTTTTTCCATTGACATGAATGGGTGAAATCTGATTTTCTGTTTGTAGCTCTGCCCATGTGTGCAGGTGGGCCGCGAGACCCCCAGAACATATCACCCCAGGTAGTGAGGGATCCGCATACCAAGTATCGTTCAAATCGGTTAAGCCGTTTTTGAATTACAGTGAGAATGGCAGCTTTTTACATTTTTTCCATTGACATGAATGGGTGAAATCTGATTTTGTTTGTAGCTCCGCCCACGTATGCAGGTGGGCCGCGAGACCCCCAGAACATATCACCCCAGGTAGTGAGGGATCTGCATACCAAGTTTCGTGAAAATCGGTCAAGCCGGTTTTAAATTACTGTGAGAATGGCAGCTTTTTACATTTTTTCCATTGACATGAATGGGTGAAATGTGATTTTCTGTTTGTAGCTCCGCCCACGTGTGCAGGTGGGCCGCGAGACCCCCAGAACATATCACCCCAGGTAGTGAGGGATCTGCATACCAAGTTTCGTTCAAATCGGTCAAGCCGTTTTTGAATGACAGTGAGAATGGCAGCTTTTAACATTTTTTCTATTGACATGAATGGGTGAAATCTGATTTTCTGTGTGTAGCTCCGCCCACGTATGCAGGTGGGCCGCGAGACCCCCAGAACATATCACCCCAGGTAGTGAGGGATCTGATTTTCTGTGTGTAGCTCCGCTCACGTGTGCAGGTTGGCCGCGAGACCCCAGGAACATATCACCCCAGGTAGTGAGGGATCTGCATACCAAGTTTCGTTCAAATCGGTCAAGACGATTTTGAATTATAGTGAGAATGGCAGCTTTTTACATTTTTTCCATTGACATGAATGGGTGAAATCTGATTTTCTGTTTGTAGCTTGGCCCACGTGTGCAGGTGGGCCGCGAGACCCCCAGAACATATCACCCCAGGTAGTGAGGGATCCGCATACCAAGTATCGTTCAAATCGGTTAAGCCGTTTTTGAATTACAGTGAGAATGGCAGCTTTTTACATTTTTTCCATTGACATGAATGGGTGAAATCTGATTTTCTGTTTGTAGCTTGGCCCACGTGTGCAGGTGGGCTGCAAGACCCCCAGAACATATCACCCCAGGTAGTGAGGGATCTGCATACCAAGTTTCGGTCAAATCGGTCAAGCCGTTGTAGAATTACTGTGAGAATGGCAGCATTTTACATTTTTTCCATTGACATGAATGGGTGAAATCTGATTTTCTGTTTGTAGCTCTGCCCATGTGTGCAGGTGGGCCGCGAGACCCCCAGAACATATCACCCCAGGTAGTGAGGGATCCGCATACCAAGTATCGTTCAAATCGGTTAAGCCGTTTTTGAATTACAGTGAGAATGGCAGCTTTTTACATTTTTTCCATTGACATGAATGGGTGAAATCTGATTTTGTTTGTAGCTCTGCCCACGTATGCAGGTGGGCCGCGAGACCCCCAGAACATATCACCCCAGATAGTGAGGGATCTGCATACCAAGTTTCGTTTAAATCGGTCAAGCCATTTTTGAATTACAGTGAGAATGGCAGCTTTTTACATTTTTTCCATTGACATGAATGGGTGAAATATGATTTTATGTTTGTAGCTCCGCCCACGTTTGCAGGTGGGCCGCGAGACCCCCCAGAACATATCATCCCAGGTAGTGAGGGATCTGCATACCAAGTTTCGTTCAAATCGGTCAAGCCGTTTTTGCGTGATCGCGGCACATACACACATACATACCTCCGATTTTATATATAGAGATATCTCCGTCCCCAGGAATACATGTGTAGGTGGCAGCAAGGGTAAATGATACATATGTAGGATCAAGTGCCAGCTAAGTGTGGGAGAAGGAGTAATTTTAAGAAAACACAAGGTATACTTGTTTGTGCCACTATTTACATGTATAGGTTGGCAAAATAGCAACCCGCAGGCATAGGTGGCAGCGTATACATGTATATGGCAGCCAGTTCTAAAAACCTACACATATCTCCCACTAGTTTGATAACCTCCCCCCCCCCCAATCTGATTTCCTTCTGACATACCCTCCCCTCCCTATTGATTCTCCTCCAGGGAACCCTTTTACCACGTTAGGCAATGACCTACCACATGTTAGCCCCCCAAAAAGACCAACTCCCTACCCCTTGATCCATTTCCTGAACTTCGGGGGAGGGAGGGAAGAGTCCCTGGAGCCTAGTGGGTCACTCAGTCCTTGACAATTCCCTCTAGCCGTAATATCACAGTTTTAATGGTACATCTACTACTAGACCCTTCAGTAAGTCCAGGGAGTGTATTGAGGAAGCCTGCAGGGGGGAAATCCTGTGTGTTTATACCTTTAGGGGGTTGGCCCTTAAGGTGGGAGCTAACGTGGTGGATCATTGCCTATCATGTGGTAGAGGGACCTGTTAGTGGAGGGAGAGCAGGTTAATGTCATGGGGGAAGGAATGATGCTGGGACACAGTAGATAGATTTTTGGCGGAACACTAAGGGACCTGATTTTGCAGGGGAGGGCTGATGGGGGGGGGGGCACATGGATAAAGGCCCAGCCATCTAGTGGTGTGGCTAGAACTGAATGGACCATGTGCTGCTTCCTAGCACTCTGAGTCTCCAGACCTCGCTTAATACTTAAGAGGGCATTGAAAGTTAAAATATCAATGATGACAAAGACAAATGGTAACAAGGGGCCAATGGGTAAGGATAAGTAGAAATACATTAAGATAAAATAAAAGGGAGATAATAAAGGGGTAGAGGTAACAAAAGGGAGGGGAGAGCACTTCAAAACAGTTTGAGATAGTTACTCAGGCCTGGAAGGTTGTTGAGACCTTTCTGCTCACCGATGCATTCTCATAGGCAATTGAAAACAATGTAATATGAGACCCCCCTTGAAAAGCAACTTGACTGCTCCCCGTACCTTTCCCTTCCCTCCTTCTTTTCTATCACATATTGGAGTTCTCACCCGTTCCTCTTTGGTTTGTAAGTCATTTTTATATTTTATATTTATCTTTGTACGTCATTTTTAATTTATTTGTAAGCTGCTTAGCTACCCTGTGAGTTGCGGGATATCAAGAAACAAACTGGAACTGGGAACCTCAAGAAGTTAAACTTAGCATGTACTGCAACTCTAGAAAAATAAAAACAGAATTGCAGGAGAGACCGCATGATGCAGTGAGGAAAGCAGACGTGTTTTGCTGCAGCTCACGAGGCCCTGCACCACACCGACAGCTTTTCGGAGTTATGTTGCTCCCTGACAATTCCTATCGACCTTTGGCATCTAGTTCATACTTTATGGACAAATATTTTCACCCAGTTGGAGGAGTGATGGCTAGCAAAATTGCCAAAAAACAGAAATGCGTTTCTTTTACTACTGGACACAATACACAGGCATTTAATATGTATATTTCCTAAAGCTTAAAATTGCCATTTAATACATTCAAAATAAAATAGTTTTTCCTACCTTTGATGTCTAGACATTTTATTTTCCCATTGCATTGGTTCCAGTTACTTTTTTCTGCTTTTCTGTCTGTCTTGTGCTAATTATCCTTCAAGGAAAACAGAAACTGTAGAGCAAGCCTGGTCTCTATTCAAGGGCACAGTGCACGAAGCACAACATATGTACATCCCCATATTTAGAAAAGGGTGCAAAAAAAAACCGAACAAAAGACCCCGCATGGATAAACAATGAGGTGAAGAAAGCGATAGGAGACAAAAAAAAATCATTCCGGAAATGGAAAAAGGACCAGACTGGGGAAAACTGGGATGAACACAGGAAAGGCCAAAGAGAATGTCACCAAGTGGTTAGGAGAGCGAAAAGAGAATACGAAGAGAGACTGGCCAGGGAGGCAAAAAACTTCAAATCATTCTTCAGATATGTTAAGGGGAAGAAACCGGCGAGGGAGGAAGTAGGACCGTTGGATGATGGAGATAAAAAGGGAGTGATAAAGGAGCAAAAAGAGGTAGCTGACAGGTTAAACAAATTCTTCTCGTCAGTCTTCACAAGCGAGGACACATCCAATGTACCGGAACCCGACGTGATCTTCCATGGTGATCAAGAAGAAAAACTGTCGGCAATAGAGGTGAGCCATGAGGATGTCCTCCAACAGATAGATAGATTGAAAAGCGACAAATCACCAGGCCCGGACGGAATCCACCCTAGGGTACTAAAAGAACTAAGAAATGAGATAGCGGAAATACTCCAACGAGTTTGCAACCTATCCTTGAAAACTGGAGAGATACCGGAGGACTGGAAGATAGCAAATGTTACACCTATCTTTAAAAAGGGGTCAAGAGGAGACCCGGGAAACTATAGGCCGGTAAGTTTGACATCGGTTCCAGGCAAGATGGTAGAAGCACTGATAAAGGACAGCATCTGTGAGCACATCGAAAAAAATGGGCTGATGAAAGCGAGCCAACATGGCTTCTGCAAGGGAAGATCGTGCCAAACAAACTTACTGCACTTCTTCGAGGGGGTAAACAGCCATTTGGACAAAGGGGAACCTGTAGACATCATCTACCTTGACTTCCAAAAGGCCTTTGACAAGGTACCCCATGAGCGGTTACTTAGGAAGCTGTGGAACCACGGGGTGGAAGGGGACGTACACAGAAGGGTCAAACACTGGTTGGCAGGCAGGAGACAGAGGGTTGGAGTGAAGGGTCACTACTCGGGCTGGAGGAAAGTCACGAGTGGAGTTCCGCAGGGGTCTGTACTTGGACCGCTGCTGTTCAATGTATTTATTAATGACCTGGAAACGGGGACGAAATGTGAAGTTATAAAATTTGCGGATGACACTAAACTCTGTAGAAGGGTCAGAACTACGGAAGAGTGTGAGGACCTACAAAGGGACCTAAGCAAACTGGAGGAGTGGGCGAATAAATGGCAGATGAAATTCAATGTAGGGAAATGCAAGGTCATGCATATAGGGAGAAAGAACCCGATGTTCAGCTACCAAATGGGGGGATTAGTATTAGAGGGAAGTAACCTTGAAAGAGATTTGGGTGTACTGGTGGATACAACAATGAAGTCAACGGCGCAATGCGCAGCAGCCGCGAAGAAGGCGAACAGAATGTTGGGTATTATTAAAAATGGTATTACGACTAGAACAAAAGAAGTCATCCTGCCGTTGTATCGGGCAATGGTGCGCCCGCACCTGGAGTACTGTGTTCAGTATTGGTCACCGCACCTCAAGAAGGATATGGCAATACTTGAGAGGGTCCAGAGGAGAGCGACACGAATGATTAAGGGGATGGAAAACCTTTCATACACTGAAAGATTGGAGAAGCTGGAGCTCTTCTCCCTGGAAAAGCGGAGACTCAGAGGAGACATGATAGAGACCTACAAGATCATGAAGGGCATAGAGAAAGTGGAGAGAGACAGATTCTTCAAACTTTCAAAACATAAAAAAACAAGAGGGCATTCGGAAAAATTGGAAGGGGATAGATTCAAAACAAATGCTAGGAAGTTTTTCTTTACTCAGCGGGTGGTGGACACCTGGAATGCGCTTCCAGAGGATGTAATAGGGCAGAGTACGGTACTGGGGTTTAAGAAAGGATTGGACAATTTCCTGTTGGAAAAGGGGATAGAGGGGTATAGATAGAGGATTATTACGCAGGTTCTGGACCTGTTGGGCCGCCGCGTGAGCGGACTGCTGGGCACGATGGACCTCAGGTCTGACCCGGCAGAGGCATTGCTTATGTGCTTATGTGCTTAAGCAGTTGCTATTCATTTGCCTTTTCTCCTCTTTTCTGTTTTGTTCCAATCCCTCACTATCTTTTTTACATAATGATCTTTCCTTTTTATCTCCTTTCTCTCTTTTTTTCTTTACTGCCTCTCTGCTCAATTCAATTTCACCCTCTTTCTCATCCTTCTTTTTACTTTTCAGGTACCTATCAAATACCATCTCCTTTTACCCACTAGCTCTCACTCTTTTCCCCAACCATTTCTTTTCATCTTTAATCAAACTCCCATTACCATATTTCTACCCTCTATAATCACTATCCTCTCATTCATTTCCTTCCCCCTCCCCCCCGGGTTTGGTCTCTCCCACATAGTTCTACCATTTTTAGTGTCTTCCTCCCTACACCCTTCTAGCTCAGCATCTTCTCCCTCTTTCTCCCTCCCCAGCCTTGTAGCCTGACTACTTCCTGTCCTTTCCACTCCCTCCTGACTTCCTTTCCCCTTCCCCATAGTCTAGCATTTCTACATCTCTCTTCCATTCCTCTAATTGTCCAGCATCACTTCCTGGATTCAACATTGTTCTCTTTCTCCCTTGTCCTCCTTTGCATAATTCTCCATCCCTCTCCTCCACCCTCATGTCCAACCTCTCTTCCATCCTCCCACTGTCCACATCTTTCTCTTCCTTGTGCCCTGGGTTCAATATATTTGTTCCTTCCCACGCAGCATCTCTCTCTCTGCCTTTGTGTCCCCATGCATCTCCCCTCCCCATCCAACATTTCTCCCTTTCTCACCCCATCTCTCTATGCAGCATTTTCCTTCCTCTCCAACAATCCTCCCTCTCCCCCAACCTAACCATCATCACTGCCTCCCATATCCAACAATTCTCTCTCTTTCCTATGGCACCTCTTTTCCTTCCATCCCTCCCTTCCACTTCCATGTCTCTGCCGGTATGAATCTCCCCTTCCTCCACCTCCAATCCTCCCTCTCCCCCAATCCATGCATCTCTCCTTCCAATCCCACCCCATGCCCAGCAATCCTCCCTCTCTCTTTCCCCACACCCTATACAGCTTCTTTCTCTCCTTCCTCCATCCATATCCCTTTCTTCCCTTTCCCATGTGAAGCACTTCTTTACTTCCCTTCCCTCCACCCCCACTCCCATGCATTTCTCTGCAGCACATTTCCTTTCCCTCCCCCCCATGCATTACTCTGCCAGTATGAATCTTCACTCCCTCTGTCTATCTTCACAAACAAATGTGGGAAAGAGTTGCTGCTATCAGTGGTTTCCACACACTGGCTGCAGCTAACCTGCCTACCTCTGCCAGGTTCTGTTCAGGAAAAAAAACCCACAAAAAAACCCAGAAAGCTGCATCTAGTAGAAGTATGCAGCACATGGCAGAGTGAGGCTTCCAGATTAGTCACTGCAGCATATGGAAGCCATTGTCAGCAGCTGTAGCACACCAACTGTGAAGCTGCTGCCGCTGGCCTCAAAAGGAGTGATGAGTGACTGAGTGGCCCCAGAGGAAAAAAAAACCCAGTGCAGGTAGGATTGATGGTCAGACAGATTGGGCAGGCCTGAGTTGAAATTTGGTGGACTTGGGCCCACCCAAGCCCACCCATAGCTATATCTCTGTAGTGAAGTTGACCCCCACCCAGCTTTTTTTCTGTCTCTATCAGAAGAACTAGTCACAGAACGGACTCAAAACTGTAATGACAGAAACCTTATTCCAACATATCTCATTGCAAGTGTATATCTTTCTTTGATTTGTGATCAACTGTATTAAAGACTTATTAAATACTGTATTAAAGGCTTAACAGTGTGGAGTACTTTTCTAGTAGTAGAATACTAGCTTTAAACTGTTGAAAGTACTCACTACAGAGTTCATTACATGCCCTATATACGGTAGTATAATTTCTCCCAAGATGGTGGGAACTGGAAAGGGGGAGGGAGAGGCAAGATGAGACACGCTTTCAAAGCTCCAGTATATAAACCCTGCAAAAAACAAATACATTTCAGACCTACATAGAAAGCCTGTCACAGTAATAGAAATTGAAGTGCAAGATATTAGAGATGCACATTTCCCAAAACTGACATATTACAATTAATAATTTCAAAACAAAAATATATTTTTTTTTTCTGTCAAGGTTGTGCAAGAAGAGTCTCTTTCAATTACTTTTCTTTGCTTTCTTCTTAATCCCAGGGTTCTTGATCCCAGGGTCTCCTGTCCTTTTGACATTCTTTTCTCTCTCTGTCCAGTATCCACCTTTCCTCCACATCCCTATCCGTCATATTCAATGTATCCTCCCCTCATGTTCAGTATCTACCCTCTGTGATCTTATTTAATTCTGTCCAGCATTGCTCCTCTGTCCCTTTCCTTTCTCCATGACCAGCATCTCTTTGGGGTCCCCTCCCCATGGCTAGTTTCTCTCTTTTCCCTTCCTCCCATCCTGACCCTCCCCCCACCCCTATGGTCCAGCAGCTCTCTCTCCCTCCCCGCCTTGGTCCACGCTCTCTTCTCTTCTCTCTAGTCTCTCTCTCATGTTAAAAATGTTATATTATTTGCAATCTTATATCCCGCCGAATCCTCATTAATTAAAATTCTAGGTGAGTTCCAAGCAGCATATTTCTACACAGAATTCTGTATAAACATGTTACAAGGAATTATACATGCTATAAAGAATTATATACAGTATACTATATAAATTTATCAAATGTTATTTATTTAAAAATTTCTAACCTGTTTAAACCTAAGTGATTTATACAATATTATCAAATTGTACATTCCTGCCTCTCATGGCCCTAGGAACTTGCCTTAATAGCTGCACTGAAAGCAGGCTGTTTCTCACTAGGCCCGATGCCTGTCTCTTTGTAGCACTGGGAAAAAAAGGAAGTTCTGTGAGGTGGAACAAATGTTGGTGGATGAAGCTGAAGAAAAACAGAAATGCAAAAAACAAAAGCACAATCCAAATATATCTGCAGTAAAGCTCAATCATAACAAAGAAGAAACTGCAGACAAGAATACAAGATGCAGGTTGTGTTTATTTGAACAAATATATATTGTGGCTAATGTTACCACCTTTATACAAATCAGGGGACCCGACATGGTCTGTGTTTTGGTTAACACGCCTTCAGCAGGGGTCCCTAATTTGTAAAGATCTTGAAACAAACCGCAAAAGAAAAATAAAAAAATAAACATGAACCTGTGTAATACCAAAAACCGCCGAGAAAGTCTCTCTGTAGAAAAATTTCTGTGGAACAATGAGAAAAACAGAAAATGAGCACAACACCCTAGAAAAGGAACTAGGAGAAGAATGACAAAATGAAAGTGGGAATGAGACTTAGACCAATGCATTTGAATTTTATATGATTACCTGATAATCTATTTTACATAATGATCAGATTTGTAAGCAGTGGTGCCTATTGTTTTGAGAAAAAAATGCATTACCTGTTATGATTTATTTTCATCAGTAATTTGGTGCTGTTCTGTTTGAAGTTTGACTCTTCTATTTAGTAGCATTTGGTAAACAAGGGTTATCTTTTTGATGAGGTACCTACAGATAGATGCTTCTTGGTTATCTAGCTTTTAGTAGTATTTATTTTTTTCTTAGAAAAATACTTTTGCATGCTTGTCCTACTGCCGATACAGAGAAGGCATACAAAGTAATATTCTGATAAACAAAAGGCGTCAACATAATAGGACAAAAATGGAACAGAAAAAAATTTACATGCAGCAGACGAAGCACTTCAAAAACATCTCTAATACTTGAAAATATTAGGCATTTCCTTTTTGATTTACAAAAATGCACGAGACAAGCCATCCCAATGCACTTTTGAATTCAGACTTTGATCTGAAAAATTGAGAGAAGTGATTGCAGTATTATTAATGATAAAAGCAGAATGGAATGAAGGGAAAATGATGCACTTGAACAAGATACACATAATCACATTTAGAGTGATCAAACACTGCTGCATAATAAACAACTTAATTATAAACTATACAACATTCAAGGGTTTCAGAAGTAATTACTGTTATCAGGGGACTACATCTAGATAAGCTCTGCAAATGTTCCATTTTCATCATATGGTAATTTCTACCTTTTATACAAATGACATATAGATTTAATATTTTATGCAAAAGAAAACTCTTTTAAGACTTTACTATTTTAGATGGTATATCTCAGCAAGTGATTTTTTCAGTTAGGTACAGCTTATGAGGAAGTCTATAGGATGCTGCCTCTTCCAGTTCACTCAGAACCACCTTATGATCCATAGTCCCGCCCAAGGGGGAAGTGACATGGGAGATGTGAAACCACGAGAGTAGGAACTAAAAAGTATAAAAGCTCAGGGCACAGCTAGGTAAAGGGGAAGCCTGCTTCAATCAAGGCCTGGGTGCAAGGCTTTCATTTTTCAAAGAAAGTGTCATTACCTTATTTCTGCCTGCTTATTAAGGCAGACTCAAATCAATTAAGCCATCAAGTAAGAAGGGCTCGTATAAACTGTAACATAGCTCAGAGGCATGTAACTCTGAAGAGGGGGAGGTAACCCCCTCTTGGAATAAGAGTTGTATATCCAATCATAGCATAGTATTTAGTGAAAACGAGTCCAACTCTTGAAGGTGTAAATTGATTAATAACTGTATTCAACACTTAAAATACGATGGTTTGCAAAATTTTCAAAAGTGCAAAAACAAAATAGTGATTGCATTCAGGATACGCTGAAGATTGTACTTAGCTTATATGCAAAAAATGCAACTGCTCATGGAACTTTTCAGTTTTTTGACTGATCACAGTTAAAGCACTTATACCCGGTGTGATTTTTGACAAGAAATCTAACTTTCGGTTGGCGGGGTCTCCTGAAGCAGACGCCGAAACGGGGCCGCGTCGGGACCCTGAGCAGTTGCATTTTTTGCATATAAGCTAAGTACAATCTTCAGCATATCCTGAATGCAATCACTATTTTGTTTTTGCACTTTTGAAAATTTTGCAAACCATCGTATTTTAAGTGTTGAATACAGTTATTAATCAATTTACACCTTCAAGAGTTGGACTCGTTTTCACTAAATACTATGCTATGATTGGATATACAACTCTTATTCCAAGAGGGGGTTACCTCCCCCTCTTCAGAGTTACATGCCTCTGAGCTATGTTACAGTTTATACGAGCCCTTCTTACTTGATGGCTTAATTGATTTGAGTCAGTCTCTTATATTACAGCTCAGCTATTTTTCTGACTCCTATTTGTAATATTGTCCCTGCTTATTGGAAATGCTTATTAAGGCAGACATATTAGGATTGATTCATGGCAAATTAAGGAACTACTTACCTGTGATCCTGAATGGGAAGTGTGGGGTGTTTGTTTTTGCAACCCAGTTTTTGTTCCTATTTGTTTTTTTGGGGTTCATGGAATGAATGGACTAAAACCTGTTCAAGGTTTTGTGAAGTCAATAAATTAAGATTTTATTTTTGTTTGAACATCTTGGTTCCTGACTCTTTGATGTTTCCTGAATGATTGAGTAACCAGCAGGACTTCCAGCCTCTACTGGAAGCACGTAGGACGTCGGCTGTTCAGGGCGCTGACCGGGGCCATTGTGTAAAGCGGCAACGGTGGTGCCACAAGTGGTATCAGGAGTGGGATAGTGCGCCTCCTGCTGGACATTTTGGGAACTTTGGTTTTTTGGAAAAAAAAAAAAAAAAGTGTTGGACTTTTTTTTGAATTTTTTTTTTTTGGTTGTTGTTTTAGTTTGTTTTGTTGGTTCCTGTCTTGGAGCAGCTGGTTTCCAGACTCTTCCGTCAGTGATGGCTGAGGGAGGTGTGTTTTAGCTGAGGAGGATATCCTGTCGGCTGGGCGGAAGCAGAGTGAACATGAGACCAGAGGGATCCGGCCTTACCTGCGGTGAACCTGCATCGGAGGAGGACCGAGGAGGGCCAGACCCAGTTCCTAAGAGGACAGAAACGCAGACAAGCGACTGGAGGCCTATAATACAAGGCGCTGACTCACCAATACCTCTGGTAAGGTACCTGAGCTAAGGGGTTGGTGAGGGAGATTGGCTAACCTATTTTGAAGTATCGCACTGGGGTTGGTCTTTCTGTTTGTTTCTGTTCCAGGCCTGGAAGAAGATGGATCAGCAGCAGCTGATGGCGTTCCTGGCGGGAGAAAGGCAGAAACAAAGTGAAGACTTGCAGGCAATACTGAAGACCAACCAGGACTTATGGTATCAGTCGCAGGAATTAGCAAGGCGTCAACATGATGAGATGGTATTGGCAATGGGGGAGCAAACAAAGGTACTGTCTCAGCTTTTGCAAAGACCCTCGCCAGCCACAGGCAGCGAGCCAGGACTAAGCCACACTCAGCAACCAGGAGGAGCAGCTAATCCACTCTCAATGCTGAACCTGTGTAAAATAACACCAACAGATGCTCCGGATGAGTTTCTGTCAGCTTTTGAGAGAGTAGCTACTGCTGCTGGTTGGCCCCAGGGACAGTGGGCTGTTGGGCTTCTGCCTTGTTTAGCTGGGGAAACATTAGCAGCGTTTCAGACTTTAATCCCCGATTTAGCCAATGACTATCAGGCAGTTAAAAGTCACATCTTAGAATACCTAGGATTTACGCCTGAGCATTATAGGCAGAAATTTAGATCTACCATAATGCAGGAGAAGGAGAGGCCCAAAGCCTTAGTACAGAAACTGTCTAAACTAGCAGAGAGGTGGTTACACTCATGGCTAGGAGACCCTAGAGCCCTAGTGCTGGAAATTATAAGGGAGCAGTTTCTGCAATCAGTCCCGAGGAATTTGCGGGGCTGGGTACAGAGACAAGGCTGTAAAACTCTTGCTCAGACTCTGGAGGTTGCAGAGGCGTATTTGGACGCCCAGGGCACTTACGATTAGGAGCGGGCAGCCTCTCCGCAGAATCTAGAGAGGGGCAAGACAGCTATAGGCCAAGGCCAAGCTTGCAAAACCTCGGGGTATGCCAAGCCTAAGGAGCCTGTATCGGAAAAGGCCCTTAGATGCTATCGGTGTGGGAAGACCGGGCATACCCAAAGGTTTTGTAGGGTTCGTAAGGACCTTATGATTTCCCAGGGAAGAGAGGCCAAGATCCCTGAGGAATACCAGGTGGTGGTCTCAGTGGCAGGTAGGGAGGTCTCGGCTCTTGTTGATACTGGAGCCGAACAATCTGTTGCATTAGGCCAGCTTTGGGATGACCTAGGAGAGGACCAGAGCTTAGGGACCAAGAGGGTCCCCATTACCTGCATTCATGGGGAATTCAGGGAATATCCGCTTACACCCTTGACCATAGAGTATGGAAGGGAAAAAACCCACATATCTGTAGCGGTCCTAGAATCAGCACCCTACCCGTTAATCTTGGGTAGAGACTGGCTAGACCAAGCTAGGATAGGGGTTCCGGAGGTGAGGGGAAGCCCTGGGAAATGCATGCTAGGAAGCCGAGTGGAAGGGAGAACAACGGCCTCACCGAGAAGGGGGGCGTCGATCGAGGGCGCCGAAGCCTCAGAGCTGGAAGCCTACGATTTGGTGGGCCCCGCTTTCTGACAAGGCCATAGCGTCCACTCGGGCTTACCCTAAGGCAGCAGGTTACGACCTTTACGCCGCCCAAGAGCAAACTATCCCCACTAAGGGAAGGGCCCTGGTGATGACTGATATTCAAGTGTCCCCTCCACCAGGTACCTATCTCCGGATAGCTCCACGGTCTGGGTTAGCGCTAAAACAGTCAGTTGATGTAGCTGCTGGGGTTATTGACCCGGATTTTAGGGGAAACGTGTCAGTACTCCTTGTTAATCAAGGGGATACTGAGTATAGGGTACAAGTTGGGGATCGGGTGGCTCAGTTGATCTGTGAGAGGATTTGGCACCCTGACATAGTACAGTGGTCCCGTCTCCCGGAAATAAGAAGAGGGCAACAGGGGTTTGGCTCTACTGGGGTGGGAACACCAGAGGTTAGCCCACACCCCGAATTGTCACCCATCCAGCCGAGAGATACGGGGGCTGCTACCCTGGCCGCACTCGGTGCGGAGATATTAAAGCTGAAGGGAGAGTTAGCAGCGACACGGCAGGATTGGGAAACTAGCTTTAAGACACAAGCCGAGGCTAGTTTCCAATCCTGGAAAGACCCGCTGGTCCGTGATAATGAACGATCCCGAGGGGAGCTTACCGCTCAATGTCAACGGGAATCGGATAAATTAAATAGTTTGATAGAACAGATGAATGCCCAGTTGAAGTTAATTCAAGGACAGATGAAGGAAAGTCAGGCCCAACAGCAATCTGTACAACATAGCGTCAAAGAAATAAAGACAATATGTGGGGAATTAACTAATAAAACAGGGAAAGCAGAAAGCTGGGCTGAACAACAGCAAGCCCAAGGGCAACAACTTGAACATCATGCCCAACATTTCGAACGGGTCCTGGACACCTTTAAGGAGATGGAACAGGACATGGGGGAATTGAAAGAGCAAATTATGCAGATGAAAAAAGAGGAGTTAGGGGGTATGACGCAGGTTATAGCCGCCTTAGCTCAACGAGTGGAGGGGTTGGAAAGTCCAGGCGGGCATGACAACGGGGCCTCAGAAAGGCTTTATGAGACCCCTATTCCAAGGTGGCCCGAGGATTTTGAGGACCCAGATCCACCAGCCCTAACAAGCGAAAAAGTTTAATAAACCCCGGAAACGTTACTGAATATCACCCAGGCACACTAAACACTAATGTAGACACCCTGTCAAGAATTCAGGAGGATGAGGTGAGTCCTCTACAGACTGGGGACAGTCAACCTTTTAGGGTGGGGGTATGTCACAACCCTAGTCCTAAAGCTCGGCTTGTGCCAGGGAAAGCTTTCCCTAAACCTAGGCTAGCCTTAAAGAGAGCCAACCAGTGTGACAGGCTAGACTCCAGGAAGAAGGAAAGTTCTGCATTTCCCTTTGAAACTCAGTTTACAGAACCCTGGGGAGGTGAGGATTCTGAGGGGAACAGCCTGGGACAGCCTCAGCCTGATTATACTAGCTCAGCTAACACACAGCTGCAGGGCTTTATGAGAAACACTAGGAAACCTAGGCAGAAGCTTCAGGTTGCCCTGCCCCCTCAGAGAACAGGGAGTGGTCGCCTCAGTGCTCTTGAGGCAGCACTGAGGAGGAAGCAGGCAGTCTGCCCTGGGTCAGCCCAGGAAGGAGGTTGTCAGGATAGCTCTCCTGAACCTCAGCATTGCCTGGATGTTGAAATGCTGGAAGCAGTCCCTGTCTCTGAGGCCAACCAGTTAGCTGAACCGGAGTCCATGGAATTTGGGGACTCTTGCATGGATACAGAACCTTGTGCCATGGAAGAAAGCTAAATGCAATGCCTGTGTTTGTTGTGCTTAAGTTGTTGAACTTTTAGTTTGGTTTTTGGAACCTGTTAGCACCTGTGTGAAGCCAGTAAGCAGTGCTGGGCTCACTGCAAGGTGCCTGAAGTTGAAAACCTTTAACTCAGTTTATTTTACTGAATAATTTTGTTTTTGTGTTTGCCTTTGAACTTTAAGGGAAACCAGTAATTTGGACTTTGTGCAAAGGGGTGTTAGATTGTGGGGAGAATCCACATAAGATCCTTGGGAGGGATTGTGGGGCCTTTTTGGCATTCTGTTTAATACAGAGTTTAAATTAGTGGATTCGGCTACTCCCCTCCCCCACCAACTACTGCTGAGTTGGTTGGGGCCAGGCCTGCTTCAATCAAGGCCTGGGTGCAAGGCTTTCATTTTTCAAAGAAAGTGTCATTACCTTATTTCTGCCTGCTTATTAAGGCAGACATTGATTCATGGCAAATTAAGGAACTACTTACCTGTGATCCTGAACGGGAAGTGTGGGGTGTTTGTTTTTGCAACCCAGTTTTTGTTCCTATTTGGTTTTTTTTTGGTTCATGGAATGAATGGACTAAAACCTGTTCAAGGTTTTGTGAAGTCAATAAATTAAGACTTTATTTTTGTTTGAACATCTTGGTTCCTGACTCTTTGATGTTTCCTGAATGATTGAGTAACCAGCAGGACTTCCAGCCTCTACTGGAAGCACGTAGGACGTCGGCTGTTCTGGGCGCTGACCGGGGCCATTGTGTAAAGCGGCTGTTCTGGGCGCTGACCGGGGCCATTGTGTAAAGCGGCAACGGCGGTGCCACAAGCTCCATCTTAGCTATAGTCAAATTTAGATGGCGATGAGACATTCAGGTGGCAATGTCGGACAGGCAGGCTGAAATGTGGGCCTGGGTTCCAGGAGAGATATCTGGTGTGGAGAGGTAGATCTGACTGAAGTGGATCAAAAATAGCTTGAGATGAAAGAAAGTCCAGGCAACAACGATGAACAGCACGTTCAAATAGCTTGGATATGAAAGGGAGGAGGGAGATGGGGGTGATAGTTGGAGAGACATGGGTCTAGTGAGGGTTTTTTGAGGAGAGGTGTAACTACGACATGTTTGAAGACATTGGTAACAGTTGCTGTGGAGAGTGATAGATTGAGGATATGACAGATACGCTGAGTATGTGGGTGATAATCGGATCAGAGGAGCAGGTAGTGGGTTTGGAGGAGGAGAGAAGATATGCAGTTTCCTTTTTAGTGATTTCAAGAAAAGGTGGAAGGGATTGAGGTGAGGTTGGCAGAAGGGACAGATGAAAAGAAGGATGGGGGTTTGCCCTGGTTGAGAACTCAAGGTGAATCTTCTGAACCTTGTTGTACAAGAACTCAACCATAGTCTGGGGAAAAAGTGAAGGGGGATAGGAGGTGAGGGCACTTTGAGCAGAGAGTTTAGTGTGGTACAGAGACAGTGAGGGTTAGAGCTAAGAGAATTAGTTAAAGGGGCAACAAACTAGCCTTAAACATCAAAAAAACAAAATCTATGCTATTCTCTTGTAAAAAGGACATTTCATTGGACACTACCTTTGTCCTAGACAACATTCCCTTAGATTCCATTTCATCATTAAAAATCTTAGGTATTATCGTGGATGACAAGCTTTCATTTCATGAAAACATAGGGAATACAGTTAAATCATGTTTTTGTAAATTACGTATGATACGTTCTATATCCAAGTTCCTTACGCCTAAGTCCATCAACATATTGATTCACTCGATCATTTCCAAAATCAATTACTGCAATTCCCTTTTTTTTAACATACCACAAAAAGAAAAAAGGAGGTTACAAATTATCCAAAATACCGCAATCAAACTAATTTATAATGCAAAAAAATTTGACCACATCACCCCTCTGCTGATAGACTCTCATTGGCTTCCTATTATCCATCGAATTTCGTTCAAAATATTACTGCTAGTTTTCAAATCTATGACCTATAATGAACCCCAGTTCATTACTAGAATGCTCATTCCATACAACGTTTCACGGACCCTCCGATCAGCTTCAAACAATCTATTAACAGTTCCATCCCTGAAAATAATTGGAACCAGAAGACAAGACATATTTTCAATTATTGCCCCTCTTTTGTGGAACTCTATGCCCCAGTACATAAGAGATATAAAGGACCTCATTTCTTTTAAAAGAACTTTAAAAACTTATCTTTTCAAGGATGCTTTTAATATATGACCCCCAGACTTAGAATTTTTTGTCCCTAGGCTTGACATCCTACATTTTTTTCCCCCTTCCTTGAGTTATTTTCCCTTTAATGTATTTTTTCTTCTACAAACATATTGTAACTTCCCCCCCCCAATCCTCACGACTCATGTATGTTAACCCAGTATGTTTTTATTTAAAGTCATTGTATTTGTCTTTCTATTTTATTTGAATTGTACATCGCTTAGATACTCAATAAGCGATTTATCAAGCACTAATAAACTTGAAACTTGTTTGGCAAGTGAGATTGCAGATTGGAAGGATGGCAGCAGGAATTTGAAGTGTATGAAGTCAGCATGTGTGTGAGATTTAGGCTAAAGATGTTCAGCAGATCGGGCATTGGAACACAGGTAGTGGATATTAGAGGTCAGCCAGGGTTGGGGATTGACGTGCCTTACAAGACATAAAATGGGAGGAGTGATGGTATCTAGAGCAGAGGAGAGAACAGTGTTATAGAAGAAAGTTTCACTGACAGATTTGTATAACATAATAGCTGAGAAGTGGGAGGAGACAGTGGTAGAGAGGATGCCAGGGTAAATAGCCTGAATATTCCTAAATGTAGTAGTTGGCCAGGTATTGGGGTGGGGAATTGTGAACATTAACAGATGATGGTCAGAGAGGGGAAAGGTTGACATGCAGAAATTGGTAGTGGAGCAGTTGGAGAAGACAAGGTCCAGGCAGTGGCCATTCTGGTGCTTAGGGGTGGTGGAGCACAGCTGAAGATTAAAGATGTTACAGTGAAGAACCAGCATGGATGTTGAAGTCACTAAGGATGAGGGAAGGAGATGAGTGCTCGAGAATGGAGAGCCATGAGTCAAAATCAGTAAGGAAGGAAGAGAAGGACTTTTTTTTTTTTTTTTTTTTGGGGGGGAGCAGTAAATGACTGTACTCGGAGAGGTAGAGGAGCGAATAGATGGATGGAGTGGACTTCATAGAAGGGAGAGTAGTGAGATTGAGGTGGAAGAAAG
Source organism: Geotrypetes seraphini (assembly GCF_902459505.1). Lineage (NCBI taxonomy): Eukaryota > Metazoa > Chordata > Amphibia > Gymnophiona > Dermophiidae > Geotrypetes > Geotrypetes seraphini. The sequence continues at coordinate 76,850,770 of NC_047089.1, read as the reverse complement.
GGGTTGATATCTACAAGATGGTGAGAGTAAAAGCCCAACACCACCTCCACAACCAACTGGGTGAGGGGTATGTGAGAGAAAAGGTAGCCTCCATGACACAAGATGGCAGCTAAAGCAATACCAACTCTTCTCATTCCCATCAAGTTGTTTTTTATCCTGAATGTTCAATCTGTATGAATAAAAGTTGAATAACTTCCTGACTGCAGTGATATCAAAACTTAGAATAAAGGTGATTCAAACTCCTCTACTTACAACAGAGAAAAATAACAGCTCAGTGCTGTTTTTAAGTGCATCCAAGTTAGCCATCATTACCTATGCCTGCAGAAACATCTTATGGCAAAGCTCTGCTGTCAGTCTAAATCCATATTTGCAAAATGATCCAGTTTCAAATTAGCAGCCCTGTATGTGGCATATTGAAATTGGAAATTTCACTCTTAACTCATCTCAAATTTACAGATTTCTCCTTATTCCATTTTCACTTCCGAACTGTGCCTCCATACTATTTGTGCTTCAGTGAAAGCATGCAACCAATATTTTTCGGTGGACTCCTAAGACATGTTTTTATTAAATATACACTATCTCCTTTTCCCAGGCACTAATGTAGGAGTGGTACTCTTGTAGTGACAGCTAGAAAAAATCCAATACCTGGGACTTAGGTGTAGTGACAGAGTGTAATATAAGCACTGCTATGAGTAAATCAACAACTGCTAATGGAGAAAAACATTTTCAGAGCAATTTACACAGGTAGAAAATGTTTTACCCGTGTAAATCAGCTGTGTAAAAACATGATGCATGTGGGAAAGAGGAACCCAAACTACAGCTATGTGATACTGGGTTCTGTGTTAGGAGTCACTGCCCAGTAAAAGGATCTAGGTGTCATTGTTGAGAATATGTTGAAACCCTCAGCTCAATGTGCGGCGGCTGCTAAGAAAGCAGATAAAATGTTAGGAATTATTAGGAAAGGAATGCAAAAAAAAAAAAAAAAGATAAAAAAATGTTAGAATGCCCTTGTATCAATCTATGGTACGGCTGCACCTCGAATACTCTGTGCAGTTCTGGTTGCCATATCTCAGAAAAGATATAGCGGAATTAGAAAAGGTACAGAGAAGGGTGACAGAAATGATAAAAAGGATGGGATAACTTCCCTATGAGGAAAGGCTAAAGCGGCTAGGGCTCTTCGGAGAAGAAACAGCTCAGGGGTGATATGATAGAAGCCTATAAAATAATGAGTGAAGTGGAAAGGGTAGATGTGAATCGTTTGTAGGACCAGGAGACATGCGATGAAGCTACTATGTAGTAGATTTAAAACAAACCAGAGAAAATATTTTTTCACACAACATGTAATTAAGCTCTGGTATTCGTTGCTGGAGAATTTGATGAAATCAGTTAGCTTAGTGGGGTTTAAAAAAGGGTTGGATAATTTCCTAATAGAGAAGTCCATAGGCCATTATCGAGATGGCTTGGGGAAATCCCCCTGCTTTTTCCTAGGAAAAGCTGCATAGAATATGTTTTTCTACTTGGGATCTAGCTAGATGCTTGGGACCTGGGTTGGCCACTGTTGGAAACAGGATACTGGGTTTGATGGATTGTCAGTGTCACAGTATGGCAATTCTTATGTTCTTAATTCCCCCTTAATGAAATTACAAGTTTGCACGTACTTGTTATATATATATATTTTTAAATAAGTACAGTACTTGAGAAAGAAAAGTGCACTTTGACAAATTAGAAAGAAAAGAAAAATATATTATCAATAATTATCATAGCATGTTCTTTTAATCAGTTCATGGGATATACCATTCAGTTTATTGCCGAAGCCTACATACATAGGCAGCAATTTCAAATCTTTGTGTCTATCTTTCTAGCAAACATACATAGGTACATGTACTTTTGTTTTGAGAAGAGGTGCCGAAGGGCACAGATAAAATATATGTTTTTGCTTCCATATACAATGTTTACAAATTGCCCCCATTTTAATAGCATATAAATGCCAAGATTTTCCAAGTGAATTGCAGAAATAAAGGCATGAAGCTCAATCTTAAGTTATGTCCTCTACTATTATACAAGTCTTTTTTTTTTTCCTTGCTTGAGTATGGTTTTTGAATATTTAATACTTTTTGTCTTTAACGGTTGCCCTGATGAAGCAATCACGAAACAGGGGTCCTTGGGCCCTTTTGAGAATCTGATAACTCCATAGATGAAATTTACATAGTAGCGTAGGAAACAAACACATAATAACAGCGGTAAAAATGAGTGCATAAGAGGTACATGCAAGTGTGTATCAGCCTGCCATTCTAATGCATATGTTTGCAATTGTACCATCTGCTCTCCTAGGTGCATACCAATTGGCAAGAAGTCTAAACATCTGAAAGATAAGTCTCTCTTGGTGCTATATACGCGTTTGATATAAGTTTCATACACATTTTTTATTTTTTTTAGATTTTGAAGGTAAAATGAGATTTTTGAAGAAAGAAAGGAGAGATACAGTGGAGTTTTTTGACTGAGGATGTGCCTCCCACTTCAAATAAAGTTAATTTAAAGGTAGGGTAATCACTTTGGATATGCTTTAATTGTATCCTGGGTGACACTGAGGCCTTTTTCTCCACTAATTACAAATGGTATTGGTTAGTCCCTGCATCAGTGTTTTCAATTAGAGATAAAATTACAAAGAACATATCGCAGTTGGTTCTGCCACTGATATACTGTCAAACAGTAGAAATCAAACAAGCAAGGATTCAATAAGGACCCCCAGTCAACTACCCTCACCCCTCTAATCCCTACCTCCCTCTATCCCTCCCTCAATCCATATCATTCTCCAGGTATTTAGTGTGGAGAAAGAAAGCCCAAGTGGGAAACAAGACCTTTAGGGTATAAATGGCTGAAATTTATCGCTTCAAGCAATAAAGAGGGTCCAAACCTTCTGAAAGCTGGTGAGCCTATTTCTGCATAGGGCAGTCAATTTGGACATCAAATAAATAAGGTTTACTTTATGAAGGACAGCATCTAAGAGTGGAAGCTCTCATTTTTCATGCGGCTGTGACACGTATGTGAAACGTATGGTATGAAAGAATTATTAATATTGAGTGACACTGCCTAGGATCCATGATAGCTATTACAGGGAAACACAAGTACTATGAGAACGAGCAAGGACTTTTCAGCACCTATTGAGCAAGTCATTGTCAGCTCAGGCAGGCTAAGGGATGGGAAATTAGCTCACGAGGCAGGCTAGGAGTTTTGTTAACTCAATCCACAAGCATTCAGTTAACTTAATCCATAAGAGGGGGGATGTGTAGTCAGATTGGTATTAACACATACTAATTGGTAAACATCCTCCCGACATTGGGATGGGAAATTAGTTCACGAGGCAGGCTAGGAGTATATTGATTGGTAAACATCACCCCGGCATTCAGCTAGCTCAATCCACAAGGATAGGGGGATAAATACTGCTTCCCCTAGAAAGAAAGTTACCTGTAAAGAGAGAGGAACATTTCCACTACTGACAGAGAGGGACATTTAAGCTGTGTGATGACATTTTGTGAGTAAGCCTCCTGAACGTGGTCCTTCGACAGAATAATGATATAATAACCGGTAACGTATTAATTCAAACTCTGTACTTAATCAATGATTATGGCTAGAAATATTGTATATATGTAATATTATGGCTAGAAATATTGTATATATGTAATAAAACTTAATATGTATACTATTTTGATTTCCTGGCATTCTGTCCAGTGCGGATAGTGACTGAAGGTATTTGGTAAGCCTTTTTAAATAGTAATACATTAATTGGCGTAGTCGGCAGGATTTCTCTAAAGAAAACCTGAGCGCTCTTGTGATACAGGAATGTTCAGGAAGAGAGAGAAATCCTCAGGGGAACCTATAGAGGTGCCCAGCTGGACCGAGGCACCGTATAATTTAATAGCACAAGAACTAGCCAATAATCATGGATTAGCAGAGTCATGGGAAAAGGTTCTGGAAAGGGCAGAACCACTTGATCTTGTACAAGTTTAAAAAATTGCCCCGATAAATCGGGTGATGCAGAGAAATAGAAATGCCCCGATGGATCGGGTGATGTGGTTGCTCTGGGTTCTGGGAAGTGCAGAACCAATTGTTCTTGTACAAGTTTAGAAAAAAAAAGTTGCCCCGATGGATCGGGTGATGTAGTTTAGAGAAATAATAGTTGCCCCGATAAATCAGGTGATGTGGTTGCTCTGGGTTCTGGGAAGTGCAGAACCAATTGTTCTTGTACAAGTTTAGAAAAAAAAAGTTGCCCCGATGGATCGGGTGATGTAGTTTAGAGAAATAATAGTTGCCCCGATAAATCAGGTGATGTGGTTGCTCTGGGTTCTGGGAAGTGCAGAACCAATTGTTCTTGTACAAGTTTAGAAAAAAAAAAGTTGCCCCGATGGATCGGGTGATGTAGTTTAGAGAAATAATAGTTGCCCCGATAAATCAGGTGATGTGGTTGCTCTGGGTTCTGGGAAGTGCAGAACCAATTGTTCTTGTACAAGTTTAGAAAAAAAAAAAAAGTTGCCCCGATGGATCGGGTGATGTAGTTTAGAGAAATAATAGTTGCCCCGATAAATCAGGTGATGTGGTTGCTCTGGGTTCTGGGAAGTGCAGAACCAATTGTTCTTGTACAAGTTTAGAAAAAAAAAAAAGTTGCCCCGATGGATCGGGTGATGTAGTTTAGAGAAATAATAGTTGCCCCGATAAATCAGGTGATGTGGTTGCTCTGGGTTCTGGGAAGTGCAGAACCAATTGTTCTTGTACAAGTTTAGAAAAAAAAAAAGTTGCCCCGATGGATCGGGTGATGTAGTTTAGAGAAATAATAGTTGCCCCGATAAATCAGGTGATGTGGTTGCTCTGGGTTCTGGGAAGTGCAGAACCAATTGTTCTTGTACAAGTTTAGAAAAAAAAAGTTGCCCCGATGGATCGGGTGATGTAGTTTAGAGAAATAATAGTTGCCCCGATAAATCAGGTGATGTGGTTGCTCTGGGTTCTGGGAAGTGCAGAACCAATTGTTCTTGTACAAATTTAGAAAAAAAAAGTTGCCCCGATGGATCGGGTGATGTAGTTTAGAGAAATAATAGTTGCCCCGATAAATCAGGTGATGTGGTTGCTCTGGGTTCTGGGAAGTGCAGAATCAATTGTTCTTGTACAAGCTTTATGAAAATGCCCCGATGAATCAGGTGATGTGGTTTAGAAAGATGCCCCGATTTATCGGGTGATGTAGTTGGCTCGAAGGAGCTGAGTATTAGCAGTTCATATTGCTGCCACAAAATATAAGAGGGGGCGCGGTCGAGTAAATAGGATGTTGAAGTAAAAGTTCCTTTGTTTGAAAGAGCGAACTGCAAAGGGAGGGATTTTCACCCCCACCTTTTTCCTCCTTCGATACTAAGTTTCTCCTTTGTTCACTAGGCAGAGGGGAGGGGGAAGGGGAGAAAAAGGAGAGAGACAGCATGGGGTCTGTCTGCAATTCTACGCATGTTGCAAAAACAGGGATCGATATTTAAAATATGCTTAACTGTGGGGTAAAGAATTGTGGCAAGACATAGAAAAAATTGTACAGGAGACAATAGTGTCAGTATTTCATGTAGATGCACATATGCCTGTTGATTCAATGGAACGATTGTTTAATTCCCAAGCAGATGCCACAGCTACCATTTCTGTAACAACTACTAAATTCCTAAGGTGGAAGAATGGTTGGAAGGTACAGCCATTTAGACACATCAGAAAAGTGGACATCTTGGAGAAAAAGCTACTTACAGGTGGGCTCAGGAACGAGGGATTCCTTTGATCTAACATGTGATCAGAAAATGTCCGGTGTGTCAACATATCAAGAACGGGAAGTACCACATAAGGTAATGGGGCACGGGGCGATTTGCCAGCCCAGATTTGGCAAATGGGTTTCATAGGACCGTTACCCGAAAGTCATAAATGTAAATATATGTGTACTGCTGTAGATTATTATTAGCATTCCCTTGTGCTTCTGCGTCACAATGGAGCACTCTAAGGACTTTAAACATGATTATTCAGTATTATGGTATGCCCTTACAAATACAAACTGATAATGGATCACATTTTATGGGAGGGCAGATAAAAGAATATGCTAAGGAAAATAATATTGAATGGGTATATCACATGCCCTATTATCCCCAGGCAGCGGGATTAATTGAAGATGAATGGACTTTTGAAAGAGGCCCTTAAAAAACTAACTACAGATGACAAATATGGGCAGTGGAGGGATAATGTAACCCCCAATTTGACGATTGGGAAACTGTCCATAGCCAAAATCTGGATTAGCAATCCTAAAGGACCTCCGGAACCAGCGGAGGTGATTGCAATCGGGAAAGATAAGGCTCTCCTTGTAATGAAACCGGGAGTGGAAAAATGAGAATATGTCCCTCAGGAGAAATGTTATTTGAGAGAGTAATAATGTTTTTTGAAACTTGCAGATATACGTGTGCCTTGGAATCCTTGGAATATGGTATGGGGTAAGAGGCGCTGCCCCCGGGCGACGTATTACAATTAAAGAAGGGGTCGTTACGTCATGGAGATGGAAGCATTCTTCAATGAATCGGAAGCAAGATAACTTCACTTACAGCGCTAACTCCAGATGTATCATTGCAAATGTGACAACAAGAGACAGATTAAAAGCAATGAACACACTAGAAATGAGCAGATATGGAGGACCGTGTTTAATACAATGTAATGATACTCATGTGTAAATATGTAGTGTTACCCCTCATACTAGGGGAACCTCAGAAGCAATTTTTCTGGGCACTTAAATTTAATTTTAACATTTTGTGACTCCACATTGCAAGGGCGAATTTGTAAATTACAATCAATAATATATGATGTGTGTGAATGGACTATATTATTGAAATAGCACCACGCGTAATATGTGTGGTGACTAATGAGCCAATAATTCCAAAAAATGATAGTACCCTTTGCAGGATGCTTACACAATATGTCAACACTTCTTTGGCAGAATCAAACTTATGTTTGAACACCTGATATAGGATAAATCAGTCCATAAGGAATTTGAACAAAAGCATCACTAGATTAGTAATTATACTAACCATAATAGTACTTGTTCTGTCCTTGTGGAATTGTTATGTGGTTTATGGACTATGCTGTAAACCAACTCGGACCACGATGGTATCCTATGGCAGTATCACTCAATAAGGACCGAATGTGACACGTATGTGAAACGTATGGTATGAAAGAATTATTAATATTGAGTGACACTGCCTAGGATCCATGATAGCTATTACAGGGAAACACAAGTACTATGAGAACGAGCAAGGACTTTTCAGCACCTATTGAGCAAGTCATTGTCAGCTCAGGCAGGCTAAGGGATGGGAAATTAGCTCACGAGGCAGGCTAGGAGTTTTGTTAACTCAATCCACAAGCATTCAGTTAACTTAATCCATAAGAGGGGGGATGTGTAGTCAGATTGGTATTAACACATACTAATTGGTAAACATCCTCCCGACATTGGGATGGGAAATTAGTTCACGAGGCAGGCTAGGAGTATATTGATTGGTAAACATCACCCCGGCATTCAGCTAGCTCAATCCACAAGGATAGGGGGATAAATACTGCTTCCCCTAGAAAGAAAGTTACCTGTAAAGAGAGAGGAACATTTCCACTACTGACAGAGAGGGACATTTAAGCTGTGTGATGACATTTTGTGAGTAAGCCTCCTGAACGTGGTCCTTCGACAGAATAATGATATAATAACCGGTAACGTATTAATTCAAACTCTGTACTTAATCAATGATTATGGCTAGAAATATTGTATATATGTAATATTATGGCTAGAAATATTGTATATATGTAATAAAACTTAATATGTATACTATTTTGATTTCCTGGCATTCTGTCCAGTGCGGATAGTGACTGAAGGTATTTGGTAAGCCTTTTTAAATAGTAATACAGCGGCCACCACCAGCAAGCAGCTAGCCGTCACCACTTGAGTGATCCATTTATGATGGTGTTTCAGCAATCCAGGAGGGGCAACATTTAACAAACAGCATTCGATTGATTTATCCACTTGGATGCCCAATACTTCAGAAATGAAGCCCATTACCTGCTCCCAAAACATTTTAGCCTTGGGGCAGGATCACCAAATATGGAGGAAGGAACCTTGCACCCCACATGCTCTTCAAAATTGATCTGAACTCATGCCAAATATAGCTTTCAAGCACACTAGGATATAATACCACTGGTAGCAGAAAGAGAACAAATAAAGCAATTTAGGGAGTACTACCATTTTGATGGCATGGACCCTACCCAACCAAGAAATAGTAAGATGTTTCCATCATTCCAACTTCTCAACAATTTGCCTTATTATAATGGAAAAATTCACTTTCTATAGGCCTGAGAGTCTTGGTAAGATTGACTCCCAAATAACGCAGTGAGCAGAGATAGGAAAAAGAGGTCTTTAGATTCTCCCTTTCAGAGTCTATGAGAGAAAGCTCCAAAATCTCCGATTTGGTTGCATTGACTTTAAATCCTGATATACTCCCATATAGGTCCATAAGCATGGAGGAGCATAATAAAAAAAATATGTCTAAGTCAGTTTTGAGCCTAAGTTGGACATGTCCAAAGTCCATTTTTGAGAAATACGTCCAAAATACTCATTTTTATTTATTTTTTTTGAGAATCGTCTACTTGTACGTCCAGCTGTTTGATCGTCCAGATTGCTAAGTCATATATCTTTATATCCCATTCTCGTCCAAAAATTCATCCAAGTCAAAAACACCTAGAACAAGACCTTTTGAACGTGGGAGGGGCCAGCAAAGTGATGGACTGGCCACCCAGACATGGCAACAGAGGAGTGGGGCACCTTACAGGGCACTGCTGCAAACTTCACAAAAAAAGTACCACATAAACATTGCACCACAACTCCCTTATAGGTCATGGTGAGCCCCCAGAAAACACCCCCAAAACCTACTATATCCACCTGTCTACCACCCCTATAGCCTTTATGGCTGCTGGTGCCACCTATATGGCAGTACAATAGGGTTATGGTGGATGCACGTTTCACCATGAATGCAGTCCTTAGGTGGCTTATGGGCCTGGGTCCTCCTCTCTGTGGCTCACTAGCCCACACCCCAAACTACTTAAGACACCTCTGTGCAGCTCTACTAGGCTTTCCTATGCCAGGTGCTGATGTTCTGGAGGCAGGTATGTACATTTTTATTCCGATTTTTATGGTGGCAGTGGGGGGTCAGTGATCACTGAGGGAGTGTGTGGGGGTCTGTACTGTGTCTGCAGTGGTTATCTGATCACTTTGGATACCTTCTGTGCATTTAGACCTGTTTTTAGATCACCTAAGTCACTATGTATAAGTTCCGTCTAGGCAGCCTCCTTAAACTTACGATTATACTTGCAGTACGACTACATCTAGTCAGCCCACATCCCGCCCAAATCCAGTCCTCACTACTCCACCTAAAATGCCCCTTTCAGCTCTGGGCATACAGCGGCACTGAAAAGGCCTAAGCTGTTTTTAAGATACATCTAAAAACCCGTTTTGATTATCGCCACTTGTACGACCTGTCTTTAAGGTCGTCCAAGTGCTGATTTGGGCAGGATTTTTTATGTATTTATATTTCGATTATGAGCCCCTTAGTTACTTCCGGTAAGAATTTGCAGGGGGTTGACAGAGTAAATAGGATATCATCGCAAACAATAGGTTTTTTTGCTCCACTTTTCCACCTCTCAGATCCTGGATTGTTGGATTCTGACACACCGATTGGGCCAGGGATTCCATCACCAGAGCAAAAAGCACCGGGGAGAGGGCAGAACTCTCTCTCATCCTGCGACCCAATTGGAAGCTTTCTGAGTATTTATTTTCAAAACAGGCCAAAGGCGCTCATGATTAATGACCTTGTCTTCAAATTCATTTAAGCACTGCCACATATCATCCATCGTCCTATGTAAGCCAGCAATATCAACTTTAAAGGTCGTTTTTCAGTAAGGACAAGGAAGATTTTAAATCCTGCATCCAGTGGTTCAAATCCTCCTTGCTGGCCAAATTTAATTCTAAATCTGGGGACACACAGGATGCACTCTCAGCTGCTGAGAAATTTTGCTGTACATTGCATTCTGACCCCGCTGCCATCTTGTTCGCTTCGGAGTCGAGGGGTCCGTCGGAGTGAAACATAGAAATTTGAAAATCTGGTTGTCATTTCTTGCCCACCATGCGCTAGGCTTCAGCAAGGAGCAAAATTACCATTAAGGTAAGCAAGAACAAAAGGCTATGGGTTTGCAATAACTTCAAATTAGAACGGGTCAAAATGGAGCTTGAGGCTTACCTGACCATGCTGCTCGGTGATGTCACCGGAAGTGCTCAACTTTTTTAATTGTTTTTTTTTTTTAATGACACTTTCAATTAACAGCACTGGTTAAGAATATTGAGTTGCTGATCTAGGTGTCTAACTGCAAACTGTCAACATGGAATTCTAAAACTCCATCATATCACAGGGTTTTGTTTTTTTTTCAAATGCCACAAAGCTGAATAAAGGAGTGATAAAGTACACCTTACCACAGCTGGAGGAGGGAAGAGAGAGGTACAGGAGAAGAAAGGGAAGAGACTCAGTGGGCTCTGAGTAAACCCCAGAAACAGCATCCAAGCTGACTTCTCCATGGTCGCTCAGCTTTCAGTGTTGAAGACATCCTGTCTAGCTGCACCTCAATCCCAGTAAAACCCTGCCTATTTAAAGGGGGGGGGGGAGTAGAGCTAAATTGGGTCATGAACCTGGATCCCCTGGTTTACAGTCCACTGTGTTGACTAGTAGGCCACTCATCAGATCTATTTTCTGTTTTGTTAAGAATACCTATAATATCTGATGCTGTCAGAGTCAGGTATTACTTTCTGGTTTCACTTTCAGGGGAGAGGGAGGGATACAGCAACCACTGTGAACTTCATGAGGGATCATGCTTTAATCTCTCCAGTAGTCATCTGCTCAATTAGAGCACCTTGTAACCCGGATGTGATTGAAACAGGTCTAATAAAAGTGTTCTTTTTAGACTTAAACATTTCTTCCCATTTGATTACTGCTATTGAATATCCTAATTTTGGACCCTCCCTAGCCCCATTGAAAACAGAACCACAACACACACACCCTAGTTATTTAGACAAACTATTTAGGACATCCAAATTTTAATGTTGAAAAATCATAATTTGCATGTTTTTGGCAGAAGGCCTTTTTTGTGTCCATTTTGAGATGTCCATTTGCTATGAAAATGAGCCCATAGCATCAGCAAAATAAATTTGGGTCTCCATGGTTTCCAAGACTTTCCATGGTTATGATGTATGCACTGTGGTTAGTACGGGCTTATAAAATCACAATGAAGGCATTTACAGGGATATTCTATAACCAGCACCTAAACTTAGGCGTTGGTAGGTACCCTGCCAATGACTAAGTTAATTGAAAAAATACTGTCAGAAATGGAAAAAACAAACAAACAGCAGTATTGAAGCACCTACCAACATCTAAATAAAAGGTGGCTGGCATCATGGCTATGTAGTCTCTTTAGGCCGTGGAACCCAAAGTAGGCATAGCCAATGCCGGAAAAGGCATTAGATGGGCTAAAGCAGCTACCTAGCCATGATTATGGCAAGATAGGCAGCTGAAATATAGGCCTGGAAAACCTTGGCCTACATTTCAGCTGCCTATGTATTCTGCCATGGGATCCTAAAATCAGGCTGCAGCAGCCATAAACGGATCATGGCACTCCCTCCTCTCCTGCCTGTAGGTCCCCTGAGCTCATGACCTGCCCCAACTGCCGATACTCTCAAACTCCCCCAAGCCCCCCATACCTTTTGCTGTAAGGCCAGTTGGAGGGGTGACCACCCTCTGGCCTGAAGGCCCACCTCTTCACAATGGCAGGCTGGGTTCTAGTTTCAGGATCCCTCGGCGAAGATAGGTGGCTAAAATGTAGGCTGGGATTTTCTGGCCTATATTTCAGCTGCCTATCTTTGCATGAATCGGGCGCGATTCTCTAACTGGCACTGTAGTGTGTGACTGACACGCAATCAGCGGTCACGTATTAAGGCAGCTGACATAGCAATCGGTTAGAGAATCCGGGTGAAAATGTCAAAAGCACAATAAACAAAGCCTAGCAACCATTCAAACACAATAAAAATCTAAGCTTAAAAAAAAAAAAAAAAAAATCAGTGCTCAAATTATTCAGAGACCAACAATTTCACCATCTTTTCTTCAAACTGAATAGACAAATACTCATACCCCTCCTTTTCCTCTGGAAATGCTAAATTTATAAAGGTAGAGAGCAATTATTTTCCCCACATCAAACAATCCATATTGAAGAATATTACAAAAAAAAAAAAAAAAAAGTCCCACCCATGGACTCCAATAATTCATCCTTAAGAAAGTCACAGTAAGATCACTGGAATGTCAAAGAATGAATTTATATCTTGGAAAGTACAGTAGCTAGCCTCTTCAAACTTTCATTTCCTATAAATCACCAATGAGCATGAAAAGTCACAGCCATGCAAAATAATTTGCTCATAAACGAAAGGTAAACTATCCAATTTTGTTTGGGATCCAAAATGACCTCTGTGGTAGTTCCATTGTTAATTTGCACTTTGCTGTAGGCCACACGGAGCAGCTCCTCAACCCTCATCCAGACACTGGGAGAACTGCTGTTTTTGCTTCTTTTTTTAAGTAAACAAAATACCATCTGAACAGGAGTCTGGATCCTAACTAAGATGGCCATACGCTGGATTCTAACACTGGCTTTGAGTTCTGTTTGATATGGTCAAATAGAAAAGACAAGTTAAAACTTACCCTCCCAGCTCCTGGCGTTAAACCAGTAATCTTTATTTAATTTTCTGGGGTTCAATTTGATTTATTAAAAAACTTCATTAATTGCCTTTCCTTAAAAATATAAAGTGATGTACATATTCAATAAAATAATTAGTACACATTCAGTAAAAATAATTAAACACCAAATGTAAAAGCAAAAGAAGGAAATAAGGACAAGAGGATAGGGAAAGGATTCTCCGTGCGCCAACAGAGAATTGAGTTTGAAATACAGCTGCCATCGCACTTGAAGCTGAGACTGCAGATTTATTTGGATTTCATCTGCCACTCCTGTTTCCAAGTCATTGCACCTGTGCTATAGTGTAGCTTACCACTTTATTTTCAAACCAGTGCCTCATGTTGTAAATTTAAAGCAGCATTAAAAAATTCTCCCCTCTCTGGACGGAGCATGAAGGGGACCTTAACATTCTCCCCACTAGCTGGTGTTATAAGAGCACACCATAATTTTTCCATCCTTGGCCCATTACCTACACAACTGGTGTTTTGTGTTATCATGTGCTATTATGGTAGCAAACCTTAGACTGTAAGCCCTCTGAAGACAGGAAAATACCATAGCTGAATGTAACTGGCCTTGAGTTACACTGAATAGACATGGGCTAAATACATAATAAAGTTGGGTTAGGCACTCAGTAAGAGGCCTTTCATTTATCAGTGCACTGAGTTGTAGATCACACAGTCTGTCTACCAGTTGCTATTATCTGAAAAAATGTGGTTGATTTAAAAAAAACAGACCTAATTAAAATATACAGAAGAAAAGAATCTGATGTCTGACTGCTCCACTAACTCCCTGACATGTATCTTGAATTCTAGCTATTGCACAAATTCATTGTTTGCTAGTGCTGAAGAAGTTAATTAATTCACCCAAATTTTCTCCCACATAATACAAAGTATGCTGTGGATTACATTAATTATTTCAGAAGATGGACGAATTTAACCTTGTATTTAGTATCTGACCCGGTAAATTACATCATGTCTTGTTTCCGTGTGATACAGTGTTTGGGAACTCTTGTCTACTGACCCAATCCTCTACTTTTCTCAACAGTGCAATTACATGGTTCATACTCATTTACAGAGTTACTTTCTTCGTTTAAATAGTACGATCATCTGCATACAAAGGCAGATTAACTTTCTAATCAAAACATTCTGGGTGATCATTAAGCATGACATTAACCATGTTAGGCTAATTACATTCCCCCAAAGATTTACTTTCAAAACATACTGTAAAAAGCTGCTGAAAATCCTTCCACCAGTATATGGTGCTTAAACCTCTTACCACACAAAAAAAGAGACTACTATTTTTAGAATCACTGCAAAATTAGCTATTTATTGTACAGAATATTTATATTAACTAGTATTTGGGGTGGGAGGACAAAATAAAAGTTTCCCCCTTCTATAATGTAAAATTATTTTTTCTTCAGAGTATACAATAAATTGTCTTGGTGAATTAAAAGGAGAGATTTTGAAGTGGAAGTGTGTTTTTAAAGAGAAACTCTCCATAGAGACTGCATTTGAAAATGTGGAGGCTAGCCATACTATGGGGACAACCGTGCCCACAGATATGTGACTGCTTTGTACAAAGACCTATGAATTTGCATCTAGCTGCACAAAACATCTAGCTGAACCATTTGGGGGGGAAAAAAAGAGAAATTTTGCGGTTCGAAAATGAACATTTACTCCCTCTGATTTTTAGACGTTTTTCTCCAAACTTTCAAGTAGGACTCAAGACATCCTATCAAAAATGCCCCTCTGTGGATTTTATAACATTTGAAGGCAAAAGGCACCTTGAAACACCCTTGGTGTGATTGTAGAATTATCATTTCGTTATGTGAGGGTGTCTGGGCTAAAATTTTTCAATGGACAAGAGAATAGTGGGCTTATAATCCAGATAGGTATTTGTTTGGCTTTCTGCTTGCAGAGGTCAAAAGCAAGCAGGTACATACTCTAGTCTCAACACTTATTTTAGCCACAAAGATGGCAATAGCTCCAACTGGAAGCAGCCTAACCATTTCTGATTGGATAACCACCTGCAAAAAACTTCAATTGTATAAGATCATCACTTGCAGTCTTTGAGGAAATAGTATGGTATTAAGGGGGTACCCATTCTGTGCTATAAGAAAGGTATCATCACTGGCCTTTGACCTAAGGGCCGCCGCGTGAGCGGACTGCTGGTCAAGATGGACCACTGGTCTGACCCAGCAGCGGCAATTCTTATGTTCTTATTAATCAGTGCTGCTCAAGATTCCCATCATCACGTCTGAGACACCCCACTCCTACCCTGGACAGCTTAGAATTGATGTGATATTATTATTATTTGTTCTTAATGTGGCAAGTCAATTCTTAAAGAAGGTACAAAAAGGGGTTCTGTGAAAAATAACCAAAGCAAGCAGTATAAGCCTTATTCTACTTAAAAGGCAAAAGAACACAGCCCTTAATCTGAGAAGAGCTGACCAGTATAGCAGCTTCTTTAACTGATCTAGACTCCTATCCTGAACAAGTTTCCCAAGAGAAGGAGACCTGGGAGGATTCAATGCCCAATAGGGGTAAAAGTACTTTCAAACAAAAGCTAAACATTGTTAGGACACAGTCCAGAGAACAGGGACTGTCCTCTTTAAATTCACACTTGCTCAGGTTAATTAATGATCAAGAAAGAACCAGAGAGCTGAATCTGTGCCTCTCCCACGTAGGTTTAGGCATGGCACTTTGAGACAAAGTCAGGTAGAGGAGTGCAAACTGCAGTCTGAGGGAGTTGGTGAAGCAGAGGAAACAGTCCCATTGCTGAGTTCTCCAGATCCTAAACAAGGTAATGCAAAAGAAATGCTGGGTTGGGAGGAGACTATGCAGCCAAACCAGCCAGAGGGACAAGAGGAGCCCAAGGACATTACAGTACAACCTGTTTGTGAGGACATGGATGTAAGTTGATTTTGTTTTTTCCTTTCTTTGGTAGCTGGCAACAGCCATGTGTTTTGGTGGAAAGAACTGTGTATTTTGCTGGATGGCCTGGAAACTGAAAGCAAGAAGGAATATTAGATTTTGAAGACACCTGGAGAGGGAGGTTCCCAGCACAAAATGGACTATTTTTGAGGTGGTTTATTTTTTTTAAGTACAGGGTTCTGCAAGGACTGCTTTATTGTAACAATGCTAAACAGAAAGAAACTGCCTGTGCTGTTTGTGAAACTTTGGTATTTTTTTCTTCTGGGGTTTTTCTACAGGTCATTTATTGCTTGTGTGGAGATTGTCTTGGGGAGAATCCACTATTCACCCAAGGGTTTGGGGATTGTGGGTGCTTGAAAAGCCAATTCATTTAGTGGATTTGGTGGATTTAGTGGAGTTGGTGGTGAGCCTGACTGTGACCAAACAGGCTATGTATGGACTACAAGAGAGTTATTTGGACTGTGTGTAATGCTATATGAAGGCATGATTTTATTCTTTCTTTTGTTTTGAAGAATGGCATAAGAACATAATTGCCACTGCTGGGTCAGACCAATGGTCCATCCTGCCCAGCAGTCCGCTCACGCGCCAGCCCCAAGGCCAAGATCAGTGCTCCAAATGAGTCCAGTCTCACCAGTTTAACATGAACTTGTCCAACTTTGTCTTGAAACCTTGGAGGGTGTTTTCCCCTCTAACAGACTCTGGAAGAGTGTTCCAGTTTTCTACCACTTTCTGGGTGAAGAAGAATTTCCTTACGTTTGTACAGAATCTATCCCCTTTCAACTTTAGAGAGTGCCCTCTTATTCTCCCTACCTTGGAGAGGGTGAACAGTCTGTCTTTCTCTACTAGTAGTACCGTATCCTTCATGTATGGCGACCAGTGCTGGATGCAGTACTCCAGGTGAGGGCGCACAATGGCCCGGTACAGCGGCATGATAACCTTCTCTGATCTGTTTGTGATCCCCTTCTTGATCATTCCTATCATTCTGTTCGCCCTTTTCACCGCCACAGTGAATTGTGTAGATGACTTCATCGACTTGTCGATCAGAACTCCCAAGCCCCTTTCCTGGGAGATCTCTCCAATTATCGCCCCAGACATCTTGTATTCATGCATGAGATTTTTGTTCCGACATGCATCACTTTGCACTTATCCACATTGAACCTCATCTGTCATGTCGGTGCCCATTTCTTGAGCTTGATTATGTCACGTTGCAGATCTTTGCAATCCCCCTGTCTTCACTACTCTGTATAACTTTGTTTCGTCCGCAAATTTAATCATCTCATTCGTCATACCAATGTCCAGATCGTTTATAAAGATGTTGAAGAGCATAGGTCCAAGCACCGAGCCCTGCGGCACCCCACTGGTGATGCTCTTCCAGTCTGAGAATTGTCCAATTACCCCCACTCTCTGTTTCCTATGCTCTAGCCAGTTTCTGAATAAAAGGTATAGCAGGAGATGTGCTGACCTGGCAGCCAGAGAAACTGCATTGAGGCCTCAGAAGCAGGTGAACTGTTTGCTTATCTTTTGTTTTATTTTTGCTGCTTCAACCTATGTAGAGAAAAGACCTGTGAACTATGACACCATTGCATACAGGAAACTGGGGAGAGCTAAGAAGGTGGACTTGATCTGAGTTTTTGATATTTTAATGTTTGCAAGGTTACTGAGGACAGAATAAAAGACTGACTCATCTTACCTGTGGCCAAGTTGGGGTTTTTTTGTTTGTTTTTTAACATTGTGTTAAGGTAATCACTAGGACAGGGCTTTCCCTTGTAGAAAGCACGCCAGAACTGTTAATAGCTTCAAGTGAGGTTGCCCGTCTATAGACCAGGACCCACTGTGCGACAATATAGTGGGAACAAACTACTGATATCTGTCGCAAGTTATGGCAATTACCGGCCACTTAGAATGTTGAGGTCTGAGAGTGCAATGCACCCGTCGATAATGGATTTCTCAAAGATACACTATGAGAATACGAGAGCTTCTGCTTTCTCCATCATAGGAGTAACTCTGTAGAACAAGTTAACTGGACCACAAAGAGCTCTCACTGATATTCAGAAGTTTAAGACTACACTCTTTATAGAAGCATTGTAATGAATGATGATTCTTGTTTTCTCTGGGTCTGGATTGCTATATAGCAGAATACTGTGGTTAAATTGTTCTTTTTGAGGGATTTGAAATGTATATTGACTGGATAAACTCAGTTTTTTGTATGTGCTATTTATTTTATGAATGTTGCTATTTGTAAGCCGCCTAGTAATGGGCGGTTGAGAAATTTGTTAAATAAATACTGTAGACATCCAAATGGAATATGATCCAACAAGCTCTTTATTTTAGAAATATGTAAACAGGACTCAGCATATGCTGTGTTTTAGCTAACGCATTCATCACGAGTCCAATCAAGGTCAATATAGCCACATTGCTTTCAAAAGTAGAAAAACAGCTATGTGCCAATATTATGCTCTATTGCGTCAAAATCAAACATATATGCCATCGACTCAAAATATCCAAGATACTGAGGTAAATTCTAAATATGGCGCTTTTGAGTTGTGTATGCAAATTTGGGTGCACGCCCAATTTGTACACACAGCTTAATTGAATGAGCCAACTATCAAGCAATTATTAGTGTTAATTTCATTTAATTAAAAGTTATGCATGTAAACTTAGGCACGGGGTCCATGCCTACATTTTACACACAAGTGCAAACGGGGGTATGGAAATGGGAGGTGGTGGTTCCTAGAATTTATTCATGCAACTATATAATAAGGGGGTTCCTTGCCTAATATAGATGTGAGCATTCACATCATTTTTCAGTTGGTGAAAATTCCCAGGCATATGTGCTATTCTATAAACCGCACCCAAATCTAAGCACCATTTATAGAACATCATTGAGTGATTTTTTTGCACCAAATTTTTTAGGCATCATATATAACATTTATCCCATTATGTGGATCAATTAATTCAAAGTTGATCAGGAACAAATTTTTTGACAATCTTCTCTAAGAAAGGCAAAGAAGAGATTGGATAAAGGCAAGTCGGTTGATGTAGTGTATCTAGATTTCCAGAAAGCTTTTCACAAAGTTCCTCATGAGAGGTTCCTGAGAAAATTAAAGATAAGAGCTATGCGATGGGAGGCAATGTTCAATTGTGGATTAAGAATTGGTTATTGGACAGAAAAGGTAGGGGTAAATGGCCATTTTTCTCAATGGAGGAGGGTAAACAATGGTGTGCCATAGGGATCTGTACTGGTACTGATGCTATTTAACTTATTTATAAGTGATCTGGAAATTGGAACTACAAGTGAGGTGATTAAATTTTCAGATGACACTAAACTGTTCAAAGTTGTTAAATCATATGCAGACTGAAAAACTGCAGGATGACCTTAGGAAATTGGAAGACTGGGTGTCCAAATAGCAGATGAAATCTAATGTGGACAAATGCAAAGTGACGCACACTAGGAAGAATAATCCAAATTTTAGTTACCGGATGCTAAGGTCCACCTTGGGAGGTCAGCACTCAAGAAAAAGATCTGGGTGTCATCGTGGACAATATGCTGAAACCTTCCACCCAATGTGTGGCAGCGGCCAAGAAAGCAAACAAGATGATAGGAATTATTAGAAAAGGGATGGTAAACAAGACTGAGAAAGTTATAATGCTTCTGTATTGCTCAATGGCGAGTATTGCATTCAGTTCTGGTCTCCTTATCTCAAAAAAAGATATAGCGGCACTAGAAAAGGTTCACAGAAGAGCAACCAAGATGATAAAGGGGATGGAGCTCCTCTCGTATGAGGAAAGACTAAAAAGGTTAGGGCTCTTCAGCTTGGAAAAGACGGCTGAGGGGAGATACAATTTAATTCTACAAAATCCTGAGGGGAGTAGAACGGGTACAAGTGGATCCATTTTTCACTCTGTCAAAAATTACAAACACTAGGGGGCACTCTATGAAGTTACAAAGTAATACTTTTAAAACCAATAGGAGGAAATATTTTTTCACTCAGAGAATAGTTAAGCTCTGGAATGTGTTCCTAGAGGATGTGGTAAGAGCAGTTAATGTAGCTGGTTTTAAAAAAGTTTGGACAAGTTCCTGGAGGAAAAAGTTCATAAACTACTGTTGAGACAGACATGGGAGAAGCCACTACTTGCCCTGGATCATTGGCATGGAATGCTTCTACTATTTGGGTTTTGGCCAGGTACTTGTGACTAGGATTGGCCTCTGTGAAGACAGGATACTGGGCTAGATGGACCATTGGTCTGATTCAGTAAGACTATTCTTATGTTCTTAAACAAAAAAGTCTCCAAATCCAGACTAATCCCAAGGCATAAGACAGATGAAGCCCACTTACAGGGCAGGGTTTCAGGACTAAGAAACATCTTCAAGCAAGAAGATTATCAAGGTAAGAACCTAATTTTTCTTTCTAGTGCAATGTGTCTAGAAGTCCTGAAAGCTGGGGATATACTAAAACATTCCCCTGTGTCTAGGATGGGCCCACTGAGCCTGCCTTCAAAACAGAGGACCTGAAAGCGGTATCTTTCCTGGGTGCTATGTCTTCTCTATAGAATCTAGTAAAGGTATGAAGGGTAGATCATGTAGCTGCCCTACAGATTTCCTTAGGCAAAAATGCCCAAGTCTTCACACATAAGGTAGCAACTCCTCTGGTGGAGTGCGCTTTCAATGTGATCAGCGGCTGCTTACTGAAGCCCACATAAGCAGAGGTAATGGCTATTTTAATCTATCTCAAAATCAAGGCTTTAGACGCCGGCCTCCCTTTCTTAGTGTGACTGGGCAGAAGAAAAAGATGATCCGATACTCAAAACTCATTACGTTGAGGTACCAAAGAAGCACTCACTTGACATCCAGCATATGTAAAGCTTTATCCTTTTTTTTAAACACCATATGGTGAAAAGTGGGCAAACAAACTTCCTGACTGACTTGGAAGACAGAGTAGTCATTGGTAAGAAAGGGAGGAACCATGTATAAGGAAAGCCCTGCTTCCTTAATCTTAAGGAACAGAGCTTGTAACTAGGAGACTTGTCTTGCTGAAGTAATCGCCACCAGAAACATCATCTTGACCATAAGATCCAGAAAGGAAGCTTCTAGTAAGAGTTCATCCGGAGCTCTACTGAGACTTTGCAATATGGTATTAACATTCCAGGATGGGATTGGGAGACACACTGGAGAGCACAACCAAAAAGCCCCTTTAATGAACTGAGGGACATCTGGGTGAGAGGACAAAAGACCCTCTTTCCTCCCAAGCTTGGAAACAGGAAAGGCCCACAATCTGCACTTTCAGCGATCCATCGCCCAATAGACCCTTCTGGAGATCCTCTTGCAAAAAGTCCAGGACTACCGAAATCAGAGCTCATAAAAGCTCTACATTATCCACAGCACACCAGTGCTGAAAGGACGTCCAGGCTTTAGCATAGGCTGCCACCATCTTCAACTACTTAGCTCTAAGCAGCATAGTGATGACCAGGTCCAGCAGCATAGTGATGACCAGAGGCTTGCTGTCTCCTGCCCCTGCTGAACCTCTGCCATGACCCCTGAAAGGAGCCCTGGGTCGCTTGGCCTCCCACATAAGGATGGAATCTTTGAGAGCCTTGAAATTGGCCACATTCTGGACCCTGACATGTCCTGGGTCTGCTGTATGGCAGGACCTTAGGGCATCAGTCTGTAACATAAGCCATCAGGTCATCCAGACCCTTGACAAATAGTATCCAACCATGAAAGGGAAGCCTGCTCAGTGTGGCTTTAGAGGCTAAACCTCCTGCCCACTGTCTGATCCAGAGCACCCACTGGGCAGCGATAGCATAGGCTGATACTTTGCTCGTGATTCTGATGATTTAATATAGAGCATCCGCTAAATAATTCACCCCAGATAGGAGCATTTGGGGGTCATCATCTTCCAAGGCCGGGAATTGACACAGTCGGGTGTGGCCAAAGCTTAAAATTGTCTCTTAAGGACTACACCACATCCACTTTACGGTCCTGAGTATCCTTTAACATCACACATCCTTCACTAGGCAAGAAGGTTTATTTGGTGACCTGCACCCCCAGTGAATCCACCTTTGGCTGCTAGAAATCTGGAGACATAGGGTAAAGCTTAGACATAGTGTTAGTCACTCATAGAGACCCCTGTGCAAACTCCCAGTGGTCTGTGACCAGCTTTGTGATATCCAGAGGTGAGGGAAAGAATGTGGTCAGAGTAACTGAGCTGCTTATAACTGAACACTGCAACAAGGAGGCTGGATGAACTTCCAGCTTCAATTCATGCAGTGAGATAGCTACAATGCCTGAGAGCACAGAGGCTTTGAACAGCCGGCACACCATGGAGTCTTCCCTATGGTCCAGGACCACTACCGCTTCTGGACTAGAGAGTTGCGCGGGGACAGAAATCCCACCTGTCCCCGCCAAAATCCCACCCGTCCCCGTGAGGAATCCCGCCCATCCCCACCCGTCCCCGCGAGGAATCCCCTCCGTCCCCACCCGTCCCCGCGAGGAATCCCCTCCGTCCCCATCTGTCCCTATAAACTTCAGAAATAGCTATTTTATTTAATTATGCTATTGAATTAAAGGCTCTGGTAGAGACCCATTTACAAATAAGCAAAGAGATTTTATTAATTTGGACATATTAATTGGGAAGAATACATTCCAGAACCTCTAATGTAAATATAAAATATAAATACTCAGCTGATGAGAACCCCCAAGCTGTCAGCTGAGGACTTCCTTTGCAGTTGGCCGGGGGTCCCTTTTGCCAAGCTTGGCAGCAGCAATAGCGTCCCTGAGTCACAGATGCTGGCACCTCAGTGGCTCATGGATGTTGCCAGCGACTGCTGTGCTTGGTGAGGGGAGTTCTGGCCCTCTTTAGAGGAGGTCCTCTGCTAGCGGTGCTTGGGGATCCCCACCAGTCACAGCAAGGGTCAGCAAGTACTTCAACACTGTAGAAATAAAACCAGAAATGCATTTCCTTTTCTTTTGAACACAATACAAAGACATCTGCTATATACATTTCCCAAAGCTAACATATTTTAGTCAATAAATTCTGTTTTTTACCTTTGTTGTCTGGAAACTTATTTTTCCATCAAGTTGGTCCTGGTTTCTTTTTTCCGCTTTCCCATCTTCTGTAAATTCTTCTGTTGCTGTCCATCGGTTCCTCCTACCGTGGTCCAGCATTTATCCCTTTCTCATCTTTCATACCTGCCCACCAGCCCCATGCCCAACATTTCTCCTTCTATCACCCCTCTCCAGCACCATGCCACATCTCTCCCTCCATTCCCTTCACCACTGTCCAACATTTCTCCCTCTTGCATCCCTTTCAATCTGTCCCATTGTTCCCTTGCCACCACATTTCTCACATTTCTTTTTCTTCCCTATCATATTCTGTACCTCCCTCCGTATGACCAAAAATTCTCCTTTCTTCCATTCGCCTTGTATACACAACCATCTCTCTTTCCCACTCACTGACACACCCACACCCAATTCTCCCTTTCTATTCCCTCCCCCATCTCAGCATCTCTTTCCCTCCCTTCCTCTCTCCCCAGTTCATGACTTCTGTGTCCAAAAATGCACTCCCTCCCACCACTTCATTTGAGTCTAGATAACAGCAGGGGTTGGAGGCAGCCTGCAGCACGCCATATGTAGCCGACCCAGAAGTCTTCCCCCGAAGTCAGAGCTGACATCGGAGGGAAGGCTTTGCATCAGTCTGGCGGCGGCTGAGGTGTCAGGTGAGAGGGGGTAGATACTGGATGTAGGAGGTGAGAGGAGACAGATTGTAGATAGAAAGGGGGAGGGATCAGACACACTGGATGAAAGGGGAAAGATAAGACAAGCTGGAATGCCTGGGGAGAGAGAAAAAGACGATGGATGTAAAGAAAAGGAGAGGGGAGGAAGACATTGAATGGAAAGGAGGAGAGGGGGAGGATACAGATGGAAGGGAGGAAAGAGAAAGATGGGGCAGACACTGAATAGAAGGGGGAGAAAGAGAAATGAAGCAGATGCTGGGCTGAAAGGGGGGAAAGATTGGCAGATGCTGGATGGAAGGGGAGAAAGAAGGGTGGATGAAGGATGGGATGACAGGGGGAAGAAAGGAGGAAGAGAGGAGACAGATCAGATGCTGGGCAGGAGACAGGGGCAGATGATGGATGGAAAGAGGGGGAGGGGCATATGCTGGATGGAAAGGAGAAAGAGAGAGAGGACATATGCTGGATGGAAATGGAGGAGAGGGAAGATGCTGGAAAGTAAGGGATCTCAGGTCAGCATCAGAATGGCCGTGCAAGTCTACATGGGTCCAAATGGTGCCACACACTGCTAGACCCCCACCCCCAGTCCATTGTGCTTTCTAGAAGCCAGTATTGTGGTGCAGCCAGGTCCCTGCTAGGTTTTCTCCCCCTATAATGGGACAGACTCTGTGCTTTTGCTGGCAGTGTGGTGAGCCAGCACGATGGCGCAAACAAGTCCCCTCCCCTCCCCTCAAGTGTCCTCCACCCAGAACAGGACCGAATCTGGGTTCCCAGTGGCTGTGCAGTGAGCCGGTGCCATGATGCAGTCCAGCCTACCGAGGTATCCCCTACTACATTCCCGGCCTTTGTATGAGGGAGGTCTGGTGCCCCAGAGAAAGGAGACCTGCAGCCATACAGCAAACAAGCAGCACGTACACAGCTGAGAGCCTTGCTTGCTGATCCCACCCTGCCATGCTGCCGGACCAATCAGCAAGCAAGGCTTTCAGCTGTGTACGTGGCTGTTTCTGCCGCGATGCCGGACTTGTCTCTCAGCTGCAAGCCTGCATCGCCTGAATTTAGGTAGGCCTGTTTTCATCCCCATGGGAGTCCCGTAGGCCAGGGGGGCATTCCCGTGGGAGTCCCCTGGGCCAGGGGGGGGATCCCTGCAGGATCCCCGCGGGACCCCCTGATCCCATTCCCATGCAGACCTCTATTCTGGACTACTTTTCTCATGCAGAGAACCAGACTCTGCGAGCAAAACTGCATCCTGGAACTATAATGGCATGGAGTCAGACTTTCTATCCTTACAATCTCTCAGACTGAAGATCGTAGTCCAGCTCTGTGTTCTTGTCTGGTCAAGGTGCATGCTAAGAGAAGATCCCCTGCGCTCTCGCTTAACACAGACGCTGAGGACCCTCAGCAATTCAACTAGGTATTTCACATTAGGCTCACAAAATCCATGGTGAAGCCTTATAATGGGGGGTCTTGACCCCAGCAAGGAATCCCTGAAGGTCCTCCTGGGCTCCGTGGCAACCAAGTATCTGCATTTTGCCAATGTACCTTCAGGGCTCTGGAAAGGGCCTCTTCCTTTAGAATTCTGACTGCTGTGAATCCCAGCCATGAAGGACTCAGGGGAGGCTGAGCCCAAGGCTTCTACCTCTCCCCCATTCACTCATGCATAAGCAGGACATGGATGCACCTTGGCTGGCCATCTAGCACAAACCTGGTATGGTATTGGGGCAGGAAGACCCGAGGGGTCCATACCTATTGATTTTAAGTAAAATTGAGGGGTTGTGAGGCAGATGGAGGCCTTAGAAAATAAGATTATTTAAAATCCAAGATGGCCATTGCCAGCACAATTGCACCAAAAACAGTCCATGGGAACTCCCCTGAAGTACAAAAAGTGCAGGGAAAGAAGTTTTAGAGGTGGGAAACCTTGGCTCTTGCTGCAGAAACCTTCAAATTTCACTTTTGGATAGAGGTAAAATACCAGATGTGGTGTATTTATATTTTGTCAAAGCCTTTGATATTGTTCCACTCAAGTGTCTAATAAATAACCTGAATGTCCTCGTTATGGGCCCCAATGTGACAGGCTGGACCAGGAACTGGTTGAGAGGAAGGCAACAGAGGGTAGTGATTAATGGAGTTAGCTCTAAGGAAAGGGATGTTACCACTGGTGTGCCTGGCCAGAAATTGCTGGAGAGCTGTCTAATAAGATTTGCCTCTTTGTAGATGATATCAAATCTGCAATAGAGTAGACACACCTGATGGTGTGGCTAACACGAAGAAGGACCTAGAGAAGTTTGAGGAATGGTCTGGAATTTGGTAGCTAAGATTTAATGCTAAGAAATGCAAGGTCATGCATTTGCGCTGCAAAAACCTGAGGGAACGATATAGTTTAGGGGGTGAATAACTTTTGTGCACGAAAGAGGGGTGGAACATGGGTGTGATAGTATGTGATTATCTTAAGGTGGCCAACCAGGTTGAAAAAGCAATGGAGAAAGCTAGAAGGATGTTTGGTGCATAGGGAGAGGAATGGACAGTAGGAAAAAGGAAGCATTGATGTCCCTATACAAGACTCTGATGAAACCTCATTTAGAATATTGTATACAGTTTTGGAGACTGCACCTGCAGAGGATGGAGTCAGTCCAGAGGAAAGCTACTATAATGGTTGGTTGCCTTCATCATAAGGCATATGGAGACAGACTTAATGATCTCAATATGTATACTTTGGAGGAAAGGCAGGAGAAGGAAGATAGGATAGAGACGTTTAAATACCTACATAGCATAAATGTGCATAAGGTGAGTCTCTTTCAATTGAAAGGAAACTCTAGAATGAGAGGACATAGAAAGAAGAAAGGGGATAGATTTAGAAGTAAACTCAGAAAATATTTTCACGGAATTCAAGAAAGCTTGTGATAAGTATGTTGGATCTCTAAAGGAGAGAAGAGGATAGTACAAGTATATGACATGGTTAGGCAGACTGGATAAGCCTTATCGTCTTCATCTGCTTTAATTTTCTCTGTTTCTATGTGTTAATTGCCAATTATTGGCACCGACTAGACTGGTTCTTAAGTTGTATATGCAAATCGGTTATACACACCAATTTGTGCACACAACCTAAGATGCCATATATAGAATTTGGGGGATAGTGCTTAAATGCATAAATTTGTGAGACATCTATTTAGTCAAATAGCAGGAGACAACTATAGATTCTGTAAAACCTAGAAACAGTTACTTATCTCATGGCTGGCTGCAAAGTGGTGATGGCAAAAGGTTTTTATACAGAAAGGCACAAGATGACACATCTCATTCATTGAAAACTCTGTAAACGTTACAATATCACTGAAGCACTGGGATCATTACCCAAAGAGAACTGTGGAAATCAGAGGTTATGATCACCTGGGAAATCGATACAATGCTTGATGATTGAAAACCATCTGCCATTGTATATCCAAAACTGACACATTTGGAGCAATTAATTGTCCCCAAGAGGCACTTTGAGTCAGGGTTTTATTTACAAAGAGCAAGAAATACTGAAATAAAAATATATATTATAGCCATCTTTTCCAGGCATTTATTTAAATCATATGAAAAATGTGAACCACATATACATATGTGACCTCAATAGATAGTTTACATACAATACCAAATATACTCTCCTTACCGAGAATGTAAATCATTCTACAAGATTCACAGCCTTAGCCTGCCTAGTGGTAGCTGTGTAACTTCAGTCAACAGCATATATTACTGTACTAAAAACTTACTCTAGGGGTCAACATGATTCAGCATAGAAGATCATGTGGATGCCAGATTTCTTTTCCAGTAGCATCTGTTCTTGAATGCTGGGCCCAACTTAATGACATTGTACGGACTGTTGCAGGAAAGAACAAACATATTCTTCAGATATGAAAATTAAGCAAGAAGGATGGCAGAGTTGCCAGTTACCCAGTTGCAGAAGTGAGACTTTTTGGCCATTCCTACCTTTAAATTTACCTGTACATTCCAAAGTGGTATGGTATTTGCAATCTTTGTACCCGTTGAAATCAGTGCTGCTTGTCCCAGAATGCAGCAAGATAAAGGTGTCAAAAATCCAGGATTATCCTAAATTCTCAATCTTGAATTAGATAATTTGACCATGTCTGGTAAAAGTATAGTGTAAATTTGAGTGAAATTCATTTTAATCTGAACGCTACACGAAAACCCTAGTAAATTGGGGATAATCTGCATAATACTCATTTATTCACTATTTACTTCTATTTCACAGCTGTGGAAATTAACATTAATATACCAGTACATCTTCGTGTACAATTCAAAATTCTGAATAGTTCAACAAGGAATTTACAGTATTTTACCAGACTATTTTAGTTAATGCTTAGCCTTATACAGACCAATTAGATTGTTAAGTTTAGAAAATTGCATGCTGTTACTATAAAATCTTTCTCTATCGCTGGTCCAATCTTGTGGAATAAGATATCAGGAATAATAAGATTGTGCAAAAATGTATTACAATTCCAGAAATTGCTTAAAACACATTTCTTTGTTAAAGCATTTGGTTGACACAAAATCCTCAATAGTTAGATGATGGTGAATTAAGACCTTTGCAAAATAGAAAGCTTAAATTGAATAGGATAACTTTACTGATTTTGTTCAATTTGATAGTTGACTATGTTTTCATTATTATGTATGTTTAATTGTGAGCCACTTAGGGTTTTAGGCGGATTATAAATTAATACAAATAACTGCAGACTATAGGCTACTAAAAAATGTATGGTATCTATCAAAACTATGATTTCTTTGAAAGCACATTAAAACTTTTGAGATTATCTGTAGGATTATGACTAGAGCATTTTATTACCAGAATGACAGATTTGGAAAATATAAGATTATAAAGAAATTGTTTCTTAAAAACTAGTGATTTGTGTATTTTTGTAGTAATTGTTTGTTATCACTAGATGGTGACACATCCTTGAGCACAGAAGCAGAAAGGAATTTTTGCTTAAATTGTAGTTCTTAAATGACAAGCATGCAAAGTGTAAAGGGTTGCTAGATAAATTATAAAAATGTACATGGGTCCATTTAGGCTACATATAAAAGGGCCCTTTTACTAAACTGCAGTAAAATTTGCCATTACCATGGCTGGAACCTTACTGCACAGCATCGTCAAATTTTGTGTGGCACCTATTAGGGATGTTTCCTGTATTTTCCACTGCAGGTCATGCGTTAAGATTTATATTAGTTTGTGGTACCTGACCCCGATTAACAAAGAAGTACTAATTAAGTATATTCTATAACAGTACACCTAAATTTTAGGAATGCCAGCGAGCCACCCGTGCTCCTCTCCTAGCCATGCCTTTTGAGATTCGCTCACTAGAAGTGATGTGCACCACTTTATAGAATGCACTTAAAAAGTTGTGCACCTAACTTCTAATGAATGCCAATTAGTAAGTGTTAATTGCCAATTAGCACCAACTGGCTTGTTAAATGATTAGTTGCACAAGCAAATTGGCTATGCATACCCATTTGTGCACAGTTTAGGCTGACCTAGGGGAAGATTAGATACTTACATTGGTAATCTTTCTAGCAGATAGGAAAATGAGTCTTGACTAATGGTTTTTAGCCCTCCTTAACTGCAAAGTGTGCAGAGAGCCTCATTTACATAGTCTTCTGCTCTGCCTCTCCTCACTTGTGGGCTGTGCTGAACCTCCTCAGTCTGTATCAAAGCCAATAGTCAGCCCTAGAGTGTGTACAAGACAGAGAGGGGACACGGGGGATTCTCCCCGACACAAATCTGTTCTGCTCAACAAGGAAACTACAAAATATAAACACACATAACTCACTATAATGCAAAATGAGATGGAAACTAACATGCCACCTACCTGTGTGCAACCTGCATTAACAGTTCTAGAATGTAACACTTATAATTGTTATTCTAGAGGAATTAAATCTCTTCTCCTCCCCCGAATGTGGTAGACAGTGGAGATGAGCAAGACATTTGATCATATAGGCATGTTTGAGACAGAAAGCAGGCTAACCAACTGACAGGGTGGGCATAAAGATTGATGTTCCTATCTACTAGAAAGAAGATTACCAAGGTCACTATCTAATCTTCCCTTTTGGAGTAACAGGAACATCAGTCTTGACCAATGGGACATAACAAAGCAGTCCCTGGATCTTACGGTAGAACAGATAAACCAGTGGAATCAAACTCGGAATCCCTTCTGGCTGCAACATCCACCCTATATAATATGGTGAGAGTATGAAGGCTGGACCACAAAGCCACACTACAAATTTATCCACCCAGGATGATGCAATGCCCCTTGTGAAGTATGCTTTTAAGGCTACAGGAGATTGTTTTCTGCTCCTGATATAAGCTGAAGAAATAAATTTGAGCAGAACAGACAAGCTCCTACAACTTTGCATGTAGAGAGAAAGACTGAGGAGGTCCAGCAAAGCCCAGAGTGAGGGGAGGCGGAGCAGAAGAATATCTAAATGAGGCTCTCTACACACTTCACAGTTACGGAGGACCAAAACCTGTTAGTCAAGACTGATGTTCCTATTGCACTAGAAACAGAATTTGGGCCTAAGTTTATTTCTAATGCGGCAATATTATATATTTTTTTTCTTCAGATCCCGTACTAATTTTTGCATTAATGTACAGGACCTGCAAAAAAAAAAACAACAAAACAACAACATAGGAGCTACTCCTACCTCATATTTAGGAGATGCTAAGTGCTCCCACATTAACCTGCATTAAGTTTCTGTTTAATTTAAAACCTGTTATATTGCATTTTCTGAAAATACAGGTGAAGGCAATGTACAATAAAAATATATTTAAAGAATGAAATCAGAGCTCCACTAATAGAATAGGATAGATTGCATTCATGCAAAGGGCAGGCACAACTCTGGCTGCAAATAATGTGACCTGTCATTTATCTGTTCTAGAGGCTACTTCATGAATTTACCGATGGAACAACTGGCCCACATCTTGTTATGTATGAGGATCAAAGGCAGATCATGGAGAAAGACCCCCTTATTTGGATGGAATATGAAGATGGGGATGATGCGGACAGTGTTTGGTGCTGTTTTGGCTTTCTGCCTCTATCATATTGCATCATATTGAGAATTATTGTATGGTACTGTATTTAATCTCAGGTACTGTATTGTACTTAGACTTATAGTATTCAGACTTATTATATTGTACTGTATTTAAACTAGTAGTATTGTACGGTACTGTATTATATACAGACTCATTGTATTGTATTGTATGTTGACCTACTGTATTGTATTGAGTCCTTTTGTTATTCGCTGAATGTCCAGCCTTCTTACAATGTAAACCGCCTAGAAATCACCTGACTACGGCGGTATAGAAAAATAAAGTTATTATTATTATTATCTGTAGTTTTGCTATTGTCCCTTTTTCTTAAAGACTCTAAGGGCTTCTTCTATCAAACTGCGCTAGCAGTTTTTGGCGCAGAGCCGCGCTGAATGGCCCGCGCTGCTCCCAATGCTCATAGGAACTCTATGAGCGTTGGGAGCAGCGCGGGCCATTTTGCATGGCTCACCACGCAGTTTGATAGAAGAGGCCCCAAGTCAGTGATTCTTTACATTTTTTTGAGTCATGGACCTCTTTAAGAATCTGATGAAAGCTAAGGACCCTCTTTCCCCAGAAATAGTCACATAAACACAACTTTTTTTTTCTTTTTCAAAATGGTGTCCTATTAGGATATTATTTCCATAATTTATTTTACTTTTTTCAATTTTGTAATTGTTTTTTTTTTTTTTACTTAATTTTTTGCTAGTTTGTTTATTATGAAGTGTTTTTGCTTTAACAATATCATTTTTTACCTTCTTTGAGAAAATATTTTTGTTTTCTAGATCATTCAAACTTTGACTGAGGATAATTGATTGGCATTTTCTCATCTGAGGCCCTTCTGCTTGTAAGGATGAGAAATCGATGGAGTCTCAGCAGATTTTTTCTCTCCTACTAACTAAGGATTACCGTATTTTTTGCTCCATAAAACGCACCCTAGATTTAGAATAGGAAAACAAGGGAAAAAAAAAACGTTCTGAACTAAATTGTGTACTAATATATACCAGGCTCTGCACCCAGCCCCCCTCACTCCCTGCCAGGCTCTGCACCCAACCTTACACTTCTTCCCAGGCTCTGCACCCTGTCCCCCTCCCTGCCAGGTTGTTCCTTTCATTTTTCATATACATACACAATACATACAGCAGGTATAAATTCTCAAAACTGATACATTTTGATTACTAAATTGAAAATAAAATCATTTTTCCTACCTTTATTGTCACTCAGGCCCAACAATTGTCCCTTTCTATTCCTTGCCTCCCATATCCCAAGTTCGTGCCCCTCTACCTCACTGCCTTCCAAGCCTTTGTTCTTCGTCTTCCCTACCATGTCTCGAGTTTGTGTCCCCTCCCCCTTACTGCCTTCCAGCCTTTGTCCTTCATCCTCCCTGCCGCGCTGGAGCCTGCCTTCCTCCCACGTTGAAGTCTGCCTCCCTGCCGCTGATTCCTCCTCCTCTGCTCCTGGTCCACTGCTGTGCCACAACTCGAGGAAGGGAAGGGCCAGTGTGCAGCGATTGCACTTTGTCGGCCCACAAGCCTTCCCCCGTCAGAACTGGCAACGTACAAATGCTTTACGCTGGCCCTCCCCAGGAGTTGCAGCGCATTGGCAGCAAGCAGGAGTAGTGGCGGGTAGCAGTCAACCCGTGTACCCCCCGAGTGGGACATTTTAAAAAGGTATGACAGGGTGGGTGGGGGTGTTTAAAAAAAAAAAAAAGTTATCTTTGCTTCATAAGACGTCTTATGAAGTGAAAAATATGGTAATGTTGGAGCTGACTTCCCGATTCTGTCTTCCTGTTGGCTGCGGTGTGGAGACCATCATCATCAATCCCATCTTGACGTCAGCAGTTTGAGCACTTGGAACAGACCCTGGTTTAAGCCACTCCAGCTCTCTTGTTGTGCTGATTTTGAAGGGTGCTTATTAATTCCACTGTTGTTAATTCCAGCAGTATGACTGAAGATCTTAAGGTCTCAGCGGTGGATGTGCTCAACTCTGTTATTGGCTGTCGATCTGCTCCAGTGATGAGTCCATGGGGGAATCTGAAGGAGGAAATGGGTGCTCTGGCTGTGCTATTTCGATCTGGCATGAAAATTTACTGTAACTTTGCATATCTCAGAAGAGGAAAGGAAGGTCTTCTTGAAACTTAGAACTGAACAATTTGAAATGCGGGCAGTTTTTATCCAACAGGGTCTTTTTCATCATTTTAGCTTGTTTTGATTTTTTTTTTTCTTTTTATCCTTATTGTTATTGTTTATATAGGTGCTTTAGCTAGATTGTGAGCTAGTTGGACAGGTAGGGAAATTTCCAAGCTCCTAATATTTGTTTGTGAACCACTGTGAACTTTGAAGAGGTATACAAATAAAAATTGTATTGTAAAGAATATAATGCACTTTATTTATTGAGATTTGATTGTCTCATACATATGACATACACAAAATTATTAAAACTTTAAAGTAAACAATCTAAAACACACTCTTTTTTATGCAAAAAGTAATGGCCACTCATAATTATGAAATACAATCCTCTTGTGCAAATTAAAACAAATCTACTACTACTACATTTCTATTCCCTTTACCACTACTACTTCTACTCTCTTGTTATCTTCAAGAAAAATCAACAGTACCGGGACTGTATAATGAATATAAATGTTAATTTTTGTCTGATACTCATGGACCCCCTGAAATCCATCCATGGACCCCAGGTTAAGAACCCCTGCTCTAAGTAAACTCTTTTGGTTCAGAACTACAGGTCTGGCCTGGATTCAGTTATTATGTGCCAGTGAAGTGTGAAGCGTGTGAATTATTTTTGCCAGTGGCCCCTCAGGGAATGCTGGTCCTGACCTGGACCTACCAACAAAAATATTATATGTAAATGCCATGCGTAATACCGATCTGGGCAGGAAGGAGTTACAGACTGCTTTTAGGAGAAAACCATCAGTGTTTATTGTTTGAAATACAGAGTACTGATAGAAAACTGTCTGTATCTGTGGGGTTGAACAGCCACCTGCACCATTCATGTTAGCACAGAATGCCCGACAGAAACTGTGCCATTGTCTGTAAGGTTTAACAATCAATAGAACAATTCATGACAACACACAGAGTCTGAGAGAAATTGAGTTTGTGTTTACTGAAGTTTGCAGCCAGTTGAACTGATTCAAATAATACAGTGGAACTATGGAGGGATGTGTGTTTATTCACAAGGCTGGAACATTTATTTGAAACACAGATTTAGGATAGACAAAGAACACGGGGGAGTTGTGGAATTCTATAGGAAAGAGCAATAAAAGAGAGAGAAGACCCACAGACTAAGCTTACCCTTGTGAATTAACCATGATCTATAGCAGTGGTTCTGAAACCAGTGGCATAGCCAGACAGACAATTTTGAGTGAGCCTGAGCCCAAGGGGGGCGGGTATAAAATTTTCTCTATCACACCCTACCCTCCACCTCAAAATATAAATACTTTAGCTAATGAGGATCCCCAAGCTCTATCAGCTAAAGACTTTCTCTGAAGGTGGCCATAACTTCCTTCTGTCAAGCTCTGCAGTTGGCGACAGCATCCTTGAGCCACCAACAACTTAACATGTGATTTAGGGATGTTGCTGCTGCTTTGCCAAGCTTGGTAAAAGGGAGTTCTGGCCTTCTTTGGAGAAAACAAGAAGCAGATCATATGAAGAAAACATCTATATTTAATAAAAGTGCTCCCAGGAATAATGCCCAATGTGGTTGAGTTTCTTATACAAGGCTGCGTCGGGAACATACAATCTAAAATAATAAAGAATATGTGTAATGCCCGATGTGGTTGAGTTTCTTGTACAAGGCTGCGTCGGGAACATACAATCTAAAATAATAAGAATATGTATAACAACACACTAAGAAGATTGTTGAAAGAATAGCTTACACCCAGCTGGTGTCAAACAGTTTCCACCAATGCTGAAGAACTGCTAAAACTGATTAGCATAAAAAAGTACCACTAAAACCAGGCATAGTTAAAATAAACTAAATAAGATGAGTGCGATGGGGCACTGCAGAGCCCACACAGAATGGTAGGTTGATTCTTGTGCTCCAGCTTTTCATTACTAAATTAATAATCTACTCACTTCAAATCCGATCCACCTGGGCTCATTTTACATGATTAAGATATTTTCTATGCATTTGCCATAATTACCTGGCCTTACATCTTAATTATGTCAATGAACAAGGCTGGAAAGCGATACAAACCGGAGTCGACTTCACCATCAAGGTTCCTCTACCGAGTTTGGATGAAGGAGGTAATCGGGAAATTCTGGTAGAACTAAAGGTCTTAAAAGATCTTATGGCCGACACAAAAGGTGACACCGCTGAAATAAAAAAAGAGCTGGCTATTCTAACAGCTGAGTTTCCATAAATTAATACATGTGTAATCACGCTGGAATCCAAAATGGAGATAAACAATATTACTGACTTTCAATGCCAAATGAAACATATAACTCAGCTTGAAAGAGAAATGGAGGAAGCGAATAATAGATCACAATGCTGCAATTTCAGGATCCTAAACTTGCCCAAAGGTCATAATGAGCATGATTTAATAAAATTCTTGGAAAAATTTATACCAACAGTGCTAGATTTCTCTTTCAATAAAGACTTTGACATTGAGAGGGCAGATCGTGCTCCTTCCAATCGTGGCTTGAACGACAAAAACCCCAGATCAATTGTTATCAAACTTCTAAGGTATCAAAAAGTCATAGAAATAATGCAGATAGCCAAAATTCAGGCTCCCATACAACATGAGGGTAATACCTTTCTTTTTGTACCGGATCTCAGCAAAACCACTACTCAACGTCGTAAACAGCTCCTGTCTTACAGACCTCAGTTGAAGACGATTAATGCACGCTTTGGCCTGCTGTATCCAGCCCATATGCAGGTAACTTACAATCAGACTAAGGACTTCAATGAACTTTCCCTGATATCTGCTTTCCATCACCTTAATATCTTGATGAAATCTTTCTCCATGCTTATCGCTGACATCATCAAGATTGGGTTAGAGAGCTGCATGGGAACGGGGACGATGGGGATCCCGCAGGTTCGCCCTTCAGGTCATGGAGATCCCGTGGGGACGCCCCTGAGGATCGCGGGGATCCTGTGGGGTTCGATGTACTCGAGCCGCGAGGCTCGTCTTCTTTTTCTTACCTGCCCAGCCGCATTACACAGCCGACCGGAAGTCTTCCCAATGTCAGCGTTGACGTCGGAAGGAGGGCTTAATCAAAAGCCCTCCCTCCCTCCGACGTCAGCGCTGACATTGGGAAGACTTCCGGTCGGCTGTGTAATGCGGCTGGGCAGGTAAGAAAAAGAAGACGAGCCTCGCGGCTCCAGCTCCATTTTGCTTGCAGATGAGGGCTAGGAGGCGGAACATAAAAGGGGGGAGGGAGTGCATTTTTGGCACAAGGTATCAACTTGAGAAAGAGGATGGAAGAAGGGAGGAAAAGAGATGCCGAGGTGGGGAGGGAATGCGTTTTTGGACACAGAAGGCATGAACTTGGGAGAGAGGAAGGGAGGGAAAGGGATGCTGAGGTGGGGGAGGGAATGCATTTTTGGACACAAGGCATGAACTTGGGAAAGAGGACGGAAGAAGGCAGGGAAAGAGATGTTGAGGTGGGGGAGGGAGTGCGTTTTTGGACACGGCATGAACTTGGGAAAGAGGACGGGAGGGAAAGATGTTGAAGTGGGGGAGGGAGTGCGTTTTTGGACACAAGGCATGAACTTGGGAAAGAGAACCGGAGGGAAAGAGATGCTGAGGTGGGGGAGGGAATGCTTTTTTGGACACAGAAGGCATGAACTTGGGAGAGAGGAAGGTAGGGAAAGAGATAGTTGTGTACAAGGGAACGAAAGAAAGGAAAATTTTTGGTCATAGGGAGAGAGTGAAGTAAAGATGAGAGGGAGAAATATTGTGGTGGAAAGGGAACAGTGGGACAGATTGAAATGGAGGAATGTTGGACATAGTGGTGAAGGGAATGGAGGGAGAGATGTGGCAAGGTGCTGGAGAGGGGTGATAGAAGGAGAAATGTTGGGCATAGGGCTGGTGGGCAGGCACAAAAGATGAGAAAGGGATAAATGCTGGACCATGGTAGGAGGAACCAATGGACTGCAACAGAAGAATTTACAGAAGATGGGAAAGCGGAAAAAAGAAACTGGGACTAACTTTATGGAAAAATAAGTCTCCAGACAACAAAGGTAAAAAAACGGAATTTATTGACTAAAATATGTTAGCTTTGGGAAATGTATATAGCAGATGTCTTTGTATTGTGTTCAAAAGAAAAGAAAATACATTTCTGGTTTTATTTCTACAGTGTTGAAGTACTTGCTGACCCTTGCTGTGACTGGTGGGGATCCCCAAACACCACCAGCAGAGGACCTCCTCTAGAGACGGCCAGAACTCCCCTCCACCAAGCACAGAAGTCGCTGGCAACATCCATGAGCCACTGAGGTGCCAGCATCTGTGACTCAGGGACACCACTGCTGCCTGCCAAGCTTGGCAAAAGGGACCCCCAGCCAACGGCAAAGGAAGTCCTCAACTGACAGCTTGGGGGTTCTCATCAGCTGAGTATTTATATTTACATTAGAGGCTCTGGTAGAAACCCATTTACAAAGTATGTATTCTTCGCAATTAATATTTCCAAATTAATAAAGTCTCTTTGCTTATTTGTAAATGGGTCTCTACCAGAGCCTTTAATTCAGTAGCATAATTAAATGAAATAACTATTTCTGAAGTTTATAGGGAAGTGTGGGGACGGAGGAGATTCCTCGTGGGGACGGGTGGGGATGAAGGGATTCCTCGCGGGATTGGGTGGGATTTCTGTCCCCGCGCAACTCTCTAGATTGGGTGGGAAAAAGTTGAGGTAAGAATGTAAGATGTGCATTTTAAGTGACACCCATTAGCTGATATGCTGTCAGAATGTTCTCCACAAGTTCAGCATAATTCTCTGATCTGTGATTACCAAGAAAATTCTAAACAACCAGCATGAATGTTTCCCATGCTGCTGATTCAGCTGGGTTCAGCTTCTGTATGAATGTATCATCAATGATCAGTTCATGGATTTCAGGTCCAACAAAAATACCTTCTTTGATTTTGGCATCACCATTTCTGTCCGTCACTTTGACAAATTTTTCAGCAAATCCAGTTTTATGGAAGATAAATTTTCTCATAATGTACTAACGGCAGCTGCTTCACATCTTATCTTTCCAAAAAATGCTTGTATGCACTTTGAAATCTACTGGACAGATTCTTTCACTGATCTTGTGCAGTAAATTGTCTGCAGACATAACAAAAATTATCAGGATGGTTAACACAACCTCGTCGGTTCATAATAATTATATCGTAGTCAAAAACAAAATATAAAAATTCACCAGTAGAAAAAGCAGCACAATCACTTTTTAGCATAAACTTTCAAATTACTGGTGATCACCGAGCTGTCCTAAAACGCAATGTTGTGTTACAGAAACAGTAAAATACTGACGCTTCACGGTAGCGTTATTGACGAAATGATAAACACAAGCTGATGCATAACTTAAAAACAGGATATGATAGATAAAAACTGTTTTCAGATTTAGAGTTAGCATGTGGCCCTTGTTAAGGGTGTAATAGGGCAGAGTACGGTACTGGGGTTCAAGAAAGGACTGGACAATTTCCTGCTGGAAAAGGGGATAGAGGAGTATAGATAGAGGATTACTGCACAGGTCCTGGACCTGTTGGGCCGCCGCATGAGCGGTCTGCTGGGCACGATGGACCTCAGGTCTGACCCAGCGGAGGCATTGCTTATGTTCTTAGGTGATAGAACTCCAGTATCAAAATGCTTGTTTGACCAGTGTTATGGCTAACGATGGAAAAATCTATCCACATTTAAGAACTACTATTTAAAATTGATCACTGACATGGACTTGCTATTTGCTGATACATCAGATCCCATTATAGCCTCTGCCAAAACAGCTTTCTTAGAAATTGATATATTAGCAGAAAATATATGGTTAAATAAAACCATGACCCCTCTTTGGAACAATTCCATGATCAAAATACAAATCACACCATATCTTGGATATCAATAAAAGTTGGATGTCCTTTTCTGACCTTACCAAAATCTACAATATACCTAATAACTATCACTTCAGATTGCGTCAGCTGCATCACTGCCTACAAAAGACCTTTCCTGATATACATCACTTTCTGATTCACTGGATTTATTGAAATTAAGTGAAAAGCTTACTTAAAAAAAAAAAAAAAAAAGGAATTGATGCTAAATGGTATAAATTCATACAAATTAACAAAATTCACTTACCAGTATCTACAGAATCTAAATGGAACAGTGTATTAAACTTACCACCTAACTCTGTTGACTGGCTTGTATTTGGTTGAATCTATTCAAAACAACCAGATCTTCCTTGATAATACAAACAATGTACAGTGATACTTTGGATTATGAGCATAATCCGTTCCAGGAGCATGCTCGTAATCCAAAATGCTCGTTTATCAAGGTGAGTTTCCCCATAGGAAATAATGGAAACTCGCTTTGATACGTTCCCACCCCCCATCCCCACCCCACGAGAACTGGCATTGCTCTCCCTGAAGGCCCCCCCCTACGATCCGGCACCCTCCGCCTCCCGTGATCCGGCACCCCACGCTGCGATTGGGCACCCCCCCCCGCCGCTGCTTACTGTCATCTGGGCACCGGCATGTCCTGTGCATTGGTGCCGGTGCCCGAAGATCGTCCTCCTCTTCTTGCTGGGCCTTGAGCATCTGCGCATGCTCAAGGCCCAGCAAGAAGAGGAGGCCGATCTTCGGGCACCGGCACCAACGCACAAGACATGCCAGTGCCGGTGCCCAGATGACAGTAAGCAGCGTCAGGGGGATGGGGGGGGGGGGAGCTCATAAATCGAGCCATGCTTGGTTTCCGAGGCGCCGATTTTGCAAATGTTTTGCTCGTCTTGCAAAACACTCGCAAACTGGTGCACTTGTAAACCAAGGTACCACTGTATTTTCTTATGCACAGTTATCAAACAAAATTAATCCATCTTTATCTTTTGTTGGTCCTGTAACACTTATCAAGGATCCTTAGAACACATGTTGTTCAATTGTCCCCACTTTGCTGACTATTGGGAAAAAATTTTGAACAATATTGGACATATATGAATAACTTACTCTTACAATCATAACGATGTATCAGGGAATCAACTCTCCTTTGAGTGAATACAAAGCCAAACTTTTTAATAACCTACTCACTTTAGCAATCAAAAACCTATTTTATTGTTGGAAAGATTTGTCAAAAGCTGACTTCAATACATGGTGGAACACCGTGTTTAATAGCCAAATATGAAAGAGTCATTGCAGGAAAACATATTGCATTATTTTCTTATTACCAAATTTGGTCACCTTTAGAAAATGTTTGTACTCCATGCTCTTGATCACTGATGCCCATCAAAGGATCACTATATGTAGATAATTTTATGCCTCTGTATTTATTATATGTTCTTTGGTACAACTACAATTGGTCACTACTTATATAACATAACTTAGTACATTTCTGTGTATGTTCACTACTTATGTTAATATTTTTTATTAGGTCATTGCCATGTTTCCTTCTTGATTTTTATTGTATTTCAAAACTCAAAACTTATTGAGCTGGAAAAAAAAAAAGAATGCATAATGTGAAAATCAGTTTAAAACAAATGCCCAGTGTAAATAGCATGTTAAAAAAAAAAAAAAGTGAATGAGTGAGAACATTAACAGCTTGTATTAAGTGAAAGTTACATCAAACCCTGCAAATAAAAGCTTAAAAAGATACCCACATAGTCCTGGGGCTGTAACAATTGGCAATCAACCAACACTGTGCACTTAGCCTAACTCAGTGGGTCTGAAACCTGTTCTGGGGGACCTCCAGCCATTCGGGTTTTCAAGATATCCAAAATGAATATGCATGAGTGAGATTTGCCTATAAAGTAGGTAGCAAACATGCAAATTTCTCTCATGCATATTCATTAGGGATATCTTGAAAACCCAACTAGGTAGGGTTCCCCCAGGACAGGTTTAAGAACTACTGGCCTAACTTATATGCCAGAAGCCTGAATAATAATTAGGCAAACACCTAGTAAAATGGTAGAAACTACTCCAAACAAAGTGAAAGCATTAAAAAAAAAACCCACGACTGAAAGCAATAATATGTTAAAACAGGTGCAGAGGCCAAACTGTGGCCCAGTGTTAGCTCTCCTGGGGGACAGGTAGCCTCATCTGTGTCTATAGGTGGCTGTTGTTTTGGCCCCGACAGGAGCTGCCTTCGTTGTTGGGCAAAGTTATGCAACATGCAACAGGCCATGAATATCTTGCAAACTTGTCAGGAGTGTAGAATAGTTCTTCAGATTTCCAAAGATGCATTTGATTAAGAAACATATGTTGCAATGTACTGCACTGTAGTACTCCTCAGCCTCATTTTGGGGGTGTACAATGGGTATTGTTACCCCAACACACTTGGTCCACCTCTGTTAACTGTGAGAAAGGAAGCAAAGGATACACACGAGTGTGCATCCTCAGCTAAAAGCACTTTTGGGTGGGGAAGGAAGATGGTTTGGGACTGAGGCCTTTAAGGTGGTGGAATCTGTGGAAACCTGGGGGGAGAAGGGGGTGTTCACTGTCATTCTTATCTAGGAGCTGGCTGCCTGTGATTTTACCGCTCTCAAAGTGCTGGTAGATTCCTGAGTGATGTAGGAGTCATGACAGGACACTGGATAATGTGCATTACACACAACCTGCACGTTCATGGGATGAAATGATTTCCGTTTCTATAGTTGGCCTCCATTCCTCTTGGGGTTCTGAAGGTCACATGGATAGTTTGTTACCCCTAGGACCAAGGAAAAATGGTCAATGCTGTAAAATTGAATCATGGTGTCTTGAATCTCCTATATTGTAGTACAGTTATTAACCTTTTTTGAGTCACAAACCCCTTTAAGAATCTGATGAAAGCTATGGACCTACTTCCCCCCAAATATTCACATAAACACAACTTTACATGCAATGAATATAATTGTACTATATTTATTGATATTTGATTGTCTCATACATATGACATACACAAAATATTATTAAACTTTAGAGTAAACAATCTAAAAAACACACAAATTTTTAATGCAAAAGAGTAATGGCCGCTCATTATAAAATACAATCCTCTTGTGTAAATTAAAACAGATCTACTACTACTATGGGCTCCTTTTACTTTAACGCGCAGAATAGTGTGTGCTGAATTGCTGTGCGTGCTAGACTTAACACCAGCAATGAGCTGGCGTTAGTTCTAGCCGCTTAGTGCGCGGTAATATCCTGTGTGCGCTAAAAATGCTTATCGCACCTTAGTAAAAGGAGCCCTATGTTTTCTACTACCATTACTACTACTACTACTACTACTACTACAACTACAACATCTACCCTCTCATTATCTGTGAGAAAAATCAATAGTACCAGGCTGCATAGTGAATATAAATATTAATTTTTATCTGACTCTCACTGACCCCTTGATACCTGCTGTAGTGGGAAGGACTATGTAGTCAAAGCTGTGTGTGAAGAAGGCATCTAGGAACTGGGCTAAACATTATGATACAGTAGGTTGGCCTGCCAGCACAGACTGAAAGATTCCTATGTCAAGAAAGCAAGGACGTCTGTGACCTTGAAGTGGACTGGCACAGGATTGATCCTGCATATCCTGGCCTGAAGGGGAATTTCTAGCTACTGACAGAGCTGATCCATATCAGGCCTATCAAAATAGAACTTTGCTATGTACTCAGTAAGGTCCCTGAATTGGGTCCATGGGCTGAAAATTCTTTCACAAGGGTGCCTCACCTCCCAACTTTCTGCCACATCTAGCAATTCATGTATGACAAAAGTCATTCAGCGCACTCATGCCTATTGGACAGCTGACTCACACCCCAGAACCAAGAACACCACTATGTGCTCCACCACCTATTGCTGGACCAACCACTACTTAATGAGACACTCACCGAGCACCAGTACAATACGTAGCATACTCTCAGCCAGCACAAGCTCAGTACACAACACACACTCTCAGCCAGCACAAGCTCAGTACACAACACACACTCATTAAATTGTAGTACACTCTAAACAACCAATCAGCACCTGGACAGTCACACACTGACAGGTGCTGCATGAACACAAAGGCATTGTACATAGGGACAATGAGAAACATGGTACAGGCAGGTAGGGAGCTACAATGGGACATCAGCAGTATTAGGAACAAGGAAGGGAACACACCAAAGAGGGATAGGGCCTAATCCACAGCAAGGGCTATTATTCACTTCCATTCCTATTATGTGTCTGTTTTCTTTTCTTTTTATATGCAATTTTATAATCATTGACAAGTAGAATAACACTCAAACAAGAAATATTAGGGAGATTAAATTAACAGAAAAAAGGCAAGTTTTAAAATGAGAACAAAGCAAAAATCTTTCTAAGCCCTAAATTAAAAGTCCACTAAATAAGGGGAGGAAGTACCAAACAGAGAAAAAGAAATTAACAGGAAGGAAAATGTATATAGTAAAGTAGGTTGTTCAAACTTCAGAATTTCCTTATGGCAGGATTTCTAAGGCATAGTAAATGGATGATGTTGCTGTTTATCTTCAAGGGCAGGAGTAACAATTTTATTACCAAGACATGTAATTAACTTTTATGGTCAATAAAAATCATACTTATTATATTGGAGAACACATTTTTCCAAAGGTTTTGCTTTCTTAAAACAAACTGGTGATTATGATAGACCCCTTCAAAATAAACACAAATATAATTTCCCACTGATTGTATCACCTAGGAATTTTGAGAAACATGATGGTATCTTTAATTGACTTTATCAAATTATAATCTAATAGGAAATTCAATAGTCAAAAATCGTTTCAAAAATTATTGTTAAAGACCATTCAATATAAATGAAACTACATTTTATAAATATTCATAAATATCAATGTATTATTTAATGCATATATCTTTCTCATATCACCTTAAATACATACGTACATCAACAAGTCACTCCGTAGAAACCCCCGACAGAATTTTTCTCAACAGGAAAAGTGCCAAGTGCAAAAATAAAGGCTTGAAAATGTAATGCTTTGTCAAAAGTCCCAGCTAGCAGTTTCTAATTCTCCGAGCTGAAAACATCGACACAACAGATGTGCTCAATAGTAGTTCTCCTGGTCACAAAATGACCATTAACCGTTTACATTTCACTTGCAAATATTCACTGATGATCCATAGTTCATGGCCAGATATTAACTGCCATTTTTTATAAATTTTTCATCTTCATAAATACCCGCAGTGTCCACATAACTAAAGTTTATATATTTATTTTTTTCTAACATGATCATAACGACTGTATTAGTTAACTTATCTTTGCAACGGCACCTCCTTCGATGTGAGACCCGTTTCAATAACTTTCTTCAGAGATGAGACGAATACAGTATAAGTCACTGCGAAAGAAAGCCCAAAGTTACTAACTAGCCCTAAACTATTATTTCTAAAGGGAAACAGGACATCAGTACAGTAGTAACAAAAAAACTTACCATCTAATACTAACCTGTTTGTCCAAATGTTGCACCAGGGCAGCGGGGAGGGGGAAAGAGCAGGGTTCTGGCAGCTCCCCTCGCCCGTACAAGCACATCTTATCCCCCCACCCCCCCGAAGTCCTTTACTTCTCCAGAGCCAGTGCCCACACTTACCCAGCTCAACTTTGGTCAGCTCAGATGGGGGCATGGAGCCAGAGAGCCGTCCCGCTTCTCGCTCGGGCGGCTGCACGAAAAGGCAAAGAAAACGAAAAGTGAAGCACCCCAGCACCCCAGAAGCAGCAACTCAGCCGCCAGTTCTCTGATTCACAGCACAGATCATTTCCTACCAGCTGATTGAGGCTCCACAGCACAACGGGCCAATCACAAACGACCTTAGAGCTCTGAGGTCGTTTGTGATTGGTCCGTTGTGCTGCAGCTGATCCAATGAGTCAGAGCGTCGGGCTG
This sequence comes from Geotrypetes seraphini, assembly GCF_902459505.1. Taxonomy (NCBI): domain Eukaryota; kingdom Metazoa; phylum Chordata; class Amphibia; order Gymnophiona; family Dermophiidae; genus Geotrypetes; species Geotrypetes seraphini. The sequence goes on along the minus strand of NC_047089.1, from coordinate 76,806,163 downwards.
GAAAATTTTGAGAGAGAGTCTTGGAACGCAGAGTTGAGGGGTTTTATTGGAATCTGCGTTCCACGTATGGTTTCTGGAGAAGGCTGGTTTCTCCCCATTGGTTCGGACGTTGGGCGTGGCCCGTGTGGCGGGAACATTTGGATATTGTTGGTTTTTGAAGCTATCAGGGGCCTTGAAGAGTACAGGCGTTTGGGTGTTGGTTAGTGACTCGCGCGTTCGGTGCCGGATTAAGTGGGCGCTCCCAGCAAGGCAACTTCAAAAGGGGAAGATGGAGTCGCGTCGTCCTTCCCGAGATTTGTCCCCGGCTCCTGGCAGAGAAAATAAGTTAAACCGCAAGCGCGCCTTCCAAGTCGGTGGACCGTCGGCAGGCGCATTCTTCGGCGGCCCTGGGAGTGAGGAAACTGAGAAGAAGGTCTCTAAGTTTGTGAGTATCCCGATCCTCCTCTCTTTACCGGATTGAGGCAAAGTCTTCTCGGTTCCCCGTCATGCCGCTTTTCAAGGCGCTGGCATCGCCTCTTCCCTTAGCACGGGTGGAACAAACTGTCAGAAACCCAGTTTTTAGGTTTGGACTGGCAACTTGTACTCTCACAAAAGAAATATGCGGGAATGATTTAACTTTGTACCATACTGAAGCCGGTGTTTCTTTTGTTTAGTTTTTAAAGTTTTGTTTGTGAAGTCCTGTCAATGTTGATTCTTTGCATGTGCTGAGTTTTCTAGTTACTTGGATATGAGTTTTTACTGCTGGTGATATAGCTATAATTAAATGGGCATCTAGGGATAAAATTAAGATGGGGCCCTTATATTGTTTGTTATAAAGTGAAGACTGTTCTGTTTTCAATGCTTTAGAGAGGGAAAGGGTGTGAGTATGTATGGAACTTGGATATGGGAATCTGGAGCAGAAGTATGTGTAGAGGGTATTTAGGATAATGTATGTGGGTTAGTTTGTGAAATGGGGGGAGCTAGGATGCTAGATGGGCCATTGGTTTGACCTAATATGGCTGTTCTTATTTATACTTGGGGTTTCTGGGGCAGCAGTATAGTGGAGTTTTTTTAGATGGGCTAGGTATGTGTTAGGGACAAAAAAGGGTGCTAGTGTGTACAGGTATTTAGGTGGATGGGTTTGTCCAAGGAGGGTGTTTAGGAGAGTGCTTTGGGAAAGGAGAGGGTATTTGAGGTGGATGTGCAAAGAAAGTGTAAGGAATGGAATGTAGAGTTGGAAAAAAGAATCTCCCATGTTGCATTAAGGGACGAGTCATAAATATCTGAAAACCTGGAAGATGTAATGAGGCAATTTGACAGGCTAAAGAGCAGCAAATCACCTGGACCAGCTAGTATATATGGAAATAAAACAGGGGAAACAAAACCACAAATACATAAAATAAGGAGTGGAATTGTCCTAATGAGACTGGTGAACACAAGCTGTTATGAAAATGTCTTTTTATTCATCCAATAACTTAATGACTCGACATGTACATGTTTCGGCCAATCTGGCCTTCCTCAGGAGTTAAAATATTATATGGCAGTGCTTGGAGCCACAAGATCAGGGTGATCCGGAAGTGTGCATCCTATAGTACACTTCTCCCTCCATATTTGTGGGAGTTAGCCTGCCAATATGGAAAAATCGTAAATTTTAGGGCCAACTGACCCACCTGCCTCCCGGATCTCTCCACATCTTACCTTGTGGTCTAGCAGTGAAGCAGGGCAGGAGCGATCTTCCCACACTCCTGCCCCGTGCAGAGCTGTAAAAAAAAAAAGGATGCTTTAAATTCCTGCTGTAGTCTTGTAAGATCACAGGAACTTGCAACATCCATTTTTATTGCATGGGGCAGGAGCGTAGGAAGATCACTCCTGTTTCCACGTCACCGCTAGGCCACCAGGTATAGTATGGAGAGGTCTGGGAGGTGGGGATGGATCAGGGTTTAGAAACATGTGAATAACCGAAGTCATGAGTTCTAAACCGGCAAATTTGAAGGGAGAAGTGTACTGATAGAACCAGCAAATGAGATTTTTATTAGTAATGTAATTTATCTTTAAAATCATAGAAACATAGAAATAGATGGCAGATAAGGGCCACGGCCCACCAAGTCTGCCCACCACAATAACCCTCCCCTACCTTTCTCTGTGAAGAGATCCCACGTGATGATCCCATTTTGACTTAAAACAGGCATGCTGCTGGCCTCGACCACCTGCAGTGGAAGATCATTCCAGCGATCAACCACCCTCTCGGTGAAGAAGTATTTCCTGGTGTCACCGTGTAGTTTCCCGCCCCTGATTTTCCACGGATGCCCTCTTGTTGCCGTGGGGCCTTTGAAAAAGAAGATGTCCTCTTCCACCTCGATAAGGCCCGTGAGATATTTGAACGTCTCGATCATGTCTCCCCTCTCTCTGCGTTCCTCGAGTGAGTATAGCTGCAATTTTTTCAGCCTTTCCTCATACGAGAGATCCTTGAGTCCCGAGACCATCCGGGTGGCCATTCGCTGGACCAACTCAAGTCTCAGCACATCTTTGTGGTAATGCGGCCTCCAAAATTGTACACAGTACTCCAGATGGGGGTCTCACCATGGATCTATACAATGGCATAATGACTTCGGGCTTCCGGCTGACGAAATCCCTACGTATACAACCTATGATTTGTCTAGCCTTAGATGAAGCTTTCTTCACTTGGTTGGCAGTCTTCATGTCCTCACTGATGATCACCCCTAAGTCACGTTCTGCTACAGTCCTTTGTAGGATTTTACCATTAAAGGTGTAAGTCTTGCATGGATTTTGGCTGCCAAGGTGCATGACTTTACATTTTTCGGTATTGAAACTGAGTTGCCAGGTCCTGGACCAGTGCTCCAGTAGGAGTAGGTCGTGCACCATACTGTCGGGCATTGAGTTACCGTCCGGCCCTGTGCTTTGGTCTGACGTGTTTCTACCTACTACATTGCATAGTTTGGCATCATCGGCGAATAGCGCTATTTTACCTTGAAGTCTCTCAGCCAAGTCCCTTATGAAGATGGGGCCCTGTGGCACTCCACTGATCACCTCCGTCATTTTGGAGGGGGTGCCGTTTACCACCACCTTCTGAAGCCTACCTCCAAGCCAGTCCCTAACCCATGCTGCCAACGTGTCTCCTAATCCTATAGAGCTCATCTTGTTCAACAACCTGCGGTGTGGTACGCTATCGAATGCTTTGCTGAAGTTCAAGTATACGATGTCTAGGGACTCCCCAACATCCAGCTTCCCTGTCACCCAGTCAAAGAAGCTGATTAGGTTAGATTGGCAGGACCTCCCCTTAGTAAATCCATGTTGACGCGTATCTCGTAGATTCTCCTCGTTCATGATCGTATCCAATTGGCGTTTGATTAGTTTCCATTAGCTTGCTCACTATTGATGTGAGACTCACCGGTCTGTAGTTAGCAGCCTCCGTCCTGCATCCTACAGACCGGTGAGTCTCACATCAATAGTGAGCAAGCTAATGGAAACTCTAATCAAACGCCAAATCAGGCATGATACTGAAAGATTGGAGGTTGGTGAATGTCATGCCAGTTTTTAGAAAGGATTTCAGAGATGATTGGGAAATTTTATAGATCTGTGAGCCTGACTGTGCCAGGCAAAATGTAAAGACAATTAAAAAGAACAAAATTACTGAGCATATACTAGTACATAGGTATGGATTAATGGGACAAAGCCATCATGGATTTACCCAAGAGAAATCTTGCCTCACCAGTCTGCTGGGTTTCTTGAAGGGGTGACTAAACATGTGGCTAAAGGTGACCTGGTTGATAGTGTATCTAGATTTTCAGAAGGCATTTGGCAAAGATTCTTATGAAAGACTCCTGAGGCATTAATAAGTCGTCAAAAATCTGCAATAGAGTAGACAACCCCTGATAGTGTGAATAACTGAGGAAGGACCTACTGAATCTTGAAGAATGGTCACCTCCATTGTATGCAAATCTCTGTCATGCACGTTTATGTCCCCTCTCTCCCTTATTTATCCTAAAGCGCTTGCTTGCTGTTTTCAAGGCTGTTCAGGTGGGCCTTCTTCATGCCTTCAGCCACACTTGCTTCTTCACAGGGCCATGAGCAGCAGCTGGGTGGCTGACCCAGAAGCCTTCCCTCTGATGTCAGCTCTGACGTTGGATTAAAGACTTCTGGGTCAACTTCGGCGGCGTACTGGGAGCCTATACGCAGCTTTGTGAAAGGGGTTTGTGTGGTTGGAGAGCAGGAAGAAGGAGACACTGCTGGGGCTGCTAGCCTGGGAGGAGTACAGGAGCCAAATCGATGGCTGCATTTGCAGAAGAGCGTGAGGATGTGGCAGCGATGGTACTGGCAGTGGCAAGAGGGCAGGAGATGATAGTGCCACATACTGTGTGTTGAGAACCGCTGTTCTAAGGAAATACCTTTTTACAGAAAGGGTGGTAGATGTGTGGAAGTGTCTCCTAATAGAGGTGGTAGAGACAAAGACTATCTGAATTGAAAGCGTGGGAGAGGCATATGGGATAATGGAGAGGAAGGGGTGGTGAATGCTGTGGATGGACAGTCTGGATGGACCATTTGGCCTTTATCTGCCATCATGTTTCTATGATTAGGAACTGGTTCAAACTGAGAGAAAAAAAGTAAGGTTAAATGGAGCAGGATAAATAATGGTATTCCCCACTGCTGCTTTTTAACATATTTTTATAAATGATCTTGAAATGGGAATTTATAAGTGAGGTGATCAAATTTGCTGATAAGTTATTCAAAGTTGTTAAATCACAAAGAGAATTGTGAAAAATTGCAAGAGGACCTTGAAGAGACTGACAGATGATATTCAGTGTGAGCAAATGCAAAGTGATGTGTGTAGGGAAGAGGTACCCAAGTTATTGATCTATGTGATAAGACTTCATGTTAATAGTTACAGCCCAGAAAAAGGGTGACACATTGAAATCCTTTGTTCAGTATACAACCGCTAAGTAAGCAAATACAATGGGCTAGATTCACTAAGCAAACCGATCATGTACTGTTCGATTCACTAACCTTCCTCCAGACCCTATCCGCACCCTGATCCAATCTGCGCATGCAAATGAGTAAAAAGGCATGTAAATTTCTTAAGGCATTGATTCATGAAACCATTTTGTCTAAACTGACTGGCCTTTCCGATCCAAAAAGTTTTGACTGCTGAGGACCAGTCGCTTTACATCCTCGCCGACTATTCCTGCCTAGGAACTCCCGTGTGCATGTTAAGAACCCCATAAAAAATATATATATCTACCCTGCAAAAAATCCAAAATATATCTAAACTTTAAATATATGTAAACTTTCATGTACGTAAGTGTTAGAAATCTTTTTTTGTGTGGTTTTTTTTTTTTTGGGGAATGCGCATAGCGAGCGTGGGAATGAATCTCGGATTTGTAATGTGCATGGCGAGCAAATCGCGGATTAATCCTGTGCTCTCCCTGAGCATTGTACATTTCATATATCGATGCCAAATTTTTTTAAAAATCAAAAATAACTTTTAAGGGCCAGCTATCTCTCCCTCCTTCCTTCAAGATAGATTGTCCCGTGCATCTGACATCATGGGGTCGCCTTTGGTTGCTTCGTGCTTCACGGCAGAAAGAGCTGCACAGCCTCCTGGGATTCGTAGGCTGTATATAACAGCACGTGATCCCAGCGCATTCAACTGTTGTTAATTGTTCTGCCTTCTAGCAACTTAACAATTCTTTTTCTGAATTGTTAAGCTGTTTGGAAGCGCGCAATAAACTCGAAGAATTCCACAGCTTGCTCACAAACCTCCGATGCTATTTCTCCTTAAACCTGTCCAACAAATTTTTCAAAAAGCTACGGTCACAGCTTATACAGCTTGCAACAGCATTTAAGAAAAAAAGACAGGTTGGTAAAAACTACAGTTCTTATATTGCATTTTTTACGACAACAATGCTTTGCGGTAGGCGCATTCGGAGTCCGCCAATGACGTCTGATTAAACCCCACCCAATTTCTACGCAGTGAAGTCCCAGCGGTAGGTCAGGCTTCGGCGCTGGAGGGAGGGAGGCATACAGGCAGGCTATCTTTGACATGGCAGGGAGGGAGGAGAAGTGATTGCCTGTCCCGTTATCCCTACGCATAACTTTGGGATGTTGTCTCTGAAAGTGGGACATTTCGGCGTTCCGAAGCTGTGCGTGGGGACAGCGGGACAGGGGATCTAAAAACGGCACGGTCCCGTTCAAAACGGGACATATGGTCACATTAGGTATGCTGCTCTAGTAAGTCCTAAGAGTATTTTTTATTTTTCTTTCAAATGACATCACCCACATATGAATACTATTATAATCTTGTCTTTGAGGAATACGTTACAGTTAAGCAGCTTTGATTTTATTTCTGCATATTCATTTTCTAAAACAGATTTAAACAGTATAAAAGTTAAATTTTGTATTTGCAAATTTTTGCATGATAGGTATTTTTCTTTTCTTATTCCACAGCACTTAAACTTTAGAACACTGACAGATGATGTGGTAAGGTTATATACCTTTTTCTAAAATGTATTATGACTTGTAAAAATATTAAACCTAATTAAAAAAAATTTGTGACATAAAGGATAAAGAAGAATCTAATATTACATCCAGGCTTCTAACTGAATTGAAAACATGCAGAGTAATACTTGGAGACAGATTATCCTAAGTTCTGACACTATGGTAAAAAAAACACTGTGGTGGGAATAATTTTTGTTTTACGAGTGATTGTCAGCACAATAGCATACAAATTATATCCATGCTGTGTGTGTGGAAAATTGCTGTTAAAAGGGGTGGGGGGAGGGGGGAATTGAGCCTGGTGCTTGCTCAGAAGAGCAGTCGCTAGCACAGCTCCTTCCTACTTGCCTGCCTGCAAGAAAACCAAAAACAAAACAAGCAGGAAGAGCAGGGACTGCTTTTTTTATTTTTTAATGGGCACAGCTGTTGTGTATGCACAACACACACATGAGCTGCACCTTTAAAAAAAAAAAAAAAGTACCATCGGGGTACTTATTTAAAAAAAAAAAAAAAAAAAAAAAATATATATATATATCAGCAGGAGGGTTGTCTGTTGAGGGGGGGTGATTTGTTCCTCCTGCCAGCAAACTCTTCCCCCCCCCCATCATGCCAAACTTGGTGCTCTAGTGCAGTGGTCTCAAACTTGCGGTCCAGGGGCTCTCAGTATGTTTATCATAATCATAAAAGTAAAATAAAACAGTTTCTTGATCATATGTCTCTTTAGCTATAAATTACAATATTATTATTAAGGCTTAGCCAAAAGACATTAACTAGTTTTTCTGAGGCCCTCCAAGTACCTACAAATCCAAAATATGGCCCTGCAAAGGGTTTGAGTTTGAGACCACTGGTCTAGTGGGCTGTTCCCTGTCCCCGGTATCTTTTTTTGAAGACTGTAAGGAGAGATACTCACTGCCTGCAAACAAATTTTAACTAAGTCAAAGGCAAAATGTGAACTGCCTGGCATTTATAAGTCCACCTTGTAAACATTGGTCATTTTTACATTCTACTGTAAAATGTTACATGAAACCCTTTTTGCTGGCACAGTGCCTCCTGTTGTTCATTGCTGATGGTATATTTCTGATCATCAAGAATTAACATAGAATCTTAACCAGAAGGCATAAGTGATTGGGACTTGTATATAGCCTTTTTTTTGTAGTTACACAACCACATTTGGTGTTTTATATACAGATATTTCAGGCATTTTTCCTATCTGTCCTGGTGGGCTCATAGTCTTCTAATGTAATAGAATCTTAACCAGAAGGCATAAGTGATTGGGACTTGTATATAGCCTTTTTTTTGTAGTTACACAACCACATTTGGTGCTTTATATACAGGTACTTCAGGCATTTTTCCTATCTGTCCTGGTGGGCTCATAGTCTTCTAATGTACCTGAGGCAGTGGAGGATTAAGTGACTTGCCCAGGGTCACAGGGAACAGCATGGGGTTTGAACCCACAACCTCAGGATGCTCTCCTCCTGACGTACCTCATTCTGCTGCCCCTCAATATCTTTCCTGTCTTCTCTCCTATACACCTCCCAGAGAATTCTGTTCCTCAGATAAGCCGCTCTTAGCTTTACCCTTCTCCACTGCCAATTCTAGACTTCATTCCTTTCATCTAGCTTCTCACTAAGCCTGGAATAAATTACCCGAGTTTGTCCGTCAAGCCCCTTCCCTTATTTAAAAGCAGACTAAAAACCCACCTTTTTGATATAGCCTTCAATTCTTAACCCTACTCCTCTGCCCTTCAACCCAGCCAGCTGATTAACTGTTCTCCTTAACTGTATCCATGACATCCTGTTTGTCTGTCTTGGCTGTTTAGATTATAAGCTCTTTCGAGCAGTTTTCTTCTTCTTTGTGACTCTGTACAGCGCTGCGTATTTCTAGCGCTATAGAAATAATTAATAGTAGTAAGTGGTTTTTTTTTTTTAAACTTGGAGTGTTGTTTTTGAGCTTTCTGCTTGGTACCATGAGCTTGAATATGCAAAATGACAGCGACGTTGGATGTGGTCTCTTTATGTGTGTGCTCACTTGCATCTCAATGGCCACTCAGGAGCATGAAATTATTAAATCATGGCCTACATAGGAAGACTTCACAAGGTGAAAGCTGGCAGGATGGAGTTTCCTCTCAAAATCTCCTTAAGAAGATGGGGTTGGACCCATCAGACTAATTTGTGGTGAAAATTAATGCCAGCCTGTTGGCCTGCCTAGAAAGTAGAAAGAAAGACATCTGTATGGGGGAACCCAAGATGATGGACCACACTGCCCTCCATTTCTAGTGGAGTGGGCTGTAGGAGTGGCTGTGGAACCCCCTATCAGAAAGCAGTTATAGCTGATTTTGGATAAACTGGGTGTGATGGGTTTGAATGCAGTGTTGGTGCAGAGGCGAGTAGTATGATGGACACATTACTCCTGCTCCAACATCTGCATTCTGCAAACCTCTGACTAAGGTGATGCAGCTGGAAGAGAAACAAGATGAACTAGAGAACTGCTTCCAGTAGAATAACTTTTGATTAATGGGACTACCAGCTAACAGAGGAATTGGAGCTATGAGGCTTTTTGGAGTGATGGCTTATGTCTTCTCTTCTGTTGCAGAGTACAGTGGTACCAGTCCATATGGAGAGAACGCTTAGACTGGTCATACTAAACCTGTTGAATTATGCCCATAAGAGGGAGATTTTATAAGCTTTGCATAATGGAAAGCTGTTGGACTATAATTGCTGAAATAATCTTGACTTCGACTCAAATTATACAGTATAGTAAAATTAACCCTCAATTTGAGTGCAATATGATATATAAATATAACAAGGTTTCTATTTTTTAGCGATGTCCTCAGTGTGAATAAGTAAGCTAGAAGAGCCACAAGTCAAAGACTAATTGGCACTTTCGCTTGAACAAATATGAACCCAAGAAACTGTTTGTATGATGATGGGGCACACTGTGTGTGCAATTAAAATAAGTCAAATAAACACAATGTGAAACTCAATTTGATAAACGCTTGGTTTTTTTTTTTTTAAAAGAAAGATTACATGTCCCAAAAGGAAGGCGCTATACCAAAGGGAAACAGCAGTGGGAGTCAAATAACTAATCACCAGTACTTATCTTGCCAACTGCTTCTTAGCTGGTCAATCAAGTACTGTAGTTTCTTCAGGAACCGTGTTGCAATAGCTCAAGCAATCCCCATTTGGAAAAAAAGGCCGCTGCTGAGCAAAAAGGCAAAAAAAAAAAAAAGCCACAAACTACTGTTAGTAATAGATGCCCCAAGCAGAAACGGACTTCAAACTCTGCCTTAATTATAATAATAATTTTTATTTAGAAAACTGAACTGTGATGTCGCAACCAATGGGATTTACGGAGGAGTGGCCATAAGAGGAAATTAATTGCTACACTCTTTCGGTGTTAAATAGCCCCTCAGATTGGATTAAACTTATATAATAATAGTGTTCCATTTGATAAGATCATCCAACACCCTGGATTTCACTGAATCTAATTTGAAAAATCCAAAGCCAAAACTGTTCACGAAGCTGTATATGAAACAACTTATTTCCACTGTAAGTTTCTGGAACTTGTTCAATGACCAGCCATTTAAGCTCTTCAAAACTATAACTGTATTCATAACAATGTGATTCCATAGGAGCAGTAAAGGTTGCAGTATGCAACCTACTACAGTGTTCCTGCAGCCTACGTAAATCAAACTACAAGGGCAAGATGATTTGCATGTTGTAATGTGATGTAAGTGATAAGTTTGTTAATACTAGGATTGGTCCACGTGGAACCTCTAATGATATTCACACATATGGTACAAGAGCCACATGGGTCATGTCTCTCTTGTTGGATACTGTTGCTATAACTAAAGTCCCTTCTGGCACAAATAAAAAAATTTGCCAAGTTTTTGGGTCTGGAAAAAGACATACAAGGACCATTAGCAAAAATTTCATGCATGACCAAAACATGCCAATGTCTTCGAATAATCTGGGCTACTGTGGTAGCCTTGTCTGAATATGCGAGTATGCAAATTTGTTTCTCCAAGGACTGTTTTTCTCGAGATTGTAATAATAATTATGGATTGGCTTACCATGCTCGCAGATAGGCTTGTTTGATGGTCTATTTGGGATAATTTCTTAATCTAAAGCGCTGAGGATTGCTTCTTGAATTCCTCATTGGTGGAGCAAATCCTGCGCATGCACAGAAATTGACTAATGGGCAATGCTTGCGTGAGCTGAATAGGGAGATGACTCTTCAAATATAAATAAGTATTCCTGTCAATTTTCTTCCGGTATATGGTGGTACTCAAAACTGAACCTATTTTCTCTGTCAACAGTGGCAGAAGTTATGTTAATTTGACCAGCACTGAGTTTTCTGCTTTAAAAACTCTCCAGTTGGATTCCCGCTTGGTCGTCATTGTTGATAAGGGTGGGGTCATTGTAGTTCAAATAGGGACCAATATTTAGTCCAAACCCTCCTCAGCTCAAACAACAAAAAAATATAGAATACGTTCCAATTGGGGGTTAATTTTGCTATACTGTATAATTTGAGAGAAGTTGGTATTTTGTGAATTATTTCTCCATTGGGGTTTTTGTTTGCTATGAAATAATCTTAAAATAATATTTTCCTACTAAGTGTCAGCCAAGAAGAAAGCGTTCAGCCCTTTATGCTTGTGTTTAGTGGAGAAACAAATTTGCTTTACCTTGCTGTATCCTGTTTGCCTCAAGATAGACCACATTGGAGTGGTAAAAATCCATCACTTTCAATTAAAAATACTACAGCATACAGTATATGTATCATAAAGCAGTGAGGCAACAACTTGACCACTAAGGAGATGCATATTCTGGGCAGTTGGTTGCATCTGGGAGTTTGTCATGTTAAACCTCCCTGCCCCTCCCCCCCAAAAAAAAAACCCCAACAACAAAACACCCCAAACCAAAAAAACAACTTCAGTTTGGAGGAGGCTTCTATGCATCTTAGTGAAACCCAGATTGGGATTTTTTCTTTTAATTTGCATTTTAGTTTCTGGTTCCTCTGTTTGGATGACACAAGTGAACTGGAACTAAAAGTCTAAAAGGACCAGTTTATATAGGCCTGAGCTTTGCAGAATGGATTGATTGCAAGCATGATGAACTTGCAAAACCATATTGGCTCCTGTGAGACAGTGAGAGGACAGTTGTAAAGGGTGGCAGGGGACTTGGATGCTTACTGTGCCAGTAATACACTGAAGAGAGGGATCCTATGTTAATATCAGGATAAAGGAGAAGATTGGGGGGATAAGAACATAAGAATAGTGATACTGGGTCAAACCAATGGTCCATCTAGCCCAGTATCCTATTTCCACAGTGGCCAATCCAGGTCACACGTACCTGACAAAAACCCAAATAGTAGCAACATTCCATGCTTTGTAGGTGTGGTAAGAGACATAATAATTTTGGGGAGGACAAAGGGGATTGGGAGGGGTGTAAATTGTAAGGATTCAAAAAGGGCAAGGACAGTACTGATCGTCTCACAAGTGGCAAGATTTGGTTGTGGAAGGGTCTCTGGGAATTTGGGTTTTGCAGGAAGAGGGGGGATGCTGGGGCCCCTGTCAGTTTGCACCAAATTGCTTATAAACTCAGAATGCACTTCTTTTTTATTTGTTTTTTTTTAAATGGTAAATTTGAAAATAACTTGGAATGTGGCTGGTGTTTCCTTCCCTATAATGGCAGAGAATTTGACAGGCTTTAATAAATAGTGCTGCTACAGGAAAGTCACCTCTCTTTGTTAGAGCATAGTTAGGTGAAAATACGGTAGGTGGGCTTTTTACTGGAATCCCTGGCCCAGGGCTCAAGGAGAGTGGTAGCGATTCTTATCTGTAAGGGAGTGGATGCAGAGGTACCTAAGTCTTAGACACCAAAAGGTGGGTCATAAAAGCTTGGCTGATGATGGACTGGTAGCAGTTTTTCTTAAGTAATGTCTACGCAACCAATCAATATGAAAGTACCTTATGTTATAAAATCTTTTGGGCAAGCTACAAAAATGTGGGACTTTTCCACTTGAGAGCTCTCACTGGGGTTTATGGTCCGCAGTTGGATAAATCCCTTGTTCATCCCAAGGACAGCATTAATTATACAGTACAAAAGGTGTTCCCATATTAGTCGCAAGATTGTTGGCGGTATATAAGAATAAAGTTATTATTATTATTATTAGGTGAAATTCTAGAATTAGTAGATGGTAATGTAGAATTTTCCAAGACTGAGACTATGTACGTCTGAACGGCACAACTGACAACGTCGAGGCAAGATTACATGTTGCTGTTTTGGGAATTGTTTTCTAGTTTAGATTAGTAGAGACTGGCCCAGGGCGGAAATGGATCCTGGATGGATCTTGGATCACACAGTGGTGTGGATAAGCTTTACTAGAATTGGGACCCAATCTAATTCCTGAAAGTGGAGATTCCCCCCGCATCTTTACTCTGATCTGAAGTTTGGGAAGCTTCTCCTGAATAACTGGAATTCTATACAGTTTGTAATGAGCCCCATATACAAGCCCTGGTCTTATAGTGTGAAGCTGTAATAGCAATTTTGTGTTGGGAGTTGATAGCCCATTCAAGTCATAAATGAAAAAGTAGAGAGAGAAAGTTATAAGTTTTTGGAAAAGCAATGTAGAATAGATATTAAGAATTATTGTTCAGAGAGAAATTTTAAGTGCATTCATATTTTATTGGTGTTGATGCTAACGGGGGAGGTGGTGGTGGTTAATGTTGATCAGCATTGTTGTGTTCACCCATCCTTCCCCGATTTACTCAGATTCAGAATGTGAACATGGCTGGGCAAGAGGTGCTTTATTTTTGTTATATATATGCTGATCTAACTGCTATTTGGTAGATACCTGCTTAACTTTCATGGCTCACCTTTGCAGAATACTGTATATTTAAACACTTACCCAAAGGTTGTTTTATAGCATTTCATGCATAAACAAATAGAGGTTTTATTTAGGGGTGAACAGTGATCTTGCATTTTGCTCCCTATAGTAGATAATGCCTTTTTATTTTACTTCTCCTATGCTGTACGGCTTATAGAGAATGTGATTCTCAGTGGTTCCTGTTCTAATTTTTGGGCCTTTATTCTATAATTGGTGAGGGTTGGTTTGTATTCTGTGAGAGATTTAGTTGGCGTGTAGTTTGTGTGAGGATCCATAGCAGCCTGACTTGTCTGGCTTTTCCAGTGTATATTCACTGCTGTCATAACATAAGAATAGCTATACTTGGTCAGATCAGTGGTCCATCTAGCCCAGTATCCTGTTTCCAGCAGTGAACAATCCAGGTCACAAATACCTAATAAAATCCCAAAGAGTAGCAAGATTCCAAGCTACCAATCCCAGAGATAAGCAGTGGCTTCCCACATATTGATATTTTATGTGTGCAGAATTGAAGCTGCTAAGCTGTAAGCTCTGAAAAGTTTATTTGTAGGATTTAGGGCTAGATTCACTAAGGACACCGATCGTGTCCCGACCATTTTGCGACCTGATTCACTAACCTCGTGGCCAATCATCCTCTTATCCGCGCATGCAAATCAGGAGAAATGGCAGTGATTCACTAACAAAAAAACTGGAACACTGACTGGGCTGGCCGATCAAGAAACAAGCGACTGCTGGGGACCAGTCGCTCACGTCCTTTCCGACTGCATCTCCTGCTCTCTACCCTGACTCTCCTGCTCGCCGCCCCACTCTCCTACTTTCTGCCCCGACTTTCCTGCTCTCTGCCCCGACTCGCTGCCCTGCTTCTGCCCAGACGCACCTTGCCTTCCCCGCAATGTGAGCCTGTGGTTTTAACCCAAGGGTTTAAAGCATATTAAAACCACTGGCTCGTGAAGAATAAGTAAGGAAAAAAAAAAAAAAAGGTCGCTGCTCTGTAAGCATGCGCAGACCATCTACAGATGGTCTGCACAAGCGTCGGGATCGCTATTCAGCGATCCGTGCAGTTGGTTGGGGGCATGATTCTGATTGTTCCCATTTGCTTGAGGATGTGTCGTGAATTACCAACAGATAGGATCCGGATTGGATCGGTAGGGGAGTTTAGTGAATCTGCCCCTTAGTGTTAATTCAGAAATATCTGGCAGTGAAGGCATTTTGTTTTGCTATTGATGTGCTACCAGAATCTCAGGTGGGTGGGGGAGAGGGAGCATTAACAGAGTGAAAACTAGGGGTAACTGCTTTGCACGTGTTACCCCTATTGCCCATGGTGTGGTTATATTATGCTTTCCCATGACAGCGGCCACCCCTTGGTGGTGCAGAATAAGAATCCACCTAGGCAACGACACCATGGTTTGGGAAGCCCTGGTTTGTTGATGCATCTTTAGATAAGTAAAATGAAATTTCTTAGTATTTTATTCTTGCAAGAAATCTGGTTATCTCTTATGAAGACTGAGACACAGATGATTTTTTCCCCAGTTGCAGGATCGACAATTGAGGAACATAGAATGGAACTGAGCTCAGGATCTGTAGATGGCTTTTTAGGGTTTTTTTTATGGTTTGGAATGATTGTTTTTGCAATCCATGTTGACATATTTTTCTTGCATATTTACAAAGTAATGCTGTTTTGTGTTGAAATGCATCCTATAATTTGTTAAAGTTATGTTTTCTTTGCATTTACAAGACTGGTTAAATTTAGATTGGGTGTGGGGATGGTACGGGGACAATACCAATGACAGGGATGGAAAAGAATTGGGTGGGGATGGGGACCAGAATGCCCAAGCGCATACCTCCCTATTATGTAGTAATTCTTCCTTTTTTTAAAATTGGAAAATGGTCCTGTGTGTTGATGGAAGAAAAAGTGAATTGCTTATCTGGACAGTGGGATAATAAACCACACA
Organism: Geotrypetes seraphini; assembly: GCF_902459505.1. Lineage (NCBI taxonomy): Eukaryota > Metazoa > Chordata > Amphibia > Gymnophiona > Dermophiidae > Geotrypetes > Geotrypetes seraphini. The sequence goes on along the minus strand of NC_047089.1, from coordinate 76,790,837 downwards.
TACCCTTTGTTTTAGCTATGTGCATATTATGCAAACTGCCTAAGAATCGGACGGTATAGAAAATTTTAAAGATTAAATAGTATTCTTGCTAAATTTATTTGGCTGGGTAAAACTGCTCGAATTGCTTTAGCATCTTTACAGAAACCAATTGCGGCAGGTAGGGGTAAATTTTCCAAATTTTTATAGGTATCATCAGTCCTATATAATGCGTCAGGGTATATATTGGATCCTTCCTGAGCTCATGGAACATCTCCCTGATTGGCTATACCTAGAATGGCAACTTATGTCCCCATTACGGTTGTTTCATGTGTTGAGTATCAAATTACCCAGGTTTATTTTATTTTATTTATATAAATTTAAAGATTACAATATCAGATGATACCAGGAAAAAAAGGATTCTTACACAAAATTTAAACAATATTTATACATACAAACAAAATTCCTTTCCAAGCCCACAATAATGGGGAGACATGCTGCCAAATTTTTATACAAAAAATAAGAAGAAAACTAAGAATTGGTTCTTGATTCATCCTTATGAATCTTAAACCCTTTCCTACCGTTTGGGACTCTTACAACCTCCAATTTTTCAGTTATGAAACACATTAAAGAATAAAACTCATTTCTGTTCTCTAGCTAATAAGAATTGTTGCAATTGAATGGGATCCCAAAATACATATTCAATGTCTTGTAATTTAACAACATTTGCATGGAAATTTTAAATAGAATGATGCCTCAAGAGCTAACACTCTTGTTTAGCAGAGGACCAACCACCTACAGTGGAAACACAGGATATTACCCTTAAGGATTTGTGGTTAGGTATATCTAGAGTTGAAGGGATTCTCAGAGAAACAGTTAAACAAACATTGAATTTTTCACAGTCTGTGTCTCAAAAATTTGAAAATATAGATTCCAATTTGAGTTGTTTGGATAAAAGATTAAGTGTGGTTGAAACTCAAAGTAATACACTTCAAGCTATCTCAGTATCTGCTGTTAAGAATTCTACGGTGATACATTCAAAAATGGAAATGATGGAAAATGTTTACAGAGCGAGAAATCTCTGCTTGGTTAATTTCCCAGTAACTCATTTATTGTTTCCTGAAATTTTGTTAAGGAAATATTTTAAAGAAATACTGGGATTACCCAATGCGGAAAATTTCCCTTTAAATAATTATTATTATGTTCCTCAAAGGAAAGTACAATCTGCCCAGGAGGTGGACCATCTGGTTACTAATGAAATTAATTTGACAGAGTTTTTGGAAGATAGTCAGGATGTGATCCAGAGTAGGTCCACTCTGGTAATAACATGCATGAGTGAGATAGATAAAATGTTAATAATGAAAACTTACTTTAAAAATAGGTTGACAAAATTTTGTGGAGATTTGGTTAGAATTTTTCCTGATTTATCAAGAGCTACGCAACTAAGAAGGAAATAATTTTCAAATTACCCAGTTATGTTAAGGACAATAGTATTTTATTGGACACCTGGAAAACCTTGAAATTTATTAATAACTTAACAGATATTCCAGTAGAGAAATCCACTTATCAATCCTTATGGCCAAACTCCAAGATTCAAATTGGTGAGTTTAGGATCTTCTGGAAACACTGGATTCAGGCAGGTATACGCACACTAGATGATGTTGTATTAAATGGGAAAATACTTAATTTTTCACGATTGCAACAAACATTGGGTATCAAAGTCTCAAGTATAAAAGTGGTTGCAGTTGAAGCAGGCCATTCAGAAAGGGTTCCCTGATTGGCGAAATCAAAAAAATCAGTATAGTTTGCTTCCAGACGGATTTCCTAGGGCATCAGGCCGACCAGTGGTATAAATTAATATCTGGATATATGAATAAGAAACCGAAAACTAGTCTTAAAGACATTTGGAGAATTGAGATAAAGCAGCGGATTTCTGCGTCTCAATGGCCACGGATTTGGACTTGGAGGGTGAGATGTATGGTATCAGCATCTATGAAACAAACTTGGGGTTTTTTTTTTGTTTTTTTTTTTTTGTTACATAGAAGTTTTTGGACCCAGGTTAGATTGCAAAAGCTAGATAGTTCAAAATCTAGTAGATGCTGGCATTGTCATCTTGATATAGGGACGCTGAATCATCTGCTGTTCTATTGTCCTTTGATACTCAACTTTTGGAAGTCCATATGGGGGATACATTAATTTGATTTGTGAGACTGTGATTCCGTTATCTTATGAAACAGTAATCTGTGGGATACTATTATCCCCTAAACCACCAATAGATAGACATAAAAACAGATTGTTAGGAATTATGACTGGGATAGCCATCCAAATGATCACAACAAATTGGAAAAACTTTGATTGTTTGAATTTTAAATTTTGGTGGCACTCATTATGTCTTTGTTATAGGTTGGAAAAAATGATTACTGATCAAAGGGGTAATAAGTTATTTCCGTTGACTAACTTTATCAATAATAATTGACTGATTATAACTTACACATCCAAGGGATGGGTGGAAGGGCTGGGGATATCTTTGACTTTTACAGACATTAACTTGGGGAAGATTATTGATGGAATCCTCACTGACGATCACCCCTAAGTCTCGCTCTGCTACTGTTCTTGTTAGGATCTCACCATTAAGGGTATAAGTCCTGCATGGTTATGCACTTGGGTAGCCAAAATCCATGCAGGACTTATACCCTTAATGGTGAGATCCTAACAAGAACAGTAGCAGAGCGAGACTTAGGGGTGATCGTCAGTGAGGACATGAAGGCTGCCAATCAAGTGGAGAAAGCTTCATCCAAGGCAAGACAAATCATGGGTTGCATACGCAGGGGTTTCGTCAGCCGTAAGCCGGAGGTCATTATGCCATTGTATAGATCCATGGTGAGGCCCCACCTGGAGTACTGTGTGCAATTTTGGAGGCCGCATTATCGCAAGGACGTGCTGAGGATGGAGTCGGTCCAGAGAATGGCCACTCGGATGGTCTCGGGACTCAAGGATCTCCCGTACGAGGAACGGCTGGAAAAATTGCAGCTATACTCACTCGAGGAGCGCAGAGAGAGGGGAGACATGATCGAGACGTTCAAATATCTCACGGGACGAGTCAAGACAGAGGAAGATATCTTCTTTTTCAGGGGTCCCACGGCAACAAGAGGTCATCCATGGAAAATCAGAGGCGGGAAACTGCGAGGTGACACCAGGAAGTTCTTTTTTACTGAAAGGGTAGTTGATCGCTGGAATAGTCTTCCACTTCAGGTGATTGAGGCCAGCTGCGTGCCTGATTTTAAGGCCAAATGGGATCGACACGTGGGATCTATTCACAAGGTAAAGGTATGGGAGGGTCATTAGGGTGGGCAGACTGGATGGGCCGTGGCCCTTATCTGCCGTCTATTTCTATGTTTCTATGTTTCTATGGAATCTATCTATCTATCTATATATTTGTTTTCTTATTTAGTCATTTGGGTGGGTGGGAGGGGGTAAAAGTGACTTCATGGTTTTTGAAAGTTGAAAGTGTTTTATCTGGATTTATTATATGTACATCTAATTGATTGTTGCACTTTTGATGATTTAAAAATCAATAAAGATTTATAAAAATTTTTTTAAAATAAATAAAAATAAAATAAAGTCAATTTTTTAAACTTGTATATAAGACTGAGGAGTCTGTAGTAAAATTTGTGTTAGGTTTTTTTCAACATGAGGATATTCCAATAGGCTTTTCTGAATGGAAGATTTTCATATTGATGTATTGGATGATGTCATCTTGCTTGTGTGACTGATATAGAAAAGATCACTTACACTTGTTTTCTATGGTCTTCATCAATACCTCTATTAAGTAATTATGCATATTAATAGCAGTGTTCTCCCTAGGGCCTTATAGCTGGTCGCTGTGCCCGGCTAATTTAGATGACCGCTCAGCGAATCCTGCTGGTGCTGCCGATGCTCCTTCCCGGGCTGACTCGCCGCCAAAAATTTTGTTTGACACCTGCCTTTTTTTTTTTTTGCCAGCATGCTTTTACTTGCTTCAGGCCTTCCTCATTGCCGGGACCTGCCTACTTTCTGTTTCCGCGAAGGCAGGACCCGGCAGTGAGGAAGGCCCGAAGCAAGTAAAAGCAGCAAGTTGTAAGCTTCCCTCTGGGGCTCTATCGTGTGCGTGCCGGCTTCCCTTCTCTTCCCCACTCCCCCCCGGGACGCTACTTCTGGTTTCGGAGGGAAGAGAAGGGAAGCTTACAACTTGCTGCTTTTACTTGCTTCGGGCTTCTTCGCTGCCGGGTCCTGCCTTCGCGGAAACAGAAAGTAGGCAGGTCCCGGCAACGAGGAAGGCCCGAAGCAAGTAAAAGCAGCAAGTGTAGTGGTATACCATTTGAGAAAAACAAATGCACGGACATCGGACCCGATTCTGCTTGCTCTTTTAAAGCTCCGATCCAAGCAACCTTGGTGCCTATTGTGGAAGATAAAGTGGTCAGCCAGGAAGAAAAAAAATCAAAAAAGTTCAAGTTTAGTCAAGCTGTGATTTGAACTTTATAGGCATTTGTTTTTCATCCTTTAACTGGCAGGCAGAAGGATGCTCCATTTATTAATCTTGCAAAGTCTGATACAGGAAAAGCTAGAAGTGCATCAGGATTTAAGGAGCTTGGGGTGTGCAAATCCACTTAATGCAGAAATTACAGTAAAACAAAATCACTTTTCTATTTCACTGCAGCTCTAAGGTTTTTCGAGCTAATGTTCTTTTGCACTTAGCTATAGTCAAATAATGGATAGGAATATGTTTATTTCATTTAAGCTAAGGGAAAACAATATTTTTTCTGAGTATCCTTTAAATAATGGTTCACAAATTAATTCAGCCTGTTTTAAGGCTGGGTTTTGTTTTTCACATTATTGCTTCTGTTTTTATAATCCTTAAAAAATAAGGGTCAATTCTCCAAGTGGGTTCTTCCTCGTAGGCACCCTGAGACTGTACAGGGAACGCCTTTTCTATAGCAGTGAATGGGCTCCCAGGTTCCATTACAGAATGGTAGCATATAGCCTTAGATTCAGGCGCCTTACAGTTAAAGCAGCCATAGAGCTGACGTAACTAAGCATGTCCAATTGTGGGAGAAATGATTTTATTTTCAGTTTAGTGATCAAAATGTGTCTGTTTTGAGAATTTATATCTGTTGTCTATATTTTGCACTATGGCCCCCTTTTACTAAATCACAATAGCGGTTTTTAGCACAGGGAGCCTATGAGCATCGAGAGCAGTGCAGGGCATTCAGCGCATCTCCCTGTGCTAAAAACCGCTATTGCGATTTAGTAAAAAGGGAGGGGGTATATTTGTCTATTTTTGTATAGTTGTTCCTGAGGTGACATTGCATAGAATCATCTGCCTTGACCTCTTTGAAAACCTGCGGAATATAAATGATAATTAACATTTTCTCTGCGTACAGTGTGCTTTGTGGGGTTTTTTTTTTTTAATTTATTTTATTGTTGGTAGATCATTTTGACTTGGTTATTTTAAAAGTGGCTCACAAGCCCAAAAAGTGTGGGCACCCTTGCTGTAGAGCCATTTCTTGTATGACTGGATCAGCTATATTTATCTTTTTTTTTTTTTTTAGTGGTTTAAATTCATGCAGAAATAAATGGCTAGATTGAACCTAATGACCTTTTTTTAACCTCTATACCATTTGAAAGAGGGCAAATACTTCTTAAATTTAGTAAAAATATTCTGGCACAAGTGTCAAACCTTAAAAAAGGAAGTCATATTGAGCATTGGAAAATAATAATAATAATTAACTAATAAAAATAGTACACTTTTAGGGCTCCTTTTACTAAGTTACGATAGTGGTTTTAGTGTGCGCTTAGCGCGCGGATGAATTGCCATGCGCGCTAGATGCTAACTCCAGCATTGAGTTGGCGCTAGTTTTCCCATGTAGCGCAGGGGTTTGCGCGCGCTAAAAATGCTAGCGCACCTTAGTAAAAGAGGGGGTTAATTTTCCCCACCACCAAATTTCCCCATCCCACCCCACCCGGCTACTTTTTCATGCCACCCGGCTGGAAAAAATTTCTGGGGAGAACACTGAATAGGTTTTTTATATTTTAATTCACACTGAAGTTTTCTATAAGCAAATTTATACTGTATACCTTTGTAGAATAGTTTAGCTGTGATGTGTGTCATATCCAAACTAGGGGCTCCTTTTACTAAGATCCGCTAGCGTTTTTAGCGCGCAGAAACCATGCGCTAAACGAAAAATACTAATGCAAGCTCTATGGAGGCGTTAGCGTCTAGCGTACGCTAAAACCGCTAGTGCACCTATTAAAAGGAGCTCTAAATGTCTGTGATAAAAATATTGTGGGTAACAGCTGTTCAGTATAGAGATATTTCTTGCTCACCTAGCTTAATACGTATATTTTTTTTCTAATATTCAGTTGGATAGATTTGCCAGTATAAGGATGCCAGGTAACCGAAAAGAGAGGCCCCATCTGCTGCAGAGAAACTTACATTCCTCTTCTGCTGCTGTTCCACTCTCGGTGTCTCTGGATGTTGAAGAATATCCCAACAAACAGTTGTCAGAGAAGGAAATTTTAACACTTTTTGAAAAGATGATGGTGGGTATCCTTTGATGCTATTGATATTTACTGTTTGCAGGCATGTGGGTATTTTAGCCAACAATTTTGATTTCAAATATGTTTATTGAAACTTTTAGGGCTCTTTGTACGAAGGTGCGCTATAATGTGCGCTAGCCGAAAAACTACCGCCTGCTAAAGAGGAGGCGGTAGCGGTTAGCGCACGCTATTCCGCGCGTTAAAGCCCTAATGTGCCTTCGTAAAAGGAGCCTTTATAGTCAAATAAAACAGAACAAATAGAACAGAAACGGAGTCTGCCAAAGTATGAGTACATAATGACACAACAATAATATTGAACACATGTAGTAAATGTGAAGGTATGCAAACACACAAGGCAACCCCGTAGATGTCAAAAGTGAAATGTATCTGATCTGTGTATGGAAGCCTTCATTTCACAAATTATAGTGTAGTATTCATAAGTCATCCCAGGACAAACTCTTGCATGGCTGATAATGCCGGTGTAGCATTTATACAGTATAAGGTTCTCAGCGATATTTCTGTTTCTTTGAGGAATTTAGACCTGGCCACTGTTGCCAATATATAGGACAAAGCATTTCCGGCATGAATTATTTGTATGTTGGATTATTGCAATGGATGTTTGCTAATTCACCTAAGAGCTTATTAACAGTTTGTAAAAAATGTGGTTGTTCTCATGATAGCAGGTTGTATGAGAAGTATGTTATTTATTTTAGAGCACTTCCATTGACTGCTTAAATAACTTTAGGGCTTGCTTTAGACTCTTCTGGCTTTTAAAGCTTTGAATATTATTGGAATGGGCTATCTTATGACTTGTTTGACTTTATACTGTCCCAGACAAACATTAGTGTCCTCACATGGAAGTTATAGTAAACCTTTTTTATAGGAGATTTACTTAGAGAAGTGTTTCTCAACACGTGTTATTGCGTACCCTTAGGGGTATGCGAGCCGTTTGTTGGGGGGTACACTGCACTGTGTAGGTTTCCTGCCCCACTTCCTTTTTAATTGCTGCTGGAGATATCATGCCCTACTTCCTGCCTGTCCCTCCCTGCTGAAGTGCTGGTGGCCCTATACCCTCCTTCCTGTATTACCTGTTATCTCCTTCAGCCACACAGGGACGCGTTGCTGGCAGCTGCTTTTGCACACTGCACATGGCTGACCCGTCAGAAGGAAGGCTTGTGGGTCAGCCACATGCAGCATGTAAGAGCCACTGCCCGCAATGCGTCTCTGTGCTGCTGAAGGCAGGAAGGAGCAGCCCAACTGGATGGCTCTGAAGGGAGCGAGTGTGAGGGAGCAAGTAAGGGAGAGAGGGGACATGATTTTGGGACAAAGGGAGAAAGGAGGGAGGTAATTTGGGACAAAGGCAGGAAGGGGGCACAAACTCGTGACACAGAAGGAAGGGAGGGGGCATGAACATGGGACACAGAAAGGAGGGAGGAAGGAAGCACTAACTTGGGAGAATTGTTGGGCATGAGTGTGTGAGTGAGAAGGAAAGAGATGGTGCATATGGGGAAAGGAAGAAAGAGGAAAATTGGGCAGAGAGAGAGAGAGGGAGTGAGGTAGAGATACACGGGGAAGAGAAGGATGAAAGGGAGGAATGTTGGAAATGGTGGTGGAAAGGGAACACAGGGACAGATTGAAGGAAATGCAAGAGGGAGGAATGTTGGGCATAGTGATGGAGGGAGAGATGTGGCATGGTGATAGAAGGAGAAATGGGCTGGTGGGCAGGTGAAAAATGCTGCACATGATCCGGGGGATGAAAGAGGGAGAAATGTTGGATGTGGTAGTAGAGTGGATAGGAGAAATGCACCATGGATCTCTGTCTGTCTCTTTCTCTCTCTCTGTCTCTCCACTCCCTTTGCAGCAAGGGAGGGAATGAGAGAAAGACAGATAGACAGTGATAGAGAGGGAGACATGTTGCCAGTGGGGGTGGAGGAGAGAGGAAGAAAAGTTGAACTCATGGAGGAACAGAGAGAGATGTTGGTTGGGGAAGGGAATGAGGTCCAGAGGAAAGGAAGCGTGCAGGAGGCAGAAAGAAAGAAAGAAATATTGGATGCACAGTCAGAAGGAAGTACAACTGGAGACTCATGAAATCACCAAAGGTAGGAAAAATGATTTTATTTTCAATTTAGTGATCGAAATGTGTCAGTTTTGAGAATTTATATGTGCTGCCTATATTTTGCACTATATTTGTCTATTTTTCTATAGTTGTTATTGAGGTGACATTGCATATTTTAAAGTCATCTACCTTGGCCTCTTTGAACCTCCCCCCCCCCCCGAATATAAATAATTAACATTTTCTCTGTATACAGTGTGCTTTGTGGGGGGGTTGTTTGTTTTTTTAATTTTGTGGTTACCATTATGTATTAAGATTATATTGTGTATGTGAAAAATGAATGGAAGAAATTGCATTACAATTAGTACTATTATTATGGGGGTGGGCCTGGGGCGGAGCTTCGGAGGGGTGTTCGGTTGATATTTGTTAGACTTAGGGGGGTACTTGGCTTGAAGAAGTTTAGAAACACTGGCATAAAGCACCAGAGACTCACTTTTATATACACTTCTCCCTCCACATTCACAGATTTAGGACTCATGACTTCGGTTATTCGTGAGTTTCTAAACCCTGACCGACCCTCCGCCTCCCGGACCTCTCCACACTGTACCTGGTAGCCTAGCGGTGAAGCGGGGCAGGAGCGATCTTCCTACACTTCTGCCCCATGCAGAGCCGTCAACAAAAATGGCTGCCATGAGTTCCCGTGGTCTCACGAGACTACAGCGGGAACTCACGGCAGCCGTTTATTTTTTCGACTCTGCACGGGGTAGGAATGTAGGAAGATCGCTCCTGCCTCGCTTCACCGCTAGGCGAAAATCTGAGTTATATTAGGTTGCTTGAGATGATTCTTGGTATAGAAAAAGTGTTTGTATTGCTATTATTGTCAGGCTGGTATTTTATTTTGATTTTATGCTGAATATGATATATATTGTTGTTTTTTTGTAAGATGTCTGAAATGTGAAGTACTATTATGTGTGTGCTGTTGTATTTCGCCTTGAAAAAGACGGATTATAAATAAACCATAAACCATAAGATCGCTCCTGCCCCGCTTCATCACTAGACCACCACTGTGGGTCAGTCGGCCTTAAAAGTTTTTCACAATTTTTCAATAATCGTGGGCTGGCTCTGCCCCTAACTACCCCCCCACGAATATGGAGGGATAAGTGTATACGTTTCACAAGTATGGAACAGTCTGCTTGTAGTCTGGTGTTTTCTAAATAACTATCTAGTGAGATAAGTTAATATCTTATTTGAGGAAGTTTCCAGAGGCGGCATTTCCCAGTAGAGATGCACATTGCTGACTCTCAAATTGTGAAATGCATGAAAAAGATCAATTAGGGATATTAGGATAAATGCAGATGTGGAAGTTGTGGTCAGTTTCTGACCAGCTGGCAGTTCGAAGATTTCAAGTCTGGGTCCATTTGGAGTTGTTTCTGAGGCAGAAAATCCTTTTCTTCCACTCTAATACTCTAATGCTGTTTGAGGGTAGGGTTCAAGTCCTTCACCTCCCAAGATGCTAAATCGCTATTTTTTTATTTTCAGTTTTTGTTTATTTTTGTCATTTTTGGTTCAAATTCATGATGGTAGAAATCTTGGATTTTAAAATTGATCTTTTTATTTTATTTCTGCCTCAAAAACCCCTTGATTTGACACAAAATTGTTTAGGGGCAGGGGAGTCCATCCCAATCTGTTGAATGTGGACATTGATTGCACCGGATTGGCACTAGATCAGCGATTTTGTACTGTGTGCTGTAGTGCGCTGGGGAAGGGGACGGGAGCTTTGGACTTCGCATTCTTTGAGTAATCTTGGGCTGGGTCTGTGCCTTACGAAGAAAATCCCACTCAGAGGTCATCCTAGAGTCTGGCGCTAAACACCTTCGTTCCGAGTCTGGGGACTCTTGTCCTGGTGCATGTACCTCATCAGCGACCTGCTATGGTTGCAGAGTGGGCCTTTTTACCGGATTTTATTTGGCTTCTCTGAAAAGCGTATTCCTCAGATCCCACACGTTTGATGCAGCTGGCAGGTTCTTTGGGGTGTTTTTGGTCTGTTGTGCCTGTGGCAAAGCTTCCTGTTCATAAGCCCTCTCGTCTGACTATTTCAGACCTCGATTACAGTAGTTGCCATGCAGATATTATGATTTTTCTGTCTCCTGCCACTGACTTTATTTGGTTGTTGATGGAAAAAGTATTTTTTTTTCTCATGGAGGCAGTTTCTCTGGTGAAATAGCTTTGCACATACCATGACTGGAGTGAAATTCTCTGTTACTCCAGGGCATGTGATCTCAGTCTTCATAGAAAATGTTCACTACACAACTTGCATTGTGTTAAAGAGATTCCCTGTGGAGTCTGTAAAATGTAACATGTATAGGCAACCTATCCAGGTGTGTGGAAATTTTTGGGTCAAGCCTGTGGTACCCAAAATGATGAGAAATGTTTCTGTATCTTTCTGCCATATTTCCTTAGTCTTGGACTTCATTTCTTAGTACATGAGGATCTTCTCTCTCTGATTTACCAAATAATTGCTTGGTACCGACACATCTGATTAATGCTGCTCTGGTGGTTTTTCTCTTATAATTGTGTCCACATCATTTTATTTGTCAGGATGGGGATGTCCCAAGTGATCATAACACCTTCATTTACACAATTCTTGTGGAAATGATCCCAATGTTATTGCAATGTGTACACCTGCAAGAGTAGGAACTGATCCCTTCTTTACCTATAATACTCTGACACAGAGTAGACTGCTGCATGCAGGAAGAGCCATATATTTTCAGAATTACTAGTTCTGAGCTCTGTGAAAGCTATTATGTCCTGATGCCATCGGATGATCTTTTATGTGCTTGTTCAGGCATGTTCTTTATAGAGATTATTTATTAGAGGTGAGAAACGACAAACTTCCATTGTAAGCATTTTTTTAAAGGATCATCTTATAATTCTGGTTAATTGGTAGGTGCTCTGTAGTAAGGTGGCTGTTAATCCATTAATCAGGTTTTCTTTTCTTTTTAAATTCTCTGTAGGAAGACATGAATCTAAATGAGGACAGGAAAGCACCTTTACGAGGAAAAGACTTCATCACCAAAAAAGAAATGGTCATGCAGTATATTAGTACTGCTTCCAAGACTGTAAGTAAATCTTCTAGATTATTTGGTTTTAGCTCACACCTTTTTCAGTAGTAACTCAAGGTGTTACATTCATCCTCAATCTCAAAACAAAAATCTGTCTTTTAACATGGTCAGTAAACCAGTCAGGTTCCAGCTGGTTTAGCCTGCATGTATTTTAGGCAGATTATCAAAATGGCTTATGAAGGTCTTTTCAGAGTTTTCTAGCAGTCTCCAATTCTGCTATGCAAATGTAGTACAACGAGGTAATTAATATTAAAATTATCACTCTGAGTGATTTCTCTATAATCGCCAAGTGATTCTCTAATCTTGTGCCACATTTGTGGCCAAAATTTGCCAACAGCTCTGAGTTGTCATTGCCTTACTTTCTGATCAGTTACTGAGCGCTGATCGGCTCAAGTACTGACAGGAAAGTAAGGTTTGACAGCTCAGACCCCCCCATGCAAATAACTCCCCCCCCAAAAAAAAACCCCCCAACACCACAAATTGAAGATCGACAGGAGAGATGCCCACTCTCTTACCGTGTCGCACAATCACCCAACACTGCTACACCCCCCCCTTCGCAGTAGGAGATAGATGTCCACCCACTCCTGCCGCCAGCTAAGAAGCCACCTACTTCCAAACAAGCATTGCAGGTCTCTATAGCATTGAGTCCCTTGATACAGACCAAACAAAGAAGCCGCTGCTCTCCAGCTTCACATGTTGTCTCTTCCACATGGTGTGCATCACCCACACCGGGACAACCTGCTGCATCGATGGTTCCGGCTGTTGAGCCTTCAGTACCAGTGCCTTCTTTTAGGGAGCTCGGTAATATATTTAAACTGCATTGCATGCCGGTACTAGCATTGACTCCCTCGGAACCGGCCCAGCTTGAGCATAGCGTTACAACATTACAAGGCCTCAAGGTACTCCTGTCAGCTGTCTATTGGAGCATCAAATTCCTCAGGGATCTCCTGTGAGACACCGTCGTTCCCCTTCTAGATGACGTTCAAGGCATTGATCTTCACACTGATATTCTCACTCGTCTCACCAATGCTCCTCTTCGAAGCATCGACACTCTTCTTCAGGGTGATTGACTTCAAGATATCATTGCTCCTCCTTATACTTTGAAGCGTAAGAGGGACACACATCGGTCCTTGTCTTCATCAGATCGGTACCGAAGACATTGAAAATCTTCTAATAGACACAGTGTCTCCAAGCCTTCTATATGATTCAGATGTATGTTCTGACTCGGACTGTTCACCTACTTTATCTGCACCTGAGTCTTATGGCATTCCTTTGGCACAGTTGTCACAGAAAATGCCTCTTAGGGGAAAATCTCCTTTAGAGAGGCTTTTCTTTACTAGATACATTAGACAGCTAGGCAAAGCCCTAACTGTCAAATTGGAAGCTGACAATGGTCACAGTGCGGAGTACTTGGAGGCCTTGGACTATGATGAGCCTCCCAAATAACTCCTCAAGTTACCGTTACATGGCATTCTTAGAGACACTTCTCATAAATTGGGGAAACTCCTTTAACAATTATGGTGGCTCCAAGAAAACTCGATTCCTTATAAAGAATAATTTTTTGTCCAGGGTTTGATAAGCTACAGCTTCAACATCAACCCTGGTGCTGGAATCAACCCTTAAAAAGTCTTTCAATGGAAAAGTTTATGCCTCAGCGCCTCCAGGGCTTGAGGGCTGTACTATGGACAAAGTTGTACGTCACCTTTATCAGAATTCCATGCTGACGAGCAGGATCCTTAATTGCAATTTCTACATTTCCTGTTATTTAAAACAACTGGTAAAACAATTGCCTAGCTTTGACCAGTATATTTCTTCACAGAACCTTCCACAATATCAACAGATTGTGCAAACTCTCTCACAGTCCAGACAGTATATAGCAAGGTCAGCCTATGATGCTTTTGAGATGTCCATCTAGAGCATCGTTTATGTCAGTGGCTATGAGACGTCTAGTTTGGCTAAGAGTTCTGATATGGACATCAATCATCAATCTTCAGGACAGATTAACTAATATTCCATGCTTAGGAGATGAACTTTTTGGTGATTCCAGCTACACAAAAATTAACTCTTCATGAAACCAGTTGGAATTCTTTGGTCAGAACAAAGATTAAGCCTTTGATTTCAAAAAACGCAACCAAGCCTTTTTATTTCTATCAAAGACGATATACTACTAAACCTTCTGTTTCTAGACTGCCTAACAAAAGAAGCAGAAGCAACAGCGGTTTCAGAAGGCTCAGATGGCAGCTCCTCAAAAACCTTCTCAGTCTTTTTGATGCACTTCTTGAGAGTATAGCTGCTGTTCCCCTATCTCAGCCTCTTCCTCATCCCTTCAGAGGTCGTCTACAAATCTACCATCAATCCTGGACTCTAATAACAACTGACTTGTGGATTCTCAAAGTCTTCAAGGAGGGTTACTCTCTTCATTTTCTCACCATTCCTCCAGATCATCCTCCAAGACAGTCCTCTTTCAACCCGCAGCAGACATGCCTTCTTCGGGAAATAGAGGCTCTCCTTCTAAATGCCATAGAGGTAGTGCCCCACTCTCTGAGAAATTGGGGGTTCTACTCCAGGTATTTTCTCATCCCAAAGAAGACAGGAGGCCTACATCCAATTCTCAACCTTCGAGACCTCAACAAATTCCTAGTCAGAGAACAGTTTTGAATGTTATCCCTGGAAACTCTATACCCATTATTGGTTCAAAACGATTGGCTATGTTCTCTAGATCTAAAAGAAACTTATACCCATGTATCAATTCATCCTGCTCAATTCAAGTTTCTGAGATTTCAAATTGCCCATCAACACTATCAATACAAAGCTCTGCCCTGTGGCTTGGCCTTTTCTCCAAGAGTATTCACAAAATGCCTTGTAGTGGCAGCAGCTTTAAGGGATCACAGATTTCAAGTGTTTCCCTATCTCGATGACTGGCTCATAAGACGCCTCTCTTTAGGGGGTGCTCTCAGCAACATAGTTAACAATCCTGCTTCTTCAACAGTTTGGGCTTTTGAAGTCAACTTTCCAAAATCTCAACTTCAACCCTCTTAAACTCTACAGTTCATCGGAGCCCTGCTCGTTACCATTCAACTCGGGACGTTCCTACCTCAACAAAGACAGGACAACCTAATTCAACTTTGCAGTCAAGTATATCATCTTCCATCCATCTCAGCCAGACAAATGATGAGACTATTAGGCCATATGGTGTCTACAGTCCACGTTACCTCCTTCGCAAGACTTCATCTCAGAACAGCTCAGTGGTTCTTGTCATCTCAAGCTTTCGATCCTTTCTCACAGAGCATTACAATCACATCATCACTTCTTCAGTGGAATTCAAATCTTTCCAAAGGGCTGCTGTTTCAAACACCTCTGCATCAGAAGGTCCTGACCACAGACTTGTCCATGTATGCTTGAGGAGCTCACCTGGATGGTCTCCAGATGCAAGGTCATGGTTCTGCCCAAGAACAGAACCTCCACATAACCCTCTTGGAACTCAAGAGTGATTTGCAATGCTCTGAAGACTTTCTAGCACAATATATCCAACCACATCCTCCTTGTCCGCATGGACAATCAAGTCACAATGTATTACATGAACAAGCAAGGGGGAACAGGTTCTCGACTCTGCCAAGAAGCTGAGAAAATTTGTACTTGGGCAATTGCTCGAAACATATACCTCAAAGCTGTCTTTGTTCAAGGAGCACAAAATACATTTGCCGACAAACTCAGCAGATATCTGTGACCACATGAATGGATGCTCTACTCTGTCTTGCATCAGATATTTTCTCATTCAGGGACTCCCCAGACCTATTTGCATCTCCCAGCAATCACAAACTACCTCAATTTTGTTTCAGGCAATATGCTCCTCATTGTCTAGATTGGACGGGCAAGTTCCTTTATGCGTTCCCTCTGATTCTTCTCATTCTCAAAACACTGGACAGACATGGTATTCCCTTCTACTTCGGCTCAAGATCAAAGATCCAATAATCCTCCAGATCTTTTTATCTCTTCTAACTCGGAGTCAAGGGTCTCTTTTACATCCCAATCTGCAGTCGTTGCACCTGACAGCTTGACTTCAGCAGAAACTGATCTATCTGATTTGATCAGAGTCATTTTAGAAGCATCCCAAAAACCTTCTACACAGCAGCAACATAAATGGACACTGTTTTCAGCATGGTGTGATCTTCATCTTCAAGATGCTTCATCCTCCTCTATACCTTCAGTGTTGGAATATCTTCTATACTTATCCAACTCGGGTCTCAAAACCACTTCAGTCAGAGTTAACCTTAGTGCTATCGGTGCTTTTCATGTTCAAGTCAATAATAAATCTCTTGTGGTTCATCCTCTTGTTTTCAGATTTATGAATGGTCTTTTTAATATCAAACACCTCTTAAACTGCTTCCAGTGGTTTGGGATCTTAATGTTGTTCTCACCAGATTAATGAAACCTCCCTTTCATCCAATGTTTTCTGCTCATCTTAACTATTTCACATGGAAAGTAGTATTTTTTAATCTCCATCACTTCTGCATGTCGAGTGAGTGAGCTTCAGGCATTAGTGGTGGACCCACCTTTTACAGTTTTTCACTATTATAAAGTAGTTCTCCGCACCCATCTGAAATTCTTGCCAAAAGTGGTTATGGAATTCCATTTAAATCAATCGTTCTTCCAGTTTTCTTTCCAAAACCTCATACTCACCCTGGTGAAACAGGTCTTCTTACCTTGGACTGCAAACGAGCATTGGCTCAGTCTTACATAACATCTCCTCAAGTGTTCATATCCTTTGATCCCAACAGATTGGGCCGCCCAGTAACCAAGAGAACTATTTCTATATGGCTTGCGGTCTGTATTTCCTTCTGCTGTACTCAGGCTTGGCTGTAGCTCGAGGGTCATGTAACAGCACATAAAGTCCAAGCTGTGGCATCTTCAGTTGCATTTTTGCGTTCCACTCTCATTGATGAAATCTGCAAACCAGCTACTTGGTCATCAGTTCTCACGTTCACGTCACCCTACTGTTTGGCATCTTATTCCAGATGAGACGGGCACTTCAGCCAAGCATTCTTACAAAATTTATTTTCTTAAAGACCAACTCTCCCTCCAACCCTCTGTAGTAAGCTAGGGAGTCCCATATGTGAGAATATGCTCCCCACTTGTCCTAGGATAAAGCACAGTTACTTACCGTAACAGGTGTTATCAGAAGTCAGCTGACAGATATTCTCATATCCCTCCCACCTCCCCTGATTGGCTTCTTATCTTGCTTATGGACCTGAGGTGCTGTGAACCTCGGTGAGCGGGAAGACAGATGCGCATGCGTGGTGCAGGCAGTCACGAAGTTTCTTAAAACTTAATGACAGTTCACTTTTCATACTGTCTGTACCGGACTCCATGGATGATGTCACTTATATGTGAGAATATCTGTCTGTTATATCCAGATAACACCTGTTACGGTAAATAACTGTGCTTTATGTTTAGGTTGGTATTTAGGAGAAATGTATGTAATTGATTGAACTCATATGCTAGATAATGTTAAATCTATACAAGTCACACATGTGAGAATTAACTACTGTAAAATCATTTTTCTTCAATTTCAAATATTTTTATTGAGATTTTTAGTAAAATAGAATATAACATGTAAAACAAATATGGTAGCTGTATGATAACATAAGTAGACAAATAGGGTAGTCAGATAATAATAATAATAACAACAGTTTATATACCGCAGGACCGCGAAGTTCTATGAGGTTTACAATGATTAAAAGATGTTACAGATTTGAGTAGATTTAACAAAGTTAAGGGTTAGTGATTAACAGTTCTGGGGTTCAGTAGTTGTGGACTAAGATTGTATAGATCAGTTACCTAACTACTTCAAGAACAGATAGCATACAAGTAATGAAAATTCTGTAATCACACAAAAGCGTGGGTGCCAGTGTCAGCTCCCTTTACCTCTAGATATGGCTCCCTAACTTTCTTCTATTTTCCAGCATTTCCACCACCTTGTCCAGAGTCTTGCTTTGGGTGCTGTTAGTTTTACTTCTGCTATGCTTGATGATATTTTAACCAGCTGGGATACTGTATAGACATAAGATTTTCTTTCTGACGCAGGGTAGTCTGAAGAGTAGCAGACAAATCTCACCTCAGGAGTTTATCCTTGAATTGAAGTCAGGAGCTGCAGATGACAGACTTATCACATACTTGCAGTCCCTTCGTGTTTCGTTGACCAGCAACCCAGTCAGGTATTTGTTAGAACAGAAATTGTAATGAAACTTTTTATGGTATAGGATTTGTTTTGTTTTTCTAATAACATATAATGGTATGTAGACATATACAATGAATATATAACAGCTCACATAAGTGGGTTACACATCTCCCTCATTATTCGCGGGGGATAGGGGCAGAGCCGGACCGCGAATAGGGAAATACCGCGAATATCCGGCTCTGACCCACCCCCGTCTCCCCCCGGCATCCCGGCCTTACCTGGTGGTCTAGTGGGCTTTCGGGGCAGGAGCGATCTTCCTACGCTCCTGCCCCTTATAGATCACCAATAGGAAATGGCTGTAGGGAGTTCCCGTCGTAGTCTTGAGAGACTACGGGAACTCACGGCAGCCATTTCCTATTGGCAATCTGCACGGGGCAGGAGCTTAGGAAGATCGCTCCTGCCCCGAAAGCCCACTAGACCACCAGATAAGGCCGGGATGCTGGGGGGAAGGCAAAAATATGTTGTTTTTTTTTTTGCGATTATGTGAAATCGCAAGTGGGGAAACCGCAAATGGGGAGGGGGAAGTGTAATTGAGATCAGTTTGAAAAAGATAAGAGGTGTAACGTTGCATAAGGCTTCATCTGTTTACTATTGAATCATATTTCAAGAATTGAGTCTGATATTTTACTCCCAGAGATAGGCAGGTAATGTATAGCAAAGTAGAATCTGTCTTATTTTGAAACCAAATGTGAACCTGAAGAGAGATAAATGATCAAACAGTTACAAATTATGTAGATATAAAGAATGCATGTGAACTGTGCTTTTTGTGTGTCAGTTATTTTTGCTTTTGGGCATTTAAAAAAAAATTCTGATTATTGTATTGCTATTTCTGATCTGTGGATGCTGCTGCTTGCATCGGGCACTGAATTGGAGTGGTTCTTGGGGACCCGCAGTAACCTTTTCATACTGGAGGGACTGCATTGTGTGATTGATGGCTGCACTATTGGATCCTTCCTTCTGGCACTGGAGATTGTTGTGTACCACTTTTCTGGCGGGCCGGGACCAAGAACAGTTAACGGAAGCTGTGTTGTTGGCTTGCATCGGTGGAGCCTGCCTGGATGGTGTGCAGCGTTGGATGACCTTTCGTGGCATGCTTCTTCCTGGTTTCTTTGCCTTCTGCTCTTGGGCCCAGATTGCAGCTGTTGATTCTTTCACCTCTGGCAGGGATGGCCCAACAGCCCACCATCACTTCTCTGTGTTGATCCTTCCTTGCAGATGTGGAGCTCTATTGAACCTGATTGATGATTGGACTTAGCACCAGATTGGAATTTATTTTGCTCATTCTCCAATCTCTTAAACTTATTTGTGTATTTTAATTTTATTCTTTTTATTTCTTTTATCTTTTTATTTTTTTTATTATTTGAATTGTACCTTTCCCTCACAATTCTTTTTATGTTATATCTTTTCTGTTTTAATAATTGTTTAATCAGGTACTTTAGCTAGATTGTGAGCCTTCGGGACAGATAGGGAAGTTCTAAGTACAGTGGTACCTTGGATTACGAGCATAATCCGTTGCAGGAGCATGCTCGTAATCCAAAATGCTCGTTTATCAAAGCAAGTTTCCCCATAGGAAATAATGGAAACTCGCTTTGATACGTTCCCACCCCCCACCGAGGCCAGCAGCGCTGCTCCCCCCTCACGAGAACCAGCATTGCTCCCCCCGAAGGCCCTGCGATCGTGCACCCCCCCCCCCCCCCCGCCGCAACCTGAAATCTCCCAGAGCCCTCTTCTTACTTTAATGTAGCACCGGCATGTCGGCCTCCTCTTCTGTGCTGGCCTTGAGCATGTGTGCATGCTCAAGGCCTGCGAGTTCACGTTCTCTCCGAGATTCTCGGTGCCGGATTGCGGGGGGCGCTCGCAAATCGAGGCGCGCTTGGTTTCCGAGGCGCCGATTTTGCGAATGTTTTGCTCGTCTTGCAAAAAACTTGCAAACCTGTGCACTCGTAAACCGAGGTACCACTGTACCTGTATTTTATTGTAAACCGCTTAGATTTGTAATATGCTTAAGCGGTAATCAAATGTTAATAAAACATATAAGGTGGTGGTATCCTTATTTAAAATTTGTTCCTGCTTGTATTTGTTTTTAATTCTAGTTCTGTGTTAATTCTGTAATAGGCAGAGGCTGCTATGAACTGTGTCAATAGCAGCAAGTTAGCAATTTTGCTTCTGTAGCACTTGCAGGCTACTTAATGGTCACTCTGCTCTTGGAAAATCTAGGCTGAGAAGTGACTTTTCCTGGATCACCAATCTCCCTCCCTGACCTTGAATTACCTAGATGTTTGCTTCAATAAGGCGCTAGGAGCAATTTTTCTTTCAAAAGAGCACATGGTCAAGCTACAGGCCCAGAAGTGCTGCCTATATAGCTTGAAGGCCTCCTGGAGGTGGGACTAGCTTCAGCTTTTGGGCTTCATGGTAGCCACACTAGAATTGATGCCCAGAGTTTATATTTGCCCCCTTCAGTCTTCTCTCTTATCTCCATTGGCTTCAATGTCAGGATTTTGATCACCATCTACCACTTCCCCCCAAAGCATGTTACGGTCTGAACTGGTGGGGCAGTTTCAGACATCTCCTGCTGAGAGCTCCGCTAGATCTATCTGACTGGGTAGTTAACTACCAATGTGGTTAGACAACGCACTGCTTCGGCTGAGTGACTCAGGAGTATTGGTCCCCCTTAAAAGCAATTTTATTTATTTAAAAATTTTTATATCCAGCACCACCTCCAAATCTGGGCAGGTTACAACACATTATTATAAACACACAAATTCTAAAATAAATAAATAAATCTAATCATATTTGACTCTACATATAATCAATAGTCTTGTCTAAAAAAAAGCTTGTGCAAAAAAGTGTTTTTGAATAATTTTTGGAAAGACAGTTAGATATATTGCAAACTGAAAATTCCCTAAAGTTGGTCCAGCAATTCTAAAAAGATTCTAGGTAGATGTTAATCTTGATAAATCTAAATGATGGTATAGGCTGTCCCTGAATTACAGAAGCCTCACTTAAGTACGAACAAACAAAAAAAGAACTGCAGATGTGTACAAGATGCAGGCGAAATTTATTGTGACAAATATAAATATATAAAAACCTTTTTACCGAACAATGGACCCGACACGGTCCGTGTTTCGGACAAACCTTCGTCGGGGGTCCTATTGAATACAAATACAATACAAAAAATAATTATTTAAATTATAAAAACAATATAAAATGTCATATGAATGGACAAAAAAGATGTTATGTCATGCTCTTTAAGATTTGTGATGACATAAAAGGAAAAAAGGTGTGTGAAGACAGGTGTATGAAAAGCATGCAATTTCAAAACTGCATGCATAGGGATAAAGTGGAAGGCAAATGTTGGTAATAGAAAACACAGATATCTGGACAAGAACAGACAAACCACATAAGTGACATAAGGATAACATGGAACCAATGGTTACAAAAGGAACAAAAACGTGATCCAAAAGACTAAACAAAAGGAGGAATAGGATACATACCAAGATGAAAAAAGGTTTTGAAAAATGCCACAAAAAATTGTAGAATAAAAATGTCATAAACCTAAAATACAAGCACAATGTTATATAAAACAATAAGAACAAATACATGAAATAATGCTTATCAAAATTAATAAAAGCAAAATATACATGAACATCACATAGATACTGCATTAAATAACTCACCATGACCATTGATGTCAATCATAAGATTAGATATGAAATGTGTGCATAAAATATACTTAAAATAAATACTTGAAAAATGTAATCAGGACTACAGTGCAAAATAAAAACCAAATTAAAAAAGTAAATTAATAAAAAGTGGATTCATAAAGAGATCATAAAACAGCCATAGTGTAAAAAATGTTAAATCTTACATAGCATGAAAGTCAAGCTGACATAACTTCACAGAATTGATTTAAAAGACTATGCAATAGTATGGTTTCATAACCTTAATTAGCTGCACTGTAGATAGGCACTGCCATAAAAACTAGATATAAAAAAAAGGTAGATATAAAAAACGTTTGTTAAAACTCATTTTGTAAAGCAGATATGGGTCATGTAAAACATATCAAACTCAACTCTAAAGACCACATAATTGTGTAGTTGGTAACTCAGCCGATTATAACTCAGAAGCACTTAAACGCCAAAAATGGTTAAAAAGTGTGAAGTAATAAACGAGGGCTTAAAATAAAGGAGTGCAGAAGATAAAACAACGGCGCTGGGGCAACAGATGAAGCAGTAAAAAAGACAACGCTGCGGCAAAAAAGGCATGAGAGAATATCCAAACAAATGCAAATAGGCACCGTGCCTATATAAAAAAAAGGGCTCCAAGAAAATATATAAAATATGTACTCCATACCCTGTTTTTTAAGTACATATTTTATATATTTTCTTTTGAGCCCTTTTTTTTTATATAGGCACGGTGCCTATTTGCATTTGTTTAGATGTTCTCTCATGCCTTTTTTGCCGCAGCGTTGTCTTTTTTACTGCTTCATCTGTTGCCCCGGCGCCGTTGTTTTATCTTCTGCACTTCTTTATTTTAAGCCCTCGTTTATTACTTCACACTTTTTAACCATTTTTGGCGTTTAAGTGCTTCTGAGTTATAATCGGCTGAGTTACCAACTACACAATTATGTGGTCTTTAGAGTTGAGTTTGATATGTTTTACATGACCCATATCTGCTTTACAAAATGAGTTTTAACAAACGTTTTTTATATCTACCTTTTTTTTATATCTAGTTTTTATGGCAGTGCCTATCTACAGTGCAGCTAATTAAGGTTATGAAACCATACTATTGCATAGTCTTTTAAATCAATTCTGTGAAGTTATGTCAGCTTGACTTTCATGCTATGTAAGATTTAACATTTTTTACACTATGGCTGTTTTATGATCTCTTTATGAATCCACTTTTTATTAATTTGCTTTTTAATTTGGTTTTTATTTTGCACTGTAGTCCTGATTACATTTTTCAAGTATTTATTTTAAGTATATTTTATGCACACATTTCATATCTAATCTTATGATTGACATCAATGGTCATGGTGAGTTATTTAATGCAGTATCTATGTGATGTTCATGTATATTTTGCTTTTATTAATTTTGATAAGCATTATTTCATGTATTTGTTCTTATTGTTTTATATAACATTGTGCTTGTATTTTAGGTTTATGACATTTTTATTCTACAATTTTTTGTGGCATTTTTCAAAACCTTTTTTCATCTTGGTATGTATCCTATTCCCCCTTTTGTTTAGTCTTTTGGATCACGTTTTTGTTCCTTTTGTAACCATTGGTTCCATGTTATCCTTATGTCACTTATGTGGTTTGTCTGTTCTTGTCCAGATATCTGTGTTTTCTATTACCAACATTTGCCTTCCACTTTATCCCTATGCATGCAGTTTTGAAATTGCATGCTTTTCATATACCTGTCTTCACACACCTTTTTTCCTTTTATGTCATCACAAATCTTAAAGAGCATGACATAACAACATCTTTTTTGTCCATTTATATGACATTTTATATTGTTTTTATAATTTAAATAATTATTTTTTGTATTGTATTTGTATTCAATAGGACCCCCGACGAAGGTTTGTCCGAAACACGGACCGTGTCGGGTCCATTGTTCGGTAAAAAGGTTTTTATATATTTATATTTGTCACAATAAATTTTGCCTGCATCTTGTACACATCTGCAGTTCTTTTTTTGTTTGTTCCTGGTTGGTTTTTTTCTGCAGACAAGGTTGGACCTTTCCTCCCTTTTTTTTGCTCACTTAAGTACGATTCGTACTTAAGAAAGCGGATGTGGCTTCATTTGATTTCGCTGAGTAGTATTTCCAGTGGCTTAGACTGCTACATATTTAATGTAGCAGATTCAGGAATGATGCATGGCCACATTAAGAACATAATGTAATTGTACATGCTGTACCTTAGAGCAGTGGTATTCAACCTAGTCTTCAGGGACCACCTGGCCAGTCAGGTTTTCAAAGTCTCTGTCATCCATTTTCATTGTGGATATCCTGAAAACCCGACTGGCCAGGTGGTCCCTGAGGACTGGGTTGAATACCACTGCCTTAGAGGGAATGCACATAACAGCAGAATACTTTAAGGAAGTAGTAGCAAAATCTATAATACAATGTCAATAAAAATTCAAATGTCTAATACACAGTTTAGTCATAGACAGTGATGCAAATGTATCCAAGATAAAATGAAATTTAGGAGTGCATGAAAAGAATAC
The DNA here is from genome assembly GCF_902459505.1 of Geotrypetes seraphini. Taxonomy (NCBI): domain Eukaryota; kingdom Metazoa; phylum Chordata; class Amphibia; order Gymnophiona; family Dermophiidae; genus Geotrypetes; species Geotrypetes seraphini. Next base: position 76,766,646 of record NC_047089.1, on the reverse strand, counting down.
CAAGCTAATAAAATATGTTTGCAGTGCGTATTTGCTGCACCTCCTAACCAAAGACTTCAGTATCTCAGAAATAAAGATGAATGTTGAAATTGCTAAATATTTTTGTAACAATCATTTTGCTGCAGCAGCTCTGAAAAGAATGATTGGAACCAGGCTAATGCTACCACAAGATGTTAGATGGAATTCTGTATGGACTTTTTAAGTAGTATGTGAAGAATGGCTTATTCTGAAGACAGTTTGTGAACAAAATTGTGAGAAAATAAATGACACTGTTATGACCAAAATCCTCAACATAGGGCTTTAGTTGTTGAAGATATGCTGAAATCCTGAAACCCATTTCTGAAGCTTAAAATACAGAAAAATAGCTGTTTTATTGATATTGAAATTTGGAAGAAATTGAGTGAGTACTTAAAAACAGAAAATAACAAAATTAAATTACAAGCATAAAAAACTCCAAATGGGACAAGCGCTCATTTTCTTGCAAATATTGTCAATATCCGGTACTGTGGTCAATCCTTAAGCACTGAAGAAGTGTTAGCTATGACATGGGTAACTAGAAATCATCCATCTATAATGCCAACTGTAATAAACTTAAGAGCTAAGGGGGATCCATTCAATAAATATGTTTGCAGATGATGATTTAAAGGAATGAAAAGTAAAAGGAACCAGATCCCCTAGGGATCAAAGCAAAAGTTCAAAAAGTGGAGAGAAAACTGAATGAACCAATGGAGGATGTGTTTATAAAGATTCAGTGATGAGTTTTCCAGTGAATCTTTATTAATACATATCTGGTCAAACATATATATTAATAAAGATGTCTCATCAGTGAACTGGTGGAGGCCACTTATTAAGCACTTGGATTTGGAGACTGTTGATGTTCACTTTTAATGGCAGTAGCTGCGTCTGCTGGCATAGAAAGAATATTTTCTTACTTTGGGCTTATTCATTCCAAATTGAGAAATTGTTTGGGACCCTACAAAGTAGGGTACTGGCTGTTGAGCCATCAGTGCTGGTGCGTTTTCAGCAAGTGTCTCAGGTCTCTACAGCATAGAGTCCCTTGATGCAGATCAAGCACCGACACCACCGTTCTATAGCTTTGCAAGTTGTCTCACTTTCACGGTGTGCATCCTTTTCATGGTTACCTGCTTTGAGACAACCTGCTGCACCGATGGTACCGGAAATTGAGCCATTGGTACTGGTGCATTACATTGTACATTCTCATTGAGGTTACCCGATTTGAGGAAACTTACTGAAAACCCAACTGGATAGGTGTATCTTGGGAGAGGGTTGAGAAACAAAGCTGAACCTATTCATCAGGATCCTAATATGTTCAATTGGTGTTGCCACTAGGTGTTACTGGTGAAATAAGCAAGAACCTCCCTTTTGCTATGAAATCTTCCTTCACTGTTTTCTAAATTCAGTTTTTGTAATGCTTGTGTACCTCATGTTGGGCCCCATGTACAAAGCCATGGTAGCGATTCATAGATGGCAAATGTGATGTAGCTTCAGTGGGACTCGCTGCTGCATCTTTGTAGAAGGGGCTTATTGAGGAATATCTTTCAAACACTTTTTTTTTAAAAATCTTAAACTGGTATTTAGGTACTATACCTGTTAAAAATTTGAATAATACCTGAATCAATAGCTAATCATATTCATTTCTTCCAGTTGGGTTGAAAGCTTTGGACATGAAGGACTGGGATTGTTGCTGGATATCCTGGAGAGACTACTTGATGACAAAGAGTAAGTGTATTTTATAAGTAATATATAAAATAACATATAGCTGATGCATTTGTCAACTATTAAAATTATTCATTTATAATCTTTTAATACAGTCAAGGAAAAATAGAAAAGAAGATTCAGCATAAAGTTGTGCAATGTTTGAAGGCTTTTATGAACAACAAGGTATGTTATACTTCCTGTTTGCTAGTTTTGTTGTCCTTGTTTATTATTCACTATAAATTTGAATTATGCTTATTGGACTTCAAATTTCAATAGATTGTAGATTATTTCATGAAAAAGTCAGAGAAGTGACTCGAAGCAAATAGATGAGCTCAGAATCAACCTATTAGTAAACTAAAGGCCTGGTGTAATTAACTACATTAAATTTGGTGCAATGGCTCACTTCTAGTTAAGTGCTGAATTGTTTGAGGCCCTGCCTACCACCTTCCAGGTCTCAATTGGCCCTTTAAAGAGCCGCATGACAGGCGGGCCTGTACCACTGAAGGGCCATGCCAAAAGGCCTTTGTATAGACCAAGAGGACTGTGAGTAAAAGAAACAACTGCAGATAAGAAATGTCTTTTCAAAAACCTTAATTTTACCACAGTTGTGTGTGCTAGACAGGATTGCTTGAAATATTCTGTTTTAAAGTGTATAATCTTGAAACTATAGAGTTTACTAGAAGAATTACTAGTAGGGAGTGCTAGAAATGAGTGCTTAAAGTATTCTGTCTAAAGACTAATCTTGTAGTGATAGAGTATACCAGAACAGTTACTAGAAGTGTGCTGACTTATAAGCCTTAACCTTAAAGATTCAATGTTTGCTAGATGTATTATAATATTTAGTAGAAATTCTACCAGAAATATTTTGATTTAAGGCCTTACCCTAAAAATGCATTGTTTTCTAGAGAGGTTTACCAGAATTATGTTCACTTAAAGCCTTTAATCCTACAATTATAGTCCACAGAATATGATTCAAAATAAACTGGATGTTGTGTATTTGGACTTCAGTAAGGCTTTTGATAGTGTCCCACACTGTAGGTTATTGAACAAGATGAGTTTGTTGGGATTAGGAGAAACATTGACTGCATGGGTTAAAGACTGGCTCAGAGGCAGTCTTCAAAGGGTGGTGATGAATGGTGCTCCCTCCGAAACGTCAGAAGTGATTAGTGGAGTGCCGCAGGGCTCGGTCTTGGGTCCAATCCTATTTAATATCTTTGTACAGGACCTGCCTCAGGGACTTTGAGGTAAAATTTCGTTATTTGCCGATGACGCTAAACTGTGCAACGTAGTGGGCAGAGTAACCGTGCCCGACACTATGACGCAGGACCTACTTTTACTGGAAAAATGGTCTAATATTTGGCAACTGAGTTTTAATGCCAAAAAGTGCAAGGTTATGCACCTTGGTAGTGGAAATCCATGCAGAACTTACACCATAAATGGTGAGACTTTAACAAGAACTGTTGCAGAACGGGACCTGGGAGTAATCATTAGTGAAGGTATGAAGACTGCCAATCAAGTGGAGAAAGCTTCATCCAAGGCTAGACAAATGCTGGGTTACATCCAAAGAAGTTTTGTCAGCCGAAAGCCTGAAGTTATAATGCCGTTGTACAGGTCCATGGTGAGACCCCATCTGGAATATTGTGTTCAATTTTGGAGGCCACACTATCAAAAGGATGTGCTGAGAATGGAATCGGTTCAGCGAATGGCCACTAGGATGGTCTCAGGACTCAAGGATCTCCCATATGAAGAACGCCTAGGTAAGTTGCAGCTATACACTCTCAAAGAACGCAGAGAGAGGGGAGACATGATAGAGACGTTCAAATATGTTATTGGCCATATTGAGGTGGAAGAAGACATCTTTTTCCTCACAGGACTTACGACTACAAGAAGGTATCCGTTAAAAATCAAGGGTGGGAGATTTCATGGTGACATCAGGAAGTATTTATTCACCGGAAGGGTGGTTGATCGTTGGAATTATCTTCCACTTCAGGTAGTTGAGGCCAACAACGTGCTCAATTTTAAGAAAAAAAAAATGGGACAAATATGTGGGGGTCACTTCGAGGGAGTGTTTAGGGGAGAGAGTTATTTGAGTGGGCAGACTTGTTGGACCGATGGCCCTTTTCTGCCGTCTGTATTTCTATGTTTGATATTGAAGTAAAAGGCTGCTTACTTTACGTCACTGGGGATCCGTCGTGAAGGAATAAAACCCACAAGATTACATTGTATATTCCAAAGCAAATAACTTTTTATTCTAGTAATAAGTATTATATTTGTCAAATCAGAAATAAATCAGTTTGGACATATACAATGGAGAGAAAAAAGACCTCATACAAACAGTGCCAGCATATTTCTGTAAGTATGGCGCAGATTCTCTAAAGAAACTCTGCCAAGGCATGGGGGTTTTATACAGAAAGTGTCTTTGTCTTAGACCATTCTCCTGGCTGTGAATATGTATCACCCTATTGGAGCAGACCAACTTGCCTATCTAACCCTCTCCTAGTCCACGCCTCCATTCTTCCCTGGGGGGCCCTGGACAGACATAGCTTCTGGAACTTTCTTCTTCTTGAAGTTTCCATTCTTCACACGGGTACATCAGTATCAGTGCATTAGCCTGGCATCACTTTATCAGTTCTTAGGTTCCCGGATGGAATGTCCTGCTGACTTGCATTTGCTTTCAGCACTGTCAAATAGCTCATTGTCTTTCCAGCACTGGTTGGTGTCCTTAAGAAACTTCGCAGCAAGAAATTTACACACTCACATGCCACACATTAGCATCTCAGCATCTGAACTGAAACCAGTTTGTACAAGCCCGTGACTTCAGCAACTCCAGCAAAATGCAGGAATAGGTCTCACAACCTGTAAAAGTCTCCCATAGGCTCCTGTCATCTATCTCAATATCAAGCCTGACACTAATAAGCATAATTCTAATTAAGTAAGACTAATGCAGTGTTCTCCCCAGAAATTTTTTCCAGCCGGGTGGCATGAAAAAGTAGTCGGGCGGGATGGGGAAATTTAATGGTGGGGAAAATTAAAGGCTCCTTTTACTAAGCTGCAATAGCGTTTTTAGCGCGTGCAGAATTGCCGCGCTACATGGCTAGAACTAAAGCATGGTAAAACCACTATGGCAGCTTAGTAAAAGGAGCCCTAAATGTATACTATTTGTATTAGTTAATTATTATTACTTATTTTCCAGTGCTCAATATGACTGCCTTTCTTAAGGTTTGACACTTGTTCCATAATATTTTTATTAAATTTAAGAAGTATCCAATTCTAAAAGTGAATAATTAGATATTTGCCCGCTTTCAAATGGTATAGAGCAGCGTCTCTCAAACTTTTTTAACTCTGGCACACTAAACGAAGCAAATGTTTTTTGTGGCACACTAAATGCAGCAAATGTTTTTCATGGCTGGAAAAAATTTCTGGGGAGAACACTGTTGCCGTTAGTTTTCAAGATCCAATCACATCAAAGAATGATGCTTATCTGGGCAGTTGTATAATAAAAAGAATGGATAAGATAACATGAGAAGTGAAATTGTCATGAATCAGAGGGATACATACCCTGTAGGTCCTAAAAGCAGGCTTGTGGATTAGATATAAACTATGAAGGCAGTGGTGTACCTAGCATATGTGACACCCGAGGCCCATCATTTTTTGACACCCCCCCATCTGTATGAAAAACATGATTTTTAGTAACAATCCACACATCACACAAGAGTGTACCTAGGAAAAGGCAGCATCTTACATACTGCAGTAAGCAGTACATCAATACACCCATTGTAGAACTAAACAAGCCAGACTAGTACAGATCAATCCTACACAGTCAATCCTAACTGAAAACCATGTCTTTTGAGCACATAGAACACAGAAAACACCTTCGCCTAGTATGGAATATGTAACCACAAACTAACCCCTCTCCCTTTTACAAAACTGTAATGTAGTTTTTAGCCATGGTGGAAACAGCTCAGACTTTCATAGAATTCTGAGCAATTACCACCATGGCCGGTGCTAAAAAAATGTTCTACAGTTTTGTAAAAGGGAGGATAAAATAGAAAAACATAGACAAAGGTTTAATTGAACCACCAAGAAGCTGGACTCTGCATACAATGCAACACCACAGAAACAGCAATGCATCTCCCCTAAAGCAAAAAAATAAATAAATATAATTTTTTTCTACATTGTCTTCTCTGGTTTCTGCTTTCCTCATAGTCTTGTCACTCTCCCTTTCATCTACTGTCTACCCTCTCTCTGCTCCTTCTATATGGCATCTTCTCTCCTTGTATTCCTCTTCCATCTCTCCCTTCACCCCTATTAGTCTGGCATCCATCTTCTTCCCTTCCCTCCTCCAATGGTCTGGCATCTCTCTCCTCTTCTTCCCTTCCCTCTCCCACACCCCCATGGTCTGGCATTTCACTCTCTCCTTTCCCTTTCCACACTTCCATCAGCATCTGCCCCCTTTCTCTCCCTCCACCACCCTTCCATACCATCCTGACCCCCTTTTTCTCCCTCCACCACCCTTCTATGCTCCTTTCTCCCTCCCATGATGACTGCTTCTGTTGCCTCTGGAAGATGTAAGTGACATTGGTGGGGGTGGGCCAGCAGACACAGGGAGTTGCGGCAAGGTTCTGCAATGATTACAGCTGCCGGTCCACCCCTTCTGTTGTCACTTATGTCTTCCGAAGGCAGAGGCGGCAAATGCAGTCAGCGTGAGACCTTCCTGCACTTCAGTGCGACTGCCAACTCTGCTTCGGTCTGCCACTGTATGAGGGGACAAAAAATAATAAAAAGAATGGATAACTTGAATGATTTAGACATGTCATACAATTATAACCACAAAAATGTCATAAAATGTAATTCTAAACTCAAGACTCCAGACGAAAAGCAGACTATAGAAAGGAAACCAGAAAAGTCCAAACCCATAGTACTAAGATTCAAATGCTAAAATTCGACATGTCCATTATGAAGAGACGTGTGGATCACTGCTAATTATAACGAGTGAGTCTTTAAAATATGAGACAGTAACGGATAGCCAGACCTGGTGGACAGAAGTGATAAATACTGGAGCCAAAACCAGAGCACTGTGATGAAACTTGAATGGAAATATGGATACCTATTTATACTTTTGAGTAAAATTGCGATGCAAGCATGTCATAGAAAAGAATAAATAATGTGTAAACTAAAAACCAAGAACAACATGTTGTAAACCGAACTCAGAATTAATGAAATAACATGCTAAAAGAACTTAAACCTCCCCCCTCCTAAAATAGGGCATATACATACTTAAAATGATGGCTGGTTACAAACAGTATGCCTAGACTATATAGACCTAAACAGGGCAAAAGTAAATGTATGGGAAATGAACAGCTGATAATACAGAGTGTATCTTGAAAACATAAGCCGATAGTAGCTCAAAGACAAGCCGACTGGGTAGATGAAAAGTGAAACCTGGGAAAGATCTAAATTATTGTTCAAATGAGCTTCTATTAAAACCAAAGAATAAAACCACAGCACTCGGGAAAGTAAAAAAGGGAGAGTAAAATGTACTTACCTAAAAGGTCTCTGTACTGATGAGATAAACTCGTACGCAGAATAAATGTGAACACGTGACAGACAGTGGGGCTATGATATTTGATCTGTTGAAAGAGGCGCCAAAAAAGTGTCGGCAGTGGATTGGATGCACACTGATAGGGGAGGTGCATCGGGCTGTTAAAAAAGGCTGCTTTAATAAATAAATGAAAATACTGGTGAAAAACTAAATAAAAAACCAAAACCATGATAAAATGCAGAACCTGACTGCAAGTGGTAATGAAAGTAGCATGAGGCACCCGTAGTATTGTTAGTGCTAGAGCTGCTTAGAATAAAGAACCGTGCTGTACATGAGGAGAAAAAAGAAAGAATGAGGTGATAAGATGTAAAGTGCTGGCCTCTCACTGCACCACTTGATAAAACTAAGGAGCAATGTTCTAGAGCAGGGGTGCCCACACTTTTTGGGCTTGCGAGCTACTTTTAAAATGACCAAGTCAAAATGATCTACCAACAATAAAATTTAAAAAAAAACACAAAGCACACTGTACACATAGAAAATGTTAGTTATCATTCCTATTCTGGTTTTTTTTAAAAGAGGTCAAAACAGATGACTCTACGCACTGTCACCTCAGTAACAACCATACAAAAATAGACAAATGCGCCCCCTCCCTTTTTACTAAACCACAATAGCAGTTTTTAGTGCAGGGAGCTGCGCTGAATGCCCAGTGCTACTCTCGACGCTCATAGGCTCCCTGCGCTAAAAAACACTATTGCGGTTTAGTAAAAGGGGACCATAGTGTAAAATATAGACAGCAGATATAAATTCAGACACATTTTGATCACTAAATTTAAAATAGAATCATTTTTCTTACCTTGTTGTCTGGTGATTTCATGAGTCTCTGGTTGCACTTTCTTCTTCTGACTGTGCATCCAATCTTTCTTCCCTTCTTTCAGCCTATATGCTTCCTCTCCTCCAGACCTCATTCCCTCCCCAAACTTTTTTTCTTCCTCTCTCACTGCCCTTTCTTTCTCCCTGCCTCCCTTTCTTTTTTTCTCTCTTCATGCCCCCTTTCTTTTTTTCTGTTTCTCTTCATTCCTTTTGTCTCCCTGCCTGCCCGCTCTCTTTCTTTCTCCCTGCCCTCCCCCAAACCACTGCTGCTGCCATCGGGGAACAAGCCCCCAAGCCGCTACCGCCATCGGATAACAGTCCCCAAAGCCGCCGCCGCCCCAAGCTGTCTCTGCTTCCCTGCATCAGGCCGACCAGCATTCATCTCCCCGATGTCAATTCTGCCGTCAGAGAGGAAGTTCCGGCCCAGCTAGGCAGTGATTGGCTGGCCAGAACTTCTTCTCTGACGGCAGAATTGACGTCGGGGAGAGGAAGACTGATTGGCCCAAGATTGTGATCGACCTTTTGGGCACCCCTGTTCTAGAGAAATGCTGCCAGGTCCTGCCTTCGCGGAAACAGAAAGTAGGCAGGACCCAGCAGCAAGAAAAGCAAATTGTAAGCTTCACTGACCTGTCTCCCGCCTTAGCCCGTAGCGAACGCATGCTCCGGGGCTCTAACATGTGCGTGCCAGCTTCCCTTCTCTTCTATCCCCCCCCCCCCGGACATAACTTCCGGTTTTGGAGAGAATAGAAGGGAAGCCGGCACGCACATGTTAGAGCTCCGGAGCATAAGCTCGCTACGGGCTAAGGCGTGAAATCTCCAAGAAGTTGTTTTTTTTTTTTTTTAATGTTGAGCAACGGCTGCAGCAGCAGAATTCACGATCGGATGATAGCCGGGTGGTCATCTAAATTAGCCGGGCGGAGTGCCTGGCTAAAAGGCCTTAGGGAGAACACTGTAATGGATGGAGCCTCCCAAAATAGCTGCAATTCGACTTATGCCATCCCAACATGAACTAAAATAACATTCAGTAGAGCTTGCTGACTAAAAATCAAACACAACTCCCGCTCGACTCAAGAACTCCAGCCAGACAAGATACCATCAAGAATGGATATACTAGAGGTCCCAGGTGTGATTGAAGAAAATAGGAAGATGAAACCCATAATATCCCACCAGTACAAGATCAGAGATTGTAAGAACCTAAAACAAATTGTATATACTGCAGAATCATTACCAGAAGAAGACTATGTACCAATTGCTTGCTGAGTGACTGACATCAGTTCTCGTGAGTCCTGCGAGAGTTGATGTCGGCCATTCAGCGAGTGGTGTGGGTGTCAGGCCAGATGCTGAAGAGATCGCGGTTGCCCTACACCTCTGGAGATTTGCCGTCCAGGAGGCTCTGATAAAGGTGGTGGGGGTGGGGGATAATGTTAAAAGGCAGGGGAGATACCGGAAGTTAAGCCGCGGCTAATACCATGGGGAGGCTTATCTTTTGGTTTTTAAACATAGGCCACCCTTTTCTGCGGCCTATACATGGGTGTGGTGTATATGTGGGGAAATATGGTAATCCAATTTAACAAACACCATATTCTCTGGTGTCAATGTTTGTTGTTTCCACCATTTGGCTAGGATAATTTTCACCCTAACAAGTATATAAGAAGCAAATTTATGCGCTGCCTTGGGAGTTAAAATCTTTGAAAAAGAAATTGAAAACTTACTAATTTGTACAAGCTTTTTTTCTAGAGCAAAATGTTGTGGAATATTCATTTTTATTTGAAATGTCTTTGTGAGATTTCATAATTGAAGTTTTAGAAGAGGGAATGATGTATAAGGCCTACTTGTTGCTATTTGTTTTGTTGTGAAGATTATGTGAAATATTCTGTGTTTATTTTATTGTAATCCACCTAGGTTGTAGGCAGAAAATAAATTTTTTAAAATAAATAATGGCATCCAAAAGCGTGATGGTTTAGAGAAGCAGTTCCTACATCTAGGATATCCACAATGAATATGCATGAGAAAGATCTGCATACAAAGAAGGCATCATGCAAATCTATCTAATTCAAATTCATTGTGAATATCCTGAAAAACCAAATTGCTTGGTGTATCTTAAGTACTGGTTGGAGGACCCTATTTGTAGATATGCTTGGACGTTTTAGAATTCTTGTTGATGGTAAAGATAAACTTTCATTTACTACAGAAATTCTGAAAAAAGTCTAAGCTGTTTATAATATAAAATTAACAATAAAGGGGCAAAGATCAACATGGAAGAACAAACAAGGTGGCCTAGGTTACAATCGTAAAATAAAATCAATATAAAAAATGAAACATAGTAACTATTAGGAGAGAGAAGGGAGTAGAAAGATACAAGATTAATGGTGTTCAATGAGCCTGAGTAAGAGACAAATAACATTCAAAATACAATCCAAAATGTACTAATCTTGATATATTGCTATTACAGTAGCTCTCGGAAATGTAAACTTGGCTTTTCCACTGTTAAAGAAATAAAAACTATGACCAATTTTTGTCGATCATTTTCTTTTTTTTATTCGTATAAGTTTGGACTAACCTTCCTTCTATAATTAGAGTTCTCTCTCATCTACCCACTTTTCGTAAAGTGCTGAAAAAGACATATTTATTTCAGAAATTTACTAATGATCCCTATTTTTTCAAATAATCATAAAAGATAAAATTCTGGCCTAAAAGATCTAGTTTCTGTTCTAATCAACTGTATAATTTTATTAATATTTTGTTAACCGAGTTGAGCCCTCCTGTTAGGATGAATCGGTATAAAAAATCAAAGATTAAATTAGATTTAGCAGTTAAATCAATTAATGACAATTCATACTCATAAAATGAAAACATATTAAATTTAATTTTTGTTTTTGCAATATTTGTTTCTTAACTTTACTCTTTATGAATGTAGTATGGCTTGGAAAGAATCATGGGAGAAGCAAGGAGTCTTTCATTACTAGCCAAAGCTATTGACCCCAGACAACCCAATATGATGACTGACATTGTGAAACTTCTTTCTGCCATATGCATTGTAGGAGATGAGAGCATGTAAGTATTTATATAATTTCTTAAAATATTATTTTTAAATAGCCTATTTCTATTCAGTTGCTTTTATTTTTTGTTATGCAGAGAGAATTTTTAAGTCAAAACTCTTAGGGCTCCTTTTACTAAGGTGCGTTAGCGTTTTCAGCTTGCGCACAAGATTAGTGCATGCTAGCCGAAAAATTACTGCCTGCTTAAAAGGAGGCAGTAGCGGCTAGCACGCGCTAAAACCGCTAGCCCGCTTTTGTAAAATGAGCCCTTAGTGTGAATAACAGACATCATGTATTTTAATATTTACATAAATTTACATTCTCTTTCCATTATATTTTTGTAGTTTACTGGTTCATTTTTTTTAAGTAACTAAAATAAAATTGAATTTCCTTGGAAGTATGTAGCAATTATCTATTCCAGTGCAATAGGTGAGACAGTCTAGACAGATTGGTAGTGCCCCCATGGACACATGCCATCTGTAGAAGGAATCCACTCTGGATTTTACTAGGCTCCTTAGCTCCACCTGCAGGTCTTCTCTTCTGTACACATGCCTGCAGGAGTGTTTGTTGTGCTCTACACACTTTATTATTTTATCTGGTGTATTTTTTTGTCACTTTCTCAGGGTTTCTGGTGCTCAGAGAGTTTATTCAGCTCTGCCTGCTTTGAGAACACAGACTTGAGTCTGTAGCTGACAGGCCAATTCCAATGGGTACCTGTTAGCCAGCCTGCATAATTTTTTTTGGAGCTCAGGGCCATCCCTGAAAGGGTCTCACCTACTGTTAAGCAGGGCTTTGAACGCAGATTGTTGGGAACCCTTAGGAGATTTCGCAGCATCTTCTTGCCTCAGCCTCTCCCAGTGCACGTCCATCGGTCCGCAGGGGTGGAGGGGCAGTCAGGCTTAGGGTCTGACTGGCAGCCCAAAGATCAGTTTTGCAGAGGCATTCCCAGCATGAGGCAGTGATTCTCTTATCCGGCTGCTGTTAGAGAGCCGAGACAGACTGCAGCATAGATCTATAAACAGGTCACAGTGAGTACAGGCTGTTAGAGCCTGTGAGGCAAATTGGAGAAGGTTTGAAAAGTAGGGGTTTCAAGGTTTCTGCAAGTTGCCCTGTCTTCCCCCACCTGGTAAATGCAAAAATCGCCATTTTTTGATATTGGTAAGTGTAAAAAATATTGCGATTTTGGTGTGAATTTTTTCATGGTGGCCATCTTAGATTTGTAGCAATCTTTTTTTTCTAAAGCTCCTTGCTTCTCCAAAACTGCAATTTTTGCCTCAAAACTTGTTGGGATTGAGTCCTTGAGCTCTCCTCATGTGGATTCTTGCCAGGATTGCACAAATTTAGTGCTTTCAGAATGTCCTTGTGCCATCCTTGTGCCAAGCTTAGCCTCTCCCCTGCTGAAGCAGGTGACTAAATTCTTGGCTAGCCCGGAGGGTGGCTTTCTTTACTTTTGGGGCTTGGCATGGCTGCTAGCTCATGCACCTGGCTGTGGACAGTTTGCAGCCTAACAAACACAAAGTTAAGTAATCAAAGGGTGACTCTACCCCCCAGGTGCCAGACACTTTCAGAATATATGAACCATTTGTGGAACGAATTCAAAGCTGGCGTTCTTCCCCTGTGCAGTCCCAATCTGCCTCTGAGATATCTTGGTGGTGTTTCTCCTTTGGATATGTCTTTAGCTCAACCAGCCACTGTTCTCACGCTGTGTGAGCCTGATCTGGGGGATCCTGATGAGGATGATCAGCTTGCTAACCCCTTAGTGTAGCGATTTCCGGGACAGGAGATCAGGGACTCTGTGATGGATCTGGTCTTGGATCAGTATGACTCTACAGAAGGTGCTCTTAAGAAAGCCAGAGCCATATCACACTTGTATTCTCTGGCCACAGGCGTATTAGCAGCTTTTGAGTCAGCCCAGGGTGGATTCTTTGGTTGCGCAAGTGACTAAATGCACATCTCTACCCAGTGAAAGTGGTGTAGTGCAAAAGGATATGCTGGACTGCTGTGTAGATGTGGTGCATCAGAGACACTTTGGCACAGCTGATTTAGGCATCAAAGCTGTTGGTGATAGGAAGAAGAGCAAAAGTGGCATTTTGAGACTTAAAGATGGGAAGAAATATGAAGAAGCTAATAAAGAAAAGTCTAAATTGCTTAAGAAATATTTCTGTGCTGTGTTCATGGCTGAAGCGCCGGGAGCGGGACCGCAGAAGACAAACGCAAATAGAGATGGAGGAGTGATAGATCCTGATATTTTCAAAGGGTTGTGTTTGTGAGGTAAATTAAAGGTAGACAAAACGATGGGGCCAGATGGTGTACATTTGTGGGTGTTGAAGGAACTTAGGGAAGTTCTGGTGGCTTCGCTGACTGACCTTTTCAATGCTTCTCTAGAGTTGGGAGTAGTACTGGAGGACTGGAGAAGGGTGAATGTAGTCCCTCTCCATAAAAGTGGAAATAAGGAAGAAGTAGGGAACTATAGACCGGTAAATCTGACTTCTATGGTAAGCAAATTAATGGAAATGCTTTTAAAACAGAGAATAGTGAAGTTTCTGGAATCCAGTGGATTACAGGACCGGAGGCAACATGGATTCACTAGAGGTAGGTCTTGTCAGACGAAGCTGATCAGTTTCTTTACTGGATGACCAGAGAGTTGGATAGAGGGAGTGCACTAGATGCATAATTAGAGTTTTGCAAAGCTTTTGACAGTGTTCCACACAGATATCTACTAAATAAACTGAGTGCTCTCGAGATGGGTACCAAAGTAACGGGCTGGGTCAGGAACTGGTTGAGTGGAAGGCGACAAAGAGTAGTGGTCAATGGAGATCGCTCTGAGGAAAGGGATATTACCAGTGGTGTGCCTCAAAGTTCTGTTCTTGGGGCTGTTCTTTTAAACATTTTTATAAACGATATGCTGATGGGCTGTCAAAAGAACATAAGAATAGCCTTACTGGGTCAGCCCAGTGGTTCATCAAGCCCAGTAGCCCATTCTCATGGTGGCCAATTCAGGTCACTAGTACCTAGCCAAAACCCAAAGAGTAGCAACATTCCATGCTACTGATTTAGGGCAAGCAGTGTCTTTCTGAATAACAGACTATGGACTTTTCCTCCATTAAATTGTCCAAACCTTTCTTAAAACCAGCTACGCTATTCACTCTTACCACAACTTCTGGCAATGAGTTCCGGAGCTTAACTATTCTCCGAGTGAAAAAATATATTGTCCTATTGCTTTTAAAAGTATTTTCCTATAAGTTCGAGTGTCCCCTAGTCTTTGTAATTTTTGAGGAATAAAAAATCGACCTACTAATACCCGTTCTGCTCCACTCAGAATTTTGTAGACTTCAATCATATCTCTCCTTTGTTATCTTGGTTGCTCTTCTTTGAACCTTTTCTAGTGCTGCTATATCTTTCTTGAGATAAGGAGACCAGAATTGAACTCAATACTCCAGGTGAGGTCGCACCATGGAGCGATACAGAAGCATTATAACATTCTTAGTCTTGTTAACCATCCCTTTCAAAATAATTCCTAGCATCTTTGCTTTTTTGGCTGCTGATGCACAGTGGGCGGAAGGTTTCATTGTATTGTCTACAATGACACCCAGATCCTTTTCTTAGACGTTAACCCCCAAGGTGGACCCTAGCATCTGGTAACTGTGATTTGAGTTATTCTTCTCATTGTGCATCACTTTGCATTTGTCCATATTAAATTTCATCTGCCACTTGGACACCTAGTCTTCCAGTTTCCTAAGGTCTGCCTGCAATTTTTCACAATCTATATGCGTTTTAACATCTTTGAACAGTTTATTGTTATTTTCAAATTTAATCATATCACTTGTCGTCCCAATTTCCAGATCATGTATAAATAAGTTAAATAGCACCGTTCCCAGTACAGATCCCTGTGGTACTCCACTGTTTCTCTCCTGCATTGAGAAAAATGACCATTTATCCCTACTCTCTGTTTTCTATCTGATAAATTCCTAATCCAGAACTGAACTTTGCCACCTATCCCATGACCCTTTAATTTTCTCAGGAGCCTCTCATGAGGAACTTTGTCAAAAGCTTTCTGAAACTACATCAACTGACTTTTATCCACATGTTTATTCACACCTTCAAAGAAGTCAAGCAAATTGGTGAGGCAAGATCTCCCTCGGCTGAACCCATGCTGACTGTCTCATTAAATTATGTTTGTCTACGTGTTCCACAATTTTATTTTTTATAATTGTTTCCACCATTTTGCCCATCACTGAAGTCAGGCTTACTGGTCTGTAATATCCCGGATCTTTCTTAGAATCCTTTAAAAAAAATTGGCATAACATTCAATGTGGTAACTATGGACCCCAGAACTTGAAGATAGTCCCATGCCAAAGGAGCCAGCTACTCCAGAAGAGAAGAAATCTGGGCACACAGTTTCTGCCTGTGGGCTTTGAAGGGGCACATATATTCCTTGTAAGTTTTCTATTTCAACTGCTGAAAACAGGTTGTATGTGCCAAGAAATCACAAGACCATTTTCTCTTTGTGTTCTGAGCTCTGTGTCTTACATCTTGTGCTTTAGAGAGATAAGAAGCATTGCTAGACCTTAGATGGAAACTTCCCACTAAAACCCCCCTTACATTTGCTATCTCTTCTTAATGTATCCTGTTACCAAATATGGTCTTTCCTATAGTCATATGCTGAAAAAACTGACCCATGTATAAAAATGGATGAAAAACTCATAATAAATGGACAATTTCTTTGGGACAAACCTGAGCTTGAGCATCCTTTCTTCCTAAAGAGACTGTCCCCCAGATGCATCTAACTTACAAACGACAGAGCGTGTGAGGCAGTATCAGGACCAGAACATTTTCAGGCTTCTGGTAGATAGATGAGGCCCACAGCCGTGTCGAAGAGGATTCCAAGATATTCCAGCAATTGTGTGGGTGTCAGATTGCTCTTTAGGTAGTGCACAATCCAGGCCAGGTCCTCCAGCACCTGGAACACCTGCTCCACCTTGCGCTATCCCTCGGACAACAAAGGAGCTCTGATCAGTCGTCTGAGTAAGGGCGAATCTGAAGATCCATTTTCCTTGGTGAAGGTCCGAGGAGCTGCCGCCAGCCCATTAGGCAGAGGTGAGAATTGGTAATGTTGTTCCAGAACATGAAGTCACAAGAATTTACGGTGGGCTGGAAAAATGTTAATATGCAAATACACCTCCGTGAGATCCAGAGAAGCAAGAAACTCTACCGAGATCACTGTTGCAATAACAGAGTATGTGGTCTCCTTGCAAAAGCATGGAACCTCGAGAGCCGCATTCACGTGCTGAAGATCCAGAATAGGCCTCCAATCTTCAGAGCCTTTCTTCGGCACAATAAAGTATATAGAGTATCTGCCTGAACCCGAGTACAGGTGGCACTGGCTCCAGCTCTATAGCTTGAATATCCAGTTAGCGCTGAACGATGGCTTGAACCTTGAGGGCTTTGTCCGGGAAACCTGTAGGAGAGTCCACAAACCAATCCACCAGAGGCCAGGCAAATTCCAGCTTGTAGGTCAACCAAATAATATCTAAGACCCACTAGTCATACTAGTCTGTAGAGGACCATCCCTCAGCCTGGCGTCATTATGTCTCTTTGGCAGAGGGTGCAGAACGAGAGGTGGAAGGATGGGATAGCTTGTAGCCAGCATACTGTCATCAGACGCCCTGAGAAAAATCTCTGTGACATGGTACTTGCAAACAGGCGAGATCACTGGGAGCCACGAAAATTAGAAACATGATGGTAGATAAAGGCCAAATAGCTGAGCCAGTCTGCCCATCCGCAGTAACCAATATCTCTTCATCTAAGTGTTCCTATGTGCCTATCCCAAGCTTTCTGGAATTCAGGACACAGTCTGTCTCCACCACCTCTTTCAGAAGACTGTTCTGCGCATCTACAACTCTTTCTATTAAAAAGTATTTCCTTAGATTACTCCTGAGCCTAATCACTTCTTAACTTCATCCTATGCCCTCTCATTCTAAAGCTTCCTTTCAAATGAAACATTTACGCCATGTAGGTAAACATCTCTATCATATCTCCCCTCTCCCACTTTTCCTCCAAAGTATACATACTGAGCTCTTTAAGTCTGTTCCCATAAGCCTTATGATGAAGGCCATGCACAATTTTAATAGCCTTCCTCTGGACCAACTCGATCCTTTTTATGTTTTTTGAAGGTGTGGCCTCCAGAATTATACACAATATTCTAAATGAGGTCTCACCAAAGTCTTATACAGGGTCATAAATACCTTCTTTTCCCTACTTGTCATACCTCTCCCTATGCACCCTAGCTTTCTTCTAGCTTTTGCCGTCACCTTTTCAATCTGTTTGGCCACCTTAAGACCATCACATACTATCACACCCAAATACTGCTCTTCTGTCATGCATATAAGTTCTTTACCCCCCTAAACTGTACCATTCCTTGGGTTTTTACAGCCCAAATGCATGACCTTGCATTCTTTTAGCATTAAATTTTAGCTGCCAAATTTTAGATCATTCTTCAAGCTTCACTAGGTCTTTCTTCATGTTATTCACACCATCTGGGGCGTCTATTCTTTTGTAGATTTTGGTATCATCCACAAAGAAGCAAATGTTACCCAACAGATACCTGAAGACTGGAGGGTCGCCAATGTTATGCCAATTTTTTTAAAGGATTCTAAGAAAGATCTGGGATATTACAGACCAGTAAGCCTGACTTCAGTGATGGGCAAAATGGTGGTTAACATTACTATTTGATTTTATTTCTTGAGCAGAACAGTTTGATTTTGAGCCTGTTTGTTACAGGTATCTCTATTTCACGTTTATTTGGTGGCTCTCAGTGCTTGAGTACTAACTGCAGGTGGAGCTAAGGAGCCCAGAGAAGTACAGCAGAGGTAAAAGGAAAAATCCGAATTGGATTCCTTCTGCAGATGGTACATGGCACTACCCATCTGTCTAGAATGTCTTACCTATCTACTGGAAAAGAGCTTACCAGGGTAAGTACATAATCTTTCTTTAAGATTTAATCATTGAAGAGTGAGCACCGTTGTTTCTAGGAGAGAAATATAATACGTTATTTACTTTTGATGTAGCGACAAACACATTTTAATTTGTGTATGAATTCTGAAATGTCACCATGAGAACTGAAAGGATAAATAATATAGGGGCCATTGATTTAAGGTGACAATTTTGGATTAGATTGAAATTGTTCAGATTGATTTTCAAATTGTTGTACTTGGCGAGATGGTGAGGGAGTATCAGAAGCTCTACCTGTGCTTTGTCACCTGCCGGGGTCTCAAGAAGCTTGCGAAAGACCACCGACAGGTGGCAGCACGACCCTGGCGTGGCTCCCAATGTGGAAGACCTCACTGGTGTCCCAATACTTTGGGCTTCGCAACAATAAAGCACAGCGAGCCACGTCAAATCAAAAACAATGTCCAAAGTTTAATTTATCTCCAAAACCCAATGAGTAGAAAACCAAAAATCATATAAAGAAGCACTAGTGCATAAGCTTCCTTTTTCTCCAAAGAAAAAAAAAACAGATTTTTATCTTTCAAACAGTTCAATGAAAGCACAGCAGTGTTTAGGATAGGTAAGTTCACAGTCAAGGTTCTAGGGCTTCACCCTGCCCTGAACCACAGTCTCAGTAAGAGCACAACACTAGTCCCGAAAAGAAGTCCTCAAGAATACTCTTGAGTCCTGGACTTTCAATCCAAAAATCCGGTTTCTTCACCAGGCACTCACATTTCACATGGTAAGGCAAACTTCAATCATGAAAAGGAAAAAGAAATAAAGCCTTACTACAGGCTCTTGTTATTCCAGCAATAATCAGTTTCAGTCCTTCCCACTGTTGGGCCACAGAATTGCTGGTTCCCCTTTTTTATTACTCAGCTTTAACAAGCTCCCTCTGAATCCCAACCCTCAGATCTTCAGGGCTCCTACCCCAATTCTGTAAGTCCTTGGAACTGAGATAGCTAACAGGGAAAACTGCTTCACAAGCCAGAAAACTTTCTTCAGTTTCTCTGGGCTTTTGCACAGCTGGAGTGCAGCAACGTAATCAAGCTGGTGCAGCACTGCTCTGAGCCTGGCTTTACACACCAAACAACCAAAAAATAGTTTTCTATCAATCTTCACCACTATATTCTTATACAGCTCCGTACCTTCAGTACTTAGTGAGAAGCTGCCAAGCTCACATCCATGGCTTCCTCGATGTCAGCTTCAGGCATTGTCCAATCATCCGTGTCCATATTTTCTGGAATACCCAGTTGCTCTGCTGGCTCCTGAGCAATGGAATCCTCACACTCCATGTGTTCCTGAGCGAGGTCTGGCCTTTGCCTGGCCCAGAGAACCTTCTCTGCCAGGTCCTCGTGTGCAGCCTGTCTTACTGCCTTGGAGAGCTGCTTAAGAGTCTTTGGGCCACACCCTGTACTAGGTGTGTGTGTGCCTGGCTTTCGTGCTCTTGGGCTCCCCCCCAGGTTGCTGGGCAGAATACCATTGGGAGCCTGATTAAACCTCTTAGTGTAGCTGGGGTTTTTACTGGGCCGTGGAGCTAACTTGTATTCTGGCTCCTGATCAGGTTCAGATGGCTCAGGATAGGCAGCTCTGCTTTCGGTATCCCCTGCCTGTTCATCCTCGATCACTCCCTGGTCTCGGGCACAGGTTTTAAGCTGGGGTTTCCCTCGGACATGACCGTCTCGGGGAGCGGAAATGTCACAGCTTCATTGATTATACCAAGGCTTTTGACTGTGTTGAACATGACAAGCTTTGGAGATACGTTTCCAATAAACAGGGACAATGTAGCAATTGAGAGTCAGAAAGTAGCTGGAGATACGCAAATTATACTACCCTCCTGGCAGAATGAGAAGGACCTCAAGACGTTGATCCTAAAGCTGAAGGTAGAAAGCGAGAAGATGGGACTTTACCTGAAGACCAAAATCATAACTACCACATAAAGATCAATGATGAAGAAATAGAAGTGGTTGATAGATTTTTTTTCCTTGGGTCCCTCATTAATCACAATGGCAGTTTGATAGCAGAGATCAAGCGTTGATTAGCACTGGGGTGTGCAGCCATGGTGAACATGAACCAAATATGGATGTGCAAGGATGTTTCAGTCACCATTAAACAAAGACTAATTACTGCCATTGTGTTCTCAATCACAACATATGACTGCAAGACATGGACATTCATGAAAGCAGATAGAAGAAAAATTGATGCCTTTGAGCTGTGGTGCTGGAGAAAACTTCTACAAATCCCATGAACAGCTAGGATCACCAACAAAGATGATGTTGATCATATAAACCCAGAGTTGTCCCTGGAAAGAAAAATTACCAGATAGAAACTGACCTATTTTGGACATGTGATGAGGGTGAATTCACTAGAAAAGGAGGTGCTACTTGGAATGGTCTATGGTAAATGGAAGCAGGGGAGACCAAAGGCCCATTGGCTGGATGGGAATGAACATCAAGCAATTGAAAGAAGCCATGGAAAACAGGGGAGCATGGCGAGGGCTGGCCTACATACCATATTTCCCCGAAAATAAGAAACTGTCTTATATTAATTTTGGGCCCAAAAAAGGCACTAGGTCTTATTTTCAGGGATGTCTTATTTTTTCAAGTACAATGATCATCTCTCCCTTCCTCCTCCACCCCAATTCTTCCTATTTCCTTTCTCTCTCCCACATGTGCATCTTTCCTCCCTTCTCACTCATCCCCTTGTGCAGTATCTTTCTATCCCTCCCTCCTATCCCTTATGCAGCAGAACCCTTGCACCTTCTATCCCTCCCTCCCATCCTATCCCTTGTGCAGCAGAACTCTTGCAGTTTTAATCCCTCCCTTCCTCCCATCCCCCCGTGTAGCATCTTTCTATCTCCCCGCCATGCATTCCCTCTCCCAGCCACCCCATTTCTCCCTCCCATCCGAATCGCGAGACTGAAATAAAAACCTTATAACAAACTGGCAGCATCAGCAGCAATCTAGACAGGCTGCTTTGCGACCTTCTATCGCCCAGGCGTTCCTCTGCTGTATTACTGATGTCATCAGCAATGTCATCAGCGATAGAAGGCCGCGAAGCAGCCTGTCTAGATTGCTGCTGGTTTGGTATAAGGTATTTATTTCAGTCTCGCAGTTCGGTTGGGAGGGAGAGATGAGGTGGGGGGAAGTGCTGCTGCTGCCGGTGACTATGCTTATTTTTGGGGGTAGGGCTTATATTAAGACCTACCCCGAAAATCATGCTAGGGCTTATTTTCGGGGAAACATGGTAGTATCCAAGGGTTGGACACGACTGAATGGATAGTAGTAGTAGTTACTTGGTCTTTACTTGATTGAAAAAAAAAAAACCCAAACATTTTCTGCCTATTAACTTTTCTGATTTCTTGTAGTCTTGAAAATATTTTGGAAGCTATAACCACATCAGCAGAAGAAAGAAATCTTGAAAGATTCTTTCCAATTGTTGAAGGTCTCTATGATAATTCTGTGCAGTTGCAGGTATGTTGGTTACTTATCAAAGAAAATTTGTTATGTATTTTAAGTTGGTGTTTTCAGTTTTGTTGAAATTATATAGTGAGAGGTGTAGTGTTTGGAAATGGGAGAGGGTAAAGTATGAGTCTTGCTGGATTTTAGTTTAGACTTAAAATTAGGGGCCTTTTTACTAAAGGTTAGTGTGCACTATCAAATATTAGTGTGCACTGCTTATGGCCCATTGGTATAAAATAGGGGACCCAGTATTTAGAGTAAGTTATGGTATGTTAGCATGTGCTAAGCTTTAGTAAAAGGTTCCCTTAGTTCATTATAAATTCATATGGTATCTACACAAAAACAGATAAGGCTATTGAATACAATAGCCAGCAAATAAAAAGGAAAAATTTGTCAAACAGCTCTTCTACATTTTAAGTGTCTTAGTTGATTGACACTAGCTTTATTTGGAAAAATCTTTAACTTTTGTCAACAAAAAGTAAATCTAATTCTGAAACAAAGGAGAAAATAAGTAATGCCCAAACTGTGATATGAATTTTATTATAATAATTTCTGGTGCACTAGGTGTGCCATTCTGGTCAGACAGGCAGTATCCCAGTGCTTGGGAGCCATGCAGAAGGAATCCTCTCCAGCTTTTGAATCCCTCCTCCTTCACTAGAGAGCTCTGCTATTCCTTCTGCACACGAGCTGGAAGGAGCCTTTCTGATCTGCTTTGTTTCTTTTTTTTTAATGGATTTGGTACTCAGAGTTCCCCTATTTTGAGGGTGCATCTCTGCCTGCGTGGAGGAGAAGCAGACTGAAGTCTGCAGCTGACAGGCAAATCCCTCTGTGGTATCTGTTGACCAACCTGCAGAAACCTTGTTAGAGTTCAGGGTCTGTTCCCCTTGTACCTTTGCTCGCCAACTGCATTATAGAGGTTTGAGTGCAGACTGTCAGGCATCTGTAGGAGGCACAGTGGGGTTTTGCAGGGTGCTGGCTGTGTTTTGCCTCCACCCTTTCGTGTCTGCGGGGATTTGAGGTTCAGTCAGACATTGGTCTGACTGGCAGCCCAAAGTTAGCATTGGAGTAGCAGTTCCATTGAGGCGGTGACTTCTCCTAGATCCAGCTACCTTTGGAGCTGAGGCAGGCTGCAGTATATTAACAACACAGGCCAGAATGAATAAGGCTGTTACTGTCTAAGGAAGGGTCTTTAAAACCTTTTTTTTTTTCTAGGTTTCTTCCCCTTCCCTTAGGTTTCCTCACCTCCAAAGTCATAAAATTGCAGGGTTTTTATTTTGAAGTGTTTGGAACAGTTTTTTGGCACCAAAACACTGCCATAGCGGCCATCTTGAATTCCCTCCCATACACACACACACACTTATTTATTTATTTAAGTTTTACGTAAGCTTCAAATCACCTCTTTTTGTCTCCAATCTGGCATGGATGGAGTCCTCGGGCTCCTTTACTCCTAATTCAAGACTCCTGTAGAGATTATAAACTGCAGTTAGAATTATATTCTCAGTTCACAAATATGAAAGGATTATGCTCTCAAACTAAGATTTTACTGTATTTAGTTTTTAGAAAGCTTTTAAAAAAAAGTTTTATTAAAGAAATTTTTGAACTGATTTGTTTTTGATTTTTTTCAATATTGCCTGTAACTGGATTTGTTTCCGGTCATCTGCTTTATTGTAAACTGCCTGAAACTCATATGGGCTATGGTAGAATATAAAAAACTTTCAGTGTGATTGTATGTGATGATCTTAAGGTGGCCAAATAGGTTGAAAAGGTGATAGCGAAAGCTAGAAGAATGTTAAGTTGAATAGTGAGAGGTATGGCCAGTAGGAAAATGGAAGTATTAATGCATCTGTATAAGACTAGTGAGACCTCATTAGAATATTGTGTACAATTCTTGAGGCCGCACTTTCAAAAAAAATAAAAAGGATGTAGTCGGTCCAGAGGAAGGCTACTAAAATGGTGTGTGGTCTTCGTGATAAGGGGACAGACTAAAAGATCTCAAGATATTCCAGAAGTCAGTCCCTTCGGCATGGGACTACCTGCAGGTTCTGGGTTCATCCTCAATCTCTCTGACGGGAGTTCATTGCCTCCTGGATTGTGGTCACGACGGATGCCAGCCTTCATGGCTGGGGAGCTCACTGCAATCGTCATCCCCTTCAGGCTGTTGGAATTTGTCGCAGAGGAAGTGGTCGATCAACCATCTGGAGCTCAGGGGTATTCGTCTGGCCTTGAAAGACTTGCAGAGGACCCTTGAGGGACAGGCAGTCCGGAGCTTTTCTGACAATGCGACGGTAGTAGCCTAAGTCAATCGTCAGTCCGGAGCTTTTCTGACAATGCGATGGCAGTAGCCTAAGTCAATCGTCAAGGAGGAACCAAGCGCTCTCCATTAGCTCAGGAGGACTGTCTTCTTTTCCTTTGGGCGGAACTTCATCTTCTGGTGCTGACGGTGGCACATGTGGCCAGAGTGGACAACTTTCAAACAGACTTCCTCAGCCGTCAGACTCTGGATCCGGGCAAGTGGGCCCTGTTGCAAAAAGCATTTCAGGCAATTGTGGGGGCAGCTCTGCCTCGACCATAGCGTGAAACAAGAAGGCGACACGCTTCTTAAGTCACAGATCCGAGTCAGCAAGCAAGCAGCTTGATGCGCTCGTGCAACCATGGCTTCATGAACGACTTCTATATGTCTTTCCACCCTGGGTTTGGAGGATCGCGTCTTATCTTGGTAGCTCCCGACTGGCCTCAAAGACAGTGGTAGGTGGATCTGATGCGGTTGCGCGTGGGATGCGGCCTGTGCCTGAGTGTCTTTCCGGACCTTGTCACTCAGGGCCCGGTAGCCATGGAAGATCCGGGTCGCTTTGCACTTACGTCTTGGCTCTTGTCCTCCGGAAATTATGAAAGCAGCTCCATTAGATTTTAAACTAAATTTGCTGAATTATTTGACTGATAATTTAAAGAATGGAAAATTCCTTATTAATAATGGTCGCATTATAATAACTCTGATTCCAAAAAATTGTAAAGAATCACTAGCATTAATAACTAATTATATACCAGTAGCATCCATTCCATTTTTTGTAAAAAAAAAAAAAAAAAAAAAAATTATGGAAGGATTGGTACATTTTCAACTAATGGAATATCTTGATCAGTTTTCTCTTTTGCATGAATCTCAATCTGGTTTTAGAACTTTGTTTAGCACTGAGACAGTAATTGCGGCCATTTTGGACAATTTGCATTCTTTATTTAGCAGGGGCCTTAATGCCTTGATCATGCAATTTGATATGAGTTCTGTATTTGATTTAGTGAACCATGGGAAATTGTTACAATGCTTGGATGCTATTGGCATCAGAGGAGAGGTGTTGGACTGGTTTCGGGGTTTTCTTGTGTCTCTCACCTATCAAGTACGTTTTAATTATCATCTTTCTGGTACTTGGATTAATTCTACTGTTTTTTTGTGTCTTCGCTGATATGTCTCAGTTCTCTTGCTGTGAACTGCACGGAATTTCCAGTTGGGTGGTATATAAGAAAATAAATTATTATTATTAATTCATCTGGCGTTCAGCAGGGGGTCTCCATTATCCCCATTGCTTTTTAATGTTTATATGTCATCTTTAGGTGTGCAATTGTCACAGCTGGGGATAAAGTTATTTAGTTAACGCAGATGATTTTACGATCATTATTCCATTTGTTACCTCTCTCTCTGAAGTCATTCTTAAGGCAACAGAAGAGTTAAATTTGATGGAGCAATGGATGACTGAATTTAGACTAAGGGCTCCTTTTACAAAGCTGCGTTAGGGGTTTAACACGCAGAATAGTGCGCGCTAGACCTTAACGCCAGCATTGAGCTGGCGTTATTTCTAGCCGCGTAGCGTGGGTTTAGTGCGCGCTAAAATCCTGCATGCGCTAAAAACGCTAGCGCACCTTAGTAAAATGAGCCCTAAAGCTTAATTCAAAAAAAACAAAATTTTTTTGTAGCTTCACCTACCCATTTGATACTAAAACATCAGTGTGTATCAATAAACTTAGCTATCCTATTGAATCTACTATGAAGGTTCTGGGTATAATACTTGACCAGGGTTTGACTATGAAGGACCAGGTGGACTCTGGTTAGAAAGGGTTTCTTTACTCTTTGGAAGCTTCGATCCATTGGAGCGTATTTTGATGTTTCATCATTTAGAATTTTGGTACAATCTCTTATATTAAGTCAACTTGATTACTGCAATATTGCCTACTTAGCAATTTATTAGAAGAATATGCAATGATTGCAAATGGTTCAAAATGCGGCGGTCAGGTTAATTTTCAGGTTGAAGAAATATGATCATATAATTCCTTCCTATCGAGTGCTGCACTGGTTGCCGATGGAGGTGCTTGTGAAGTTTGGTTGTTTTTGTTTTAAGGTTTTATTTGGTTTAGCTCCTAAATACATAACTGAGCTTTTCTCTTTTGCAACCAACAAACATAAGAGAAGCTCACACCTGAATTTTGTTTTTCCGCCGGTTAGAGGATGTAAACTTAAAAAAAATCATAAATATCTTTTTTCATATCGGGCAGCATTATGAGGCAAAGATCTAGAACAATTGTTTCTTCTTACTGATACTTATGGGGAATTTAGGAGACATCTAAAAACATATCTGTTTTTGAAGTACTTAGGTAGTTGATTTGTAGAATTTTATCATGCAATAATCAGATCTTTTTAGGGTTTTTTTTTTAGTTATTGGCTTTTACCTTTTTAGTTTTATTCAATTTATTGTATTTTTAACTATTGTAAACCGCATAGAACTTTACGGCCTTGTGGTATATAAACTGTTATTATTATTATTACTACTACTGAGCGCATGGCCTTAAAGCATAAAGACTATTTGGAACTTGTGATAGCTACGTTTCTTAGGACTAAGAAATTGTCCACGGTGTCAGCCTACGCTAAGGCTTAGAAGTCCTTCTAACATTGGTGTGCCTAGTAGCAAGGGGACCCTTATTTGGCTCCGATGTCAAGGGTCCTTGCTTTTCTCCAAGCTGGTCTGGATAAGGGCCTCACAGTGGTGTTTCTGTGAGTCGAGGTGGCTGATCTGTCCTGTTTTCGTCACCAGGACAGTCAGTTTTCTTTGGCGTTGCATCCAGATATGCATTTTTTGAAGGGGGCTCTTTGGGTCCGGCCGCCCGTTAAAAATCTGTTCCCGGCCTGGGACCTTAACGTGGTACAGTCTGGCCTTGCCAGAGCTCCCTTTGAGCCTCTTCAAGATGCTTCTCTCCTGGATTTAACCATCAAAACTGTTTTTTTTTCTAGTCGCCATCCCTTCTGCCCATAAGGTTTCTGAATTGCAGGCGTTGTCTTGTCAAGACCCTTTTCTCCGAATTTCAGAGACTAGAGTTTCTCTATAGACAGTTCCTTCTTTTTTGCCAAAGGTGGTTTTGGCTTTCCATGTCAGTCAGGAAGTGTTTGCCTGTTTTTCAGCTGACGGGTTCCAAACATCAGGATCCACTGTTGAAGTTGGACATGTGCAGGGTGCTGCTGTATTATTTGGAGGCCACTAACAAGTTTTGCCTTTCTGACCATCTGTTTGTGCTAACTTATTCTCTTTGGTGCGGTGCCCCTGCTTCTTAGGCCACAATCTCCAGGTGGATCCGTAGAACCATTTTGTCCACCTACATTTTTGCAGTGAAACAGTCCCCTATCTCAGTTAAGACACATTCTACCAGGAGTGTAGCTTCTTCATGGGCTGAATCTAGATCTGTTCCTCCTGAGGAGATTTGCGACATGGTTTTCTCTTCACATGTTTGCCAAGTCTCTCAGAGTGGATGTTGCTGCCAGGCGGGACTTGGCCTCAGGTCCTCGGTCTTGAGAGCCAGCGCAGCAAGCCCACCCTAGTTGTTTTTGGGGGACTGCTTTTGTACGTCCCTATGGTCTAGAATGTTTCACCTATTGCACTGGAAAAGGAGATTATGTAATTAACTTCATAAGCTCTTTTCCAGTAGATAGGTGAGACATTCTAGACCAGTGGTTCCCAACCCTGTCCTGGAGTACCCCCAGGTCAATTGGGTTTTCAGGCTAGCTCTAATGAATATGCATGAGAGAGATTTGCATATAATGGAAGTGACAGGCATGCAAATTTGCTCCATGCATATTCATTAGGGTTATCCTGAAAACCCAATTGGTCTGGGGGTCCTCCAGGACAGGGTTAGGAACCACTGTTCTAGACCCCCCCACACTGTTCTTGCCGTGCCTGCTTTCAGATACAGATTTCAGTCTCCTTATGTTTCTCCAGTCTCTTTCTTGGAGGGGTCAGCCCTTTCGGATTAGGAAGAATCTGTACATATGTTCAACCTGTTGTGGGAGTAGTTCTGAGCTCCTTTGAAGCCTATGTTGGCGGTTAATGGTACTGTTTGGTTGATTTGATTTGAGCAGAACAATAGTTTAGCCTGTTATAGGTGTCTCTACTTTACAGATGGGTGTGTCTCTCTATACTTGGATACTAACTGCTAGAGGGCGCTAAGCTTGTCTGTTAAGTACACTGGAGGCAGAGTGAAAAATTCAGAGTGGATCCCTTTTGAAGCACGCTGGTATGGGGAAATAACCCTATGGTCTAGAACAGGGATCTCAAAGTCCCTCCTTGAGGGCTGCAATCCAGTCAGGTTTTCAGGATTTCCCCAATGAATATGCATTGAAAGCAGTGCATGCACATAGATCTCATGCATATTCATTGGGGAAATCCTGAAAACCCGACTGGATTGCGGCCCTCATGGAGGGACTTTGAGACCCCTGGTCTAGAATGTCTCGCCTATCTACTGGAAAAAAGCTTACCAGGGTAAGTACATAATTCCATAATTTATAGTAAGTACGTAATCTCTTTTTTTAGGATACAGTGAGCTCTTTGAGAGAAACTTTTTCTTTTTTTTTTTTATTTTATGATTCCTAGACAGGGAAGCTGTATAGGTGCATATTAGCGGTCTGCACGGGTACGGGGATCGCGGGAATCCCATGGGTCCTGCGGGAATCCTCCCTAACTCATGGGACTCCCACGGGGACCCCCGTCTAGCCAACGGGACTCCCACGGGGATGGAAGACTTTGGAAGTAGGGTTCATCCATATAATATAATGGACACGTCAGCCTTAGTAAAAGAGGGGGTTTATAAGTTAATTACCTGAACAAGAAACAAAAAAAGGGTTCCACCAAAGAGATTCCACAAGGAAAACAGCAGCGCAAACACAAAAGAAACTGTGGAATTGATGATCCTGTCAGAAGTAATTGCTGCTTTTTATGGGGATGGGCTGGGATGGAGGTAATTCCTTGCGGGAATGGGTGGGGCGGAGAGGATCGTGACAGGGATGGGTAGGGACGGAGAGCATCGTGACGGGGACAGGTGGGGACGGAGAGGATCCTGGCGGGGATGGGTGGGTTGGATTTCTGTCCCCGCGCAACTCTCTAGTGCATATGCTCTTACTGTTTTATAAAGGCAACACATCCACATATCTGCTCCTATGCAATAGTTACCCAAAAACGTCTGTGCAAAAATATAGCTGCACCAAGACTGAAACATAGAAATATAATGGCAGATAAAGGCCAAATAGCCCATCTAGTCTACCCGTCCTCGGTAACCATTATCTTTTTCTCTCTCCGAGAGATCCTTCGTGCCTATCCCAGGCTCTTTTAAAGTCAGACTCTCTGTCTCAACCACTTCTTCTGGGAGACTGTTCCATGTTCCTTTCTGTAAAAATGTTTTTCCTTAGATTACTCTGGAGCCTATCACTGGAATGACTTTGGTTTCTACATGCTGGTAGAAATTGGAACAAATGAACATTTTTTAAGTGTAGATCCTACTTCCATTCTGCCCATTCTCCCCCATACGTGTGTATAACATAAAAGTATGTGCTTTTTTCAGCACCTAATTTTATGCAGAGTCCAGGAAAATTCAACATACTCCACACACATTTTTCATTCCCTTGTGCAGTTGCTACTTGTGCATCTTGGGGTAGAGTTCAGCTTGTCTGCATAGTTTAAAACATACTTTATTCCTTTGTTGCAGTTTTGAACTACATTGCAAACAATAGATATGGAACCTTTTAGTTATGCCCTTTTAACAGTGAAATATATTGAAAAAGAAAAAATACTGTAGTTTAATTTTGAGTGTTTTCTATTATAGGTGTCTTGTATGCAGCTCATCAATGCTCTTGTTACATTTCCTGATGATTTGGATTTCAGACTTCACATAAGAAATGAATTTATGCGCTGTGGACTGAAAGAGATATTGCCAGTAAGTGCCCTGTAGTCACTCTGTAAATTAATATTTAAATTAAACTACCTAGAAAAGAATGCAAGTTTTTATATAAAGCCTACTAATCTAATTTATTACTGGTGTACCTGAGGGGGATTGCATATTTTGATAAATGAAAAAGAAATGCATAACAGCAGTTTTAAAGTTCCTGAGATAGTAACTTTTTCATAAGAAAAATGATATCATTTTTTACGAATAAAATTGTTTTGATAAAAAATTTGGTTTTATTGCTGTTGTAGAAATCTTATAAAAAAAAATCAATAAGCCATCCATTATGTGAAAAACAATTTGTAAATTTAAAGGCAGTTCCTCCCCCCCCCCCATTATTGACAGCAAAGTGTGAAATCAGAAATGTCAAACACAGTGTAACTACTTTGCCTTTGCTTAAAGTGCTCATTTCTAGGCTATTAAGGCATTCATATGTTTCAATAAGCCTTTAAACGTTCTTACCAGTGTGTGGAATTAATTCAGGAATTTTATTGGTATGTAAATAATCAGAGATTAAATGTTTCAGCTTTATTTTCCAGATTTTCTTGCAAATGTTTACATTACGACCAGCATCTATCCATTATTATTCATTTTGTTACTACAGGTAGTAGTCAACTTACGACTGCAATCGGTTCCGACTGATAGGTCGTAAGTTGATTCATTTGTAAATCGACCTATGTTAATACAGTACTGTACTAACTATTTTTTACCCCTCCCCCATACCTTTTCCCTGGTGGTCTAGCGGTGTATCCTGCCTGAGCCCCTCCTGCCGATATCAGAAGCCAGCAGCGCACCCAGGCTGGCATGCGCAGGAGCGAGCTTTTAGAACTTCCGCCCTGCGCCGCTGACTTAAACACTGCCGTAAGTTCTCACTTTTATAAGAACCACAAGTCCCATGAGAACTTATGGCAGTGTTTCAGTCAGTGGCAAAGGGCGGAGCAGGAGTTCTAAAAGCTCGCTGGCTTCTGACATCGGCAGGAGGGGCTCAGGCAGCATTCACCACTGGACCATCAGGGAAAAGGTATGCGGGGAGGGGTAAAAAATACTGTACAGTACTATAATTGGTATGGGCTGGGGAAACGCGTCGTAAACTCAAACGGTTGCATGTCGCATAGGTCGCAAGTCGACGACTACCTGTATAGTTCCCATCTGGCCTAGCTCACACAGAGCATCATTTACTTTGTTAGCATTTGCTGTTGATGATATGTTATATCTGTCTTAGAACCCCTTGCATTGTCATTAGGAAATAAAGGAAAAAGGGGGCGTGGCTTGGACACGCATGAAGGAGGTCGGTTAACAGAAGAGCTCCGTATAAAAAGTCCTTGAAAGAATAAAAAAGTCGCAAAAATTTGAAGAATTAAGATTAAATTTATGATAAAAATAAACTCGATGGCATCAGGAAAGCAAAATAAAAACGACTTCGCAGTCTCTGGAAGCAGCAAGAGAGCAAAGCCCGAACAAGAGACAGGATCCAAAACAGCAGATCCAGAAGTAATGAAAGAACTTAAAGAAATAAAACAAATGCTTTCAATTCTCACAAAAAAAGTTACAGAATTAACAGATGATGTTTCAACATTAAATAAAAAGATGGATCTAATCGAATTAAAATCTAACGATTTAGAAGAAAGAATGATAACTGTGGAAGAAGAAATTCTCAACACAAAAACTGAAAAAAAGAAAATTGAAACACTTACTAAAGAACTGGAGGATTACTCGAATCGTGAGAGAAGAAGCAATGTTTGTCTGATAGGTTTACCGGAAGGAGCAGAAAAGGGGAATCCGGTGACCTTTATAGAAAACTTATTACCAAAACTACTTCCTCTACAAACTAAATATTCCATAGAGATTGAAAGAGCACATAGAGTGCCAACAAAGAGGTCAGAAAAGCATCAAGGACCGAGGCCACTGATATTTAAACTACTACGCCACCAACAGGTTATGGAAATTTTTCATCTTGCAAAACAGAATAAAGGTTTACAATATCAAGATGCCCGTATTCACTTTGTCCCGGATTTTGCAAAAAGCACAGCAATTAAAAGAAAGAAACTGCTGGATTTGAGACCACAACTACGTGAACTGGGAGCAAAATTTGGTCTTGTATACCCAGCAAATATGAAAGTAACCATAGCAAACAAAACTTTAACCTTTGATAATGCTGAAGAGCTACAAAAATATATACTAAACCAGGAAATGCCAATGTCATCTTAATTTTCTTTATTTTATTATAATTCAAATATTTTGAATGTCAAGTTTGAATGTCTTATAATATAAACAGGTAGGGGAAATGATATGTTTTTCATTGTATTAAGAAGAGCTAATATCACCTGGTATTTTTTGAAATTATTGATTGAATATAATAAGTATTTAGCAGATGAAAAACAGTATAGAATGTTATTGACTCTGTTCAAAAAATTCCTTCAACGATCTTTTTACTAGAAATATGGATAGACTATACATTCTAGAATGGAATGATTCTTCAAATGATAAATTAACATATAAGTATACAAGATCTTAGATAAAAGTAATATAGTTTTTAAACAAGGAAGAATATAATATTTATTAGATAATAAATAAGAACTTAAATATAAAAACGAGATATAAGCCCTTAATTGGTTTTAGAAAGTTAATAAATAAATTAAATATTGATATTAATACTAACAAATGATGTTATGAGCAGATCCTAAATACTATTATGTGATTGAATCATGGTCCAGAGCTTTCTTCCTATGGAATGTATGTAAGAATGAATGAAGATGTATGTATATATAACCCACTTCTCAGAAGAAAATACAGGAAGAATAAACCTATTAAAAATCCTTTCTCTGATTCAATGGAACTACAAATCCCAGAAGTCCTTGCAAAGGAAATACATGTAAAGAATAACTCTTAAAACCGGATGAACTATGAATAAATATGAATAAATAAACTACTAGACTTGATAATAAAGGATAAAGGATTACATCGGATGAAAGATCACAAAATAAACTAAAATTAGATCGTCGCTGGAACCGGAACTTATTCGGAACTAACAAACTATTGAAAAGAAATGAATAATACTCTGGATATAAAAAATACGAAGAAGAAGAAAGGAAGAAAAAA
Organism: Geotrypetes seraphini; assembly: GCF_902459505.1. NCBI lineage: Eukaryota > Metazoa > Chordata > Amphibia > Gymnophiona > Dermophiidae > Geotrypetes > Geotrypetes seraphini. The sequence continues at coordinate 76,733,683 of NC_047089.1, read as the reverse complement.
TAATATTTACTTGGATGAATAAAGATAATGGAATGACACATCTTTAACTTTGATATATCTTAAAAATGAAACTAGGAAATATGTTATATGAATGAGGTATGACTCAATATAATGAAGGAAGGAAGCTCTGGAACGGGAAAAAAAATCACATAGTACAAGTAGCACACATATGTGAAACATTGTTTATTTTCCAAAGAAATGAAATATCTCATTATATAATATATAAGTTTAAAAGAAATATAAGGATCTAGAATATATTCATAAATTTATATATTACTTTAAAATATTATAAAGAAATAGAATTAGAAAATATAAAGGTGATATATATGAATTAAAAAAAAAATTTACAATATTTTTCATATAATTTGAATTAATAAGATATACTAATAGTTATAAAATATGAAAATGATACAGAAAATAATATTTGAAAAGATTAAATTTAACATTGAGAAAAAAAAAAAAGGGCAAAAATGTTTAAATATTATATGGATTGTTAATGTTATTTAGTAATATTTGATATATTTGTGACTTATATCTGAATCTTAACAGGAAATGGACTTTTATGGAGTGATTTGATACCTGACCTAAGATGCGTGTTGCCAAGCATACACAGTTAATATTGGGGGGGAAGGGAGGGGAGGGAGGGAAGAGGGGAAGAAAGAGAATGGGGAAAATATATTATTACAATGTGTGGATATCTGAAAATAATAATCATATGATTTCATGTCAAATTTTAATTACAAAAGTAAATGGATATTAAAATTTTTTCAATTAATATCAATGGCTTAAATCATCCTATAAAAAGAAAAAAATTATTAGGTTTTCTCCATAAGCAAAACGCAGATATTTATTTCCTACAAGAGACACACCTTTCGGACACTGAATCTAGGAAGCTAACAGAAGGATGGATATCAAAATGTTTTTATTCACCGGCAATAGGGAAGAAAGCAGGGGTAGCGATAATAATAAATAAGAAATGCAAAGCTGATTTTAAATTAATAAATTCTGACTCTTCAGGAAGATGGATACATATTAAAATGGATCTGGGAAATACAACCCTGGATTTATTTAATCTTTATGCTCCTAATTCGAACCAAATGGAGTTTTTTAATCAAATTCAACAGATATTACTACCACTGGCTACTTCTAACTTAGTAGTAGCTGGAGATTTCAATGCTGTAATGGATCCAATTGTGGACAAGAAACCAAGTAAAATCATAAAATCTTTAGGACTAGATAATTTAATACAATCTTGTAATTTAATAGATATATGGCGTATCCTTCATTTTAATGATCGAGAATATTCTTTTTGTTCTCAGGTCCATAAATCTTTTTCAAGAATTGATTATATATTTGTAACTAATAACATAGCGCAGCGTGTATCAAAAGCAGTTATAGATCCAATTATAATTTCAGATCATGCTGGTGTGTGGATTAACCTTAAGAATTATAATATTGATCAATTTAATTCAATATGGAGATTTAATAATGATTTATTAGCAGATTCGAAATTCTTAGAAGATCTTAAAGTAAAAATGCAAGAATTCTTTCAACTTAATTCTTCAGATGACATTAATATAGAAATTTTATGGGATGCTTTTAAAGCAACAATGAGAGGAAATATTATTTCTTATTCAGCTTTTATTAAAAAACAACTTAAAAAACAATATGAAGATATGGAAAAACAAATTAAATTATTAGAAAATAAATTAATTAAAAAATGGGAAAACAATACATTACAAGAGTTGTTAAAAGTAAAAGTTAAATATAATGAGATTTCCTCTCAATACGTGAGAAAAGACATTTTCAATAAACAAGTACAATATTATGGCAATTCAAATAAAGCGGGAAAGTTATTAGCAAATTTTCTTAAAGCAAAGAAAAGAAAATCCAAGATTATTGCAATAAAAGATATACAAGGTAACACACATACCAGCACAAAAGATATTATAACACAATTTCTTGATTTTTATAAAGAATTATACACTTCTAATTCTTATAAAAATAAAGAACAAGAAGGATTAACATTCTTAAATTCCTTTCTTGGACCTAATATTCCGGATCATATAAAAGGAAGTTTAGAAGATCCTATATCTTTAAAAGAAATAGAAACAGCATTGAAGTTTCTTAGAGTTGGATCCGCTCCAGGTGGAGATGGGTATACTGTTGAATTTTATAAATCATTTCAAAATATCATTTTACCACATCTGTTAAATTTATATCAATATCAAATAAAGAATGAAAATATTTCAGGTACTATGGCAGAATCGATAATTATAGTCTTACCAAAACCAAACAAAGATCCTACTCTGGTTTCAAATTACAGGCCTATTTCGTTATTAAATGTGGATAATAAGTTAATGGCTAAAGTATTAGCACTTAGATTGGCAAAAGCTCTTCCTTTCATTATAGATGTACATCAAACAGGATTTATTGCTAAAAGACATTCATCAAATAATACTAGACTAGCATTCCACTCATTAAATTTAGCAAAAAATATAAATGATCCAGCTTTTCTATTATCTTTAGATGCAGAAAAAGCTTTTGATAGAGTGGAATGGAATTTTATGTATCAAGCTTTACAATGGTTTGGTATAGGCTCCGGTTTTATTAAAATGATCCAGACATTGTATAGCTCTCCTGGTGCAAGATTATATATTAATAATAATTTATCAACTAGATTTAATTTGCATAGGGGAGTTAGACAAGGATGCCCTTTGTCTCCATTACTTTTTGATATTGTCCTAGAACCTTTATTAATCGCAATAAATAAGACTAAGGAGATAAAGGGTATCACGTTTTCCAACTAGGAATTTAAACTTTCTGCATATGCAGATGATATTTTATTATATTTAAGAGAACCGGATACTACTATTCCATGTATACTTAATTTATTAGAGAAATTCGGCACTTTTTCTGGATATAAAATTAATTGGAGCAAATCTGAAGTCCTCCCAATTAATGTTCATTGTACGAAAGGACTATTTGACCCATATTCATTTATTTGGAAAGAAGATGGAATAAAATACTTAGGAATTATGATCAAAAATACAATTGAAGACACAGTCAAAGAGAATGAAAAACTTTTATTGAAAAAAATAACAGAAATGTGTGAGCAATGGAATCCATTACATCTTTCTTGGTGGGGAAGAATTCAAACAATTAAAATGATGGTATTGCCTGTAGTTTGTTATCAAATGAGTATGATACCAATATTTTTTCAGGGGTCATTTTATAAAAAACTTAAACAATATTCTTACAAAATTTGTTTGGTTTGGGAAAAGACCAAGAATCGCTTTAGTATCATTACAAAGACCAATTGTGGAAGGGGGGGTAAATTTTCCAAATTTTTATAGGTATCATCAAGCCTATATTTTAAGACAGGGTATGTATTGGATCCTCCCAGATCTCATGGAAAATGTACCAGATTGGCTGTATTTAGAATGGCAACTCCTGTTCCCTTTATATCCAGAACATCTAATTACCATAACAATGCCTAGGAGATATAAAGATAACATGAGATACATAAGTAACCTATCACCAGAACCAATAGCTAAATCTCTAAATCAATCAATATGGGTAAACTCCAGGATCAGAATTGGCGGATTTAAAATCGTCTGGAAACAATGGATAAATGCAGGAATAAGAACATTGAATGATGTCATATCAGAAGGTTCCTTGCTTAGTTTTTCACAATTGCAAAATAAATTTGGACTAAATAAAACACAATATTTTAAATGGATGCAATTGAAGCAAGCCATTCAGGTAGGGTTCCCTGAATGGAAAGATCTTAATACCCAATATAATTTGCAAGTTTTATGTTTCCAGGCGGATTTCTTGGGACACCAAGCCGCAAAATGGTATAAATTAATATATGGATTTCTAAATAAAAAAAAGAAAACTGGACTTAGGGATATTTGGAGCATTGAGATTGGACAGACAATTTCTGCATCTCAATGGCCAAGATTCTGGTCCTGGAGATTAAGATTAACAAAGTCAGCATCTATGAGTCAAACATGGATATTTTTATTACATAGAGTGTTATGGACCCCGACGCGCTTGCAAAAAATAGATAATACTAGATCTAATAGATGCTGGCATTGTAAAATAGAAGTAGGGACATTAGATCATTTAATTTTTTTTTGTCCTTGCATAAAAGCCTTTTGGAATTTAATTTGGCCCCAAATTAACATATTACTAGAAAATCATATTGGTCTCTCATATGATACCATATTATTTGGTACTGCAATGAGAACACAAAGTCCAATATCAGCAAACAATAACAAATTGCTTTTAATATTGACAGGAGTTGCCATGCAGCAAATCACACAAAATTGGAAGGATTATACCAAGCTAAATTATACATTCTGGTGGAACTCGGTGTGTCACATTTATAAAATGGAGAAAATATTGGCATTACAACAAGGAAATATAAAAAATTTTAAGAAAATATGGGATCCATTGACAAAATATTCTAAAGATCAGATATCTTAACACATTGATAATAATAATATAGGGTTAGGGAGAGAAATATAGAAATTACTATGAGAAAAAATGAAAAAACAAATAACAGGGGAAAGGGATTCAATATATATGATATGATATTGTACATACAACTATAATTATTATAAATTAAATATTATGCTATTCATTTATTGTAAGAATGAAAATTTTATAAATAAAAATTTAAAAAAAAAAGGAAAAGGAGATATGATTTGTTATACCACCTTTCTGTGGTTAGATTCAAAGTGGTTTAGATTTTATCCTAGGACAAGCAGGCAGCATATTCTCACATGTGGGTGACGTCATCCATGGAGCCTGGTATGGACAGCGTTAAAAGTGCACTGTCAATTTAAGTTTTGGTTTTTTTTTTTAGTCACGGTTTGTTTATTAAGATTTTAAGTTTACAATGCATGGTAAAGAATGAACATACATAATGAACAGCTGGAAACATGCTGATCAGAGTACAAGTAACACTAAAAGGTACACAGTAAATAAGATTGCATAACAATAAATTCCATGGGACAACAAATGCATAGCCCAGATTTAGGCTAGAAAAACCTCCTAACAGCAAATATAAGCATGAAAAAGGCAATGATACAAAAGAGAGGAGAAGAAAGGGAAGAGAAATAGAAGGAAAGAAAAAGAAATAGATAAGAGTGGTCAGTTCAGGAGGAAGAGATGGAGTGCAAGTAAGATTTCAACAATGACCATTTCACCTGAAAGGAAGAAAATCTATCAAAAGATTTAGCTAAATAAGCTTCAGTTCTGTAAGTGAGGCATACAAGATTCCACCATTGAGAGTAGGAGGCCTTGGATAGGTCCTTCCAGCAGGTAAGTAAGATTTTTAAAGCCAAGGAGAGTAAAAGATCAAACAGACAAAAATTTGGGTCAGAAATCAGAGTGGATACCTCAAAGGATTTCAGTAGGAGCATCTGGTAGGTTAAGGGTATATTGATATGAAAGATGGAACAAATGGTGTCCCAGGTAGAGGTCCAGTATGAAATAATTGCTGGACAGGAAAATAGAAGGTGTTTGAGGGAACCTATGTCAGATTGACAAGTCCAGCAGAGGTCTGAATAAGAGGCATTAATTTTATGTGATTTGACTGGGGTCCATATTGCTCTATGTAGTAGGAAGACCATGTGCTGGAGATTTGAAGCTGAGCGGGAAGTGTGGAAAGTGGAGTGATAAACATGGGACCAGGCTTCCTCTGAGATGGAGATCCCAAGGTCCATCTCCCAGGGAGTCTGTAAAGCGGATAGCGATATAGGAAGTAGAGACTTGATAAGTTTGTAAAAGTGTGAAGCGGTGTGGCCCAGGGCTAGAAATTGTCGAGAGAAGGTATATAAGGAGGGAGCCGAGCGAAAAGATACAGGGAAGAGGCCAGATTTTTTAAGTGATGATCTTAGCTGAAGCCATTGATAGAAGTGGGAAGCGTGGATAGAAAAAGATTCCATTAAATCATTAAATGTGAAAAAGGTTCTGTTAGGGTGACTTATCGAACCCAAGTCCCAAATGTCATGATTAAACCAATGGGGCCAGGAGACAGGTTTTTTATCAATGGTGATGTGCTTATTATACCACAGGGGACAATAGGAGGAGAGATGCCAGGGGATATCAAGGCGGGAGTCGAGTTCAGTGAGGACTTTATGAGTTATCGAGAGAATAGGATTTTTGAGGTGATCAAGGAAGCTCGCAGTGCCCATCAGGCGGAGAAGGGGAAGAGGTTTCACAAGGGACGTTTCTAAACGTAACCAGTTGGGTATGTCCGACAAGGAAGGAGAGGAGAACCACTCTGCTCCCTGTCTTAATAGAAAGGCTTTATGATAACAGTAGAGATCTGGAAAGTTGACACCGCCCTGGTGTGTGGGGGCTTTCAGCTTACAAAGCGCAATTCTATGAGGTTTGTCATGCCAGAGGAATCTCGCCATTTTGGATTCCAGCTGTTTGTATAGAGAAGGTGGAAAAAGGAGGGGAAACATATTGAAGATGTATGTGAGCTTTGGTACCACCATCATTTTTAAAGTGTCTAATCGGCCCCACCATGAGAGCTGTAAGGGAGACCAGGAAGAGAGAATGGAGGAGAGCTGAGTGAAGAGTTTGGAAGAGATTAGTTGTATAGTCGAGCAGATGTCTCTACCAAATGTGAGTCCTAAGTATTTAATCCCGTCTGAAACCCAGGAAAAAGGCTGAGAGGAGATAGTAAAAGGGAGACAGGAATCGTTTAAAGGCATAATTTCAGTTTTGTCCCAGTTAATTTTGTATCCGGAGATCAAGGAAAAAGAAGAAATTAACTGTATCAAGGAAGACAAGGAGGGTTCAGGATCTGAAAGATATAGCAAGATATCGTCTGCATAGGCAGAGATCTTGAATTCAATACCTGCTATTGAGATACCCTTTATGGTGGATGAGGTTCTGATGGCTACAAGGAGGGGTTCCAAGGCTAAATTAAATAAGAGGGGGGATATAGGACAGCCTTGACGGGTCCCTCTGTGTAGAGTAAAGGAGGAGGAAGCTTCGTCGTTCACAATCAGTTTAGCAGTGGGACTATTGTAAAGAAGAGATAACATATGAACGAAAGGAGGAGGAATACCAAATTTAGATAAAACAGTAAACAGATAGTTCCACTCCACTCTATCGAACGCTTTTTCAGCATCAAGAGAGACAATGGCTTTAGGGCTAGTGTCCGATAGAGTGGAGTGGAGTACATGGCATAATAATCTAGTATTATCCGCTCCATAGCGACCCTTCATAAAGCCCACCTGATCCCTGTGGATCAGATGAGGCATAACTTTTTCTAATCGAAATACCAAGAGTTTAGCAAAAATTTTGTAGTCCAGGTTTAGGAGTGAAATTGGTCGATAGTTCTTCACAAGTTGAGGGTCTCTGTTTGGTTTCGGTATAACAATGATGTTTGCTTCTAGGAACCGACGGAGTCCATAAGGGTTAGACAGTAAGTTCTGGAAGTAAGAAAGCAGGTGTGGAGATAGGAGATCTGAGAATGTCTTGAAAAATTCTGAGGTTAAGCCGTCTGGACCCGGAGCTTTGGCTGAGGGCAAAGAGGAGATGGCACGAAGGACTTCCTCAGAGGAAAGTGGTTGTTGAAGAGACTGCTGTTGGGATTCGAACAGAGTGGGCAGATTCAGTGAGCGAAGAAAGTCTGGAATAGAGTTGGCAGATGAGGAGGTTTCAGATGAGTAAAGATCTTCATAGAAGGTTTGGAATTCTTTTAGAATGTCTTTGGTAGAGGTGTGAAGGAGGCCAGTAGAGGATTTAATATGAGTGACCCTGTGTTTGGAGTGCTTGCCTTTAAGGAATGTAGCCAGTAGACGACCAGATTTGTTGGCAGAGGAGTAATATGTAGCAGATCGACGAAAGATGGAAGCTGAGGCAAGCGAGCTGAAGATTTCATTATATTGAAATTTAAGAAGTTGCAATTTTTTATAAGTGGAAGGGTCATGGCGGTGATAGAGCTGAGACTCATAAGAGTGGATCTCTGATTCCAGTTGAAGAATGGTGGATTTGCGTTTTTTGAGTTGAAAGGCAGAGTAACTGATCACTTCTCCCCTGAGCCAAGCTTTGTAAGATTCCCAGACAAGGGAGAAGTCTGTAACTGAAGAAAGATTTATGTCAAAAAATGATTGAGATTCCTTCTTAATGTGGGAGAGAAAGTCCTCATCATGAAGGAGAAAGTTATTCATTCTCCATTGTCGAAAGGAAGAGGGAACAGACCATTGGATTGTACAAGAAACAGCTGCGTGATCTGAAACGGTGATGTCGTGGATTCGTGAAGAAGAGACAAGATTCAGAATGTCTTTGGATCCTAGAATGTAGTCAATCCTGGAGTGAGATTGATGGGGAGCAGAGTAGAAAGTATAATCTTTGGTGGTTGGGTGAAAAATTCTCCATATGTCAGACCATCCATATAAGTCCATTAACTTGTGAACTGCAGTGCGGACTCCCAGCTTAGCAGGGCGGCAAGTAGAAGATCTATCTATGAATGGGTCGATGGGAAAGTTGAAGTCCCCAGTGAAAATGATGTGAGATGTTAAAGAGACGGAGCTCGCAGTCTGGAAAGAATGAAAGAAAGAAGGGTCATCAGCATTGGGGGCATAAATGTTGAAGATGTTTAAAGGTTGACCCTCTATTGAACCTTCAACGAGGGACCATCGGCCGCTGGGATCGTATTTATGAGAGGAAAGTTGAAAATTAAGGGATTTCTTCATCAGGGTGATAACACCATGTTTTTTACCCTGAGCCGGTGCAGCAAAACAGTGTTGGACCCAGCCCCCTGACATTTTCTGTGCTTCCTCTAAGGAAAGATGAGTCTCTTGTAGTAGACAGATATCCGCTTCTAAGTGTTTAAAGTAGTGTAGGATCTTTTTCCGTTTTATGGGGCTGTTAATCCCATTGACGTTAAGAGAGACTAGGTGAATTTTAACCATTTATTTTAGCAGTGAAGGATGAAATCCAGGAGCAACTGAAGACATTTAGGTGAAACCATGGTAAGATGGAAAGAAGATGACCACTCCGTGCAGGCAGAACGAGGAGGGGGAAGGAAAAGAAAGTAGCAGGATCATGCTTACAGCAAACCAGAACAGAGTAATAAACGAAGCTCCATAGATGGGGTCGCATGTTATCAAGAGGAGCTCAGCAGGCCGCTCCTCAGCCTGCCTCATGGTGAACATTGAAGCAGAAGAAACTGGAACACAGCCCTCTAGAGCGGTAAAGAGGACAAATAGGATTGATCAGTCAGGTCATTGCTCCCACATATTCATCGAGGTATTTTTGAAGGTCCGCTGGCGAGTCAAAGTTCTTAGTGGAGTTATGGTAAGTCACCCGCATCCGGGCCGGGTAGAAGAGTCCATATTGCGCTCCAATACTTTTTAGTTGAGGCCGCATGGACAGGAAAGCCTTTCGCTTTTGAGCAGTAGTTTTTGAAACATCAGGAACAAACGTGATCCGTTTTCCATCCACAGATAAATTAGAGGTAGACTTTGCGGATTGCAAAATTTGGAGAGCATGTGGGAAACGTAAAAGCTTCATAACAATGGGTCTCGGAGGCCTGGATGCTGAGGGGGGGCCCCGAGGGGACCCTGTGTGCTCGCTCGATCTCCAGAGGGGGAGAGAACTGAATCTTTAACATTTTTGGGATGAAAGAATGTAAGAATTCCAGCATATCTTTCCCCTCTGAGGACTCCGGTAAGCCAAGAAGGCGCACATTGCTCCTACGCATACGGTTAGAAATGTCTTCAAGATCCGTTTGTAAAGATGAAATTTTGAGCAAGTCTCTTTGTACAGCTAGGTATTGGGCGTCATGTGCTGTTAAACGTTCCTCTGCTAATTCAATGCGGGCGTTTTGCTGCTTTAATTGAGTCATTATATTGGCCATTTCAGTCTTGATGTCGGCAGTAGCAGCAAGATTCTCCTGCATCAATTCACGGAGAACTTGCAGGTCTTGTGAAATGGAGGCGCTGTGATCCGCGACCGCGTGGGCGGCTGAGGCCTTAGCTGGAGACGGCGGCTCATGCTTGGAGCGTTTAGAGGCGGAGTGCGGCGGAGCGGGGCTCGCAGGCAGGGTAGAGTCTGACTTACTGGGCTTAGAAGACATTCCGGTAAGTGCAGGCTGCGACGTGGGACCTGAATACGCGCTCGGAGGAGCTGTGGAGGCACTTAATAGGCAGGGCTGAAGCGGAGCAGAATCGCTAAGCAGCCATCTTGAATGCGGGCACGCGACGCCCCCCGTCAATTTAAGTTTTAAGAAATTTTGCACCTGCCCGCACCATGCATACACGAGTTGTCTTCTAACCCAATGTTGGCTCACAGTTCCTCAGTTTTTTATTCTCCGCGGAGCAAAGAAGTGTGTTTCTGGACTTCATCTGGTTGGCGTGCCTTTGACCCGCATTTGTTTCTAATCCAGGCCTTTGGCCTTTGTTTTCAATTTATTTTATCTATATCTATATCTAGCTAGCTATATAAAATAATAATAAAATTTAATTTATTTTTCCCTCACTTAGGCTCCTGCCCTTATTGCCTTCGAGGGAGTAAATAGGCAGATAGACAAGGGTGACCCGTTTGACATTTAAGCAGGGTAATCTGACCTAAGCGCGTCCTAAAGTGACAGTTCCATCTGGGGTGCCACTTGAGCAGCTAGCCCTGCTCTTAGGTGTGCAGGAATAATGACAATGATGCAAATATTTCCAACCAGATATTGTTTTTATTAATTTTCATTACAACTTTCAGAAAGCATTTGCATCAGGGGGTCATTCCAGACGCACAAAATATGGCTTTATCCCAGGACAAGCAGGCAGCATATTCTTAACTGATGGGCGACGACACCGACGGAGCCCCGGTACGGACAATTTTAGAGTGATTGCACTCTAAGAACTTAGAAAGTTCTAGTTAGGCCGCATCGCGCATGCGCGAGTGCCTTCCCGCCCAACGGAGGCGCGCGGTCCCCAGTTTCTTAGTTTCCGCGGAGCTAAGAAGAAACGTTTTTTTCAACAGCCATTGAAAGATTTTTTTCTTGCCTTCCCGCTCGCGCGTTTTGTTCTTGGAAGCTTTTCTTCCTTTTTTTCTTTCTTTGTTTCGTTTTTTCCTTTAAAAAAAAATTAAAAAAAAACCTAAATTTTTCTTCTTTTTCGGGTTCGCCCCGGCAGGGCCTGTTGCCACATTCAAAGCCTCCGCCTTCGATTTAGCGGAGGCCGCCTATACCTTCATGCCCCCTCAGCCAGGATTTAAAAAGTGCCAACGGTGTGCGCGCACCATCTCGTTGACCGACCCACACAATTGGTGTCTCCAGTGCCTGGGTCCGGATCATAGGGCTTCCACCTGCACCCGTTGTGCTACTCTTGAAAAGCGACAGATCCAGCATCTGTTCGGTGCCGCGATGGCTGATACCTCGGCATCCACACTGACGTAGGTGGCTTCTAAACCGGCACCCACTTCGTCGACGCCGCATGACATCGCTCCGGCGTCGCACCCTTCAGGTAAGCTGGCTAAGAAGCCTTCCTCCCTGGAGCGCCCTCCGGTCGCTGTGGCAGAGAGTCCAGTCCTGCCGACCTTGTGGCGCCCCCGCAAACGCTCCGCCCCTATAGAGGTGAGTGCATCCTCCTCGGCCTCCTCATCCTCTGGGTGTCGAGTGGCACCGCAGGTACCGCAGAAAAAGAAAGCGATACCGGTGCCTTCCTTAGACGACCGTATTGCGGCTGTCCTGCAAGTCCAACTTAAAGAGCAATTACAGCAGCTTCTTCCTGCTCTGTTGGCACCGAACCTTCCAGTTCCGGTGTGGTCTGAGCCACCGGTACCGGCCGTGGAGCAGCCACTATTGTCGGCTTCCACTCAATCGGTACCGGTCCATTCTGCCTCTTCGGTCTCCATGCCAGTCTTGTCTGCGGAACTGAGAGGCCTCCATCATGCTGTTCAAATGACCGAACCCGCACTGTTATCTGATCACTCCCGGCACCGGCAACCTATTACTTCCCCGGGTACCACCTCTGTGCGATCCAGGAAGTCGGTGCGCAAAACCCGGCATACTGAACCTTCGACACCGGACTCCCGGGGTCGCAGTTCTCAGGTACGGGACCCTGATCTGTGGGATGATTCTGAAGAGCCTTTGCTATCTGAGGATGAGGTTTCTTCAGCTGAAGAAGATCCCTCTCTGCGGGAACCTTCTTCTAAACCTGAACATTCCTCCTTTACATCTTTTTTAAAAGAGGTGTGTGAGTCTCTTTCTATTCCTTTGGAGGCTGAATCTAAAAGGTCTAAAGCATTTCTTGAAGCCTTGGACTTTGATCACCCTTCCAAGGACTTTCTCAAATTGCCCCTACATGATATTTTAAGAGAGACTTTCTATAAAAACTTGGAGACACCTTTGACCATCCCTGGTGCTCCTCGCAAATTAGACACTTTATACAAGGTGATTCCTATTCCAGGCTTTGACAAGCCTCAACTCCCGCATGAGTCCTTGCTTGTGGAATCCACTCTAAAAAAGACTGCGGGCTCTAGTGTCTATGCCTCGGTCCCTCCTGACAGAGAGGGTAAGGCCATGGGTAAGTTTGGCAAGCATCTCTATCAAAATGCTATGCTAGCCAATCACTCAGGTAATTATTCCTTTCATTTCTCTTTGTACCTGAAGCATCTTATCCAACAACTTTCTTCCTTTGAGAAATATCTCCCCGATCGAAAGCTTACCTTATTTCACCAATACACTTCTAGTTTGTTACAGCTTCGCAAGTTCATGGTACGTTCAATTTACGACACCTTCGAACTCACTTCTAGGGCTACGGCGATGGCTGTTGCTATGAGACGTCTGGCTTGGCTTAGAGTCTCTGAACTTGATGTCAACCACCAGGACCGCCTTGCCAATGCTCTGTGCTTAGGCGACGAGTTGTTTGGTGACTCTATGGATTCTACCACTCAAAAGCTGTCTGCGCATGAGACTCGGTGGGATACTCTGCTGAAGAACAAGAAGAAGCCTCCACCTTCTCGTCTTTTCGCCAGCAGTCCTCCTACCAACGTCGCTACTCTGCTCGTCCTCTTCCTCCTGCTCAGCAGCAACCTCGGCGTCAACGCCAACAACCTCGGGCTCAACAACAGCAATCAGTAAAACCGTCTGCACCACCTAAGCCCACTCAAGTTTCAAGTTTATTAGCATTTTTTGAATCGCCTATCAAAATATCTAGGCGATGTACACTCTAAAAGCCACAGATAGTGGTTTCACATATATTTTTGACATAATACAGACAATTTAAAACAATTTTAGAGAACGACCATTACAATACATTTGGGGTTAAGGAATGATATAAGTAGGCAGGGAAGAAGGGGAAAGTTACATCATTTTTATATATTGATATTTACATAAAGGGAAAACACAATGGGAACAAGGGGAATTAGAAAGTACAATATTTGTATTAAGAAGTATAAAAAATTATGCGTGTTATAATATGTGTTCAAATGCATCTTGAAATAAGAAAGTTTTTAAAAATCTTTTAAATGTATGTAAATCTTTTTCTATTTTTATGTAGTTAGGTAATGAGTTCCATAATGTGGGAGCCATAACGGAGAATATTTCATTTCTTCTTATGCCAATGATTTTTAAGGAGGGGATAGATAATAAATTTGAAGTAGATGAACGTAACGAACGTACTGAATTATATGGAATGAGCATTTTAGAAATAAATTGTGGTTCATTGAAGGTCAGTGTTTTATGTATTAAAAGTATAATTTTGAAAGTAATACGATGGGAAATGGGCAACCAGTGTGATTTAACCAACAGTGGAGTGACGTGATCATATTTTTTAGCTTTATGGATTAATTTTATTGCGGTATTTTGAATTATCTGGAGTCAACCCGTTTGACTTTCTTCTCCAGGACTTAGCCAGTCTTCCTCCGTCCTCTCTTCTGCCCCAGCCTATCAGAGGACGTCTCTCCATTTTCCTCAGCCGTTGGGAACTCATCACTTCAGATCAGTGGGTTCTAAACATCATTCGCCATGGCTATTCTCTCAATTTCCAAACTCTTCCCTCCCACAGTCCTCCAAAAGAGTCTACTTTGAACACCTCTCAGTCATCTCTACATCTTCGGGAGGTTCAATCCCTTCTTCTGAACGCCATAGAAGAAATTCCTCTAGATCAGAAGGGGCAGGGATTTTACTCCTGTTATTTTCTAGTCCCCCAAAAAACCGGAGACCTCAGACCCATATTAGATCTCAGGGATCTCAACAAATGTTTGGTCAAAGAGAAGTTCAAAATGCTCTCTCTAGCCACACTGTATCCTCTTCTCTCTCAGGATGACTGGCTATGCTCCCTCGATCTAAAAGAAGCCTACACTCACATACCGATCAATCTGACCTCTAGGCAGTACCTCCGGTTCATGATCAATCACTGCCATTACCAGTACCTGGTGTTACCCTTCGGTCTCGCCTCCTCTCCCAGGGTATTCACAAAATGTCTCATTGTGGTGGCCGCTTTTCTACGGTCTCACCATCTCCAGGTCTTTCCTTACCTGGACGACTGGTTAATCAAGGCTCCTTCGGCTCAGGAAGTGGCTTTGGCTACCAACCAGACCATCCTATTTCTCCAAATTCTGGGGTTCGAAATCAACCTGCCCAAGTCTCATCTCATCCCCACTCAACGACTCCAATTCATTGGAGCAATTCTGGACACTGTTCTCATGAGGGTTTTTCTTCCATCCAACCACCTTCAGACCCTTCTTCATCTCTGTCAGCAGGTGCTCCCACAGCTTTCTATCTCTGCGAAGCAAATGATGATTCTCTTGGGTCACATGGCCTCGACAGTTCATGTCACCCCCTTCGCTCATCTTCACCTGCGTACCCCTCAATGGACCCTAGCTACCCAATGGTCCCAGGCGACGGATCCTTGTTCGCGACATATATCTGTGACATTGTCTCTTCGACAGTCTCTGCAATGGTGGTTGAAATCTTCAAATCTCTCCAGAGGTCTTCTGTTCCATCTGCCTCCTCATCATCTAGTCATCACCACAGACGCGTCCCCATATGCCTGGGGAGCTCACTTGAACGATCTTCAAACTCAGGGTCTTTGGACTGCCCAGGAAAAGAAACACCATATCAATTTCCTGGAACTCAGAGTGATGTTTTATGCCCTCAAGGCTTTTCAGCATCTCCTCTTTCCTCTAGTACTACTGCTTTGCACAGACAATCAAGTTGCAATGTACTACATCAACAAACAGGGTGGCACGGGCTCTCGCCTGTTATGTCAGGAGGCTCAAAAGATTTGGTCTTGGGCGACAGCTCGCCAGTTATTTCTGGAAGAGCAGAATTCCTTAGCAGACAAGCTCAGCAGAATTCTCTAACCTCACGAATGGACTCTCGATCCCTTGACTCTTCAGACCATTTTCGCTCAATGGGGCACTCCGCAGGTGGACCTTTTTGCTGCTCCTCACAATCATCAACTGCCCCAATTTTGCTCCATACTCTACTCCCCTCATCGTCTGGTACCAGATGCATTTCTCCTGGATTGGACCAATCTATTCCTTTATGCCTTTCCCCCTCTACCTCTCATGTTATGAACCTTATTCAAGCTCAAGAGGGAAAAAGCCACCATGATTCTCATCGCTCCACGGTGGCCCAGGCAACATTGGTTCTCCCTTCTTCTTCAACTCAGTTCCAGGGAGCCCATACATCTTCCAGTGTTTCCTTCTCTGCTTCCTCAGCATCAGCAGTCCCTTCTACATCCCAACTTACAGTCTCTGCACCTGACAGCTTGGTATCTCTCGGGCTGAGTTCGTCTCACCCTCTTCTCTCTCAGCCTGTCCGTTCTATTCTTGATGCTTCCAGGAAGCCGGCCACTCTTCAATGTTACCAACAGGAGTGGACCAGGTTTTCTTCCTGGTGCTCTCGGCATCATCATGATCCAACTTCACTAGCAGTAGAACTTGTGTTGGATTATCTTCTTTCTTTGTCTAACTCTGGTCTCAAGTCTACTTCTATCAGAGTCCACCTCAGTGCCATTACTGCTTTTCATGAGCCTGTTCACGGAAAACCTCTCACAGCTCATCCTTTAGTTTCTAGATTCATGCAGGGGCTTTTCAATGTGAAACCACCTCTCAAGCCCCCGCCTGTTGTCTGGGATCTTAATGTGGTTCTTTCCGCCTTAATGAAGCCTCCGTTCAAACCATTGGCCAAAGCTCATCTCAAATTTCTCACTTGGAAAGTCATCTTTCTTATTGCTCTCACCTCTGCCAGGAGGGTCAGTGAGTTGCATGCACTAGTTGCAGATCCACCTTTCACTGTCTTTCACCATGTCTTTCACTTTCTACGTACACATCCAAAGTTTCTCCCTAAGGTTGTCTCTGCCTTTCACCTTAACCAGTCCATGGTAGTACTTGTATTCTTCCTGAAACCTCATTCTCATCCTGGGAAACAGGCTTTGCATTCTTTGGACTGTAAGCGTGCCTTGGCTTATTATTTGGAGCGCACTAAACCTCACCGCTCCTCTTCTCAACTTTTTCTATCTTTTGATCCCAATAAATTGGGTCGTCCTGTTTCTAAACGTACGCTATCCAATTGGCTAGCTGCTTGCATCTCGTTCTGTTATGCTCAGACCGGACTGACACTGGAAGGTTCTGTCACGGCCCACAGGGTACGAGCTATAGAAACATAGAAACATAGAAAGATGACGGCAGAAAAGGGCCACAGCCCACCAAGTCTGCCCACTCCACTGACCAACCTCATTAAGTCTGAGTGCTAATGACCTAGTTCCTTAACTCGACCCTCGTAGGGATCCCACGTGAATGTCCCATTTATTCTTAAAGTCAAGCACGCTGGTGGCCTCGATCACCTGCTCCGGAAGTTTGTTCCAGTGATCCACCACCCTTTCTGTGAAGAAATACTTCCTGGTATCACCACTAAATTTCCTTCCTCTGAGTTTGAGCGGGTGCCCCCTTGTGACCGAGGGTCCCTTGGGAAAGAAAATGTCATTTTCCACCTCGACACGACCTATGACGTACTTAAATGTCTCAATCATGTCACCCCTTTCGCTGTGCTCCTCTAGAATATAGAGTATGAACTGAGGACCAAGTAGCAGCCTTGCAGATTTCCTCAATAGGGGTTGATCTGAGGTAAGCTACAGAGGTCATTTTCCACCTCGACACGACCTATGACATACTTAAATGTCTCAATCATGTCACCCCTTTCCCTGTGCTCCTCTAGAATATAGAGCTGCAATTTGCCCAGTCTTTCTTCGTATGAGAGACCCTTGAGTCCGGAGACCATCCTAGTGGCCATCCGCTGGACCGACTCAGCTCGAAGCACATCTTTACGGTAATGTGGCCTCCAGAATTGCACACAGTATTCCAGATGAGGTCTCACCATGGTTCTGTAAAGTGGCATTATGACTTCAGGTTTGCGGCTGACGAAGCTTCTATTGATACATCCCATCATTTGCCTTGCCTTGGATGAGGCCTTCTCTACTTGTTTGGCAGCCTTCATGTCTGCACTGATGATTACTCCCAAGTCCCGTTCTTCTGAAGTCCGGGACTTGGGAGTAATCATCAGTGCAGACATGAAGGCTGCCAAACAAGTAGAGAAGGCCTCATCCAAGGAAAGGCAAATGATGGGATGTATCAATAGAAGCTTCGTCAGCCGCAAACCTGAAGTCATAATGCCACTTTACAGAACCATGGTGAGACCTCATCTGGAATACTGTGTGCAATTCTGGAGGCCACATTACCGTAAAGATGTGCTTCGAGCTGAGTCGGTCCAGCGGATGGCCACTAGGATGGTCTCCGGACTCAAGGGTCTCTCATACGAAGAAAGACTGGGCAAATTGCAGCTCTATATTCTAGAGGAGCACAGGGAAAGGGGTGACATGATTGAGACATTTAAGTATGTCATAGGTCGTGTCGAGGTGGAAAATGACCTCTGTAGCTTACCTCAGATCAACCCCTATTGAGGAAATCTGCAAGGCTGCTACTTGGTCCTCAGTTCATACTTTTACGTCTTATTATTGTCTGGATTCATTCTCCAGACGGGATGGTCACTTCGGCCAATCTGTTTTACAAAATTTATTCTCCTAATGGCCAACCTTCCCTCCATCCCTCTTTTTGTTAGCTTGGAGGTCGCCCATCAGTTAAGAATATGCTGCCTGCTTGTCCTGGGATAAAGCAAAGTTACTTACCGTAACAGGTGTTATTCTTGGACAGCAGGCAGATATTCCTACGTCCCACCCTCCTCCCCGGGTTGGCTTCTTAGCTGGCTTATCTTAACTGGGGACCGCGCGCCTCCGTCGGGCGGGAAGGCACTCGCGTATGCGCGGTGTGGCCTAACTAGAACTTTCTAAGTTCTTAGAGTGCAATCACTCTAAAATTGTCCGTACCGGGGCTCCATCGGTGCCGTCGCCCATCAGTTAAGAATATCTGCCTGCTGTCCCTGGATAACACCTGTTACGGTAAGTAACTGTGCTTTTCTGGCAATGAACCCCCGACTCTATACTGATGGTGCATTCATATATACCTTACATGATGACATCCCTTCACTAACATCTGACAGGTCAAAAATATTTGCTTCCATATAAGCTTGTATATCTGGATTTTCAGAAGGCATTCAACAAGGTTCCGCATGAACGATTACTTCGAAAAATTGCGAGCCATGGAATCGAGGGTGAAATACGTGGATTAAAAACTGGCTGGTGGATAGGAAACAGAGAATGGGGGTAAATGGACAGTACTTAGACTGAAAAAGTGTCACCAGTGGAATGCCTCAGGGTTCGGTGCTTGGACCCGTGCTCTTCAACATATTTATAAACGATCTGGAAATTGGTACGATGAGTGAGGTGATTAAATTTGCAGATGATAACTAAGTTATTCAGAGTAGTGAAGACACAGGAGGATTGGGAAGATCTGCAACGTGACATAAACACGCTTGAGAAATGGGCTGCGACATGGAAAATGAGGTTCAACGTGGATAAGTGTAAGGTGATGCATGTCGGTAACAAAAATATTATACACAAATACAGGATGTCTGGAGCGTTACTTGGAGAGAGACTTGGGAGTGCTGGTCGACAAGTCGATGAAGCACTCCGCGCAATGTGCGGCAGCGGCGAAAAGGGTGAATAGGATGCTAGGAATGATTAAGAAGGGGATCATGAACAGATCGGAGAAGGTTATCATGCCGCTGTACCAGGCCATGGTACGCCCTCACCTGGAATACTGTGTCCAGCACTGGTCATTGTACATGAAGAAGGACATGGTACTACTCGAAAAGATCCAGAGAAGAGCAGCTAAAATGGTTAAGGGGCTGGAGGAGTTGCTGTACAGCGAGACATTAGAGCAGGGGTGTCCAATGTCGGTCCTTGAGGGCCGCAATCCAGTCGGGTTTTCAGGATTTCCCCAATGAATATGCATTGAAAGCAGTGCATGCAAATAGATCTCGTGCATATTCATTGGGGAAATCCTGAAAACCCGACTGGATTGCGGTCCTTGAGGGCCGCAATCCAGTCGGGTTTTCAGGATTTCCCCAATGAATATGCATTGAAAGCAGTGCATGCAAATAGATCTCATGCATATTCATTGGGGAAATCCTGAAAACCCGACTGGATTGTGGCCCTCGAGGACCAACATTGGACACCCCTGCATTAGAGAAACTGGGTCTCTTCTCCCTTGAAAAGAGGAGACTGAGAGGGGATATGATCGAAACATTCAATATACTGAAGGGAATAGACTTAGTAGATAAAAGACGGGTTGTTCACCCTCTCCAAGGTAGGGAGAACGAGAGGGGACTCTAAAGTTAAAAGGGGATAGATTCCATACAAATGTAAGGAAGTGCTTCACCCAGAGAGTGATGGAAAACTGGAACGCTCTTCCGGAAGCTTTTATAGGGGAAAAACACCCTCCAGGGATTCAAGACAAAGTTAGACAATTCCTGCTGAACTGAAACGTACGCAGTTAGGGCTGGTCTCAGGGCACTGGTCTTTGACCTAGCGTCTGCCGCGGGAGCGGACTGCTGGGCATGATGGACCACTGGTCTGACCCAGCAGCGGCAATTCTTATTTTCTTATGTTCAGTGGGGCTTTACAGGTTTAATCATTGAATTTAACTTTGCCAATGCCATATTTTCTATCCATGTCAAAACTGTTGTCGGGCTTAAAAAGTGCTGTTGGTGCCAGCGGCCTATCTCCATATCTGATCTGCATAGCTGGTGTTTATAGTGTTTAGAAACATAGAAACATAGAAATAGACGGCAGATAAGGGCCTAAATATTGAGTGAGGCGTTCTATCTTATAGAAGTGATCTTTAAAAGCTTGTCAAATTCAACAGGAAAAGCTCTTCGGTTCAGCTATGGACATTGGGAAATATTCTGAACCGGCGGTACCAATGGTACCAGCATAGATATTGGTATCAGATGACATTCTGGCATTGGGGAAGTCAGCTAAGAAGCCATCCTTGTCTCAATCACTGTTGCAGGCCTCAAAGATGAGTTTCTCAATGCAGGCTGAAAAGCGATGCCACCGCTCTCCATCTCTGCAGGCTGTGTATCCTTCAGGGCATTCATCCTTTCCAAGGTCAACCACCCCTAAACACCCTTCCGCACTAGAGAGTTGCGCGGGGACAGAAATCCCACCCGTCCCCACCCGTCCCCGCCAAAGTCCCACCCGTCCCCACCCGTCCCCGTGAGGAATCCCACCCGTCCCCACCCGTCCCCGTGAGGAATCCCTCCGTCCCCACCCGTCCCCGCGAGGAATCCCCTCCGTCCCCACCCGTCCCCGCGAGGAATCCCCTCCGTCCCCGCCCGTCCATATAAACTTCAGAAATAGTTATTTCATTTAATTATGCTACTGAATTAAAGGCTCTGGTAGAAACCCATTTATAAATAAGCAAAAAGACTTTATTAATTTGAAAATATTCATTGGGAAGAATACATACTTTGCAAATGGGTTTCTACCAGAGCCTCTAATGTTTATAAATTTTTATCAACACAACTAATATACTTTATCCTGAAGCAAAATAAAAAAAAAGAAATATAATTCTTTTCCTACCTTTGTTGCCTGGTTTCTGCTTTCCTCATGTTCTCATTCAATTCCTTCCATCCACTGTCTCTCTTCCTTCTGCATCTTCCATTTGCTCTGTTACTGTGCCTCTCCCTTTCTTCCCCCTTCCAAATTGGTCTGGCACCCATCTTTTTCTCTCCGCTCCCCCCATAGTCTGGCATCTGTCTTCTTCCCTGCCAGCGTCTTCTCCCTACTCTCTCTTCCCCATTTCCTTTCAGCGTCCTTCTCCCCCCATCTTCCCCATGTCCTGTCAGTGTCCTTCTCCCCCTCTGTCTTCCACATGTGCTTTCAGTGTCCTTCTCCCCCCTCTGCTTCCCCATGTCCTTTCAGCGTCCTTCTCCCTCTCTGTCTTCCCCATGGCCTTTCAGCGTCCTTCTCCACCACCCCCCCATCTTCCCCATGTCCTTTCAGCGTCCTTCTCCACCCCTTTGTCTTCCCCATGTGCTTTCAGCATCCTTCTCCCCCCTCTGTCTTCCACAAGTGCTTTCAGAGTCCTTCCCCCCCCGCCCTTCCCATGGCCCTTCAGCGTCCTTCTCCACCCCTTTGTCTTCCCCATGTCCTTTCAGCGTCCTTCTCCACCCCTTTGTCTTCCCCATGTGCTTTCAGTATCCTTCTCCCCCCTCTGTCTTCCACAAGTGCTTTCAGAGTCCTTCTCCCCCCTCTGCTTCCCCATGTCCTTTCAGCGTCCTTCTCCCTCTCTGTCTTCCCCATGGCCTTTCAGCGTCCTTCTCCACCCCCCCCCCCATTTTCCCCATGTCCTTTCAGCGTCCTTCTCCACCCCTTTGTCTTCCCCGTGTGCTTTCAGCATCCTTCTCCCCCCTCTGTCTTCCACAAGTGCTTTCAGAGTCCTTCCCCCCCCGCCCTTCCCATGGCCTTTCAGCGTCCTTCTCCACCCCTTTGTATTCCCCATGTGCTTTCAGCGTCCTTCTCCCTCCTCTGTCTTCAAGTTCTTTCAGAGTCCTTCCCCCCCTCCTCCCGTCTTCCCCATGGCCTTTCAGCGTCCTTCTCCCCACTCCTTCTCTACCGCCCTGGGTGCAGCACAGCCGGCCAGGTCCCCTTACTTTTGTGGCACTTCCCCGACCGACTGACAACAGCCCCGGTCCGACAAACCTCCCTGCCCTTAACTGCGAATCTAAATTACCTTATTACAGCTGCTGTAAGAAGATAATTTAGATTCGCGGCTACAGGGCAGGGAGGATTGTCGGACCGGGGCTGTTGTCGGTCGGTCGGGGAAGTGCCACAAAAGTAAGGGGACCTGGCTGGCTGTGCTGCAACCGGGGCGGGGTGTGGCGGGGCGGACCGCCCCCTCCCTTGGTAGCCACTCGAACCGCGAGGCTACTCTCCTCCTTACCTGCACTGCCTGCAGCACAGAGCCAAACGGAAGTCTTCCCGACGTCAGCGCTGACGTCGGAGGGGAGGGAGGGCTTAAACAAAGCCCTCCCTCCCTCCCTCCGACGTCAGCGCTGACGTCGGGAAGACTTCCGTTCGGCTCTGTGCTGCAAGCAGAGAAGGTAGGGAGAAGAGCCGCGCGACTGAGTACATCCAGCCCCGCAGGAACCCCGCGACCCTCGGAGGCGTCCCCACGGGATCCCCGCGACCCTAGGGGCGTCCCCACGGGATCCCCGTGACCCAAAGGGGGAACCCGCGGGATGCCCGCGGGTCCTGCGGGATTCCCGTCGTCCCCGTTCCCGTGCAGCTCTCTATTCCGCACTGATGGTACCGGTGCAGTTCTTTAAAGAGTAACTTAATGAGTTCTTTTGGAGGGAGATCAGTGACATGTTGTTGATTGCAACATTGTTGTTAATATCGACTCCCTCTGTACTGGCCTAGCCTAAGCATAGCACCTCAAGGCCGTAGGGTACCAAATCAAGATCTCTGTCGAAGCATTGGTCTACATCGCACCGATCTGCTAGTAGAAATCAGTGTTCACCATCAAAGCACCAATCCCCAACATCACATTGAAGCATCCTCGTTCTGCATCGAAGCATCAATGTTTTTCTATACATTGACGCTCTGGATCTAGACACGGTCTATCAACTTCGCATCATTCCCATGTTTCTGAGGGGCAAGAGAGCTCCCTGTCGATCCTCTTCTTTGTCTTCATTGGATTGGTACCGGGAACATCGAGGAGCATTGTCTAGTAAGTCTCGCTGCTCTCCTGGACACTGTTCTTCCAATAGAGAATTACTTGGGGTGCCTGTGGTTGACTCTGACCTTTCTAGATACCATACTGACTCCAAGTGTGAGCCCACTCTATGAATACTGGAATCGTATGGTATACCATCGGATCCATCACCCTCCCCCTAGAAAGAGATCTCCTGAAGGGCTGTCTTTCACTAAATACATTAGACAGTTGAGAAAGGCCCTACCTGTCAAGCTAGAGGCTGACACTGAGCCAAGAGCAGAACTTTTGGACGCCTTAGATTATGATGAACCACCTAAGGAACTTCTCAATTTGCCTTTGCATAATCTACTTAAGGAGGCCCTTTTTCGAAACTGAGAGAATCCTCTTTTGGCCACTGCAGACCCAAGGAAAATTGATTCTCTTTATAGATTTCCTGCCTGGGATTTGACAAGTTGCAGTTTTGACACCAATCCCTGCTGGTAGAGTCAACCCTCAAGAAGTCATCCAGTACCAGAATTTATGCCTCTGCACTACCAGGGCCTGAGGGTCGCACAATGGACAAATTTGGGCACTACCTCTACTGAAACTCAATGTTGGCCAGTAGAGTGTTGAATTACAACTTTTATATGTTCTTCTACTTTAAACATCTTGTAAAGAAGCTAGCGGACTTTGAGCAATATATTCCCTTGGAACATATTTAGGACTTCCAACAAACAACTCGCAGCCTTATCCAGACTAGAAAGTATATGACTCGGATAGTGTTTGATGCATTTGAGATGTCATACAGAGTATCCGCTATGTCCGTGGCTATGAGGCATCTAGCTTGGTTACGAGTTTCAGACATGGACATTAATCTCTAAGATCATCTAGGCAACATCCCACGATTGGGGGAAGAGTTTTTTGGGGATAGAGTAGATGTGGCTACCCAGAAGCTCACTTAACATGAGAAGAACTAGAGCTTTCTGAAAAGATCAAAGAATAAATCTCAGCCATCTAAGTCAGCTCCAAGACCAGCTGCTTAATCTTACAAGAGGAGATACTTCCACATCATCGTCATCCAAACCACCCGCACAGAAGAGGCAGAAACAACAATGACCTCAAAAATCTCAAGTCGTCTACTCCTCAGATACCAGCACAGTGTTTTTGTTGTGCTTTTAGGGAGCATGGCCAATTTACCACCTACCCAGCCTCTTCCCCAATCTATTGGAGGTTGACTATAGTTCTATCATCGACGCTTGGATTCTCAAAGTCATCCCAGAGGGTAACTCCATTTCGAAATAATACCTCCAAATCAGCGTCCAAGAGAGTCCTCTCTCGCATCTCAACAGACGTCCCTTCGTCTTTAGGAAGTCAAAGTTTGCTTCACCTAAATGCCATAGAGATAGTGCCTCCTTATCAGAAAAAATCAGGGGTTCTACTCCGGGTATTTTCTAATCCCAAACAAGATGGGAGATCTTTGTCCTTATCCCAACCTCCGCAACTTGAACAAATATCTAATCAAATAAAAGTCTCTATACCCCTTCTAGAATGAAACGAATGGCTATGCTGTCTAGATAAAGAGGCTTACATACATATATCCATTCATCCTGCTCGCAGAAAGTTCCTACACTTTCGCGTAGTTCAACATTTTCAGTACAATGTTCTGCTCTTTGGCCTGACATCTTCTCCAAGAATATTCACCAAGTGCCTAGTGGTCGTAGCAGCAGCTCTGCATACACACAGATTACAAATATTTCCGTATCTGGATGATTGGCTAATAGCCGCCTCATCTCAGAAAGTACTTTCCGCAACACAGTTAATGATAACATTTCTTCAACAGCTAGATTTTGAAGTCAGCTTTCCAAAGTCTCAACTTCAACCCTCACAAAAACTGCACTTCATAGGAGCCCTTCTCGATACCATTCATCTAAGGGCTTTTCTTCCTCAGGAAAGACAAGACACATTGATCCACCTTAGAGAGCAGGTTTCTCTTCTACAAACCATTTCAGCCAGACAAATGATGCAACTCTTGGAGCACATGGAATCCACAGTCCACATTACTCTTTGGCAAGACTCTACCTCAGACCAGCTCAGTGGACCCTAGCCTCTCAGTGGTGTCAAGCTCTTGATTTCTTCTCAAAAGATTAGTCACTTCATCTCTTCAGTGGTGGATGGATCCGACCAAACTTTCAGTGGTGGATGGATCCGACCAAACTTTCTAGAGGTCTACTGTTCCACATCCCTCCATATCAAAAAGTACTTGCCACAGTTGCATCCATGTATGCTTGGGGAGCTCACCTGGATGATCTTCAAACACAGGGCCGTTGGTTTGTTCAAGAAAAAACATTTCACATCAACCTGTTACAACTCAATTTGCTATATTCTTCATAAGAACATAAGAATATCCTTACTGGGTCAGACCAATGGTCCATCAAGCCCAGTAGCCCGTTCTCACAGTGGCCAATCCAGGTCACTAATACCTGGCCAAAACCCAAGGTGTAGCAATATTCCATGCTACCGATACAGGGCAAGCAGTGGCTTCCCCCATGTATTTCTCAATAACAGATTATGGACTTTTCCTCCAGGAACTTGTCCAAACCTTTCTTTAAAACCAGCTACGCTATCCGCTCTTACCACATCTTCTAGCAATACGTTCCAGAGCTTAACTATTCTCTGAGTGAAAAAAAATTTCCTCCTATTGGTTTTAAGAGCACTTCCCTGTAAGTTCATCGAGTGTCCCCTAGTCCTTATAATTTTTGACGGAGCGAAAAATCAATCCACTTGTACCTGTTCTACTCCACTCAGGATTTTGTAGACTTCAGTCATATCTCCCGTCGGCCATATCTTTTCCAAGCTGAAGAGCCCTAACCATTTTAGTCTTTCCTCATACGAAAGGAGTTCCATCCCCTTTACCATCTTGGTCGCTCTTCTTTGAACCTTTTCTAGCGCCATTATATCTTTCTTGAGATAAGGAGACCAAAATTGAACGCAATAGTCCAAATGAGGTTGCACCATGGAGCGATACAGGGGCATTATAACATTCTTAGTCTTGTTAACCATCCCTTTTTTAATAATTCCCAGCATCCTGTTTGCTTTTTTGGCCACCGCTGCACGTTGAGCGGAAGGTTTCATTGTATTGTCTACAATGATACCCAGATCCTTTTATTGGGCGCTAACCCACAAGGTGAACCCTAGCTTCTAGTAACTGTGATTCAGGTTATTCTTCCCAATGTGAATCACTTTGCATTTGTCCAAATTTAATTTCATCTGCCACTCGGATGCCCAGTCTTCCAATTCCCTATCGTCGGCCTGCAATTTTTCACAGTCCGCATGCGTTTTAACAACTTTGAACAGTTTAGTGTCATCTGCAAATTTAATTACCTCACTCGTCGTTCCAATTTCCAGATCATTTATAAACATGTTAAATAGCACCGGTTCCAGTACAGACCCCCTGCGACACTCCACTGTTTACTCTCCTCCATTGAGAAAATTGACCATTTAACCCTACCCTATGTTTTCTATCCAATAAGCAATTCCTAATCCACAACTGAACTTTGCCACCTATCCCATGATTCTTTAATTTTCTCAGGAGCTTTCTGAAAATCTAGATACCTTTCAGAGCAACCTTTCCAATCAAGTAGCGATGTATTACATTAACAAACAAGGAGGAACGGGATCTCTCCATCTGTGTAAAGAAGCTGAGTACATTTAGAACTGGGCGATAGATCTCAACATATTTCTCAAAGTGGTGTATGTACAAGGGCCTCAGAACACTCCAGCAGACAAACTCAGCAGATTTCTTTGACCACATGAGTGGACTCTCAACTCCAAAGTTTTACACCACATGTTTTCACTAAAGGACACTCCTCAGATAGATCTGTTTGCCTCTCACCACAATCACAAATTGCCTTAATATTTTTCCAGACAGTATTCTCCTCAACTTCTGGAAGCAGATGCTTTTCTTCTGGATTGGACAGACAAGTTCCTATACTCGTTTCCTACAATCCCTCTCATTCTGAAGGCATTAGTCAAACTTAAGACAAGAGTCGGCCACCATGATCCTGATAGCTTCTCAGTGGCCCAGACAACCTTGATACTCCCTTCAGCTGATTGCCAAGGATCTAATTCCCTTGCAAATCTTTCCATCTCTACTCACTCAGAGTCAAGGATCTCTTTTACATCGCAATCTAAATCGGTACATCTCACAGCTTGGTATCTCTCGGCCTAACTTCAGGAGAGCCTAATCTCTCTGATGCTATACAAACCATTATTGCTGCTTCCACAAAACCTTCTACTCAGCAATGTTATCAACAGAAATGGACACGTTTCAATATTGAAATGTGTCCACTCTCCAACACCTAGATGCTCCATCTTTTCTATTGTCAGTATTGGATTATCTTCTCCGTCTTTCCAATTCTGGACTGAAAACTACGTCGGTCAGAGTTCATCTCGGTGCTATTAGTGCTTCTCACATTCCTGTCAACAATAAATTTCTGGCCTCTCATCCTCTTGTTTCCAGATTTATGAAGGAGCTATTCAATTCCAAACCTCCACTCAAGCCGCCTCCAGTTGTCTGGGATCTTAATGTAGTCTTAGCCACTCTGATGAAACCACCATTTGAGCCAATGGCTTCTACTCATCTCAAGTTTCTCACTTGGAAAGTGGTATTCTTGATTTCTTTCACCTCTGCTCGTTGAGTGAGTGAACTTCAAGCATTGGTGTTGGACCCATCATTCACAGTATTCCATCATGATAAGGTGGTTCTCTGCACCCATCCTAAATCCTCCCCAAAGTGGTCACGGAATTTCATTTCAGTCAATCCATTGTGCTACCAGTTTTTTTTCCAAAGCTACATGCTTATCCTGGAGAAACAACTCTTCACACTTTGGACTGTAAACGTGCCTTGGCTTGCTACATACAGTGAATTAAGTCACACAGGACATCACCTTAACTGTTTATCTCCTTTGATCCTAACAGATTGGGCAAGCTTGTAACCAAAATAACTATTTCCCCATGGCTAGCGGCTTGATTTTCCTTTTGCTATGCTCAGGCTGGGCTGCAGCTCGAGGGTCGTGTAATAGCACACAAGGTCTGAACTATGGCAGCATCAGTAGCTTTCTTATGTTCCACTCCCATTGAAGAAATTTGCAAAGCAGAAGTCCAAGATGGCGGTGGTAAGGTGACAGTGTCTTCAATTGAGCATAGCAGAGAATTGTAAAGTTTTACCTGTTATCTCGATATGCCGCATTCTAAACAAAAAGGAAATGTTTGCGCCGATCCCTCGGCAGCTAGAACATCATCCCCTGTTCAGTGCTCCATTTGGGAGTTCACCGCTGCCTTTGGGTACCATGAAGTAGCCAGTGAGCTGTCTGCTGCCCTTTCGGCAAGAGGAGAAGCCAAAGAGTTAGACTTTGAAATATCTCTTTCACCTCCGGATGCTGTTCCGCCACCTGGCCCTGCTCCCAATGCAGCAAAGCTGGGGGAACCCATGAAGATGTTCTTGTGGGGGAAACCCTGATTTGAGGGGCAGATGCCTCGAGAAGTTCGAGAGAGCTGGGAGCTTGAGTTTGCTCCTAGCTATTGAAACCTCCGGTGATAACGCTGGAGAGCATATGGGAAGCTCTTCAGAAGCTAAACAACATAGTTGCCAAGTCTTCACAAGATACTTAACATAAGAACATAAGAATTGCCGCTGCTGGGTCAGACCAGTGGTCCATCCTGCTCAGCAGTCTGCTCACGCGGCGGCCCTCAGGTCAAAGACTAGTGCTCTAAATGAGTCCAGTCTCATCTGCGTACGTTCCAGTTTAGCAGGAACTTGTCCAATTTTGTCTTGAAACCCTGGAGGGTGTTTTCCCCCATAACATACTCTGGAAGAACGTTCTAGGTCTTCACCACTCTCTGGGTGAAGAAGAATTTCCTTACGTTTGTATGTAATTTATCCCCTTTCAACTTTAGAGAGTGCCTTCTCGTTCTCCCTACCTTGGAGAGGGTGAACAGTCTGTCTTTATCTACTAAGTCTATTCCCTTCAGTATTTTGAACTGAAGGGAATAGACTTGAAACTTGCCAGTAAAGAAAGAAACAGGAGCAAATCCAGAGATGGAACAAATAAATATAAATGGAAAGGAAAATCTTAGGGCTCCTTTTACAAAGGTGCGCTAGCCACTACCACCACCTTATAAGCAGGTAATTTTTCAGCTAGCGCGTGTTAATCCTGTGCATGTGCTAAAAACACTTACATTACATTACATTACAGGCTTATATTCCACCTGTACCTTGCAATTCTAAGCGGATTACATCAGAAAGATAACTGGACATTTCCAGGAAGAGAAATACAATTAAAGAAGTTGGACCTAGTACAACAAAAAAGATAGCTGGACTTTTCCAGTAAAAGGAATACAATTAAAGGTGTAAGGTCTAAAGCAATTTTGATGAGAGGATTCTAAGAGGGGGTGAGAGGGGAAAAGGATGGGATTAGGACGTTTGGGTGAATTTCTTGAATAGTAGGGTCTTGATTTATTTGCGGAAAGCCTTGAGATCAGTTGAAGCTGTCAGTAGGTTGGTGATGGTGGGATCCAATTTAGCTGCATGTGTTGCTAGTAAGTTGTCATACATCTTTTTGCGTTTAGTTCCTTTAAAAGGGGGGTAGGAGAAAGGGGATTGGGTTCTCCTCTGTCTGGTTGAGAGGTTCCTGTTTAGACGGTTGTTTAGGTGGGTGGGTGCCGTTCCGTTTAATGTTTTGAATAACATGCAGTATAGTTTGAATTGGATGCGGGCTTGTATTGGAAGCCAGTGTGAGTCTAGGAAGGCGTTGGTGATGTGGTCAAATTTTCCAAGGGAATAGATCATTCTAAGGGCAGTGTTCTGCACGGTCTGTAGTTGTTTTATTAGGTAAGAAAGGTAGAGGATATTGCAATAATCCAATAGACTTAGGACTAGGTATTGGACTATGAGTCTGAATTGTTCTTTTTCAAAGAATTTTCTGATTTTGCGAAGGTTGTGCATGGTGAAGAATGCTTTTTGTGTGATTTTGTTGATTTGCACCTGAAGAGTGCAACCTCTGTCTACTGTTACTCCAAGGAGTTTGAGAGTGGGTTGTAAGGGATATTTGGTGGTTTTTATTTCTAGTTCAGTTATAGAAGGGGTTTTGTCCTTTTCAAGCAGTAGAAATTTAGTTTTATCTGGGTTGAGCTTCAGTTTGTGTTCTGTCATCCATTTTTCCACTGCTTCTAGGGTTTTTTCCAGGATGCCTGATTTGGTGGGGTCTTGTGTGTCAAAGGGGAGGAGTATGGTGATATCGTCTGCATAGCTGAATGAAGTTACTTTGAGTTTGTCTAACAGGGTACCGAGGGAGGAAATGTAAAGATTGAAGAGCATGGGTGACAGTGGGGAACCTTGGGGTACTCTGCAGGGATTGGTCCAAGGCTCCGATATAAGATCCTTTGTTTTTACTCTGTATGTTCTTGTTTTAAGGAATCCTTGAAACCAGTTGTATACTTCGCCTGAGATCCCTATTACTTCTAATATCTGAAGAAGTATAGTGTGGTCGACCAGGTCAAATGCGGCAGAGAGGTCGAGTTGAATTATCAGCATCCTTCTTCCTTTGCTAAGGTGCTGTCTGGCTATATCTAGTAGGGAAACTAGCAGTGTCTCGGTGCTGTGGTTAGATCTGAACCCCGATTGAGTTGGGTGGAGTAGGTTGTGGTCTTCAAGGTAGTTGGTGAGGTATTTGGCAACCAGACCTTCTATTAGTTTAACATATAATGGAATTGAGGTGATGGGTCGGTAGTTGGAGGGGGTGTCTATTGGTCCTTTGGGATCTTTCAGTATTGGGGTGATTATGATTTCCCCTAGGTCTTGTGGGAATTGGCCTTCCGTGAGAGTTGTTTGGATCCATTGCAAGAGGCAGGCTCTAAATTTGGGGGATGCATTTGTCAGTAAATATGAGGGGCAATTGTTCAGGTCGCATGACGCTCGACTGTATTTTCTGTAGAGTCGGTTCATGTCCAACCATTGCACCTTTGTAAAGTTGGACCAGTGCCTGTCAGCTGCAGTGGCTTCATCTGTTGTAGGGTTTATTATGATCTCGTCTAGGAGGGTCGGTGAGTTGTTGAAGGAGGCTCTAATATTGGCGCTAGCACACCTTTGTAAAAGGAGCCCTTAATATTATGGACTTTCTTGAAACTTGTTTATCGGAAGCATCTGAAAGAGCCACTTTGTATTTGAGCAAGAGGTTAATGCCATATTTAGATTGTATTTTCGCAATTCACACAAGTAGTATTTTATGGTAAAAAGATTTGGATGTTTCCAGATGTAACTCGGCAAACACAAGAACAAAGAAAATTATTCTTAGCAATGAGAACTGAAGCATTGACTTTAGGTGCTTCATTTCTTTTGGCTTATCCATGTAAATGTCTGATTAAATATCTAGGAGTGAAATATGTTTTCTCAGCTGCTCTGGTAAATAGAACTTTTCTGGATCTAAAGAAATTGGTGACTTCAACTGATTAGCTATTTTTTGAACAGCTGTTGAGATTGTGAGAAAATTTAACCGTTAGACCTACTATTATTATTTCAATGTAAATTGAGGTTCTCTAACCTTTTCCAGGGCCTCCCCTCCATTATTGTGGTCTAAGGAAGACAGTATATTTTCTTGAGTTTATTTTGTGCTTTCTTTATAGAATTTTCTTTCTGTATTTCTTAAGCAAGAGTATTCTTGTGAATTATGATAAATTGCAATATATATAAAAAAAGAAATTTGCAAAGCAGCTTCTTGGTCTTCAATTCACATCTCACTTCTGTCTAGAATCCTATTCCAGACGAGATGGTTGTTTCAGCCAAACAGTATTGAAGAATTTATTTTCTTCTTAATGGCCAGCTCTTCCTCCATCACATTATATTTAGCTAGGGAGCTCCACATGTGAGAATATGCTGCCTGCTTATCCTAGGATAAAGCACAGTTACTTACCGTAGTAGGTATTATCCAGGGACAGCAGGCAGATATTCTTACATGTGGGTGACATCATCCACAGAGCCCTGTACGGACAGCGTTAAAAGTGAACTGTCACTTTAAGTTTGAATAAACTTTGCGACTGCCCACACTGCGCATGCATAAGTCTTCCCACCCAATGTAGGCTTGCAGTTCCTCAGTTCTGTAAGCAAGCTAAGAAGCCAACCAGGGGAGGTGGAGGGATGTAAGAATATCTGCCTGCTGTCCCCGGATAGAAGCTGTTACAGTAAGTAACTGTGCTTTATATTCCGGTAATTATTTTGTATCTGGAGCAATGGAGGGTTAAGTGATTTATCCCAAAGTCACCAGGAGCTGCTGTGGGATTTAATTCACAGGCTACTGCGCTAGCCATTAGGCCAGTGTTTTTCAACCTTTTTTGGGCAAAGGCACACTTGTTTCATGAAAAAAATCACGAGGCACACCACCATTAGAAAATGTTAAAAAATTTAACTCTGTGCCTATATTGACTATATATAAAGTAATTCTCTTGAATAGGAATCAAATAAACACAAAGAAAGTATTTTATAATTACTTTATTATGAAATATTAAGTAAACAGAATAGTGAAAAATTATAAAATACTTTATTCAGTGCGAAACCTGGGCCTGTTTGGCTGAACACAAAGCTGATATTCTGGCTGGAATCGAAGAAAGACACACACGTAGCTCTTCGTCAACAGCTCTCAGTCTCTCTCTGTTTTTGGTTTTTATAGCATACAAAAATAGACAAATATACCCTCCATCCTTTTTATTAAACCACAATAGCAGTTTTTAGCGCAGGGAGCTGCGCTGAATGCCCAGCGCTGCTCTTGACGCTCATAGGCTCCCTGCGCTAAAAACCACTATTGCGGTTTAGTAAAAGGTGACCATATTGTAAAATATAGACAGCAGATATAAATTCAGAACTGTGCATAGTAAGTGAAGGGACGTTTTCATCTCTGGGAATTTACCCAGTTAACTATTAAGTTATTTGGGCAAATTCCTTTGAAAACTGTGGTAATACTGCCTCCACTTTGCTAAATTTAAAATAAATTCATTTTTCCTACCTTGTCTGGTGATTTCTGGTTGCACTTTCTTCTTCTGACTGTGCATCCAATCTTTCTTCCCTTCTATCAGCCTGTATGCTTTCTCTCCTCCACACCTCATTCCCTCCCCCAACTTTTTCTTCCTCTCTCCCTGACCTTTCTTTCTTTTTTTCTGTTTCTCTTCTTTCCTTCTGTTTCCCTGCCTGCCCCCTTTCTTTCTTTCTTTCTCCCTGCCGTTCCCCAAGCCACTGCCATCGGGGAACAGGACCCACCAATGGATAACAGGCCCCAAAGCCGACGCTGACGCATGCTCTCCCTGACGTCAATTCTGCAATTGGAGAGGAAGTTCCGCCCAGCCAGGCAGCGATTGGCTGGCCCGAACTTCCTCTCCGACTGCAGAATTGACGTCGGGGAGAAGAAGACTTATCGGCTCGATAGATTAGATCGCTAAGACAAAGTGAGTCCTGGGTGATCGACTCACTTTGCCTTGCCGAGCTACTGGCACCCCTGCCTCGGGCCCCCTGTCAGCTCCGGGCCCCTGAATGCAGGACTGGTAGTACTGCCCTGATGGCGGCCCTGCGGCACACCAGGCAACATCTCGCGGCACACTAGTGTGCCGCGGAACAGCGGTTGAAAAACACTGCATTAGGCTACCTCTCCATGAAAAGAATATTAATTGCCCTAATGGGTCAGACTAAAGGTCCACTTAGCCCTTCTCGAGCAGTGGCCAGTCTAGGTCACAAGTATCTGTCAGAGTTCTAAAATGTAGCAGGATTCCATGCTATTTAACTTCTGGGATAAGTAATAGCTTTCTCCAGGTCTTAATAAATTTATGGACCTTGACTGCTGGAATTTAGACTAAACATTTCTTAAACTCTACTATACTAACTGACATTATCACTTGCTCCAGCAATAAGTTCCAGAGCATTGAGTGAAAAATTGTTTTTCCTATTTGTTTTAAATGGGCTGCTGGGTAACTTCAAGTCTTTGTACTTTTTGAAAGAGCAAACAATGGATTCACATTTATTCATTTCACTCCATTCAGGATTTTATAGACCTCTATAGTATTATTCCCCTCATCTCTTCTCCAAGGTGAAGAACCCTAAACTTTTCAACCTTAGTAAATAGCTTCTACAGTGTTTTACTAGAATAAATGTGCAAAATTTTTACAGCTTAATTATGTTTTTCTGCTTCAGTCAGCAGCAAAAGCACTCATTTGCTCTTTATTTCACATTAAGTATTCCTTCTCTGGAAATTCAATGATCAGAACTGCTAAGGCTAATTGATAGTTTTTATTATGATTATTTTGACAGTTTTGCTGTAATAAGTTGTACTAACTGAACCCAAGTTATTGTTCTCACTACCAAAACAAACATTTACCAATTTACATAAGTATTTTGCATTGTATATCAAGTTACAAAATAAGCTAACTTCACTGGGACTTTTTCTGCAAGCTTTCCCATCTTATGAATAAACATAAATGAAATTTGCATTCTACAAAGACTAACAGGATTTAGAAATTCTGACACATGGATGATCGGATGGAGCCCTGCATGAGAACTTTAGCCCAAATCAAGTCACATCAGGGTTTGTTTGAAGGGCGCTCAGGAAGCTAAACCTATGTTCACAACTCACAACCAGAATCGTGTGATTATAATATATATGAAGGGTGCTCTCAGTGTGAACCATCAGCGATAGGAGTCCAGCTCCGACACGTCACTTCTGGGTCAAGGCGGTAAGCCTCCACCCCCACACCATCATCGAGCACCCTAAGTGTGCTGCAAATTAAGTAATTTAACAAATCAATCAAATAATAAACCAGTGAATAAATTAAATATAATTCAAACAAAGATACCTGAGCGACCCCCAAACAAAACCCTGCCAACCAGACCCCCCCAAAAACATTCAGCAAAATCAAAATCAAAAATCACCATACAAAAATTGAAAAAGGAATACTTATCTAAAAAACTTCTCACACATTAACAAGCAAAAACCGCGCCAGGAGAAAAGGTTCAACCACGCTGGTTTCGGGGAGGAGCCCTTCTTCAGGAACCTGACCCCCGACGAAAGCAAAAACGAAGAGGTCGGCTGGAGGGTGGGGTGCATGGGCGGAGCAACACTCATGCCTAAGGCACCCCACCCTCCAGCCGACCTCTTCGTTTTTGCTTTCGTCGGGGGTCAGGTTCCTGAAGAAGGGCTCCTCCCCAAAACCAGCGTGGTTGAACCTTTTCTCCTGGCGCGGTTTTTGCTTGTTAATGTGTGAGAAGTTTTTTAGATAAGTATTCCTTTTTCAATTTTTGTATGGTGATTTTTGATTTTGATTTTGCTGAATGTTTTTGGGGGGTCTGTTTGGCAGGGTTTTGTTTGGGGGTCGCTCAGGTATCTTTGTTTGAATTATATTTAATTTATTCACTGGTTTATTATTTGATTGATTTGTTAAATTACTTAATTTGCAGCACACTTAGGGTGCTCGATGATGGTGTGGGGGTGGAGGCTTACCGCCTTGACCCAGAAGTGATGTGTCGGAGCTGGACTCCTATCGCTGATGGTTCACACTGAGAGCACCCTTCATATATATTATAATCACACGATTCTGGTTGTGAGTTGTGAACACAGGTTTAGCTTCCTGAGCGCCCTTCAAACAAACCCTGATGTGACTTGATTTGCCTCGTTACGCTATTTCTACTGTAGGATTTTTGGCAAAAATTGAGTGTATTTGTTGTGAGAACTTTAGCCCAGCAGTGAAGAACAGAGCTTTTGAGACCATTCAGCTGAGAATACTTTTGCCTCTGTTGTACAGGATCACATCAGTCAGTCATTTTCTGCAGAACTGGTTGAGCATGCTTTTCAGTATACTTGGTATACCCCTTTCTCTGTCAAAGCCCATTTGACAAGAGTGGTAGTGACTTCCTGGGTGGATTCCCGAGCTGTTTCACTTGATGAAATTTGTAGACATCTACTTGGTTTACTCTTCACATCTTTATGAGGTTTTCTAGGGTGAACGTGGTGGCTCGCAATGATGCCGCTTTTGAGTCCTCTGTATTGCTGGCACTGGTTTGGTATGTCAGCTAAAGTATGAACTCCTGTGTACCTGGATAATCTTGTTTCTGTTAATATAAACTGGAATCCATAATGACCCATTCTGAGCAGACTTTTAATGCACCTGTTTTCTGCCTTGGATATTGCCAGTGTCTGTCTTGCGACCTCTTCTACTGTATTTAAGAGTAAATTAAGTCATTATTGCAGTAACATGGGGGCCCCTTTTTCCCTGTGGAGGGTTTTTCAAGCCCTAGTAGTTGCACTTAGCATGTTGGTTCCTAGTTACTCATATGTGCTTTTTTGTTCAATGCTACTTAACTGTTTATTAACAATTGTTCATTTATCATAAGTTTTAGAGCAGAACAGAATATGTTGGTTGCCAGGGAAGCTCCCCATGCCCCTCTTTTCTTCTGTTTTAGTGGAGTTCAATTGCTTTGGTATCAACTAAAGAGGGAGCTGTTCTCCACTCCAGAAAGGGAGGAGTTCAAAGTCTTAGAGACACCCTTCTGTAGATTTGCAGCTAATGGGATACACCAACAACAGTACGGACTCTTTTGTATATGAGCAGAAACAAGATTATCCAGGTAAGAACCTAATCTTTCAATAGCATGCCTTTTGTAGCTAATACATTTTTTATATATTCTGCTATCCTTGGTGATCATCTACTAACATGTAAACAACTGTTTATTTTTGTTTGTTTAAAATAAATGTTTGTGATCGCAATTTTTATGAGGTATCACACTTGATTGCCTTGTTTTCTTTTCATAAAGTTTAAGATATTCTGACTTGGTTTTTTTTTTCTGTGATGTGAGGATATGCTTGTTTTTTCCCAGTTAATATATCATGAAATGTAGAGGAAAATGTTTGCACTCTAAGATTGCAATTATTTTATGTTGCTTTTCAGTTAGCTTTGATAAATTTTAAAAAGTTTATATTACAGTATGGTTGTATAATCAGTTTTTATATTGATTTTATCCACTTAGAAAATTTAGAGTTGTCAAAATTATCTAAGATTCATGGGAATGGGATGAATTATATAAGGAGTAAACTATTTGACTTGTAGACTTGTAGCTTTAATTATGGCATCAAAATACTCATCAAATAAAAATGATTAGAGCTATCTGACTTTTCTGTGTATAGACTATGAGGAGTATAATCAAAAGAAACATCTAAGTCCATTTTGGCCTAACTCACAAGTCGTCCAAAATTGAACAGGTCCATTTTCAAAAAATATGTCCAGCCTTTTTTTTTTTCTCCAAAAATCGTCCAACTGTACATTCAGCCATCTGATTGTTCAGACCGCTAAGTTGTCCATCTTTATACCCCATTTTCATCCAAAAATTTGTCCCAAGTCAAAAATGCCTAGAAAAAGACCTTTTAGATGTGAGAGGGGCCAGAAAAGTAAGGGACTGGACACCCAGACATGGCAACAGAGTAGTGAGGCACCTTACAGAGCACTGCTGTGAACTTCACAAAAAGGGTGCCACATAAACATCTCACAACAACTCCCTTATAGGTCATGGTGAGCCCCCCAAAACACCCCCAGAATCTACTAGACCCACCTATCTACCACCCCAATAGCCCTTATGGCTGCAGGAGCCACTTATATGGCAGTACAAAAGGGTTTAGGGTTTTTTTTTTTTTTTTTGGGGGGTGCACATGTTTCTCCATGCAGTGATTAGAGTGGCTTATGGCCCTGGGTCTTCCTCTCCATGGTTCACTAACCCACCCCCAAGACCATTTAAGCCATCTCTGTGCAGCTGTACTAGGCTTTCCTATGCCAGGTGCTGATGTTCTGGAGGCAGATATGTAAAGTTGTTATTATGTTGTTTATGGGGGTGGGGGTGGGGATCAGTGATCACTGGGGCTGTGTGCGGGGTTCTGTACTTTGTGTCTGCAGTGCTTATCTGGTTACTTTGGATACCTTTTGTGGACTTAGACCTGGTTTTAGATGGCCTAAGTCTCAATGTCCAAGTTCCGTCTAGGCAATGTTGTAAAACCTTCGGTTATATATGCAGTACGACTAAGTCTAGGACGGCCCACGTCCCACCCAAATCCCACCTTCATCATTCCTCCTAAAATGCCCCTTTTAGCTCTGGTCATTCAGTAGCACTGTGAAGGCTTAAATCGTTTTAAAATACGTCTTAAACCCTGTTCAATTATGGGCACTTGGACGTTTTTTGTTACTGATCGTCCAAATGCCAATTTAGGCTGGTTTTTAGATGTTTTTCTGTTTCGATTATGAGCCCCTATGGCAATATCTTTTGATAGATTGTTACAAGGAATGACATGCAAAATACATGGTTTATTAATATT
The DNA here is from genome assembly GCF_902459505.1 of Geotrypetes seraphini. Classification (NCBI taxonomy): domain Eukaryota; kingdom Metazoa; phylum Chordata; class Amphibia; order Gymnophiona; family Dermophiidae; genus Geotrypetes; species Geotrypetes seraphini. The sequence continues at coordinate 76,695,164 of NC_047089.1, read as the reverse complement.
TTATATACTGTTCTTCATGAGAACACAACAAAGCAGTTTACAATCAAATTAACAGTAAAGAAAGACAAGGAACACTAATAAATAAAATAGAAGATAGTGGAGTACTACTAAAAGTAGGTAAAGAGGCTAAAAACACTGACATTAAGGAAGTTAGTCCTTGGTTGTTCTTGTCTGTTATATATATATTTTTCTATATCCCTGATTTTTTTTTTTTTTTAATATATACCGCTTAGAAACTATTATAAGCGATAGCTCAAATTTTAAATAAGAAAGTTGGGAGTCATTGTTCTTGCAGAAATCCCACCCCAGTCCATAGGCTTCTTGAAATAGATATGTCTTCAGAGCTGATTTAAATTTGGGGAAAGAGGCTTCAAGACAGTGATCTGGATAATGCATTCCAAAGAGTTGGGGTGGTACAGAAAAAAAACAAAAAGCACCCACTTATACTGGCAAATTTAGCAACTGAAGTAGAAGAAACATAGGGCTCCTTTTACAAAGGTGCGTTAGGGCCTTAACGTGCGGAATAGCATGTGCTAGCCGCTACTGCCTCCTCTTGATCAGGCGGTAGTTTTTCGGGTAGTGCTCGCTAATCCGGTGCGTGCGCTAAAAAACGCTTTGTAAAAGGAGCCCATAGTCTATTCCCATTGAGAAAATGAAAAACAGCTTGAGGCCATATAGAGAGTTGTAAGGAGTCAAAGTGTAAATAACTTTATAACTGATTAGAGTCCGAATGAGAAGCCAATGGTACCAAATGACAAGAGGGGCTATACAGACAAATTTACTTGCATGTGAAAAGATCCTCACAGCAATGGATATGGATATGACCTGAATTGGATAAAGTATAATATACGTTTACAGTACATGCAACTTTCTATTACAGAAACTGAAAAGTTTAAAAAATGATGCGTTGGATATACAGCTCAGAGTGTTTGATGAACACAAGGAAGGAGACATGATTGAATTTTCACATCGCTTAGAAGATATCAGATCAGAAGTTGAATATCCTTTTATGAAGAAAAGCAATCATATTAGAATATACTTGTAATCCTAAATTTTTTTTTTGCATTCTATTCGAATCAAGTATGAATTTTTGAAATTCCGGATGTATGTGAAAATTTACCAAAAGTTGGTCCTTAAAGCACACTGCTAAAAAAAAAAAACAACCCATACATAAAAACAAAATCTTATCAAAATGTTATAGTTTCTAGATTTTTTTGTTATGATAATTTTCCTTCTTGGTTTTTACACTCCTTAACATACCCACTGATGCAAGTGATGTGTTTAACATGGTGTGGAACATAGTTAAAGATACTGGTGCAGAGGGATATTTTCTTTCCATCTTGCAGCATCTCTTACTCATCCGAAATGATTATTTTGTACGGTAAGTTAAATTATAGAAATGCATCCTTTTTCTGTATATAAATGAGTCACAAGTAAGATAAAATAAACTATTCAACAGTTGAGAATATTTCTGGAAATTTCATATCTAGTATCTTATGTTGAGATGTGAAGGATAATTCAATTCAAGTCCTTGTGTTTGCTTGACACTATTGGCCTAATTCTATAAATGGTGCTAATTGGCACCAATTAAATGTATAGGCACATTTTTTTGGTGGTGGGATTCGCACACAAATTTAATATGTGGTTCCAAAAAGAGGGCATGGTTATGAGAGAGTTATGGGCAAATCAAGGGCACTAGAGTGTGAGGATTTACATCATGGTTTAATTAGTGCAAATCCTTGCACCTAAAGTTAGGTATGGATCCTGGCACTAAACATTATTTTATAAATGGAGCTTAACTTTGAGCACTGTTTATAGAAAAGTGCTTAGTGTATGTTTGTCAATTTTTCAGCACCATTTATAGAATTGAGTCCTATATGTGGAAGCAGTTGCATTCTTTTTCAATAGCTTAAATGAATGTAGGTCTAATCCAGGTTTTTGGTATATAATTAAAAAAACAAAAACAACTTAAACCCCCCCCCCAAACAAATCCTCCTCCTACAAAGCTGCGCTAATGGCTGCTACTGAGTAACTACCCTGAAGCCCATAGAGATTTAAAGGGCTTCGGGCTTTTGCCACATGGCTTTGTAAAGGAGGAGGGGGAGGGAATGAGGTAAACCTGCAAGAAAACTATATGTGTAATGCTTGATTTTGGGAAAACCAAAATCAAAACACCAGTAAGCCAAACACCGGCAAAAGTGGAGTTGATGAACTAGAAACTCACAGGTTTATTAATAGCATAAATTAGAATATATAAAACAATAAAAACAATTGTAGTTAAAAATGTTGATAAATAATACCAAGCTACCAATCTATATGATAAATATCTGTATATGGATTCCAACTTGGCATATAAACTGGTTACATTACTTGCTAGCCGATTTGCAATATTGGACTTTTGACATATTCTTATTTGTATATGCCAAAGTAGAATCATCTACATATAGATGTTTATCATATAGATTGGTAATATGGAATTATATGTCAACATTTTTAACTACAATTGTTTTTTTATATATTCTAATTTATGATATGAATAAACCTGTGAGTTTCCAGTTCATCAACTCCACTTTTGCCAGTATTTTGTTTTTGTTGTTCCCTTTACTCAGTGCAGGATTGAGGTTTTTTGCTTGTTGTAAATGCTTGATTTTGGTCATCTTCCTTGATGACTCTGCAAGTATTTTTTTGTCCATTATTAGGATTTTGCTGCTTTCACCTGTAAGATATCTCACAGAAATCTAACCTCCCAACTCATTTTCTCCCTCCTCATTCCAAAGAGACAACCTGTCAACATTTGCCCAGTCATTTCTTTCCAGTGTCCTTGAGGTTTTGGGGTAAATTCATTACTATCCTGATAGATATTGCTAGCACGGACGGGGAGAGGGACCTTGGGGTGATAGTGTCTGAAGATCTAAAGGTGATAAAACAGTATGACAAGGTGGGGGCTTCTGCCAGAAGGATGCTGGGCTATTTAAAGAGAGTAGAAGGAAGATGCCCCTATACAGGTCGTTGGTGAGGCCCCACTTGGAGTATTGTGTTCAGTTTTGGAGACCATATCTGGTGAAGGACGTAAGAAGACTTGAAACGGTCCAGAGGAGGGTGACAAAAATGATAGGAGGTTTGCACCAAAAGATGTATGAGGAAAGACTGGAAGCCCTGAATATGTATACCCTAGAAGAAAGGAGGAACAGGGGAGATATGATTCAGACGTTCAAATACTTGAAAGGTATTAACATAGAACAAAATCTTTTCCAGAGAAAAGAAAATGGTAAAACCAGAGGTAAAACCTCATAATTGAGGTTGAGGGGTGATAGATTCAAGAGCAATGTTAGGAAATTCTACTTTACGGAGAGGGTGGTGGATGCCTGGAATGCGCTCCCGAGAGAGGTAGTGGAGAGGAAAACGGTGACAATGTTCAAAGAAGCGTGGGATGAACACAGAGGATCTAGAATCAAAAAATAATAGCAAATATTGAAGAACTAAGGCTAGTACTGGGCAGACTTGCATGGTATGTATCTGTATAGAGCCTTTTGGTTGAGGATGGGCTGGGAAGGGCTTCAATGGCTGGGAGGGTGTAGATGGGTTGGAGTGAGCTTTGACGGAGACTTCAGCAGCTGGAACCCAAGCACAGTACCGGTTAGAGCTTTGGATTCTTGGCCAGAAATAGCTAAGAAGAATTTTTTTTTTTAATTGAATCAGGTTGGGCAGACTGGATGGACCATTCGGGTCTTTAACTGCCGTAATCTTCTATGTTACTATGTAGCATTTGTAATCCTGTAGTAGAGACAATTACCAGGACCCTAAAATGTACCTTTTAGTGTTGGTCCTACAAAATTAGGATTTCATAATTTGGTATTCTCCTCCCAATTGTTTTGACTTTTTTTCCTTTTGGGTTTCATTACAGCAGATAAAGAATACTAATGGATCTGCTTTTTTTCTTGAATCCGACTAGTTTTATATTCGGGGCCCAACTGGCAAATAACGTGTCAAAATAGATGTCTAAACTATGACTGTCAGAACTGAGGCCAGCAGCAGTGAGGCCCAAATTCTGTATCCGGCGCCTAATGTTAAGCACCTATTATGCAGGTACCCAACTAGATAGGCGCCTATCTAAATTAAATAACAAGCTCAATTAAGCTTTTAATCAGCACTAATTGAAACATAGGCGCCTATAAAGAAAGAGCGATTCTGTAACTTGGCACCTCTAAAAATTTAGGCGGCCTTCAGAAAAATAGGCACTATGCATGTTGGATGTGTGCGTGGCTTCGTGTTAGGCGCCTTGTTACAGAATCGCTGCTCTTAAGCGTACTTAAGTACTCGCATGGGCGCCTAACTTGGGCCTAGAGCTGGCTTATTTATTGGGTGCCTCCAAAATAGGTGCCGCTCAGCGTGATTCACTAAACAGCACCCAACTGGACTGTAATTGCGCTGAACAGTGCCTAATTCGGTGCCTATCTTTTGGGCGCTTCTTATAGAATTTGCCCCCAAGTGTTAAAAAGCCAAGGTAGAAGCCAGGAGAGAGTTATCCCACTCTGGATAGAAAAAAGGCAGATCAGAAGTTAAATATGAAGAAAAGCAGTCATATTAGAGTATACTTGTAATCCTAATTTTTTTTGCATTCTATTCAAATCAAATATGAATTTTTGAAATTCCAGATGTATGTGAAAACTTACCAAAAGTTGGTTCTTAAAGCACCATAAATAAAAATAAAATCTTACCAAAGTGTTAGCTTAGCAAAAAAAATCTACTATCTATAACTTTCCTTCTTAGGTCATTCTTGTACTCCTTAACATACCCACTTTTGCAAATGATGTTTTTTAACATGATGTGGAACATAGTTAAGGATAGTGATGAAGAGGGATATTTTCTTTCCATCTTGCAACATCTCTTGCTAATCAGAAATTATTATTTTGTATGGCAAGTTAAATTGCAGAAATGCATCCTTTTTCTGTATATATTTGAGTCACAAGTAAGATAAAATAATCTATTCAACAGTTATGAAATTTCCAGAAATATTCTTCTCTGACATCTTTTGATGGGATGTGAAGGATAATTCAATTCAAGTCCTTGTGTTTGCTTGACACCATTGGCCTAATTCTATAAATAACGTTTATTGGCATCAATTAAAATGTACAGGCACATTTTTTTTTTGGTGTTGGAATCTGAGGGAGCGATACAACTGTCACTGACAGATTTTTCAAATGCACATTATGAAAGTATAAGAACATCTGCAATTTCTTTAGCTAGATTGACCTTATGGAACAATCTAACAGAACCATTGAGAGCACTTTTGTATCTTCAAAGATTTAAGAAAGTATTAAAAACTATTCTATTTATGGAAGCATTTAAATGATTGTTTATTCAAGATTTATGAGGATACTGCCACTGATATATTTAGATGGCGATGTTAAGTTTTGTCTTTTTAAAGAAACTAGTGTTTGTGTTGCTTGTTTATATGACATTGTATGTGACTGTTTGCATCCATTTTATGATTGCATTTTGTAAACCGCCTAGGAATAGGTAGAATATTTGGTATAGCCTAATGGCTAGTGCAGTGGACCGAGAACCAGGGGAGCCAGGCATGTTTCCCACTGCAGCTTCTTGTGACTGGCCAAGTCTCTTAACCCTTCATTGCCCCAAGGTACAAAATAAGTACCTCTATATAATATGTAAACCATTTTCTTCTAACTACAGAAAAGCGGTATACCAAATCTTATCCCCTGATTAAGGAGTAAAAAGAAAGAAAGTGAAAGTCTGCTTGATGTGTTGTTCTATTCATCTGGCTTTTGTTGTTTCTTCCTGATTTATGCCTGGTTTTAGTCTGCTGTTCTTGGTTCCTCAATTGCTCCTATTTCCGCACTACTGTTCCCTGGACATTAGCCTCTCTAGTTATGCTGCTAATGTGTAGGCTGTCAGTACCCCCTTGCTGTGGCAGCCCCCACTGGACTGCTGGGTGTCAGAAGAGGAAAAATCTAATTTTCCTTACTAAAATAGACATTTTATACTCTTGCCTTAAATTTTCATATTCCACAGCCATTCACAGTGGGGAAGCCATATACACCCACATTATTTAATGATTGAGCTACCATGGCTAGTGATGAGCCATATTTAACAGAAGAAAAGATCTTCAGACAATCGAATATCAATCTAAGAGTGAAGGCATCAAAACACTACAGGAGATAGTTCAAATACTGAGAAGAAATGAGATATTTTGAGCCTGCTCTGTCATCAGACTGTAGTTGAAGAATATATTTTGTTGAAGACAGTAGACCAATTTGATATACAGGAAGAGGTTCTAGATTATTTTTAGAGATTTTCTCTCTAATAGCTATGACACCGTTAAATTTTTTTTTTAGATTTTCTATCTGTCAGAACATTCATACTTTTTAATGTTTTTTAATATAATCATTGGGTATGATGCTTGATCAATTTAAAGTTCAACATCTCATCTATGTCAGCATTTCTCAAACTGTGTGCCACGGCACAATGGTGTGCCCCAAAGAAATTCGGGAAGTGCCATGAGAGATTCCATAATTTTACTTTATAAAAATTCCCTTCATAAGTATACACTAGAATAGATGTCATGTACACTGCATGTGCAAGAGTCTGTCAAAATTATGAGCATCTGAGTGCGTTAGGATACAACCACCCAGACAAGAATCATTCTTTGGAGTGCTCGGTCTTTGAAAACTAATGGCAAGAAACTTTTATTTTTATTTTTTATGTAGCAGTTATTCTAACTTGAGCAACAAAGTAAACATGGCTTTGTTGCCAATTGGATCTTCTTATCTTTGTGAACTTGGATTTTCATCTCTGACAAATTAAATAAAAAAAAGAGTGACTGCAGATCGTGGATGATGAAATGCGTATTTGCTTGTCGACTATCAAGCTGTGTTCTGAGTTAATTTGCACTCAAAAGCAAGCACATCCATCATATTAAATAGCAATTCTATCTACTTTAGTTTCACCGTTGTTATAATTACCTATACATAGCTTAAATAACTTTAAATAAATAACTCTTAAATTTAATTTTTGTTTGTTTTGCAATTTTATAATTTCTATTATAATGTGCTGCAAAAAAAACCATTTGTTCCGTTTAGTGTGCTGGAACTAAAAAAAAAGTTTGAGACATACTGATCTATGTGGATGGCATCTTTTGCTGGTATCTGGGGTTTAGTTGGACACACTTAATTACATCAAAAGATTTATCAAGCTGATTGAATATTGGGCTGTACTCGATGAACATAATGATTGCCACTGCTGGGTCAGACCAGTGGTCCATCGTGCCCAGCAGTCTGCTCCTGCGGCGGCCCTTAGGTCAAAAAACAGTGCTCTAACTGAGACTAGCCTTACCTGCGTAAGTTCTGATTCAGCAGCTTTAATCTGAGCAAAGGTAAGACCAAGTTCTTTAACTTATGGATCTGGAATGGCCAAGTCGTCGTCCCCTCACCTCTTTCTAACCCATCACCCACCCCATGATTACTAGAACCTCCCTTCACTGTACTCACGCTATTATATCCTCAGCAATAATGTTATTGATAAATAAAACACAGACACTTTATTGATGGTAAAATTCAGGCCGCAGCTTTGTTTATTGGGTCAACCAATAAGCAATGAACAATTGCTTCACCCCGAGCTACAAGACATTGCAATTTTACAGAAATCACAATTGTATTCCCCTGACCCTGCCGTATCAGCAAGAGCCTAGGGGGTGGCATGAATCTCCATGCCCCTCTTCCGTGCCACGGGCCTCAAGACATATTCGCTCACTTGAGCTCCCTTCCCCTTAACCACTCATCCCCAGATGAGCCTAGGGGTGTAGGCATGGACCGCCATGCCCCTCCCCTTACAGGGTCACCTGACCCGCGGCCTCACCACTCATCTGAGCTGACTGCCAAATACCCGCTCATCTTCTGATGAGCGAAGACCTTGTAGCTCGGGTTACCGCCACTGCGACAACCCTAAGCCCCCCAAATAACCCGAGCGAATCCTATATCCTAAGGGGAGGGTGGGCGGGAAAGTTGCCTCCAACGGACAGGGATGCACGCTGTTCCCCGGAGGCATGCAATCCCCTAACACTCCTCCCATCATGCCCTACTTCCCGTTGCTCCACCCCTCCCTTCGAGGTGGGAAACCAAGTCCCTCCCTCCTACCTCCTATCCTGTTACCTCCCCTCATGCCCTTGCAACTGTCTCCACATGGGCGACTACTTGGGCCATCCAGCCCATTGTTATAGTCGCCCATCGAGACAAGCTCTTGGGCTCTTTTTAACTTATGGATCTGGAATGGCCAAGTCGTCGTCCCCTCACCTCTTTCTAACCCATTACCCACCCCATGATTACTAGAACCTCCCTTCACTGTACTCACGCTATTATATCCTCAGCAATAATGTTATTGATAAATAAAACACAGACACTTTATTGATGGTAAAATTCAGGCCGCAGCTTTGTTTATTGGGTCAACCAATAAGCAATGAACAATTGCTTCACCCCGAGCTACAAGACATTGCAATTTTACAGAAATCACAATTGTATTCCCCTGACCCTGCCGTATCAGCAAGAGCCTAGGGGGTGGCATGAATCTCCATGCCCCTCTTCCGTGCCACGGGCCTCAAGACATATTCGCTCACTTGAGCTCCCTTCCCCTTAACCACTCATCCCCAGATGAGCCTAGGGGTGTAGGCATGGACCGCCATGCCCCTCCCCTTACAGGGTCACCTGACCCGCGGCCTCACCACTCATCTGAGCTGACTGCCAAATACCCGCTCATCTTCTGATGAGCGAAGACCTTGTAGCTCGGGTTACCGCCACAGGCCTGTAACTTACAGGCCCCCCCACCCAAAAGCAAAGCTGCGACCTCTGGGAATCCCAACAGTACAACTAATCCCAGCAACCCTGTTAAAGAACAACCCAGGAAGGGAACACACAGGAAAGAACCAGGTCCCGCAGAACCCCGGAAACCAGTACCCGGAAAATTCAACCCCCCCCCCTCGACACTGTCTTGGCAGCAATAGTCCGGGATGTCATGTCTAACAACGCCCCAGTAACAAGCGAGCTGAAATCGACTAACTAGAGCTTGGGAGGACGGCAAACCCAAACACACCAACATACCAGTGTCAAAACATGCGGCCCTAGACCCTGACATGCCGCAAGAGTCATGGGGAGTGGCGCATCCAAACACGCCCCTATAACCAGAGTCACCAGAGCCCGAGCGTGACTCCCTGCCGCTCCCCCGCTCAGTACCTGCCGAGTCACATGTTCGGGATAACTGCATCCCAAACTTGCCAACAAACCACGACAGAACCTGGGCGCAGCTCCCTGCCAACCATCCCAATCATCACCTAATGCGACACATCAAACAGAGCGTTGGAGAACCGCAAGCCGGGACATAACCGCAACCCAAACGCCCCCACGAACCAACATCCAGCGACCAGTACCCGGAAGAAGCGGCCCCCGACCCCTGTAACTCCTACTACCGGCAAGCTACCAGCGCCACCTGTCCCTGCTCAGCCTGCCCCCGAACCACATCCGTTCCCAAACTGCCCCCACAGAGATCCCCAGAACCCCCCAATCCTACCCCAGCCATGAATACAACAGCACAGCCCCGAACCAGCCCCCCGGATGTCAGCCAAATCCGGACGGTCCTGGCTCCCCCCCTGAAGTGCCCCAACAATCCCCGGGCCTGCCCATCTGGGAGACCCCTGAACTACCCCCCAGTCCAGCCCCAAACCACCCCAGTCTTGCCCCCCTCAAGGAGACCCCAAAACCACAAAGGTCCAGCCCCCCTGGAGAGTCCACAGTACCACCCGGTCCTGCCCTCCCCGGGGAGTCACAGAACTCCCCCCTGGTCCAGCCCCCGGGGGGTCCACCGAACCCCAGAAGGCCAACACCCCCGAGGAGTCAGCAGAACCAAACCTGCCCCCCCCCTCCGGGGAGTCCACAAAACCACCCCAATCCAACCAAATAGCTTTGCCATCAATCCTTCTCTTCCCACCCCCTTAGGTACGCACCATCATGTACTGCTTCTTCAAATTGCAGGACTCCCCCTTGTTCTTACCATTTCCTGTGGCATAATAAAGCAGGTACCCAAGTATGCCCCATCATGAATCATGTATGCCTAATCTCCTCACTTGTTAGTATTCCTGTTATGGTTTAATCTTGGTACAACACTTAGTAGCTTAGGATAAGCATTCAATCAAAACAAAACAGGAATAACTGGAAACCAGAGAAACATGAAACTGGAGACCACAGAATCACCCCGGTCCTGCCCCCCAGGGAGTCCACAGAACCGCCCCAGTCCTGCCCCCCCGGGGAGTCCACAGAACCGCCCCGGTCCTGCCCCCCGGGGAGTCCACAGAACCGCCCCGGTCCTGCCCCCTCGGGGGAGACACAGAACCGCCCCGATCCTGCCCCCCCCGGGGAGTCCACAGCACCGCCCCGGTCCTGCCCCCCCGGGGGAGTCCACAGAACCACCCCAGTCCTGCCCCCCCGGGGAGTCCACAGAACCGTCCCGGTCCTGCCCCCCCCGGGGAGTCCACAGAACTATCCCGGTCCTGCCCCCCCGGGGAGACCACAGAACCATCCCGGTCCTGCCCCCCGGGGAGTCCACAGAACCGCCCCGGTCCTGCCCCCCCCGGGGAGTCCACAGAACCGCCCCGGTCCTGCCCCCCCGGGGGAGTCCACAGAACCACCCCAGTCCTGCCCCCCCCGGGGAGTCCACAGAACCGTCCCGGTCCTGCCCCCCCGGGGAGTCCACAGAACTATCCCGGTCCTGCCCCCCCGGGGAGACCACAGAACCGTCCCGGTCCTGCCCCCCCGGGGAGTCCACAGAACCGCCCCGGTCCTGCCCCCCCCGGGGAGTCCACAGAACTGCCCCGGTCCTGCCCCCCCAGGGGAGTCCACAGAACCGCCCCGGTCCTGCCCCCCCCGGGGAGTCCACAGAACCGCCCTGGTCCTGCCCCCCCGGGGGAGTCCACAGAACCGCCCCGGTCCTGCCCCCCCGGGGAGACCACAGAACCGTCCCAGTCCTGCCCCCCCGGGGAGACCACAGAACCCACCCGGTCCTGCCCCCCCGGGGAGTCCACAGAACCACCCCAGTCCTGCCCCCCCGGGGAGTCCACAGAACCCCCTTGGCACTGCCCCCCCCGGGGAGTCCACAGAACCACCTGGACCTGCCCCCCCGGGGGGTCCACAATACCAGACCAGCCCAATCCCCCTGAGGGGAAGCCAGGCCACCAGCCAAGCCACATTTCGCTGCCACAGAACAACGCCATGTCCTGCGGTCAGCTGGCAAAAGGGGCATGCCACCGAAGCAAGGGCGCCCTTGTAGCAACCCCCAGTCTCACAGCAATCCCAGAACCGGAATAATGGCACCAGCCGCAGCTACCACCGCGGCAGCAGACCACCGCCAGATCTGGCGTTCCTGACAGCGAAGTAGAGAGTTGCCCCGGAGACGGCCATTCTCGGACTGGAAGCAAGAATGGCGCCATTCGCAGCAACCACCATGTCTGCTGGCCCCCGCAGCTGTGTCAACCAGGGTCACCAACATTCACAGCACTGACATTCCTGGCCAGCGCCCCGCCAGAGAAGCAGAGAGGATCAAGCGAGACAGAGTCGCCAATTGCAGCAACCACCAATGCCACCGATCCATGTCGCCCACTGTGCCAGCCAGGGCACGGTCACCAATGGATCTGATACCCTGTCCAATGACCAACAACGAAGAAGAGATGATCCTCTGTGACAGCCACTGCCGGACCTGAAACAAAACCAAAAGAACAGCAGCAACTGGCCAATAGCACCCCATACCCACACCCCAAAGCACCCGCACCCGATGTACCACCCTTCATGGCCGTAGCCCCCCACTGCCAACCCCCCTTCAAGCCATCCCCCACTCCAACTAGAGAGGGCAGACCTAGCAGGTGTCCAAATGCATGCCCAGAGAAAAGGGGAACCATGCCCTAAGGCACCGCGACAAGGGTACTAACTCCCCCAGCCCCAGGGAAGGACCCTGACCCCCTACCTAACGGACCCTAAGCCCGCGAGCAAGACCAGCGCCCACGAGCAAGAGCAGTACAGATCAGCTGGCAGGAGCCACCTGGCAGAAAACTCACAACTGCAGGGGACCCAGACAGCATCTGTGTCCCCGGGGCCCCAATCAGCCGCAGTCCAGCACCGGCTTAGGGAGCAGAAACAGACGGGGGAGAGACCCGACTCAGAGGGGCTCTCACAGGCAAAGGCAGCGGAATGGCTGTGAGGCGAGAAGGACCAGCCTACCAACCTCCAACAGCACCCCAATGTCCGCCAGCGACAACGCAGAAGAGCAGGAGCAAGTGCCCCAATGTCCCCCACACCCGTCTCCCCCCAACCTGTCCCAGGAGAAGGATGAGCAGTATCCGCAACGCATGTTCCTCGGGGTAGAATCCCTAAGACGCAAGGCACCCCCATAGCATGGAACACCGCCCCCCCATCCACTGCACCCCCATAACAACCCTGAATGAGGAGCCGAAAGTCCTGCAATAGCGCCAGTACCAAGGCATAGAAATGCAGCAGCACCCAAAGCACTCTCCAACACCCGCCTCAAACGCTCAAAAAGAAAAACAAACAAACCCAAAACAACATCCGGCACGATATCGGCAGAGAGCAGGGCTGCTGGCACACCCCACGACCGCCCGAAGCAACACCCTTGCGCTAGCCCCTCCCCCCCCAGCACACGCACACCGCACCAGCCACCCCCCCCAAGCATGCCAACACGGCACAACAGTGGGATCGCGCCATGGACCCCCTGTCCTGGCCTACACCACCAGAGGAAGCCGAGCACGTGGCCCCAACGTCCGGCAAACACCGGTGCCGACCCCGTAAAATGAAAATTTCCCCCACCGCGCCCGTAGTCCGAACGCCGCACTACCCCCGAAGCGAGGACCCCCCCGCCAGCGAAGAGGAAAACCCCGAGCACAACCCACGGCGCCAGACGCACCGCACAGGCCCCGCACACGAGCCAGCCTGCTCAGGCACATGGAAAAGAGGCCGACCACGTCCACCATCATCTGGGAGCCCAAGAATGTCGCCACACCGCCCCAACAATGTGCAGACATGGTCCCCAAGCAGGCCTAGCCAAACAAGAAGCCCTGCAGAAGAAAAGGTAAGACTTACAAAGTAAGTTGCCTCCAACGGACAGGGATGCACGCTGTTCCCCGGAGGCATGCAATCCCCTAACACTCCTCCCATCATGCCCTACTTCCCGTTGCTCCACCCCTCCCTTCGAGGTGGGAAACCAAGTCCCTCCCTCCTACCTCCTATCCTGTTACCTCCCCTCATGCCCTTGCAACTGTCTCCACATGGGCGACTACTTGGGCCATCCAGCCCATTGTTATAGTCGCCCATCGAGACAAGCTCTTGGGCTCTTTTATAGATAGGCCCAACAACTGATTCCAGATATAACACCAAGTTTCTCATGAGTGATAGCATTTAAATCAACTGAGAACAAGTTAACATTTTGGGAGTAGAGGTAGGTAATCTGCTGCCTATGCAAAATATTGTACATAATGTAGTAAGAAGATTTCTTTCTACTTAGAAAATATTTTATACCATTGTTTTATAGGATGCTTGTTCAAGCCTTATTTTATCTAGGTGTTCCTACTGCAATATTATACTGGTCAGCTGTTCTAAATATTTTAATTGATTGTTTTTAGGTCAAAATACAAGTTGCCCAAGATGATGATAAAGCATTCTTGGAGAGAGAAGTGTGTTTATGCCTCTTAGCTTTTTCATGAGGTTCCCCCCAATGCAGGCAGCATTGATGACATAAAAGATGTTAATGCCATCAGTACCGGAGGTATCAGATGCTGAGGATTAGAGACTCCCACTATTTCTGATATAGAAACAGATGACCTGAAAAGTTTATGAAAACTGTAATTTTCTGGCTTTTAGTGATATTTTCTGTAATTTTGAACAGAGCAGGCATGAAAAATCACAGTGATAAGGACCTAGGCACTGAATGCAACAGTTATGCAGATCAGTAGGAGAAAAACCCATTTGACACCAAGAACACCGCTTAAATCTGCTAGAAGCCTTGGACATAAGAGGAAAAACTGCCAATGCAAGGTCAAAAGACTGAATGGTTCGGGGATTTCGAGCAGATTATAAACCGAAAAAGGCTCGATGATCTAAGCACTGATACACCAATGACGCATCACCATCTGTACAGTTGGTGTTACCTTTGAAGCGTGTCTCGATACTGGAGTCATCAGTGATTTGACACTCAAATAAGGCACATATGATACCAGTGCATATACCAGTTAAAAGTGCTATCTCTGCAGGAACAGCTTTCCATGTTGTTGCAGAAAGAGCTAGTTATGTTGGTTCAGTTGCAAAACATGCAAAATACTGCTCACACAAAGTCATCCTTAGCTTGGTCCGAGCATTGACTGGATACTCAATTAAGCCACCAATCTCGGAGAATGCAGCCTTAAGCATAAACATCTATTGTGGACATACATGACCGACACACCTTCGCAAGGCAGGGATCCAAATGCACCCGTGTTTGGACAGTTGTCTAATCAGAGCCCTGTCCAAGGAAGAGGGCAAGCTGGCAGTCTCGAGATTGGTCCTACTCCTGAAGGACTTGGGATGGATCATCAACTTCAAGAAGAGTCAGTTGGAACCAACCCAGCAACTGGAGTACCTGGGAGTTCTGTTCGACAGCCGTAAATTGGGGTTTTCTTCCATAGCCACACAGACAGAAGCTCCAGAAGCATATATCATACCTGCTACTGAGACTGGCTCCTACAGCATGGCATTATCTGCAGGTCCTGGGGTCGATGGCAGCAGCCATAGAGGTGGTCCCTTGGGCGAGGGCACACATGAGACCTCATCAAGACTCTTCTATATTACTGGTCTCCTCAGATAAGCTTACTTCAGCAGCCGCTTCCCTATACAGTGGAAGTGAGGAACAGCTTATGGTAGCTGCATTTGGATGGTGCTGCAGACCCTAGAGAAGTCCTGGAAGGCAATGCAGTCAGGGTCTTCTCGGACAATGTGAAAAATGTGTCCTACATCAATTGACTAGGAGGCACCAGAAGTGCCCTATTATGTCTAGAAGCCTAGCTGTTTTTTTTTTTTTGGGGGGGGCAGACGCTCATCTTCAGTCTCTCTCAGCCACACATATTGCGGGAGTGATGAATGTTCAGACCAACTATCTCAGTCATCAGATTGTTGACCCGGGAGAATGGTTGCTGCTCCCACAAGCATTCAAAGCTACTGTCTGGAGGTGGGGGTGTCCACTGATGGATCTGATGGTCTCAACAGTAAACACAAAGGTGGATTTCTTTTACAGCGAAAGACATGAGCCCGGAAGTACAGAGTTGGACACGTTAGTCCAGCCATGGCTGGAAAAGAGACTCTTTATGTGTTCCCCTGTGGGCCTATGTTAGGTTGAGTCATTCAGAGGATCATGAGTCAGCTGGGGTTGGTAGTCCTCATGGCACTCGATTGGCCCCACAGACCATGGTATGCAAACCTAGTTCATCAACAGAGACATGAAGGCCTCGGACTGATGGTTCAGCAAGTCTCCAATTGAGAATCTGGAACACTTTGGCTTATGGCATGGCTCTTGAGCAGTTGCCCTATTAAGGATGGGATACTCAGAGGTAGTAGTTTCCACTCTTCTTGAAACAAAAAAGCCCTGAAAGACTTTCCAGCACCTGTGTGTTAAGGTCAATGCAGAGCTCTTAGAAGCCCCGATTTTGGTAGTCTTGGAAATTTTGCAGGAGGGACTTGAGAAGGATATGTTGGTTGGATTGCTAAAAGTGCAGGTAGCAGACCTTTCATGTTTCTGAGCTGGGGGGGGGGGGGGGGAATGTCTCTGACCTCTCATCCAGATGTCACAAGATTCATTAAAGGGGTTCTCGAGTTGCACCCTCCAGTGCATCTACCATTCTCATCCTGGAATCTTAATACCATCTTGCAAAGTCTCAGTAGGGCTCTGTACGAGTCCTTACAGGAGGTTTCTCTTCCAGATCTTATGGTTAAGACGGTGTTCCTAGTAGCAATTTCTTCGACTAGACAGGTCTCAGAATTGCAAGCACTTTCCTTCAGGGAGCCATTTCTAAATATTATGGAAGCAGGGTTTTCCTTGCATATGGTTCCATCTTACTTACTAAAAGTAGTTTCTACCTTCCATGTCAATCGGGAATCCATATGCCCACATTTCAGCCTATGGGGTCAAAGAAAAAGGAAAAAATATTGCATTTGCTAGATGTCAAGAGTGCCATTTGGTCTTTATCTGCCATCATGTTTCTATGGCCTGAGAAAGGCATGTAGAAGCTCTTGGAGACAGAAAGAGATAATGGTTACTGCGGATGGGTAGACTAGATGGGCCATTTGGCTTTTATCTGCCATCTGAGCATGGGTATTGGACGCCAGCGCACTCATAAAGCTGCAGTTGCCAATTACACTGCTAGCTTTCACTCAAGGTGTGAAAAATAACAAAAACATGGAAAATAACGCATTACGCAAGATTCACCAAAATAATTTTATTGTTTTTATTTTTCCATCATGGAACTCAAAAGACCAGTTGCGTTAGTGGGAGGTCATTATAGTTGCCAAAATGCTGGCCTTCTGATAACGAACTCAGCTTGATACTTCAAATCAAAGCTCCCCAACATATACGTTTAGTCCAGTGTGACATCATTGGCCGTGGGCCAATCAAATAACAGGTGGTGTTTAAATTCAGACAAAGAAAAATTCCTTTCCATGTTTAAAAGTTTCAGAAATCATATTTTGTTTTGTTTACATTCATTTCTGAATATACATTAACATTTTATTACATATCCAATATTCTTTTTGTCCTTTCCAAAAAAGTATATTAAGAGAACCTGCATTTGTTAAGTGCTGACATATTCTTAGCCTCCCTGTCATTATAATAAAGGAGAAGGCAGTCAGGAGAAGGAGGGGCTGTTTCCCCCTCTCCCTGAAATCTGACAGCTTCATGTTACACTGGCACAGTCCTAAGCGTGGGCTACCAATGCTCCATTCCTATGCTAGAGACTGGAACAGCAGTCTCTGACTAATTATTTCCAGATGCTGTGTTCAGGATTTTTCCTTAGTATTCTTTTTATAAAACATTTTACTTTAAGTACAAATTCTTTCACAATCCATTCATACTTGGGGCCCCATCATTCATCTATTCATACCATGTATTTCATTCATATTTAATGCATGTTATATCTCAGGTTGGGATACGTAATCTAATATGCTCTTCCTAACCAGCCTAAGGCACATCTGGTATCAATTAGAACCACGAGGCTAGAAGCGGGAAAACCTGAAAAAAGACTTGGGATATAGGCTGAACACAAAATGGAGTAAACTGCCTCAAGATGGAGTTCATTTGCTCTATGATCTAGCTTAATAGCAAAGTACATAAAAAGAATATTATTATGCTTTTTCTTAATATTAATCTATAGTGTGTTGGGTTTTTTTTTCTGGCCTTGGCTACATCCATAATCAGATTTTATTCACCAATTTTTTTTTCGCTTCTATTGGGTGTGGCCTTAACTAACATATGCTTGTATCTAACTAGAGTTACCCAGAATCATTCGAAAAGCAGGCGCTTTTACTGCACTATCATGTCCTGACGTCCATTCCATTACTGTCCCATAGACATCACTCCCTACTGGCCACGAGCCACTACTGCTCAATCCCCTCTTGAATAACATGTAAGTTTACGCACGTGATATTCATACCTGGGACGTTTCGTGGTCTTATCTTTGGCTCTCAGGGGGGTTTCTTTGGGTACGGCCCTTATGGATCAGTGTGTGTCTCTGTGCAAGTATATTCTTTTAATGCCAATTAAACAGGACTGATTGCACAAAAGCCAGAAAAATATACTACCTAGGCCGCAAAGGCAAGTATGCAACTCGGATGCATCTTGGCTCTGAGTGCCCATGCTATATATATGTTATATATAAAAGATTATATGGAAAAATTTGATGGTGTATATTTGACTATTTTTTTTGTCTTCTCTAGACCACAGTATTTCAAAATAATTGAAGAGTGTGTCTCCCAAATAGTATTACACCGAAGTGGAACAGACCCAGATTTCACATATCGTAAACGATTAGATGTGGATTTCAGTCACCTTTTGGGTGAGTTCATTGATTGTACTACTTAAAAAAAAAAAAAAAATTGTTGCTTTTGATTTAAAAAAAACTAAGCATATGTAGTCTAACTAATTAGTGTATAAGATAAAGTAATATATTCTGACTCTTTTGTAGATGTTTGCATCATCAAGGCAAGAGCAGAAGAATATGAACAAACAACTTTAGAATTGGCCAGGAAAGTAAGTTGCATTTGTTTTCTAGTCTGAAGGCATCAAGGAAACTTTGGTTTGCAGTACTGAATCATGTTTGTTTGCATGTGTGTATGTTTATCTTTGTTTAACCATTGCGCTATTCAAAATGGATTATTTATGCTGGGTTTTAATAAACAGCGCTAGAGGATTTTAGTGTGGCCTGGCAAGGTAAATGCTCCACTTATAGGAATTTTATGAGCATTGGAGCATTTACCTCGCCATCCCGCGCTAAAAACCTCTAGTATCATTTAATAAAAGGAGCCCTTATTTTGGTATTAAAATATGTTTCCTGCTGGGTAAACCCCTGAAATCTATAAACATAATATTCCATTGTGTTTCTGAGATGAAAAAGAAGTCCTTGAATTGTCAGGATATAGATTTATACCATAACATTTTTCTCCATCTTTGTCTCTTAGTTCCAGCCACATAAACATTGTGCTCATCTTACCATACTTTGTGCCACTTAAGTATACAGTAGAACCTAATAATTAGTTCCTAATTAGAGTTCTTACCGCTGTGGCCGACGCTAAACACACTAGCCTGGCTTTGTAAAGGAGAGCGTAAACTGTTAAAATTTGGAGCATCAAGATTCTATTGTAGGATTTGATTTATTTTTTTTCATGTTTGGTGTCTTTCCTGAGTGCCCTAATGCTGTTCACACTAATTAACCCCAGGAGCTGCAGCAAGCTAAGTCAATAATCCTGTAGCATCCAGATGTGCCCCTTCACTTAGATTAAAAAAACAACTTTGCTACAATTACAACATGTTTACAAAGTTTTCCTTTTACAGTTTGAAGAAGAATTTACACTCCGCCAAGAAGCCCAAGTCCAGTTGCAGAGAAAAGATGAAAAAATAAATGAACTTGAAGCAGAATTACAAGCTTTTAAATGTCAGGTAATGGACATTGGTAAATGAGTTTATTGAATATCGGAGCATCTTTGGTAAACATCTTTTTACCAGACTGAAATTTGTTATTTTTAAACACTTTCAAAAGTGTTTACTATCAGTTTCCTTATTCCTGGTTGCTATGTCTTGTTTAATGTAGAATTGTGAGACCCTAATTGATCATGTTTTGTCGTTAGGCTTTTGTTAATTAAATTTCAACTGTATATTTCACTTGAGTTTCACACCTAGTGGCATATAGTTCAGAACTAATTAACCACAAAGGGTGAGAAGTCTTGTTTTATACATTACTGATCTTTATCTTGATATAGGAAATTATTGCTTATGCATTTTGTTTTGTTGAGCCATCAACTCTGGCTATCCTGCAGTGAAAGATAACTTCTTTCTCAGTGGTTCTTAAAACTCTTCTTGGGAAAATTCCAGTTTCAATTATAATATTTTTGGGTAATTTTTTAATTTCAAAAAGTGGTTTAAAGCATGACAGAACAATTCTAGATTTGGAATTGGATAACATATATAACTGTTTAATTTCACATATGCCATTTAGTATATT
The DNA here is from genome assembly GCF_902459505.1 of Geotrypetes seraphini. Taxonomy (NCBI): domain Eukaryota; kingdom Metazoa; phylum Chordata; class Amphibia; order Gymnophiona; family Dermophiidae; genus Geotrypetes; species Geotrypetes seraphini. The sequence continues at coordinate 76,675,363 of NC_047089.1, read as the reverse complement.
ACTTAAACCCTTTCCATAAACTTTTCACGATCCTCAGAGGGCTGTAGAATCCCTTTGGTTCATGTGAATTCTATCACAGAACCCAATCGTCATAGGATCAATAGTTTATGTATATTTTTATGTACTTTTTTATTTTATAAATTAGTCATATTTTCAAAACTATTTAAAACTTTTTCTTTAGTATTATACTTAGTTTGATATTAGTAGCCAGTATTAGAGAGCACCTCTGCCTTTTAACATGCACAAGTTTCAAGTTAAACTTTTCATCAGGGTTGAGGCTCCCGTAGTTAATCTAGAACAAACAAAAATATAAAAAAAATATATATATTATCCTAAGCCAAATGAGAATATCAAACATTCAACTCTAACAAAATACCATACTAACAAGGACCTGTTATAGTTTAAAACTTACTATTGTGCTTTTTCAAGAACCGCTCCTCTCCATAAAGTATCATAGTTTTGGCGGCGTCTGTCGTCAGTTCCGGTTTATACAAAAATTCAAACTGAAACTAGACGGCAGATAGGGACGATTTCCTCTGAAGGACAAACAGGAAATAACTAACAAAAAACATTCTATTACCAAACAGAACCCAGTTTTATATTACAGACATCCAATCTATTTCCTCATTTAAACCATTTGGAACCAAAGTATTTAATAAATAGATCATTTTTGTTCTTTAGTATTTAAAGCTTTTTTATAATTACCACCCTCCCTCCCTATTTGTATAATGTCAATCACTCACCATTTGATATCTTGCCAAGTATGGTTCATTTGTTTCCAATGGTTAACTATCGGGGCTGTATCTGTTTCAGTGTTGACTCTTGATTTATGTTCATTTAAATGTATTTTTACCGATCTAAAGGTTCTACCTACATATACTTATGCACATGGGCATTGAATGATATACACTACATTCATTGTTTCACAGTTTGTAATTTGTCTTGAATAAATTTATTCTCCCGTTTGTGGATGGACCCATTTTTCTCCTGTCATAGTTAAAGAACACCACTGGCAATGACCACATGCCTCATGATATCCATATTGATATGATAAATATGGACTATGGAAAATTTCTCCTATGTTACGATGTCTCTGGAACATGAATAATGGGCATTCAGGCATGTCCTGTATTAATTGTATTATATGCCAGTGATTTTGAATTAACTGTCTTATTTTCATAGAGAGTACTTTGCCATCCTTGTCCAATCCATCATCCTCTCCAAACTAGATTACTGCAACGCCATCTACTTAAATCTATCAAAAAAAAGTATTCTAAGACTCCAGCTAATCCAGAATACTGCAGCCAAACTGATCTTCTCAAAACGCAAGTCTGACCATGCCTCCCCACTCCTTGCCAAACTTCATTGGCTCCCAATAATCTCCAGAATCCATTTCAAATGTTCCTGCCTGGCTTTCAAGATCATTCACGGAATCCTGCCTCCTCTTATCCCACTGTCTTTCAACTCCTCCAGTCCCGACTCCTCCAGAACTGCCCAAAGGCTTAAACTAGCCTTCCCCTCTCCACGCGGCATCCACTATTCAGGCAAACTGGGAAAATCCCTTCTCTTCAAAATCACAGGTCTTTGGAACGACCTCACCACCCCGCTGCGGAACCTGAGCTCCCTTCAGTTATTCCGCAAAAAACTGAAAACCTGGCTTTTCAGCAAATTGTAGCTCTATCCTTCCCCCCCTTTCTCTCCCCCCTTCTACACATAAGTTCATGTAATCCTTTTTCTTCTTCTCTACCCACTATTTTAAGTTCTTGTAAACCGTGTCAAGCTCCATTCTCATGGAGATGATGCGGTATATAAACTTAAGGTTTAGATTAGATTAGATTAGCATTGTAAACTTCTGTACATAAATAAGTTCTGGTTCAAATTCAGACGTTTGTCTTCCTGTTTGTAATAGGAGGTCACGATTGGCATACTTAGCTCTTAAGTATGCCCTTTATATTACTATTATAGGATAACCTCTTTGGGAGAATCTGTGCCAGAGTATCTTAGCTTGAACTCTAAAATCCTCTATTGAAGAACAAAGACACAAATTCTTAAAAACTGGTTTATAGGGAGATTTGATCTTAATTCCTGGGGGTGGAAACTGTGATAGTATAAAAAAACCTTTCACGATCTGTTTTTTTAAGATATAGAGACTTTTGAAAAATATTGATATGAATGTCCAAAGAATCTATTACATTCTGATTGATGGTCGCTGTAAATTTGAGATATGGAAGGTGGAGGGCAGTCTAGAGGTAAGAGAGGAGGAGCAAAAAGCTATGCTAAAGAGGCTTCCTACAAAGGATCTCATGAGATGGGATGCATAACTCGAGTGTTCAGGAATAGAGTGAGGGTTTACAAGAAAGAAGATTACCAAGGTAAGAACCCAATCTTTCCATGGCCCCCCCAGCCAGCCAGCTAGCTTTTCAGGCTATTCACAGCCAATATTCATAAGAGAGGTTTATATGCACTGTAAATTTCTGTCATTCATATAGATTGTGGATATCCTGAAAATCCAACTGGTTGGTGGTCCCCCAGGAGATGTTTGGAAACCTTTGCATTAAGTTTTTGTTTTGCCCTTTCCCATGATGTAACACATTTAGAACATTCAATGATATTTTTGTACATATGGCATTTTATGTTTACAAATATGAATGTTTTATTTGCTATTTTGGATTTTTATACATTGTCTAATAACATCAAATTTAGTGATTCAATCTGTTTTAATTATTAGCAATTTTTTTTAAACACAGATAAGCTGGAAAAAGCTTCTAGTTGAGTTTAAAATTTTTGTGCTTTTTTTTTTTTTTTCAGTATGGGTCTGCAGCAGTGAGATCAGATGCTATATTACAGGTGCCTCCAGCACCTTCTAGTGTACCACCATCAGAACCTGGATGTGCTACCTTGTTGCCCCCACCTCCACCGCCGCCGCCACCACCACCACCTCCACCTCCACCTCATATGATGGGTACACCATTGGCTCCTCCACTGGGTTTTCTTGGAGGTCATATGTCTCCCCCTTCACACCCACTTCCATTTGGCTTGAAGCCTAAAAAGGAGTTCAAACCTGAAGTTACTATGAAGAGATTCAACTGGTTAAAGGTGAAATTTTTTGTTTGCTATATTAATTGGTAGATAGATAGACATATGATTGTGTGGCTTAGAATATTGATATTTGATTTTGTGTTATCCCAGAGTTAAAAATAAGTTATTAGAAGAAACTAGTTACTGCAAGAAATATGGGCAGTATTGAAAGAAATTAGATATTAAATATAAATATGGTAGAGAATATTAGAACACATCAAAAATGAAAGAACTATGCCAAATACATTCTGGCTCAGACTAGATAGAGATTACTTATGTTATCCCAGGACAAGCAGGCAGCATATTCTTGACTGATGGGTGACGGCACCGACGGAGCCCCGGTACGGACAATTTTAGAGTGATTGCACTCTAAGAACTTTAGAAAGTTCTAGCTCGGCCGCACCGCACACGCGCGAATGCCTTCCCGCCCGACAGAGGCGCGCGGTCCCTCAGTTTCTTAGTTTCCGCGGAGCTAAGAAGACGCGTTTTCAACGGCTGTTGAAACTTTTTTTCTCTTTGCCTTCCCGCTCGCGTAAACTTTTGATTATTTAATCTTATTTCTTTTCTTTTTTCTATTTTGTAAAAAAAAAAAAAAAAAAAAACTCCTTTATTTTTTCTTTAATTTAATCTTTCCCCGGCGGGGCCTTCTGCCACCATCGAAGCCTCGGCCTTCGATTTGGCTGAAGCCGTTTTTCCTTTCATGCCCCCTCAACCGGGTTTTAAAAAGTGCCAGCGGTGTGCTCGGCCTATATCTCTCACGGACCCACACAACTGGTGTTTACAGTGTTTGGGTCCTGAGCATCAGGCCTCTACTTGCACCCGCTGTGCCACTCTAAAAAAACGGACATTAAAAAATCGCCAAATCCAGCAGCGATTATTGTTCGGTGCCGAGATGTCCGACCCCGTTCCATCGACTCCAGCTTCGGCACCGATTCAGTCGGCACCCTCTTCTTCGACGCCGCGTGATTCCGCACCGGCGTCTCACCAGTCAGGTAAGCCGGCTAAGAAGCCTTCCCCGCTGGAGCGTCCTCCGGTCTCGAGTGCAGTGAGTCCAATCCTGCCGACTGTGAGACGCCAGCGGAAGCGTTCCGCCCCTATAGAGGTGAGTCCCTCGACATCGGGCTCCTCATCTCCGGGGCGTCGAACGGCACCGCAGGTACCGCAGAAGAAAAAAGCGGTACCGGTGCCATCCCTTGATGACCGCATCACGGCCATCCTTCAGGTGCAGCTTAAGGACCAATTGAAACAGCTCCTTCCTGCTATCCTGGCTCCGAACCTTCCGGTGCCGGTCCGCACCGACCTACCGGTACCGATTGTGGAACAGCCTGTTTTACCTGCTTCCACTATTTCGGTACCGCTTCAACTAACCTCATCGGTATCGATGCCAGTTCTTGCACCGGAGCCGAGAGCTCACCATCAATCGGTGCAGACTTCGGCACCGGTGCGACCGATAACATCTCCTGACTCGATATCGATGAGGTCGGGTAAGTCATTACACAAAACCCGACACTTACAATCATCGACACCTGAGTCTCGGGACCATACTCCCCATGTCAGGGATCCTGATCTGTGGGGAGACTCAGAGGAACCCTTTCTTTCTGAAGGCGAATGTTCCTCAGAGGAGGAGGATTCAACTGTCCCTGACCCATCCTCCAAACAAGTCACTTCCTCTTTCTCCTGCTTTTTGAAAGAGATGTGTGACTCCTTATCCATTCCTTTGGAGGCTGAATCCAAAAAGTCCAAAGCTTTTTTGGATGCCCTTGATTTTGACCAGCCTCCAAAGGAATTTTTGAAACTCCCTCTTCATGACATCTTGAGGGAGACTTTCTATAAGAATTTAGAGACTCCTTTAACTGTCCCAGGGGCCCCACGTAAACTGGATTCTCTATATAAGGTAATTCCCATTCCTGGGTTCGACAAACCTCAACTTCCACACGAATCCTTAACTGTCGAATCCACCCTTAAAAAATCTTCAGGAGCCAGTGTATATGCATCGGTACCTCCTGGCAGAGAAGGTAGAGCCATGGATAAATTTGGTAAGAGGCTCTACCAAAATGCTATGTTAGCAAATAGAGCTAGCAATTATGCTTTTCATTTTTCTTTTTATTTGAAGCATCTCCTTACCACCATGGCTTCCTTCGAAAAGTACCTTCCTTCACGAAAACATCACTCCTTTCATACCTGCTTGTCGTCTCTTTTTCAATTACGTAAGTTCATGGTTAGATCCATATATGACACCTTTGAACTTACATCCAGAGCGACAGCAATGTCGGTAGCTATGCGTCGCCTGGCCTGGCTTCGGGTATCCGACCTTGATTTTAATCATCAGGATCGGTTAGCCAACGCCCCTTGCCTAGGGGATGAGCTCTTTGGGGAATCCATGGACTCAACCACACAAAAGCTCTCTGCTCATGAGACACGCTGGGATACCCTGCTTAAAAATAAAAAGAAGCCTCCTCCGCCAAAACCATATAGGCAGCAGTCGGCCTATCAACGCCGCTTCACAGCTCGGCCATTACCTACCACTGCTCAGCAACCCAGGTGTCAAAGGCAGCAACAACGTCAGCCTCCCAGACAGCAGCCACAGCAGCAACCTGTGAAACCACCTCCTCAGCAGAAGTCACAGCCCTTTTGACTTCATTCTCCACAGTATAGCCAGTATTCCTATTCCTGCTCTCCTGCCTCAACCTATAGGAGGTCGACTTTCTCTGTTCCTCAGCCGATGGGAAGTTATCACTTCGGACCAATGGGTCCTCAACATCATCCGCCACGGCTACTCTCTCAACTTTCAGACTCTTCCATCCCAAAACCTGCCAAAAGAGTCTGCTTTGAACAGTCCTCAATCTGCCCTCCTCATTCAGGAAGTTCAATCCCTCCTTCTTCTAAACGCTATAGAAGAAGTTCCTCAAGATCAAAAAGGGCAGGGATTCTACTCCCGTTATTTTCTAGTCCCCAAAAAAACAGGAGATCTCAGACCAATTTTGGATCTCCGCGATCTCAACAAACACCTGGTAAAAGAAAAATTCAAGATGCTTTCTTTAGCCATCCTTTATCCTCTTCTCAATCAAAACGACTGGCTATGCTCCCTCGATCTCAAAGAGGCATACACTCACATACCGATCCATGTAACCTCAAGACAGTATCTCCGTTTCATGATCAATCATTGTCATTACCAATACAAGGTGCTGCCCTTCGGCCTTGCCTCCTCTCCAAGGGTCTTCACCAAGTGTCTCATTGTGGTAGCGGCATTTCTACGCTCTCACCACCTCCAGGTCTTCCCTTACCTGGACGACTGGTTAATCAAGGCCACATCCGCTCAAGCAGTTCTACTGGCCACCAACCAAACCATCTTGTTTCTACGAATTCTGGGGTTCGAGATCAATCTACCCAAATCTCATCTCACCCCCACTCAGAGACTTCAATTCATTGGAGCGATCCTGGACACACTCCTCATGAGAGCTTTCCTACCATCCAATCGTCTTCAGACCCTTCAGTCTCTATGTCAGCAGGTGCTTTCGCTACCTTCCATCTCAGCCAGGCAAATGATGGTACTCCTGGGGCACATGGCATCTACAGTTCATGTCAAGCCCCTCGCACGTCTTCACCTGCGCACTCCTCAATGGACCCTTGCTACTCAGTGGTCCCAAGCGACGGATCCTTGTTCACGACACATATCTGTGACATCATCTCTTCGTCAGTCTCTTCAATGGTGGTTGGTATCCTCAAATCTATCCAGAGGTCTTCTATTCCATCAGCCCCCTCATCAACTGGTCATCACCACCGACGCCTCTCTTTATGCATGGGGAGCTCACTTGAACGAGTTCCAGACTCAAGGTCTTTGGACAGCCCAGGAAAAGAAGCATCAAATCAATTTCCTGGAACTCAGAGCGATGTTTTATGCCCTCAAGGCCTTCCAACATCTTCTCTTTCCTCAGGTCCTTCTGTTGTGCACAGACAATCAGGTTGCGATGTACTACATCAACAAACAGGGTGGGACAGGCTCTCGCCTTTTATGCCAAGAAGCCCAAAAGATCTGGAATTGGGCCATAGATCACCATCTCTTCCTGAAAGCTATCTACATTCAGGGAGCACAGAATTCTTTAGCGGACAAACTCAGCAGAATTCTCCAGCCTCCCGAGTGGACACTCGATCCTGTAACTCTGCAGTCTATCTTCACTCAATGGGGCACTCCTCAGATAGACCTCTTTGCAGCTCCTCACAATCACCAGCTGCCCCTATTCTGCTCCAGACTTTACTCTCCTCACCGTCTGGCAGCGGATGCTTTTCTCCTAGACTGGTCGAATCTGTTCCTGTACGCCTTCCCTCCTCTGCCTCTAATGTTGAGAACCTTATTCAAGCTCAAGAGGGAACGAGCCACAATGATTCTGATTGCTCCGAGGTGGCCCAGGCAACATTGGTTCTCCCTTCTACTTCAACTCAGTTCCAGGGAACCTTTTCTTCTTCCTCTGTTTCCTTCTCTGCTTACGCAACAGCAGGAAACCCTTCTACATCCCAACCTCCAGTCTCTGCACCTGACAGCTTGGTATCTCTCGGGCTGACATCTCATGATACTCTTTTATCTCAGCCTGTTCGTTCCATTCTGAATGCCTCCAGGAAACCAACCACTCTGCAATGTTACCATCAGAAGTGGACGAGATTTTCCTCCTGGTGTCTTCTTCATCATCTTGATCCAACTTCTCTGGCAGTGGAGACATTGTTGGATTATTTGCTTTCTTTGTCTGACTCTGGCCTTAAGTCCTCTTCCATCAGAGTCCACCTCAGTGCCATTGCAGCTTTTCATGAGCCAGTCCATGGAAAACTTCTCTCAGCTCATCCCCTGGTATCCAGGTTCATGTGAGGGCTTTTCAATGTGAAACCACCTCTTAAAGCCCCTCCTGTTATCTGGGATCTCAATGTAGTTCTTTCCGCCTTAATGAAGCCTCCATTTGAACCTTTGGCTACCTCTCCTTTCAAGTTTCTCACTTGGAAAGTGCTTTTCCTTATTGCTCTTACCTCTGCCAGGAGGGTCAGTGAGCTTCATGCACTGGTCGCAGATCCACCTTTTACGGTTTTTCACCATGACAAGGTGGTTTTGCGTACACATCCAAAGTTTCTCCCTAAGGTTGTCTCTGAATTCCATCTCAACCAATCCATTGTTCTACCTGTTTTCTTTCCAAAACCTCATTCTCATTCTGGAGAACAAGCTTTACATACTTTGGATTGTAAAAGGGCTCTGGCTTACTATCTAGAGCGTACGAAACCCCACAGATCAGTTCCCCAACTTTTTCTGTCCTTTGATCCAAATAAATTAGGACGTCCCGTTTCTAAACGTACGTTGTCTAATTGGCTGGCAGCGTGCATTTCATTCTGTTATGCTCAGACCGGACTGACACTGGAAGGTTCTGTCACGGCCCATAGAGTCAGAGCAATGGCAGCTTCTGTAGCTTTCCTCCGTTCCACTCCTATTGAGGAAATCTGCAAGGCTGCTACTTGGTCCTCAGTTCACACTTTTACATCTCATTATTGTCTGGATGCTTTCTCCAGACGGGATGGACACTTCGGCCAATCTGTTTTGCAAAATTTGTTTTCCTAATGGCCAACCTTCCCTCCATCCCTCTTTTTGTTAGCTTGGAGGTCACCCATCAGTCAAGAATATGCTGCCTGCTTGTCCTGGGATAAAGCACAGTTACTTACCGTAACAGGTGTTATCCAGGGACAGCAGGCAGATATTCTTGCGTCCCACCCACCTCCCCGGGTTGGCTTCTTAGCTGGCTTATACTAACTGAGGGACCGCGCGCCTCTGTCGGGCGGGAAGGCACTCGCGCGTGCGCGGTGCGGCCGAGCTAGAACTTTCTAAAGTTCTTAGAGTGCAATCACTCTAAAATTGTCCGTACCGGGGCTCCGTCGGTGCCGTCACCCATCAGTCAAGAATATCTGCCTGCTGTCCCTGGATAACACCTGTTACGGTAAGTAACTGTGCTTTCTTGAAGTTAGATCTAAATCAAATCTAAAACTAGAGAATGCTGTTAGAGGTAATCTTTTGCACAGCAAAGTTCCATATTGATGCTTGTTCAGTTTGTTTTGTCATATGAAGTACTGATCATATTTTTAAAGTAAATCTTTATGGGCTTTTCAATTTGAAGATTAGACCACATGAAATGTCTGAAAATTGTTTCTGGATAATAGCAAATGAGAACAAATATGAAGACATTGACTTGCTTTATCAACTTGAGCATACCTTTTCCTGTCAGAAGAAAAGTAAGTGTGTTTTTTAAAATTATGCTGAATATTGATTTTCATTGTTTTATACAGTATATACCATCATTGGCACCTTATATAAATATAATTGAGGATAGCTTTTCCCATGAATTTAAAACTTAATTCCTTTTTCCATACATAAAGAATATGAAATAGGTATTGAATTACCTTGCAAACAGAGTTGGCTTATAATATTCCCAAGGCTTCTAGTTTTGGTAAAGGTAGTAGAATAGAGAGCTTTGGAGTGAATGAGAGATTTCTAATTGTAGAATTGTGGTAGTAAACTTAAACATTTTATGTGATATTAAAGAGCATGTGTTTGTAAAAAAAATCTTTATATATTGCTTAAACTACCAGTTAAGATCAAAGCAGTTTATAAAATAATCCAATCAAAGTAATGAAAACAACTCTATTAAAAATAGGAAAGAAAAATAAATAAAAATCCAAGCACTCACAAATTCACATAAACTTTACAGTATACATATACTTTGCAATTAAATTGTCACAGAGAATTTTAGTCGTATCATGAAAAAGTTAATTGAAAGTAATGAGCCTTTAAATGTCTTTTAAAATTTATTAAGGATTCCTCTTTTCTCATCTCCAATGGTATACTGTTCCATAATACAGGGCCCAAATAAAAACAAATACAAATTTCTAGTTGTCTCAAGATGAGCCTTAGAAATATAGGTAAAGCTACTCTATTATCTTTTAATGATCTTAATAATCAACTGGGACAGTGGTCTTTGCTAATTTTTAAGCGAGGGCAATTTTGGGTCCAAATGTGAGTGGAGAGTTGACAAATATCTTTCCTAGGAGAAAGAAATGAAGCTGGTGATAACTTAGTACAGTTTTGCAAAATGAACCAACTGTCAACCATGAATACACATTTCCAACACCACAAACGTTGCCAGTACATATGAACCTCTCCAAATGGCATGTTTCAAAATCAAATTGACTACATCTGCAAAGGATCAGAGGTAGAAATCTGCAGTTTTGACTTCAAGGACTAAACCAGGAGCTGATTATGGAAGTGACCATGAACTTTAGACATGCAAGATCAAAGTAAAGCTTTGCAAGAAGATGATCATTAGAAACCTCCCAAAATATGATATTGAAAATATTCCATCAGACTATTGAATAAATCTAGACAACAGATTTGCCTGTCTTGATCCAGGAGATAGAGAGCCCAAAGAGTGATGAAGAGATGGAAAGCCAAGAAATCACCTTAGATCTGAGAAGAAACCAGAAAAGTAGTAGAACAAAGAAGACAAGCAAAACTCTCCAGTGATAGATATAAAGTATCACAATTGAACCAAGTGTTTTAACGTCAAGTTTGGCAAGACAGAGAATAATATCTAAAGGTTATATGTCAGAAAATTGAATCAGAACATGTAAATGGAAAAACCAGATTAGCATATCAGAAGTTTAAAAGATTGTGGCAGAAATTCCAGCCTTGACTGGGGATGTTTAAAGATGCCAATGGAATGATATTTAATGATCCAGAAGGCCTTAAAAAGAGTTGGCAAGAATATACAGAAAATGTATACAAAAAAGGCAATGAGGATAACATTGAACTGGAAACTGACACCAATGAACCAGATATTATAAAATAAGTCATAACAGCAATTAAAGCTTTATTGAAAAATAAGTCACCTGGTATCGATGGTATTCCGATTGAATTAAAGGCTCAGAAGGTGCTATCATGGCCTCAATCGACTGTGTCAACTGATTGGGAAGGAGAAAATATGACCAACAAATTGGAGAAGATCATTGTTCATACCTATACTGAAGAAAGGTGACGCTAAGGACTTTAACAACTACAGAACGATTGCATTAATTCTACACACCAGCAAAATATTGCTGAAAATAATGCAATGAATGCTACAATCATACGTTGAGCAAGAACTACCAGAAGTTCAGTCTGGTTTCAGAAAAGATCCAGGATCAAGAGACATTATTAAGAACATTCGATGGATATTGAAGAAGAGCAAATGCCACAAGCTCTTATGCTTTTGCTTTATCTACTACAATGCTTTTGACTGTATGGATCAGGGGTCTTCAAAGTCCCTCCTGAGGGCCGCAATCCCCAATGAATATGCATGAGATCTGTGTGCATGCACTGCTTTCAGTGCATATTCATTAGGGAAATCCTGAAAACCCGACTGGATTGCGGCCCTCAAGGAGGGACTTTGAAGATCCCTGGTGTGGATCATGATAAACTATGGAGAACTTTAGCACAATGGGAATAACTAAACACACAACTTAGCTGAGACAAAATTGATCATCATTCCCTTCCCTGCGGATAACCACAGGAAACAATCCTGTGTCATTCTTTAGTGTCTATCTCAACCTCAGTACTTCTACACCAGCATTCTTCAATGCAAATCTTGAGGGTCAGTGGTTGTGCCTACTCATTCTCCGATTCATCCCTTTCTTCTTAAAGAATAACATGGAGATGGTTTCCTGCGGTTATCTGTGAGGAAGGGAATGGTAATGAATTTTGTCACCTAGCCTCTGCAAAAATCAAGAAGCTGCAGTGAGAATAGAATATAGCAGCACTGATTGGTTTCCAATAAAACGTGACATCTGGCAAGGATGCATCTTGTCACCTTACCTGTTCAATCTTTATGGTGAAACCATCTTCAGAAAAGCAAATTTGGAATAATCTAATCTAATCTAAACCTTAAATTAATCTAAACCATGTGCCCAAGGCCCCGCCCCCAGGAGGGACCTAAGGCTCCCGGGCCTATTCTGATTGGCCCAGGCGCCTTAGGCCCCACCAGTAGGCGGAGCTTTGGGACGGATGGGCCAATCTGGCCTCATTCCGTCGTCGGCTGCCTGCCGGACAGGCGGGTTTGGCTCCCGTCTGTCCGGCCAACTACACAAAGGTACGGGAAGGGGGGTGGGGGTGTCGTGGGGGTCGGCCAGGGGGGTCGCGGGTCAGCTGGGGGGGCGGTTGGAGGTTCTTGGGGGGGCGGTCGTTGGGAGGGGGGTTTGCGTCGAGGGCAGGAGGGCCTGGGATCCCTCCTGCCCGTAATGTAGTGCGGGGTGGGGGTAGGGGGTCGCGTGGTCAGGAGGGTTTGGGCTCCCTCCTGGCCCGAACAACTAGCGGGGAGGGGGGTCGCCAGGGCCAGGAGGACTTGGGCTCCCTCCTGGCCCGATATTGTCAGGGAGTTGGGGAGTCGGCGGGGCAAGAGGGTTTGGGCTCCCTCTTGCCCCGATCGTGTCGGGGGTGCCGCGGTTGGCTGGGGCAAGAGGGCTTGAGCTCCCTCTTGCCCCGATCGTGTCGGGGGTGCCGCGGTTGGCTGGGGCAAGAGGGCTTGAGCTCCCTCTTGCCCCGATCGTGTCGGGGAGTCGGGACCGCCAAGAGGAAGCAGCAGGACACTGGTAGGAGCTTCTACATGATGGGGGGGGGGGTCGGGAGCCTGTGGGGGTGCGAGCGGTCCTTCAGGGTGGGGGTGCGGGTGCGGGTGGGAGTGCGTGCGAGCGGTCCTTCGGGGTGGGGGTGCGAGCGGTCATGCGGGGGGGGTGAATCGGACGTCGGGGGGGCATCAGGCTTTCAGGGTGGGGACAGGACTTCAAGGGGGAGAGGAGAGTCGGGGCGGGCGAAAGGAGAGTCGGGGCGGACAAAAGGAGAGTCGGGCAGCATGCGCGGTATACGGGTGTGCGCGGTATATAAAAATTTCTGTACATAAATTTGTGTTTTTTGCGCGCTATACCCGTGTGCGCGTTTTACACAGGTGCGCGTTATCTATGTGAAAATACGGTACTCCAAGTGTGGTCTGACATGTTGCTTCTATCTCTTCAATATCACCAAAATTTGCCCCTTTCTCTCTGAGCACACTCCCCGGACCCTTGTCCACGCTCTCATAACCTCACGCTTAGATTGCTGCAAAATTTTCTTTTTTTTATTTTTATTATTTAACAGTAAAATAATACAAGTAATAACACTTGATTGAGAAATACAGTCCATCATATATCACCAGGAAATTAAACAATAATAAAAATTAAATTAGCCTTCCTTAGACCACTAAATAGAAAGATGTATTTTAGTGCTGCCCAATTCAGAGAAAAATATTTCGATTCGATTCACCCCGCTGAATCGATTATTCAATTCGATTCACTGTTAATGACACAGCTTTTTAAGTTTAAACATTTTATTTAACCAAGGTAATATCATATCAAAAATTCCCAGCTTCCATCCCCAGCCCCCCAGACTCACCAGCCTCCCTGCCGATTCCCAGCTTTCATCCTCAGCCCCCCAGACTCACCAGCCCTCCTGCCGATTCCCAGCTTCCATCCCTAGCCCCTCAGACTCACCAGCCCCCCTTCCGATTCCCCAGCCCCCAAGACTCACCAACCCCCCTACTGATTCTCAGCTTCCATCCCCAGCCCCCAAGACTCACCAGCCCCCCTGCTGATTCTCAGCTTCCATCCCCAGCCCTAAGACTCACCAGCCCCCCTGCTGATTCTCAGCTTCCATCCCCAGCCCTAAGAATCATCAGCCCCCCTGCTGATTCTCAGCTTCCATCCCCAGCCCCCCTGCCTATTTCAGGTTCTATCCCCAGGCCCCAAGATTCACCAGCCCCCCTGCCGATTTCAGCTTCTATCACCAAGCCCCAAGACTCACCAGCCCTCCCTGCCGATTTCAGCTTCCATCACCAGCCCCCCCTGCCGATTTCAGCTTCCATCCCCAGCCCCCCTGCCGATTTCAGCTTCCATCCCCAGCCCCCCTGCCGATTTCAGCTTCCATCCCCAGGCCCCAAGACTCACCAGCCCCCATTCCGATTCATTTACTTACTGGACTGGATATTAAATCGCGGGGAAGAGAGAAGAAATGCGGGGAAAGAGCCAGCCAAAATTGTATGTGCTGCTGCCGAGGTCTGCTGTACGAGGTCCGCTTGCTCGCCGATTGACTCTCCCACTCCTTTCATTTCTTCCGATGTAACTTCCGGTTTCGCAAAACCGCAAGTTACATTAGATGGGTAGAGTCTGGCGGCCGGCGGCGTGAAATATCCCGAACTCGTCTTGCAGCTGAATCGGTAAGTCCGGTTTTTAACAAAAACAAACCGATTCGAATCGATTCACCTGATTGAATCGGTGAACCAATTCGAATCGTGAATCGGGTAGCACTAGTGTATTTAGCTAGGGACAGAAAAGAAAATATAAACTTTAAGAAGAAGAGATTTTTAAGTCTAAGAAAGATCTCAGTTGCTGTGGTAAGAAAACCATATATTTGTTTCCTAAGTAATGAATCGTACATTTACATGGGTACACTAATAGAAAGGTACCATCCAACTTTTTTACTTCATCTCTCATTATAAGAAATTCCTTTCTCCTATCTTGTGTCACCTTAGCAACATCAGGATATATCCAGATTTTTTGACTACAAAACACCTGAGAGTTTTGGAAGAATAATTTCATTACTGCATCTAAATCTTGCTGAAATACAAAGGAAACTACTAGAGTTGCTCTTTCTGCCACTTCTGTAAGTGAAGTTTCCAAAATATGAGAAACATCGTCTAATGGATTTACTTCCTCTTGAAGTTTTTCTTGACGTTGAATTAGATCACTGCTCAAAGCCTGACCAACTTTATTCAGTTGTGGTGACAAATCTTGTTAATAGGTGGGATAACTTGAGTCGGCAAAGACAAAATTTCAATTAGATATTTCTTGAAGAACTCCAATGGAGAAAGAAGAACAGATTTGGGGAAATTCAATAATTTCAAGTTTAACCTTCTGTTATAATTCTCAAACTGTTCCATTTTCTGATGTATCCCATTATTATCCTTAACAATTTCAAACACTATCTTTAAGATTTTTCATTTCAGACTGGACCGGTATAACTTGAGTTAAGGATTCAGATTTCTCTAGCTCCAATTTACTAGACAAATTTTCAATTTTCCCAGATAGCTGTGATATCTCCTGGACTGATTTTTCCACCATTACTTCCAATTTATGGAATGCTTGCCAAATCCCTTCCAATGTAACCGTCATGGGAGCGGTTGCAAATTCAACAGCTCCTTCACTTATAGCAAGAGAACTAGATTCCTCAAATCTTGCCTCTACAATCTACTTCGCAATCTACTTCTAACTGGTATCCTGCAGCATTGCCTCTTCCCCTTGCAATCTGTGCAAAACTCTGCTGCACGACTTAACTTCTACCAACCTTGCTACGCTCAGGTCACCCCTCCTTAAATCACTTCACTGGCTCCCTATCTGCCATCGCATACAGTTCAAGGTCTTATTGCTGACCTACAAGTGTGTTTATTCTGTTGCCCCCTCAATATGTCTTCTCGCTTCTCTCTCCTTGTACATCTCCCAGAGAACTCTGTTCCTCAGATAACATAGCTTTACCCTTCTCCTCCACTGCCAATTCTAGACTGGAATAAATTACCCGAGTTTGTCCGTCAAGCCCCTTCCCTTGTTTAAAAGCAGACTGAAAACCCACCTTTTTGATATAGCCTTCAATACTTAACCCTACTCCTCTGCTCACCAACCCAGTCAGCTGATTAACTATTCTCCTTAACTGTATCCATGTCATCCTGTTTGTCTGTCTTGGCTGTTTAGATTGTAAGCTCTTTCAAGCAGGGACTGTTTTCTTCTTCTTTGTGACTCTGCAGCATTGTGTGCGTCTGGTAGCGCTAATAGTAGTAGTCAATTACAGATGCAAAAGCTGGGCACTACAGAAACAAGACATAAAGAAGATTTGACTCATTTGAGCTTTGGTGTTAGAGAAGGATTTTATGCGTGCTGTGGATCACCAGAAGAACTAACAAATCTATTCTGGAAGAGATCAAAACTGGCTATGTCACTAGAAGCCCAAATGATGATGCTATGGCTGTCTTATTTTGGTCATATTGTCAGAAGGATGACATGTTTGGAAAGATCAAACGAACCAGGCTAGGAGGGTGACCTGCAATCATATGGCTGGACATGTTGAAAACAACCATGGGGATGATGATGGAGGAACTTACTGGACTAGCACAAAACCAATTTCTTTTTAGATCTGTAATTCATCAAGTTGCTAGGACTTGGAGCACAAGTTGATGGCACCTAAGAAGAAGAGAATTGAATATAAAATCATTTTTCCTACCTTTGGTGTCTGGTGATTTTATTTTCTAATCATCTTTTCCAATCTCTGGTTGAACTTTTTCTGTCTGTGCTATTAACTGTGTTTCGAGGGCCCTATGTATCCAAATATCTGAAATTAAAGGGTGAGATGAGTTTAAGGTGAAGAGGGTAGCAGAGCAATTTTTAACACTACAACAAACTAATATTTCTAGTGTAAAACTGCACCAAAAACAGACCATGGGTACTTTGCTGAAATACAAAAATTGCAGGGAAAGAGGTTTTAGAGGTGGGGACCTTGCCTCTGGCTGAAGAAACCTTTAAATTTCACTTTTGGAGACACCAATCCCCTTAGGCTATAATAGCTTTACTCACTGTGCAATTTGCATGCCTGCTTCAGCTTAGGAGTATAGCTGGGACAAATAGAAAAGAACTTTGCCTCACAGGTTTGTGATACGGACTTTGGTCTTCAAGCTGCCAGTCGGACCAAGGTCAGACTGAGCTTCAACCCTTGAAAAACCTCATGTTATGAAGGGGGAGAGGACCACACAGCCAGCCCCCTTAAGCCTGGCTAAGTCAGGACGGAGCCAAATAGCCTGCACTCAAGCTCCTGATAAATCAGGAATGCGAGCAACTACACAGGAGACAGTCCCTGAGCTCAAAAAATACAAAAGTAAGTTGGCTAGGTAAGTGTCCCTGAGAGCTGATCCTTCTAGCAGCAGACTTCCACAGTGCAAATCTGTGTCTGTTCCCAGGCAGAGGTCCTAACAAGTGGGAACCTCTGGGCAATGAGCCTCCTATCAAGAAAATAGAAAAAAACACCCCAAAATAATAAACCCAAAAAGCAGAACAGAAACACTTCTGAGCAATTTATTTGCAGAAAAAAAAATGAGGGGCAGAAGCAGCTCCCTGGGAAGGAGTCTTAGTTCAAAAGATGACTGACAGCATTATGCAAGCAACTTGCAGGTTCAGATGCATAACCCTAGCGTTCAGGACCATTAGACACATCTACAAGAGAGAATATTATTGAGGTATCTTTAATCTGCCAGAATATGGAATTAATTTTTGACATGCAGCAAGCTGGTTTGATCTACAAAACAGTCTGTTCTATGTATTCCAGTGGGGCACTTCAGAAATTAATTTCTTTCTTGTAACACTGAAAACGCAATACAGCAGACCCTCAATATTCGCGGGGGTTAGGGGGCAGAGCTGGCCCACGAATATTGAAAATTTGCTAATAACTTTTGGGCTGGCTCCGACCACCCCCGCCTCCCTCCTTAAGTTGATTAATACCCAAAGCTGCAGCCAGTGGTCTAGCGATTTTTTCGTGGCAGGAACGATCTTCCTACACTCCTGCCCCGTGCAGATCTCTCATCCAAAACTGCGGGAATTCACGGCAGCCATTTTGGATGAGTGTTCTGCATGGGGCAGGAGCGTAGGAAGATTGCTTCTGCCCTGAAAAAATGCTAGACCACCAGGTAAGGTTGGGGTGGTTCCGGTTTTAGGAAATCGCAAATAATCGAAATCGTGCATCCTAAAACCGTGAATCGGGAGGGGGAAGTGTATTTAGGAACTTCATTTTAAAGATTACATGGATTTTAAATTTTCAAAATAAAAATAGAAATTCTTTAGTGATCTTTTTATGGGTTTTTATCATAAATCTAGTAGAAGGGTTTACACAACTAGTGATGTATTGAGCTGGAACGTAAAAGTATAATGTCCTTTTTATCACCATTTGCTTAAGATTGCCAATGACAGCAGTGATTAATAATAATTTGTTGACAAACTGACATCAGTAAACTTCTGTTGTTATAAGCTGTTTTCCAGCAGCCTCTAAAATTAACTGACAGATGTTTCCAATCTCATTTAAAATGGCTAGCTTATTTACATGATTTTGATAACACCAGTTGCTAAATGCAGAACACAGTGTTTCAGTATTTTAAAGATGTGTCCTTGACCTTATTTCTCCTGGTTTCTTAGAAACCTATGAAATTGCAAAATGTAACAGCTTCACTCTCAGGGAGATTAACACTTAGAAACATAGAAACATAGAAAGTGACGGCAGATAAGGGCCAAGGCCCATCAAGTCTGCCCACACCAATGACCCTCCCCTACCTCCCTTTGTGAAGAGATCCCACCTTTCGATCCCATTTAGCTTTAAAATCAGGCACACTGCTGGCCTCAATTACCTGTATCGGAAGACTATTCCATCGATCTACCACCCTCTCGGTGAAGAAGTACTTCCTGGTGTCGCCATGCAATGTCCCTCCCCTGATTTTCCACGGATGCCCTCTTGTTGACGTGGGTTCCTTGAAGAAGAAGATATCCTTCCCTACCTCGATACGGCATGTGAGGTATTTGAATGTTTCGATCATGTCCCCTCTCTTCCTGCCTAAACTTGTACATATAATAATATAATCTGTTTTCTGATATTGTATGCCCTTTCTGAAATGTTCTGGCCAAGTCAGTGTAGCATAGCTAGGTTTAAAAGGAATTCAGGAGGGAAAGTTTCATAAACCATTTATAGAGCTCTACTGAGTAGGGACTCTTTCTTGAATGTTTTAATGTTCAGTGCTGCATACAGTTAGCAGTGCAATAGAAATAAGTTGTAGCAGTATATAGCATATTTTACTATTTGTCTGAATACGAATAATAAAAAATATTCAGCTTTTATTTTGTTTGAAAGGTGGTATATAAAGTTCCCAATAAACATGAATTATGATTATTGAGCTTTAACATAAAGATGATGATAATTAAAAAAAAAAAAAAAAAAATTAAATCAGAGATCGTGTTTCAGGAGGATTTAGTATAGTAGAGACCCAGATTATTTGTATTTGAATTTAAATCGTTATTTAGCCAAACATGAATAATTGGGGCATTATTTATTGATTTATATACCACTTATAGTATAATCCTAAGTGCTTTACATTGAATAGGGAAAATACTTAGGGCCTCTTCTATGAAACTGCGCTAGCAGTTTTCTAGCGCGGGGAGCCGCACTGAATGGCCCGCGCTGCTCCTGAGTCTCATAGAGTTCCTATGAGCGTCGGGAGCAGCGCAGCTCTCTGTGCTAGAAACTGCTAGCGCAGTTTAATAGAAGAGGGAGCAAGAGTACCTGATTGCTATCTGTCTCAGTAGGATTACAATCTAACTATGGTACCTAGGATACCTGCCCAGGTTCATAAGGAGTGGCACTGGGATCGAACCCACAGCCTCAGGGTGCCAAAGCAGTGGCTTTAACCACTAGACCATTTCTCCCTAATTAGCAGGTTGACTTGGTAAAGAAATGCAGCTGCTTTTTGGAATCTGGCATGTTTTTCGTAGTAGCCAGCGCTAGTCACTGTCAAAAACAGGATGCTGGGCTTGCTGGATCTTGAGTCTGCCCCAACATGACACACTTTTTTTCTGATGTATTTGAAACATTAAAAGTGATATATAGAAATAAAGCAAAACATAAAAAGAAAATACAATTACTTTTTATTGGACTAACAATACATTTTTGATTAGCTTTCAAAGATAACACTTCAGATCAGAAATGAGCAAATGTTGACAAATCTTGGCATTTATAAATGAAATATAAAAGCAAGCTGTATAATTTTATAGTTTTATAATGTGATAGAAAACCTAGATCTTTCTGAAGTCTTGTCTGGTGGGTTTCAAAATATTTCATTTTGATCTCAAAGGCTTTATGTTCCTGGATTGTCTGCGCTCCTCGAGTGAGTATAGCTGCAACTTACCCAGGCGTTCCTCATACGGGAGATCCTTGAGTCCCGAGACCATCCTGGTGGCCATTCGCTGAACCAACTCAACTCTCGGCACATCTTTTTGGTAGTGTGGCCTCCAGAATTGTACACAATATTCAAGATGAGGTCTCACCATGGATCTGTACAACGGTATTATGACTTCGGGCTTCCGGCTAACGAAACTTCTGCGGATGCAACTCATCATTTGTCTAGCCTTGGATGAAGCTTTCTCCACTTGATTGGCAGTCTTCATGTCTTCACTAATCATCACCCCTGTCTTGTTCTGCTGTAGTCCTTGCTAAGGTCTCACCATTTAGGGTGTGAGATCTGCATGGATTTCTGCTGCCAAGGTGCATGACCTTACACTTTTTGGCATTGAAGCTTAGTTGCCCAATCTTGGACCAGTGTTCCAGTACGAGTAGGTCCTGCTTCATACTGTCGGGCACTGTGCTTTTGCCCACTATGTTGCATAGTTTGGCGTCATCGGCGAATAATGTAATTTTACCTCGAAGCCCCTTAGCCAGGTCCCTTACGAAGATGTTAAATAGGATCGGGCCCAAGACCGAGTCCTGCGGCACTCCACTGATCACCTCTGACATTTCGGAGAGGGTACCGTTCACCACCACTCTTTGGAGCCTACCTCTAAGCCAATCTTTAACGCATGCAGTTAATGTTTCACCTAATCCCATCAAACTCATCTTGCTCAATAACCTGCGGTGTGGGACGCTATCAAAAGCTTTACTGAAGTCCAAGTATATGACATACAGGGACTCCTCCATATCCAGCTTTCTTGTTACCCAGTCAAAGAAGCTGATCAGATTGGATTGGCAGGACCTTCCCTTTGTAAATCCATGTTGATGGGGATCTTGCAGATTCTCCTCATTCAGGATAGTGTCTAATTTGTGTTTGATTAGTGTTTCCATAAGTTTGCTCACTATCGATGTGAGACTCACTGGTCTGTAATTCGCAACCTCCGTCCTGCATCCCTTTTTGTGGAGTGGAATGACGTTAGCTGTTTTCCAGTCCAACGGGACTCTTCCTATATTTAGGGAAAGATTGAAGAGCACAGATAACGGTTCCGCCAGGACATCACTCAACTCCCTAATCACCCTGGGGTGTAGATTGTCTGGTCCCATGGCTTTGTTCACTTTGAGTCTTGATAGTTCACAGTAGATGCTGCTGGGCGTAAACTCGAAATTTCGAAATGGGTCTTCCGAGCTTTCCCTTGTCTGCAACTGTGGATCGGATCCCGGCGCCTCGCAGGTAAAGACTGAGCAGAAGTATTCATTTAGTAGTTCGGCTTTATTGGAATCCGATTCTACATAATTCCCATCTGGTTTCCTAAGGCGTACTATCCCATCTGTGTTTCTTTTTCTGTCGCTAATATACCTGAAGAAGAATTTATCCATCTTCTTAATGTTCTTTGCTAGATTGTCTTCCATTCGGAGTTTGGCCTCTCTGACCGCTGTTTTGACAGCTTTAGACTTGGCCAGTAGTCTTCCTTAATTTCTCAATTTCCTGATTGTTTGCAGGAGACAAATGCTCTTTTCTTCTTTTTTACAAGGTCCGAGATCTCCGCAGAGAACCACTGGGGTTTATTGTTTCTCCGCCGTTTACTCACTGTTTTTATATAGCAGTCGGTTGCTTCATGTAGGGTAGATTTCAGAGTTGACCACATTACCTCTACATTATCTGTTTCGGCTTGATTTTGCAGCGCCTGATGGACGAAATCTCCCATGCTTTTGAATTTAGTGCCCTTAAAGTTGAGGACCTTTGTTGATGTGTTTGATCTAGTGAAACCTTTCCTGAGGTTGAACCACATCATGTTGTGGTCACTGGAGGCCAACGTATTGCATACCAAAACCTCTGTGACACTTTCTCCGTTGGTGAGTACCAGGTCCAGTATTGCCTGGACTCCAATACCATCTGTTTGAGTTGTTAAATCTTTTTGAAAACCACCTTTGCATATACAAATATTACAACAAAAGAAGATAGAGCTTCGACCATATGAGTTTTCTGTATATTAAGGGATCCTTTTATCAAGCTGCGGTAGGGGTTTAATGCGCGTAATACCGTGCATTAAACTGCCTGCCTTGCTAGCTGCTAACGCCTGCATTGAGCAGGCGTTAGTTTTTTAGCCGGCCGCGGGGGTTAGCACGTGATGAAATGTCCAACGCGCTAACCCCACTAGCGCGGCTTGATAAAAGGACCCCTAAGCGTTTGAATCACAGAGGCCATTTCTTGATTAGTGGTGCTGGTATAATAGTTCCCTATACCTTTCCCTGGATACTGTGTTCATTGGGTAAATCTTGCTTATCTGTACCCTTCTCCACTGCCAACTCCAGACTCTATTCCTTTTTTCTAGCTGCATCATATACCTGGAATAGACTGAATCAGATCATGAAGGTCAGTCTCTGGCTGTATTCAAATCTAGGCTAAAAGTTAACTTGAAGCTGCTTTTAATTCCAATCTCCTGTTCACCTGTTCTGTTACCCATGTTTTAATCCAGGGGTGTCCAACCTTTTGGCTTCCCTGGGCCGCATTGGCCTAAAAAATGTTTCTGGGGCCGCACAAATGCGCGAACACTGCAGAAAAACAGAGGAGGGAACTGGGGACAGCTGATGAAAACACTGCATCACCCTCGACCGGGGCTGCACAAAAAAATTCACGGGGCCACATAGGTTGGACACCCATGCTTTAATCATTTCCACAATAAGAAATTCCCTAACTCCTTATTTGTCTTGTTTAAAATAGATAGTCCCTGCTAAACAGAGTTGATAATGTCATATGTATTTAATATACAGTGCTGCTACTTCTAGTAGTGCTATAGAAATAAGTAGTAGTTAATTATTTTTTTAAGTTTAATCTTCAAGAAAACCAACTATAGTTAGTTGATAGCACCCTCATATTTATAAAGGTCAGAAGAATAATTGAATTTGATTAATTATATCTATTGTGGTGTGTTTAATTCTTTATCTGTTTCAAATTAGAAACAGAAAAGAAACAGGGTGGAGGTGGGAAACTTTCTATACTCCTAAATATAACAATATTGATCAAATATTAATGGTGCAAATGGGGTCCTTAGTGTGAGGTGATAAGCTCTATAGATCGAGTACAAGGCTCAATGAAATGCTTAAGAAACATTGTCCAGAAACTCCACGTTTCAAGCCACATACCATCAAAGGTAACCATGGCTGTGTGTGCTCATACATTGAAAGCAGTTATATAATCAATAAACAATAAACTTAATATTGTTCTAGTACCTTTTGTGTGCTTTAATTTGAGGTTTTGTTCAAATTAGAAACAAAGCTTTTTTTTACAAAATCTTACAGGGAAAGTTTAATAGCCCCAAATCATAATAAAATACATACTCCAAGTTCACATAATGAGATCTGCATTAGATAAATATCCACCAAGGAAAAATATGCTGCTATCTATATATCCCTAAATATATGTATTGAACATTCTGCAGTGTAATTAAACATTTGAATGGAAATTTCAAGAAGAAAGAAGCCCCATGGCCAATACAGGAGATCTTAATTCCAAAAATTTATTCTGTTTCACATGGGTTGTTCTTACCACATAAGGGAAAATCTGTAATTTCTGACCACAAAACTTTTCATTTTTCTTCTTGATATTTCTTCTTGAAATATGCCCTAAATATCTTATATTCACAAAGCAGTTGCCAAAAGTGGGACATGTTGTTTGGCTTCCTGCGAAGTTTCCAAAAACGTAGTCAAATCTATCTCTGAAATAACTTCTAATACATTCATATTCACACATCAGAATTAGTAGCATTTTGTCTTTTGAGGTAAATATATTTAAAATTAATAAAGAGCAGTCCTGAGACACAAAACTTTTAAATAGTTCCTGAACAAGATCTCTAGGGAAAGTAAAGGAATAACGGGAAAATTCAATATTCACAAATTCTTAGCTCTATTAAGGTTTTCCAACTGTTCATTTAAAAAATAAAATAAGGTAACCTTTATTTCCAATGTACTGTACTTGTTGCCTTTAGTATTAATACTTTAGGCTCCAATTCATTCAAACATTTATCACAAACTGACAGGTTATTTTTTTTCAGTAGAGACCAATGCTTGAGAAGCTTGCTTAGTCCAGTGATTCCCAACCCTGTCCTGGAGGAATACCAGGCCAATCGGGTTTTCAGGCTAGCCCTAATGAATATGCATGAGAGAGATTTGCATATGATGGAAGTGATAGGCATGCAAATTTGCTTCATGCATATTCATTAGGGCTAGCCTGAAAACCCAATTGGCCTGGTGTTCCTCCAGGACAGGGTTGGGAACCACTGGCTTAGTCTAATCACATAATTGCACAACAGAGCCTTTAAACATTGATTCTGTCCCCTTCATGAGCATCCAGGTATCAACTAACTATTAGAGATTGCCATGGGGACAAATTTGTCCCTGCAGGATCTATCTCTATCCTTATCCCGACCCTGCAAATTCTGTCCTCATCTTCACAAGCCTTGAACAATTTTAAAATCATAAGTACAGATGAGGATAGAGTTTGCAGGGATGGGACAGGGACAGAAATCATAGGAATGGGATATGTATGGAAATAGATCCCACAGGAATGGAGACTAATTTGTCCTCGTGTCATTCTTTACTAATCATCAGCATTGTGCATTCAGTTCTGGTCTTATTTCAAGAAAGATATAGCAGCGCTAGAAAAGGTTCAAAGAAAAGCGACCAAGATAATAAAGGGGATGGAACTCCTCTCGTATGAGGAAAGACTAAAAAGGTTAGGGGTTCTTCAGCCTAGAAAAGAGATGACTAAGGGGAGATATGGTTGAAGTCTACAAAATCCTGAGAGGAGTAGTGGATCTATTTTTTATTTTTTTTTACTCTGTCAAAAATTAATGACTAGGGGACACGCGATGAAGTTATAGGGAAATACTTCTAAAACAAATAGGAAGAAATATTTTTTCACTTAGAGAATAGTTAAGCTCTGGAATGCATTGCCAGAGGTTGTGGTAAGAGCGGATAGCTTAGCAGGTTTTAAGAAAGGTTTGGACAATTTCCTGGAGGAGAAGTCCATAGTCTGTATTGAGAAAGACATGGGCGAAGCTACTGCTTGCCCTGGATTGGTAGAATGGAATCCTGCTACTCTTTGAATTTTGGCCAGGTACCAGTGACCTGGATCGGCCACTATGAGAATGGGCTACTGGGCTTGATGGAACTTTGGTTTCACCCAGTAAATCTATTCTTATGTTCTTATGATGTCTGCTTTAGTGAACCCAGAGAGAACTCTAGGCAGAGATCCAGGGCAGGAATCAGAAATGAAGAGCTCAGACTAGGAGAACTATCTTGCCTAGTCTCCAGTTCTGCAACACCTTGAGGTCCGGGAACCAATATTGAAGACCCTTTTGCAGGGAAAGTTAAAGAAGTTATAGGAGGGGAAGGGGTTAGGGGATCTCCAATACCGAGAGATACTCTAGAAAATGATTGAAGAGTAGAGGAGGCCCCCCCGAACTCCTATCTAGTGAGATGACTTTTTGTATATGTCTGTACACAGGGCCAACTAAAGCAACCCATTAAGGAGTAATACCATTAATCTTTCGATTTTTGCTCATATTGTTACAAACATAATGCACTTACAGACAGAGGGCGTGAATTCCAAATTCTGGCCTCGGCCTCCTTCAGGATCCAGAGTAGTGTACCCCTTTTGTCATGCCCTTGTGGCCATGTGCTGCAGGGCTTGCAGTGCTCTTATGGTCTTCCCAAAGGCCCCATAGGTGACATCAAGAAGGCCTTTGCACAGGTGTCCAAAGCAATGCTTTGGAAAACTTGCACCCAAATTGACAATAGCCATCATCCAACAGCTCCCATCTATTTTGTTAAGAAAACTCCTTTGGGAATGACATGAATCCTATTCTCCTCACATAACCTTCAAATAATGAGCTTTTCTACAATTTTTTTTACTGGCTTTGATATGATAGTTTGCATTATTTAAGAAGTTAGACTTTACTACTATCAGACTAACTGTATAATTATAGTGGAATTTAAGTTTTGGCATACAATTTCAATGTTTTCTGGTTCTGTTTTTAATACCCATCTTCTTAAACGGGATACTCCCATTTTTTTATGGGACACTGTTGAAAAACATTCATTTACCCCATCATTTTGCAGTTTTTGAGATTCTGTGCAGATGGGTGTTTTGTATAAAAGCTAAAAGCTATTACAGGATTCAATTTCCAAAGATAAACGAGAATTATTTCTCCATTTTAATAATATGTTTAATCCCTTTGCATTTGAGAAAACGAAGTCATTAATGCGGAAATGGAAATCAGCTTATTTAACTCAATAAATCCAAATTGATCCTTTTGAGCAAGATATGTCCTGACTTACATGAATATACAGAAATATAGAAAGATTATACACATTCCAATAGATTACACAGGCCAACAAAAAAGAAAAAAAAAATTCTTGGTGCCTTGGGTTTTTTGACCTATTCCTGAGGTTAAATGGGTCACTGATTCAGAAAATTGCATTGGATAGACCACATCAGCTCTAGTTTCATAGTTATGGTTGAATTTATGCCTTTTGAATAGTAGAGACAAACATAGACATTGGGCAAAAAAAGATTGGCTTCCGACGAAATATATGGTGGTTGGAGGACAAAATGTAATCAATGAACCTTTTGGTAGCATGAGATATAATCATGCTGCCACCACTACAGATAAATATAGACCTGATGAAACAATTTGTAAAGGCTATGAATAAAGACAGTTTGGCCCTGATTCTACAAAGTGCGTCCCGATTTTAGGCAGCTGTAGGCGTCCTACAGCTGTCTAATCAGCCAATCGGGATGCACATGTTTTAAAAAAATGCTCCCCAGGCAGGCCGCCTATATTGAAGGCGCCTCCGGGAGCCTAGGGAGGCCCGCAAGACGCCTAAGCTCGCCTAAGGGCCTTAGGTGAACCTAGGCGGCCCTACGTGTCTCCCTAGTAGAGGAAGAGACACTTACAATGTAGGCCAGCAAAATGCTGGTCTACATTGTAAGTAGACGTGGCCACTATACTTATGGTGGCAAGGGATCTCTCTGCCGCTGTAAGTATAGCGGCTGCGGCCGCCTGTCCGATTGCCGGCAGGAGGGTGCCCAACCCCTCCTGCCGGAAGATGCCCCCACTCCCTCCGACACTACCATTGCCGGAAGGAGGGTGCCCAATCCTTCCTGCTGGAAGACGCCCCCCCTCCGCGCTAACAGCCCCCAAACCTCCCCCCCACCAAACTAACCTTTAATTGCTATCCGGATGGGTCTTGCCCGTCCAGCAGGCAGGCCTGCCTCGTCGAAATGAGGCGTGCCTGCCCCTTCCCGCCACACCCTGCAAAGCCTAAGACCTGATTGGCCCAGGCTCTAGAAGCCTGGACCAATCAGGCCTTAGGCATAGCGGATCCGCCCATCCCCACTAAGCTTAAGGCCTGATTGGCCCAGGCGCCTAGAGTGTGTGTGGGGGGGCATCTTCCGGCAGGAGGGTTTAGGCACCCTCCTGCTGGCAATCAGTAGTGTTGGGGGGAGTGGGGGCATCTTCCGGCAGGAGGGTTTGGCCACCCTCCTACCGGCAATCGGTAGTGTCGGGGGGAGTGGGGGCATCTTCCGCCAGGAGGGTTTGGGCACACTCCTGTTGGCAATCGGACAGGCGGCCACTATACTTATCGTGGCAGGGAGATCCCTTGCGGCCTCGTCTACTCTAACCCGATTCTGTAACCGGCGTCTGTAACAGAATCAGGGTTTAGTGTAGGCCCGATTCTGTATAGGACGCCTCTCCTGGGCCGTCCTATACAGAATCCGGGCCCTTGTGTATTGAATGCATAATGCATATGTTACCTGGATTTACCATGGAAAAACTGAAGGCAGGAATTTTCAATGATCCACAGATCAGACAACCTATAAATGACCCACATTTCATAGCATCAGTGAATTAAATTTAATCATGTGTCTGATTTTCATTTGTTCTTGTTGTGAAAACTTTCTTAGCAACAAGAAGACAGACAACTACATACAGTTAGTAGAGGATATGTGCTTTCATTTCAATAGGCTTGAGTGTTAAAGTCCATTATTTGCACAGTCACTTAGAATCGCTTTCCAGAGAACCTTGGTGACGTAAGAGAAGAGCAAGGTGAAAGATTTCACCAAGACATAACAATGGAAGCCAGATACCAAGGAAGATGGGCTGCACCCATAATGGCAGACTATTGTTGGAATCTTATGTAGAAGTCTTACAAAAGGAACTTCTTGTGTGTCGAATGAAAGGAAAGTTTGTATCATAAACGTGCTTTTGGTATGAAATAAGTAGATTTTCATGTTGTATACTTTTTTGTTTTAATTTTTAATATGTTTTCTTCATGCTTAAAAGATATGAATTTAAACACTACATTAAAATATCCTGATTTTTAATGGGCAAGCGGAGTGAAAAGTCGTATATGGCACATGTTCTGTATCTCAAAAACTAGAGCTGATAGAAGAACACTGGTGCCATTTTTGGAATCAGCAGATAAAATATACCCAGAAACAGGTCTAACATTTTAGACACCAAAATGAGTGTTGGCCTTTGTTATTATTCTGCAAAGATAGTATTATAAACAGTTTTTTAATACATTAAGTGAACAGGTGTGAAGGAGGTACTTCACTTGAAGGAATAACTTCATGGTAAGGAAGTTGAATATCATGTATGTATAAAAATGTGTATATTCAGTAGAACAAATAGCTGATGTAGCATCCAAGCGACATCCTTTAAGGGGATTTTATTACTTGATTTGCTTGCAGCATTTTAAAGATTCTTGTCTTAGAATATTTTTTTTTTTTAGACAAAAATAATTTTATTTTTAATTTCATTAACAGAAAATGCAGGGTTTTTTTTGGGTTTTTTTTAATTTCTTTATTGATATTTTGAACTTGACAATGTATACATTTGAAAAATCGGAAAAAAAAAACTATATGAAAATACACTATTAACATCAGAAATATTACAATAAAAATTTTAAATCCCTTCTTAACCTATAACAGTAATGATATTATATTATACTCATCAATATTATAGAATATTATGAAATTTATACTAGAGAATGACACGGGGAGCGATCCCCGCAGCGAACCGCTGCGTGGCTGCGGTTTGGCTGCGGGTTATGGTGACCTCATTAGCAAATCGCCGCAGACGCGGGGACAAATCCTTTCACCGCCCGCAAAAACGGTGAATAGATTTGTCCCCGCAGGCCAATGTCCCCCCTTCTAGGAACCGCTATTTACCTGTGTTTCACCGTGTTCGTGACCGGGTGTTAGATGTCTCCGCCATGTTGTCTGTCTCCTCCAACTTTCGATCCAACTCGCACGTTGCCGCATTTACTCTCGATCCAACTTGCATTTGTCAGATCAACCCTTCCTGCCAATAGAACCCGCACCCCCCCCCCGACGATCGCCGGAAGGAAGGTGCTCAGCCCTTCATGCCGACAGAACCAGCCCTCCCCAACGATCGCGGCAGTAGGATATCCAACCCCTCCTGCCAGCTCCCCAACAGCCCCCCTATGATCACTGATAGGAGGGTGCCCAACCCCTCCTGCCGGCCCCCCCAACGGCCCCCTATATCGCCAATAGGAGGGTGCCCAACCCCTCCTGCTGGACCCTCCCCCAACAAACCCCGCCATCCCGAAACACCACCCTTAGTCTTACTTTCCAAGTTGGACCGGACAGCTCGCTCGTCTGGCCAGCAGGCCTGCCTCCGTCCAAATGAGGCGGGCCCGCTCCTCCCCTGCCCTGCCTAACCCACAGGATCCTAGGGCCTGATTGGCCCAAGCACCTAAGGCCCCTCCTATAGCGGGAGTGGCTTTAGGTGCCTAGACCAATCAGGCCCTAGGATCCTGTGGGTTGGGCAGGGTAGGGGCGGGCCCGCCTCATTTGGACGGAGGCAAGCCTGCTGGCCATACGTGTGAGGAGCCGTCCGGTCCAACTTGGAAAGTAAGACTAAGGGGGTTCCGGGGTGGGAGGGTTCATTGGGGGAGGGGTCCAGCAGGAGGGGTTGGGTACCCTCCTGCCGGCGATCTTAGGGGAGGCCATTGGGAGGACCGGCAGGAGGGGTTGGGTACCCTTCTGCTGCGATTGTCGGGAGGGCCGTTGGGGGGGGGTCTACAGGAATACACAGTCTAGTACCCGAACTCGCAATCTGGGCAACTGCAACTGGGCAACCTGATCCCGAAATCTGAGCAACTGCCTGCTGCCGTCGCGTATGCTGGGACTCCTGCCTTCGTGTATCTGCCGGATACACGAAGACAGGAGTCCCAGCAAAAGATGCAGCTGCAGGAAGTTGCTAGTCAGCTGACGCTGATGCCGGAGCTTCTCTTCCTGCCCAGTGTACACCAGGTACTGCTGGACAAGGGGAGGAGGGGAAGAAGGACGGGAGAAAGGATACTGTTGGACAGGAGGGAAGGGGTACTGCTGGACAATGGGAACAGGGAAGGGAGAAGGGGTACTGCTGGACAAGGGGGAAGTAAAAGGAAGGGAGAAGCGGTACTGCTGAACCTGGCAGAAAAGGAGGGAAAGGAAAGGTGCTACACACTGGAGGGGAAGGTGAGATGGTGCATGGGGAGAGAGCATGTTGGGTTGTGGGGTGCGAAGGAGGGATACCACTGAGGGAAGAGGCAAGGACAGAGAGAGAAAGTGTGCAGGAGGCAGAAAGTGTTGGACTCATGGAGAGGGCAAGATGGATGGGGAGGACAGAAAGGAGGGAAGGAGAAATGTTACACTGGGGAAGGGGGAGAGCGCAGAGAGTGAAAAGTTGGACTCATGGAGGGAGAGAGAGAGATGCTTGGTTGAGGGAAGGAGGATTAGAGGAGAAGCATACAGGAGGGGTTGGGTTCCCTCCTGTCGTGATCGCTGGGGGGAGGGGAGACTTGCAGCCGTAGCCGCGGTCACTATGCTAATCACGGCAGGGAGATCTTTGCCACGATTAGGTACAGCGGCCGCGTCTACTTACCATGTAGGCTAACATTGTAAGCATTAAAAGTACATGTCGTGTTTGTTTTTGTATAGTTATTAACTAATATTTAACTAAGTTTAAAAGTTTTAAAGTTTTAAAGAATGTTTCCTTTATACGTAAATAAAGAAAAGTATATAAAATCGTACCCGTTTGAGGCTTTTATGTATGCAGCGGTGGCGGTGACGGGGCGGTGAAGGGAATGGCGGTGACGGGGCGGTGCAGAGGATGGTGAGACGGGGACGGGGCGGTGACGGGGACCAATTTTTTCACCGTGTCATTCTCTAATTTATACCTCTAAATAAATAATACACATCCCCCACCCACCCTGGATGTGCAAAGGAATCTAACATAAAGAAAAATGAATCACTTTAATTATAATGTGACAAAATTAGTTAATGGACCCCAAATCCCCTTAAAGGATTTAACAAACCCTAAACGCTCTGCCATAATCTTTTCATATTTATATGTTGCACATACAGTTGCCCACCAAAAACTAAAATTAATCCTATCATGATTTTTCCAATTAGATGTGATCATTTGAACCCCTATTCCTGATAAGATCATGAAAAGGCGACTATTATTTCTATCCAAAGTGGGTTTATCATGCAGAATCGTTCCAAAAATTATTGCTTCATATGTCAAAGGAATAGAGGATTGAAGAATATTATTAATTTGCCCCCAAATCGACTTCCAAAAGCCAAGTATCAATGGACAAAAAAATAAAAGATGATCCAAAGTCCCAATATCAATATGACAATGCCAACATCTATTAGATTTAGAACTATCTACTTTATTCAACCGAACTGGAGTCCAAAAAATTCTATGTAATAAAAACAACCATGTTTGTCTCATAGATGCTGACATTGTACATCTTAATCTCCAAGTCCAGATTCGTGGCCAACGAGAAACAGAAATATGCTGTTTTAACTCGATACTCCAAATATCTCTAAGACTATTTTTTGGTTTTTTATTTAAAAATCCAGAAATCAATATATACCACTGGGCAGCCTGATGTCCTATTAAATCTGTTTGGTAGCAAAGGATTTGCAAGCTAAAATAAGTTTTCAAATTTTTCCATTCAGGGAACCCCATCTGAATAGTCTGCTTCAACTGCAAGCACCTATATTGTTGAGTGTTTGAAATACCAAATGAATGCTGCAGTTGTGAAAACTCAAGCAGATTACCATTAGAAATAAGATCATCTAATGTCCTAATATTTGCCTGCATCCAATTCTTCCAAGCGATTCCAGCACCGCCTATTTGAATCTTGGAGTTTAACCATAAGGACTGTAAAGTAGATTTCATTATTGGTACTTCTGTTAATTTATCAATAAATTTAATAGTTTTCCAAGTATCCAATAAAATTATATTGTCCTTAGCATATTTATGAAATCTGATACTTAATACATGTGGAAGTCTCATAGGGGACACCAAATTCCGTTCCAAATATAACCAATCTGGTTGATGATCAATAAGCTCAGGGAGGATCCAATACATACCTTGATGCAATATATAGGCTTGACGGTTCCTATAAAAGTTTGGAAAATTTACCCCACCCTCCACAATTGATTTTTGCAACAATACTAAAGCAATTCTTGGTTTTTTCCCAAGCCAAACAAATTTTGTCAAAATATTATTTAATTTTTTGTAAAAGGACTCTTGAAAATAAACTGGTAACATACTCATTTGGTAACAAACTATAGGCAAAATCATCATCTTTACTGTTTGCACTCTCCCCCACCAAGAAATATGTAAAGGATTCCATTGCTCACACAATTCTGTAACTTTTAGTAATAAGGATTTTTCATTTACCTTCATTATTTCTTCCAATGTACTTTTTATCCAAATTCCTAAATATTTTATTCCATCTTTCTTCCAACTAAACTGAAATGAATCAAATAAGCCTTTTATACAATGTACATTTAGTGGAAGAATTTCTGATTTATTCCAATTTATTTTATAACCTGAAAATTTTCCAAATTTATCAATCAAATCCAATAAATGTGGAATGGTTGACTCCGGATTTCTCAAATGAATCAAAATATCATCTGCATAATCAGAAATTTTATATTCCCGACCTGCATAAGGAATACCTTCTATCTCCCTTGATTGTTGAATAGCTAAAAGTAGAGGTTCCAAAACAATATCAAATAACAAAGGAGATAATGGACAACCCTGTCTAACTCCCCTTTCTAAAAAGAACCTTTCTGAAAAAGTATTATTTATATATAATCTAGCAGATGGGGAGCTATACAGGGATTGTATAAATCGAGAACCAATACCAAACCAATCCATTGCTTGATACATAAAAGTCCATTCTACCCGATCAAATGCTTTCTCTGCATCTAAAGAAACAGAGAAAGCCGGATCTTTCATATCCTTTGTTAAATGTAAAATATGAAAAGCTAATCTGGTGTTATTTGAAGAATGTCTTTGAGCAACAAAACCTGTTTGATGCATACCAATAATATAAGGGAGAGCCTTATTCAAACGCAAAGCCAATATTTTAGCTAACAATTTCCCATCAACATTAATCAAAGAAATAGGCCTATAGTTTGAAACCAACATGGGATCTCTGTTTGGCTTAGGCAAAACTATTGTTAAAGCTTCTGCCATAGTACCTGAAATACCTTTATTTAGTTGAAACTGATATAATTTGAAAAGATGGGGTAACAAAATAGTTTGAAAAGAGTTAAAAAATTCTACCGTATATCCATCACTTCCTGGAGCGGATCCAACTCTAAGGGACTTTAAAGCCCTCTGAATTTCTTTTTGTGTTATAGGTGCTTCGAGATTTTCTTTCATATAATCAGGAACTTTAGACCCATTAATCAACTTTAAAAATTCAAAACCATCTTTCTCTTTATTAAAATAATGCACAGAAGAATACAAGCTTTCATAAAATTTCAAAAATTGTTGTAAAATATTTTTAATTTGAGAATGAATTATTCCATTATCATCTGAAATAGCCATTATATTAGCTTTCCTTTTTTTGCTTTTAAATAGTTAGCTAGTAATCTTCCCGCCTTATTTGAGGTTCCATAATACAATGCCTTATAGGACTCAAACTCTTTTCTAGCCAATTGTGATGATATCTCATTGTATCTAAATTTTACTTTTAGCAAATTCTGATAAATACTTTGTTCCCATTTTTCCTTTAATTTAATTTCCAATTCTCTAATATTTTGTTCTAAAATTAAAAAATCTTTATTTAGTTGTTTTCTAACATATGCTGAGTATGAAATTATGTGTCCTCTCAAGGTAGCTTTAAAGGCATCCCATAAAATTTCCTGAGACATTTCTTCTGATTCATTAAACTGAAAAAATTCACTTATTTTTAACTTAAATTTTTCTATAAAATTGGAATCTGCTAGCAATGTATTATTAAACCTCCAAACAGGTCTATTATTTTCTTGTTCATCTATCTCAAAATCAATCCAAATACCCCCATGATCTGAAAGTATAATTGAATCTATATTCGCCTTCTTAACCTTCTGTACTAAATTATCTGAAACGAAAAAATAATCAATTCTAGAAAATGATTTGTGAACATGGGAATAAAATGAAAATTCCTGATCATTGAAATGAAAAATCCTCCAAATATCTTTTAAACCACAAGAATTTATCAAATTATCTAATCCTAAAGATTTTAAAATTTTACTAGGCTTTTTATCTAAAATAGGGTCCATTACTGCATTAAACTCCCCTGCCAAAATTAAATTGGAGGAAGATGATGGTAAAATTATTTGTTGAAGGTTTTTAAAAAACTCACATTGATTCAAATTAGGTGCATAGATATTGAACAGTATCAAGGTATCTTTCCCTGAGCTCATTTTTACTTGGACCCATCTTCCGAAAGGATCCATAGATAACATAGTAAAAGTAGCCATACATTTTTTATGTATCAAGATAGCCACACCAGCTTTTTTGCCTACAGCAGGGGCAAAAAAACACTGTTTAACCCAACCCCCTCCCAGCTTACTTGATTCTAATGCAGATAAATGAGTTTCTTGCAGGAAATAAATATCTGCCCCCTGTCTTTTAAGAAAAGATAAGGCTTTCTTTTTTTTTATAGGGTGATTGAGTCCATTAACATTCAATGAATACATTTTAAAATACATTTATATTTATATTTATTTTAAGGAACCAAAGAAAATGACCTGAAAAGATTTTAATTCTTATATATAAATTATCCCAATTACACATCCAATTACCCTCCCTTAAAACCCCTATATACCCTCCCACACCCATCCCCCATAACAAATATAAGTGAATGACAGCACACATAAAGACCAGGAAATCGAAAGAAATCCCCAACCAGCAAACTATCAATTCATACTATAATAAAATCTTAAAATAATGAATTAAATTAAAATCATTACTTAAAATTACCATAAAATGAAATCTTGAAAATAATAAATTATATTATATAACTAATATCATTTTTCATTATAGACATTAAAACTTATTATATAAAATTTCCAACTTATCCAAACAAAACAAAAATCACAAAAATTAATAAATACCAAATATAAAAAACTAAATGAATAAATAAATTAATGTTTATGATTAATAGATACCCAATAAAATATTAAAATAATAAATATTGAAATATGAAATGTTAAAATTAATATATTAAATTATATAATTTATATTATCTAAAATTAGAGACAGTAGAAATTATTATATAAAATTATCATCCTATTCAACCAAAACATGTAACAAATTTAGAAAAATTAATAAATATTAAAAATGAAGACTAAATGATTAAATAAAATGATTATTACTAGATATCCAGAATATAAATGAACATTAAAATAATAAAAATTCCAAATCTTCCCAACCTTTAAAATTCATATCCATTCATTCCCTCATTATAAATTTTATAATAAAATAAAAACCTAAAATCAGCAAACAAAGAACATATAAGAATAAATATATATAAATACTAAATACTTGTCACACTAGAAGAAAATCATATCTAAAGATAAAAGTAATCCATTTCTCAACTTATAAAAGATTCAAATCATCTTTACTAAACACTAATGTTACAGCTAGAGGATAAAAAAATAAAATAAAAATAAAACTCATATCTCTATATTATTTATGTTATTATGGAAGTATCTGCCATAATATTAAAAAAGATATATAAATTATAATTAATAAATCAAATAAATATCTATCATCTGTTAATCCATAACATCAGAAAAAATAGAATTAGATTTCAAAAAATTGATGACCAGAACAAAATTTCCAGGACAAGCTTGTCAAATCAATATTAGGTTTCATAAGAAGTTGCAAAACCACAAAACCAGTCGACCTCAAAGACTTGTTATATCCCCAGGAAAGTCAGTCTTGTTAAAACCACAGGAAAGACAACAGAAAAAATGCTCAAAAAATTAATAGAACTTTGTAAAAAGTCTTTCTTCAGGACTCTTCCTTTGAATGTTAAAATGCCTTGTTATATCCCCAGGAAAGTCAGTCTTGTTAAAACCACAGGAAAGACAACAGAAAAAATGCTCAAAAAATTAATAGAACTTTGTAAAAAAAGTCTTTCTTCAGGACTCTTCCTTTGAATGTTAAAATGCCTTGTTATATCCCCAGGAAAGTCAGTCTTGTTAAAACCACAGGAAAGACAATAGAAAAAATGCTCAAAAAATTAATAGAACTTTGTAAAAAGTCTTTCTTCAGGACTCTTCCTTTGAATGTTAAAATGCTTCAATGAAATTACAATTCAGGCAAATTAAAAGTCTCGTATTATATGATGAAGTTGTAATAGCAGTTAAAACATTTCTGCTACAAACTAGTTTGGATTGAACTAGTTTGGATTCAAACAAATTGAAGAAGTTAGTAACAAATCATAGCAGTTTTTGTTTAAATCTTGGATAGTATCCTATTCCATACGATTTTCACAGCCTTCAATATATTGTTGAAGTTTAACAGGATCATCATATTTTATAGTATGATTATCATGAGTTACCCTCATGTAAGCAGGATAAAAGAGACCATATCTTGCCCCTAATTGCGGTCTCAATAATAAAAGCTGTTTTCTTTTTTCAGCTGTTTTTGGGGCAAAATCAGGAAGAAACATAAGAGCTGAATTTTTATATTCTATTTTCTTTTTTTCTTTGGCAAGCCGCAAAATTTCAATTGCATGCTGAAATCTGAGAAGTTTTAATATTATAGGTCTTGGTCTAGGCTGCCCATTTAACTGCCTCACAGGAATTCTGTGTGCACGTTCTATTTCAAACGGAAACTTCGTTGAAATTGAAAATAAATTTGGCAGCAAATTTTCTAAAAAGGTGACAGTCTTTTCCTTCCGATCCTTCAGCCATCCCAAGGATCCTAACATTACATCTACGAGAGTAATTCTCATAAGCTTCCATACGTTTTTGCAGGTCCTTAAGCTCAGCGTGATCTTTTTTGCACTGCCTCTGGTCCACTTCCATTTTCTCAATGCGGGACTCTAACTGATCCACCCTTCGATTAGATATCTCCAGCTGCTTAGTAACAGTAGAAATCTCCTCTCTCATAGCTGCCATATTTTCTGCGTTATCTTTTAACATTGATTTAATCACCCGAAGTTCCTCCAGAATATCCACCGATACAGGATCTGCACTCTCTTTCGGTAAGGGAACTTTTTAAAGATGAGACATGTTGAATCATTTGAAGAGTTAATTTATGAGAAATATAATTTTCTTAGAAACTGGACTCCCTTGTGTTACACTTTTTTTTTTTCTTCAGTAAAAGCTCTAATGTTGACAAGAAAGTTTGAATCGGGTACACAAGTGGGTGAGGTGCTGAGATGAACTGTTTTCTTAGAGCTCAGAACTTGGGCCACATGTTCAGAAATTTAAATTTTCTTGCATACAGATATCTATTTTGTTCCTATCTTTTTTTTTTTAATCACTCAGCCAATTGGGTGTGAAACACAGTTCTCTCTATCTGGAATAATAATATCCTGAAATCAGTTGATTCACAACTTATATTTGAAAATTGCATGAGTTTTGGGAATATTAAATAGTGCTTTTAGCCTTGAACCTCAGGTTAATGCCTTAAAGAAATTTTCTTCTATTGAAAAAAGTTGAAGCAAATCTACTCTGTTCCATCTAGTGGTGCAGAGTAGAGAATGGCATGGAGATAGGTATCCATGGTTAACTGCTGGACAGGGACAGAGCCGATGGGGCAGAGTTGGGGATAGGGACAAACTTTTCCCTGTTTCAATCTCTAAAACTTGTGTTAGGTTTATACATATTCTAGTCTCATCTTGGACAATTGGCAGCTGATTTCAATGATTAAAAAAAACTACAGAAGCTTCTTTTGGATTTAAATGAACTACTGTTAAATAACATTTGTGTCTTGTCTGCTGATCAGACTCCTACCATTTGTAACATTTTTCCATCATGTCCAGGTACTCAAGCATCTTACTGTTACTGTATCCATCCATTGTTGCTGGCATCAAGGAACATTTCCAAAATTTAGGGCTCCTTTTACGAAGCCGTGTTAGCAGTTTAACGTGTGTAATAGCGCGCGCTAAACTGCCTGCTGCGCTAGCCACTACCGCCTCCTCTTCAGCAGGCGGTAGTTTTTCAGCAAGGGTTAGCGCGTGATTAAAAGTCTCGCGCACTAAAGCCGCTAACACAGCTTCGTAAAAGGAGCCCTTAATGAACACTTATTTTACTGTTCATCCACAATACAGTTTAGGTTCTCTTCTACACCCATATTTGAAAGACAATACAGTTACCTTCTCACAAGGATGGGGTGGGATCAGGACAGGGACAGAGCTCACGGGGATGGGACAGGAGCAAGTGGGGATGGGACGGCGACAAACTTTGTCCCTGTGTCAGTCTCTAATGCAGAGTCTGCCATTGGAAAAAACATGTTTAGCTCCAGATGCTGTGGTGATTGCTTAGACTTTCTCATTCCTTTTATTGTTACTTCTCCTTTCCTCATAATTTGAGAGTTCTATACAGGTTCCAAGAAAGCCAAATCACCATGATTCTCATAGCACTTTCTGGCAGTTAAAGAATTTGTGTTCTCTTCTAAAGGAGCTGGCAATTCTACCTCCTCACAAATTGCTTCAATTCCTATCTTTAATAATCCAACAGGAGGGCAGTCTTCATCCGGATCTGAAATCACTAGCCTTCACAGTCTGAAAGTATCCACAGCCTATACAGGATATCCTTATAGCTGTTCAGAAACTTTCCATTAGGTGAGCACTTGCATGCAAGTAGAAGAGATTCTCAATTAACTGTTTTACTAACAGCCAAAATTCTATCACTTGTCTTCCTACCACTATACTACAAGAGGCATTCAATAATTTATATACCTCATTAGGAAAGAAAACAGTTTTAATTTTTTTTTTTTTTTTTCAATATAGTCCCCTGATAGCTCCATTCACTTTTCCTGCAATTACTTTAACCCCTTAGACAAGAATTCTTCAGCTTGACCTTCAAACCAGGACATCACAGCTTCCTTGAAGCCTTCATCACTTGAAAATCACTGTCCACTGAGAGATTTCTTCAAAACTCGGAATAGAAAATAATCTGAGAGCCAGGTCAGGAATGTAATGTGTATGATTCAATTGCTGAAACCCACATTCTTGGAGGCAGCCTGTGATTGTCATGACATGTGCACTGACGCATTGTTGCGAAGAAGCAACATGCCTGCTGTGAGCTTTCCTCATCTTTTCTCCTTGATTGACTGCTGCAAAACGAACATTGAGTTGGCATAACTCTCCCTGGTTATAGTTGTCTTGTGTTTCATGAACTCTAGAAGCAAAAGTCCATCATCCTAGAAGAAGTTGCCATGACTTTGCCTGCAGATTTTTCTGTCTTGAACTTATTTGAGGTGGGGCATGACTTGTGTTTCCACTGCACTGACACGGGATCTCTGTGATAGAACCAAGTCTCATCTCCAGTCACCAAATGATAAAAAAAAATTAACTTGGTCTTCACCGAGCATCTCCAAGTTCTCCTGTCAGCACTGGAGCCTCATGGCCTTCTGGCATAGAACCCATCTTGTACTAACCTTGGCCATGACCAACTTTTCATTAATTATTTTCCAAACTGTTGCTGCCAAGATGCCCATTTCTTCGGCTATTAGGGAAACCATAATTTATCTGTCAGACAAAATAAATCCTCAACTTTCTTACACATTTCTGTGGCAGTTGCTTCCACAGTAGTGCTGCCGATTCAGGAAAAAAACTTTTGATTCGATTCAGGCTACAGAATTGATTTTCCTGCCCAATTGGGTGTTTTTTTCAGACATCCTGCTGGGTTTATTTTATAGCCTCTTCACCCCCTTTGCCCTCTCCTACCCACACTGATGCTGTGGTGTAAACAAAATAAACAAAAAATACTTTTCCTCTCTCTGTTAAATCCTAGCTCACATTTGCAGTCTAACACCAGCTCTGGCAGGATACACATTTCAAATCTGACATATTGTAATCACAAAACAGAAAATAAAATTATTTTTTCTACCTTTTGTTGTCTGGTTATTATTCAAATAATGTTGACCTCAGGCTCTGGTTATCTTCTGATAACTCGCTTGCCAGGGTCTCCTTCTTTCTTCTTTCTCTGTGCTAACCATCCATCTTCCGTCTCTGTCCTCCCCTTCCATTTCCTTTCCCTCTCCCGGAGCTCGGGCATCTTTCCTTTTTTTCATCTTCATCCCCGCAGCTTCAGCGATGGACCCCCCCCCACCATCCACAGATCCACCATCTCTCCTTTTCTCAGCTACCCTTCATCCAGCATCTCTCCCTCCTTCCCCACCTCCCCAGGGTCCACCAGCTCTCCCTTTCTCTTCCCAAATACCCTCCTATCCAGTATCTCTATTCCCCACTCCCCCTCCACAACATCCTTTGTGTACAACTTCTCTCCCTTTCTGTTCCTTCCCTCCCTAAATCCCATTGTCCACCATCTCTCTCTCCCTCTCCTCTGTTTTTAGACCCATTATTTCTTCCCCTCCTCCTCCCAGTATATGCACGTCCCTTTCCCTCCCTCCATGGACTTCTACACCAGGGCCCCCCTCCTCCTGAAGGCCTGCCCTCCCCCCGAAGGCCTGCATGTTTCCTCAGCTTCCCCCCTGTCCTCCCACTCTTACCTTAATATAATATGGCAGCCTGCAGAGAGGATCGCTTGTGCTGTAGTGATCCTTGCAGGCTGCCGTTGTCCTCAGCGGCATGTTCCCTCTGCTGTGGTCCTGCCATTGATGTCAGAGGAGGGGTGGGACCATGGCAGAGGGAACGTGTCGCTGAGGACGACAGCAGCCTGAAAGTATCGCTACAGCACTGGCGATCCTCTCTGCAGGCTGCCATATTATCTTAAGGTAAGAGCAGGAGGCCAGGGGTGAAGCTGGGGGAACATGCAGCACTTCCCGACTGACCCTCCCCCCTCGCCTCCTAAAGCAGGAGCAGCAGCGGCAGTGGATGGCCAGCAAGAGGCAGCGCTGCTGCTCCTGATATAGGAAGGCATGGGGAGGAGGGTCAGTCAACAAATCGGGAGGCTGATTTTTTTTTTTTTAAAGGAATCGATTCACCCGAAGTGAATTGATGAATTGATTCAAATTGGGCAGCACTATTCCACAGTCCTGTGTGAGGGTCATCTTCAATGGACTTTCTACCCCACTTAAAGTGCTTGCTCTAAAATTTTGCTTTGTAGGATGATGAGGCAGACTCATCCTAAACTGCAGTCATGCATTCATGGTTCTCCTTTGTTTTTTTTTCCCTTTTGTGAGAAATTTTATCACTGAACAGTGCTCCAAATCTAGGTGTTTCCTACTTAATTTGCACAAGGACTCTCTTATTACTCTGTCTCTTGGAACGTTAGACTCGCACTGAGCTGCAGCTGTAAAGAGTAACCTTGAGACATGTCACAACATGCTCTTGCTCAACACACTTGCTACTTTCTTTCATATTCAGGTAGATAAATTATTGAACTTCATAATCATCGTACATCATCTTGGTCTTCAAACCTCTTTTATTAGATTTCAGCTAAATGTGTTGTCATCTTACTGTGCTCTAGTAGATAACCTTCTAGTGTCACAGATCCATGTTATAGCTAGGTTTTTGGAATACTTCCTTCATGTAAAACCTCTATTTTAGAAATTCCC
Organism: Geotrypetes seraphini; assembly: GCF_902459505.1. Lineage (NCBI taxonomy): Eukaryota > Metazoa > Chordata > Amphibia > Gymnophiona > Dermophiidae > Geotrypetes > Geotrypetes seraphini. Next base: position 76,633,108 of record NC_047089.1, on the reverse strand, counting down.
TGTGTCTTATGGAGAGCTAAATTTTGTATTCTTTACCTATGAAGTCTCCTCTTTTTTTTTTTTAAACTCTTTTTGCTGTTGCTCTGAAATTCATGACTTGGAATGTACCTTTTTTTTTAGTAGCAGTCACTTCAGCTAGGAGAGTGAATGTTTCATGTATCAGTAATCAAATTCAATCATCACAAGGTTGGTCTGCAGATGTATTCCAAATTCTTGTAAAAAATGGGAAAATAGGCTTTGTACAGAAGGTAAGAAGCACTAACTCACATTTTCTCAAGAAAGCCTTCCATACTTTGAACTGTAAACAGGTACTCATGTGCTACTTAAATAGAACTGAACTGTTTTGGACATAACATTACTTTTCATTTTTTATCTTAATAGATCTGGCAAGCCAGTTGCAAAAAGGACTTTGCATAGTAGCTGGTTTTATATATATCATTTTGGTATGAACAAGCTGATGCTCCTCTAAGCTGCAAAGTCAAGTCTCATCCAACTTGAGCTACTGCAAAGACTGTGCCCTCTTAGTCTGCCTTGCTAGCTAGTACTCTCTTCACATGTTAATTGCACAGTGTTTGGGACCAAGGTTTAGCATAGACAGTATCTTTGGCTAAGTTGTACTGGTCTTTTTTTTTATAAGTTAGCAACTCTTGCATTTTGACTATGCAGGCTGCTCCAAAGACCATCATTATACAAAACTGATGAACCCTATGCTTAGAAGTTACTTACTTGTATGTCTGAGTGAATCCTGCTTGTTAACATAAAGTGGTTGCAACCCATCATAGATATTTCCCTTAAATAACAGGCACACAAGCCCTCCCAGTTTCCAAGAGTTACCTGATGGTTTGACCTATGGAACTAACTGAAGAGCTGAGGGAGACTTGTGTATAGAAACAGCTTTGCATGCTCGGAATGTTACATTATGTTCTGAGCACTAAGAGAACAGTTCACATGATCTCTCTCACTTGTTTGCCTGATAAATGATGTCTAGAGAATATACATGTTAAAGATGAGCATCACTGTTTTTTATCTGCATCTAAAGCGTCATTTGTTGTAAAGACTGCTTTCATAGTCATTTAGCTGGATAAATAGCAGTTCACGGGTAAAATAGCTTGTCTGAGATTGCCGTCCTGTTCCCAGCTAGAAGAATGTTAAGGCATGATGTTTATCTAGTTTGAAAAGATAGGTTCCTGGTATGTGTGTACTGGATTTCCTGAAGTATCTGTTATTTAACTAAACTAATGCTTTCATAAATAGCAAGTGTAAAGGGGCTTCTAGGGTGCTTTCTTGGTTAAGTAATATTTTCTTTGAAATTCAAATACATGCCATAAAAATATTCCCTACTTTGCAAATATGTGAGCTGTTTAACAATTGCCCAGAAGATAGAAATACATTTAATAAGGTTATTGAAAGTCATATTTCTTCTTTTTATGGCAATTAGCAGCAATTTACTCTTTATATTTATTTCATAATAAGTTTTATTCATTTTCTATGAGTTTTGATAAAAGTATTTGTCATTTGTAATATTCTCTTCATTAGCAAAAAAAGATGAAGATCTTGAAGAGAAAATATGCATTAAGAAGCGAATTAAGGAACTTAAAGTCCTAGATCCTAAGGCTGCACAGAATCTGTGTAAGTATATTCCATTTTAATAATTTGCTCTATTGGTACTGGCTTTAGAAGGACAGATTTAAGGGTGTGTAGACATAATCTAGTCTATAAATTCAGCTGATACATATTCTGATGATATTTAATCATCTTTAAGAAATGAGGTAAATTCTTAGTTTTGCAAGTACTTGAATGTATGCAGTATATAATTTTGCTGCATGAGTGTTGATGGGGATATCTACCTTTGACCACATTTCACCGACTTTAAGGCTTCATTAGCTACCAATGCAATTCCATATAAAATACAAAGTAATTATGTTGGTGCACCATTGGATATATGGAAAACAATCCTTGGTACTATAATACTGTTGACATTCACTATGATCTGAAAATGTAATGTTGGATATGAAAAAGCAAAATATGGTACATTATGCTAGTATATAGCTCAATCTACCTTTTCAGTGACTGGTCCAGTCATATGGAATATCTCAACAGGATATATGCAAGCATTCTGTTAAAGGTCCAGACAATCTACCTTTCAGTGACGGGTTTGATCATGTGAAATACTATATCAAAACATATGCGAGTATGTACTATTGTCATGATTAAGGAAATGTTAAAAAAAATCTATTTTTTTGTGCAAGCATTCTGCTAAAGGGGTTAAACTCTGTGGTCCAGATAAAGTTTTTAACATTACTGACCGCTTTCATTGAACTATATAGTCTGTTGAAGATTGTATTTGTATTGTTTTTTAATGTGATTGTGCATTTTTTTTTTAATTGTGAACCACCTAATTAATAGCTGAGTAATAAATATTTGAAATAATAAAAAAATAGCTGCTTCATTGTCATTTTTAGAGCTGTTCATTATTTGTTCGCGATCTATTTAATATGAGTTCTTCAAAAAGTTTCTACACTTGCATATTTTCATGGGAAATGGGGCAGGAGAAGTAAGAGGGCATGTCGTAGAATGTTATGTGACTAGTCAGTCAGGCAAGCTGGCTCAAATTGCAGGTAGTGATGTAATTTGCTTTTGAGATATTTAATAAATAGCGTTTAAAAAATAAAAGTTCGTAAACTTTTTGAAGATATTTTTTAGATATATTAATGATAGGAATAAGTGTAAAAGTGACATTGAGACTCAAAGGTAAAGAGGAGAAATATGTAGAAGCTGATAAAGAAAAGGCTGAATTGCTTAACAAATATTTCTGTTCTGTGTTCACAGTTGAAATGTCAGGAGCGGGACAGTAGAAGGCAAAGGTGAATAGGGATGGAGGAGTGGTAGACCCTGATCGATTTTCAGAGGGTTGTGTTTGTGAGGAGCTAGCTAAAATAAAAGTAGACAAAGCGATGGGGCCAGATGGTGTATATTTGACTGTGCTGAAGGAACTTAGGAAAGTTCTGGTGGCTCCGCTGACTGATCTTTTCAATGAGTCTCTAGAGTCGGGAGTGGTACCAGAGGACTGGAGAAGGGTGGATGTGGTCCCTCTCCACAAAACTGGAAGTAAGGAAGAAGTAGGGAATTACAGACTGGTAAGTCTGACTTATGTGGTAAGCAAATCAAAGGAAACGCTTTTAAAACAGAGTGGTGAAATTTCTGGAATCCTGTAGATTACAGGACCGGAGGCAACATGGATTGATTAGAGGGTAGGTCTTGTCAGACAAATCTGATCAATTTCTTTGACTGGGTGACCAGAGAATTGGATAAGAGGGAGTGCGCTAGATGTGGTGTATTTAGATTTTAGCAAAGCCTTTGACAGTGTTTCACACAGACGTCTAATAAATAAACTTAATTTCCTCGGGATGGGTCCCAAAGTGACGGGCTGGGTCAAGAACTGGTTGAGTGGAAGGCGACAGAGGGTAGTGATCAATGGAGATCGCTCTGAGGAAAGGGATGTTACCAGCGGTGTGCCTCAAGGTTCTGTTGTTGGGCCTATTCTTTTTAACTTTTTTTTTTTCAAAGATTTTGTTTTATACAAAAGTAGGGTGATACTGGTTCCTTCCACTTGTGTCAGGAAGCAATTTGGATGTTGTAATGAGCGATCATGAATGGTCTCTCAATATGGGATATCTATGCTACTCATCTCTACATCAAAATTCCTCAGTACTGCTCCAGACTCAAGTCACATGGCAGACTAGCATCAGATGCCTTCTTCCTTCATTTGGGGGGGCGGGGAGGGGGGGGGAGTCTGCTATATGTGTATCCTCCTGTTTCTCGAATAGGGAATACTTTGTTGAAACTAAAGCTAGATTAGGAAACTGATCTTAATCACATCTTAATGGCCAAGGCAGGTTTGGTTTTCTCTGCTTCTGAAGTTGTCCTTAAAAGTTTTGTGGAGACTGGACTGTTCTTCGATCTTCACACAGAACGCGGGATCCCTTCTGCGTACTAGTTTCCAGACCCTGGCTCTCATTGCCTGAATTTTGAGAGCATAGAATTTGCCTTCTTGTACCTTCCTGGAGATGTCTGCAGGATTTTGTTGGCTTCCAAAAATGATTCTATCAAGAGGTGTTATGCATTTAAATGGAGAAGGTTTGCCATCTGGTATGAGGGTGGGCCCCTAGATCCACTTACTTGTCCTACACAAAAACTGCTTGAGTATATCCTACACCTCTCTGAGTCTGGTTTAAAAACCAACTCTGTAAAGAAACAGAAACATGATAGCAGATAAATGCCAAATGGCCCACCCAGTCTGCCCACCTGCAGTAACCATTGTCTCTGCCTCTCTCTAAGAAATCACTCTCTGCAATTAGTGCTGCTTATTCTTAGGTAGAGGACAAGCCAGTCTCTGTAAAGCCTCTAGTCGTTTGCTTCATGCGAGGCTTGATGTTGATAAAGCCCCTTCTTAAACTTCCTATGGTATCTTGGGATCTCGATGTCATCCTCACCCAGCTGATAAAAGCTCCTGTCATTTGGAGTGCCTAATCTGAAAGGTCTTATTTTTGGTGGTGGTCAAAGTTAGTGAGGTTCAGGCAGTAGTAGCTAATCCACCTTTATACTAGATTTCATCATAACAAGGTAGTTCTCTATCCAGGCTATGGTGATAACGTGAAACAAAAAGGCATTGCCCTTTTGCTTCACCTATCAAGGTGAAACCATGCTTTGGGAAGGGAAGGGAGATTCGCAGAGGCACCTTAGAGAACTAATTTATAAAGGTTTCTTTGGTCACAGACACAGAGTAGGAAAAAGTCCTTGGTATGTTAGTTGCTAAGAGAGCTATTGCTGAACTGAGAGGGGATTCCCCCCTCCCCCACAACCCAAGTTCCTGCTCAACTGGAAAGTACACAGGTGAGGCTGGGCTCATTTAGAGCACTGGTCTTTGATCTAGAGGCCGCCGCGTGAGCGGACTGCTGGGCACGATGGATCACTGGTCTGACCCAGCAACAGCAATTCTTATGTTCCTTCCTAAGGTGATGTCAGATTTCCATCGTAATCAGTTGCTTGTTCTGCCAACATTTTTCCCCAAACCTCATGTCCATCCTGTCCAAAGTGCAATGCATATCTTAGACTTCATATGACCCATGGCCGTCTATATGGAGTGGACTAAAGCTCATAGACAATCCACCCAGCTTTTTATTTCTTACAACACCAACAGGATAGGGTAAGCCATCAGTAAGTGCACTTTATCCAAATTGACTAGTAGATTGCATCTCCTTTACTTATGTTCAGGCTTGACTGATTCTAGAGGGTTATATCACGGTTCATGTCCAAGGCATGGCTGCGTTGGTAGCCTACTTAAGGTCAGCTTCCATTGAAGAGATCTGCAAAGTTGCAGCATATATAATTAGTGCCACAAACAAAATACCCGACACGGTAGTCATTTTGGTCAAATAGTCCTTCAGAATTTGTTTTGTTGTCTTGAATCCAACTCCATTTTATCAGTTCCAGGTTGCACCTCCACAACCAATTTCTATTTGCTTGAGATTGATTAGTTTAAGTTTCACCATTGCGAGGCACTCTTGTTCTAGGAGTTGTATTCTTTTCTAGCTATTTTATGTTACTAAGAGTCCCACGCTCACACATTGGGTGGGAAAGCACTCACAGCTGGTCAATGCTGGATAAAGGAAATGATGCCTTACTGGTCCTGCTTGACCTTAATGCCGCCTTCAACACTATAGATCATCAACTTCTACTAGACCGACTCGCTGACATAGGAATAAACAACTCAGCACTGCAATGGTTCACCCAGTGGCGTACCAAGCAGGGGGAGATCAGCCCCGGGTGCAAGCCATGAGGGGGGTGCTCCTGGCCTTGGAGTCATGGCCCAAGAACTTCCCTTCTCATGGCTCGACTCCAAGGCTTTCGCACCTCCCTTTATCCGATTGCAGCAAAAAGCAACCTGCAGAAAGGATCGCTAGTACTTTAGCGATCCTTGCAGGTTTCCATAGGCCTCCGGAGTTGTCGGCCCTCTGCCGCGATCCTGCCTCTGACGTCAGAGGAGGGGCAGGACAAGGCAGAGGGATGACAATTCCGGAGGCCTATGGCAACCTGCAAGGATCGATAAAGTACCCACGATCCTTTTTGCAGGTTGCTTTCTCCTGCAATTGGGTGAAGGGAGGCGTGGGAAGCCAGAGGGGAACACACAGGCCTTCCCGGGGGGGAGGAGGTACAGTCCTTTGGGTGCAGACCTTCAGGGGGGGGAGCAGGCCTTCAGGGATGGGGTATAAGCCTTCGGGGGGACAGGCCTTCAGGTGGGGGTACAATCCTTTAGTGATGGGGTGCAGGCCTTCAAGGGGTACAGACCTTTGGGGAGGAGGTACAGTCCTTCAGGAGGTGCAGGCCTTCAGGGGAGGAGTTCAGGCCTTCAGGTGGGACAGGCCTTTGGAGGGGGAAGGTACAGTCCTTTGGGGAGGACAGGCCTTCAGGGAGGACAGACCTGCAGAGGAGGGGGGTCCTGGTGTAAAAGTACACGGAGGGAGGGAAGGGGGGGTTCAGAGATACGTGCATATGCCGGACTTTGGGGGGAAGAAATTATGGGTCTAAAAACAGAGGAGTGGGAGAAAGATGGTAGATAATGGGATTTAGTGAGGGAAGGAACAGAAAGGGGGGAGAAGTTGGACACAAGGGATGGTGTGGAGGGGGATAGAGATACTGGATAGGAGGATAGTTGAGAAGAGAAAGAGAGAGATGGTGGACCCTGGAGTGGTGGGGAAGGAGGGAGAGATGCTGAATGAAAGGATAGTTGAGAAAAGGTGAATCTGTGGATGGAGACGAAAAAAAAGGAAAGATGCCAGACCTCCGGGGTAGGGAAGGGAAACGGAAGTGGAGGACAGAGATGGCAGATGGATGGTTAGCACGGAGAAAGAAGAAAGAAGGAGACCCTGGCAAGCAAGACAACCAGAGCCTGGGACCAACAAGATTTTAATATTGACCAGACAACAAAAGATAGAAAAAATAATTTTATTTTCTGTTTTGTGATTACAATATAACACACTAAAAAAGAAATTCCCAAGTGGGCAAACTTCAAATAATCCTATCAAACAATCATCCCCACTTAAATTAGAATGTGTCTGAAAGTTCTATTTTACTAGCAGGAGTAAGCCTCAGTAATGGAGCCTACGCGTAGTCAAAATCAATGACTGGGATATTCAGCGTAGTTGTTTCTTGCTCCTTATTCTCCAATCATTGGCTTCACTCCTTCCTTCCTATTCATTACCTTTATTTACCAAAAAACTAAAACTAATATAAATTAGTAGTGTGTATTTTAAATCATTTTTTACTTTTTATAAAATCCTATGTTTAGTTTATTTCCATCCCTTTCATTACACTCTTGTAAACTTCATGAAACTACATTCAACAGTTAATTCTTATTATATTTAGGCAACTTTTCTTATTCAGAAGGCCTACTTATCTTAAGTCAGCGCTTGCATTATAGAAAAGCCAACGTGGCCATCGTTTCATGGGCAAAGATTCCAACCCACTGCATCAGGGTCGATTATGGTAGAAAACAAGCCGTTAAAAAAACAAAAAAGTTTTTTTGTTTGAATAAACAGCAATATATTTTATACAATTTCTACACAATAAATTCACTTACTTACTGCTCACTGTGTAGTTGAAAGTGGTCACAAAGTCTAAACAAAATGGCGACAGCCTCATTTTAAAATACTTGGCAGTGTACTGACATAGGAGACATAGGAGAACCCACACACCATTCACACACCCTCCAACCAAAAGCGTCAAAAGAAAAAAACTATACGACAACCTTCTAGCCACTCGAGCTGCAACATTCGACCCCCAACTCTACAACCTATTGACCTCGACCACAGACTACAAAACCTTCAAAAAAGAAATAAAAACCCTTCTATTCAAAAAAACACATAAAACCGAACTAACTCAATCAGAAATGTCCCAAGCATCACCTGCAATTACTCCATATGTACTTCTAATGTCATGACAATTCAGACATAATTTGTTATGTGTGGAATAATGGTTACATATATGAGGTTCAATAAAATAAAATTTTCACTGCCTGTTTCTATTCTGACCATTTATTCCGTTTCATGGTTATTACAAAAAATATTTTTTTACATTGGGGGTGTCAAAAATGATGGGCCCCGGGTGCCACATACCCTAGGTACTCCACTGGGTTCACCTTTCTGGATCAAAGAACACAATCTGTGCTACTAGGGACAGCTAAATCAAACCCCCAAATCAATTAAATACGGAGTTCCCCAAGGTGCCTTGCTATCCCCTCTCCTCTTCAATCTATATATCAGGCTAGTCATCGACATTGCACAACATTAAGATTCACACCTATGCTGATGACCTTCAACTATTGCTCCCCCAGGTGACGATCAGCCAACCCAACTCACTAACCTCCTATACTGCCTCTCTGATATGAAAAACTGGATGACAGCCAATAAACTCCAGCTGAATGCCTCAAAGACTAAACTATCCTGGGATTCCACCCCCTTAACAGCAAAAGACCAGGTACAAAGTCTTGGAATTATATTGGATGGCTACCTGTCCCTCTCCGCCCATGTCTCGCAGGTAGTTTCCACATCTTTTTATTACCTACACCAACTGCGAAGGATCAAACCCTACCTCCCAGAAACAGACTTAGCACAACTGCTATATGCCTACGTACTCTCTAGACTAGACTACTGCAACTCCCTATCCAATGGCATCGCTGCAAGAGATCTAAAACGCCTCCAAAAAGTCCAGAACTCAGCAATTTGACTCCTATATAACTTCAGCTACCATGACCCCATTACTACAGCGCTCTATGCAGCTCACTGGTTACCATTCAAAAAGCGATGCATCTTCAAAGCCCTGGCAATGACACACAAGATATTCTACAAAAAACCCCTAGCCTACATAGCATCCAAGCTACGCCTATACACCCCTAACTGCCCCCTCTGCTCCAAAGCAGAACAGAACTCAGCATTCCCACAGAGAGATCCCTCCGAATGAGTACGGCGTACAAAAGATCCTACAGCCATTTCCTACCTCAGCTATGGAACAGACTACCCACACAGATCAGGTCGCTAGATTCACTAATGACCTTTCGCAGAGCAGTAAAGACCTTCCTCTTCCGCCATCGAGCCATTAAAAACTACCTTCTGAATATACTTTTGTAATCTGCCTAGAACTGTGAGGTTAAGGCAGAATAAAAGTCACTAATGTAATGTTACTTCTCCTAGTACTCTTCGCTATGACCAGTCTGGCCTCTAGAATAAGCTCTGTTATTGTCTACGGTAACCTATTTGTTGTCATGACTAGTCTGTTTTCAAAAATTGTGAATGTCGACTTGTAACCTGTTCTGAGCTTCTGGGAGAAAGGGATAGAAATTGAAATAAATAAATATGCATGGCAGGGCTGCTACCAAAAATTTCTTAAAGCTGTAAAGTGCTGGGTAGCATCTGCACTGGACTTCTTCAGGATGATTTCACCCAGATGTAAGGATACCTAGCCTGCTTTCCCTGAAGAACAACTGCTACAGGTAAGCAACTTTGTGTTATCTAATAGTAATGCATCAATGATGTGTTTTATTGTAGGTAAAGAAAAAAATCAAATTGAAAAAATTGGGGTGACAGTAGATTTTGTGTATTTCTGTATCAGCAATTTTCTTTTCAAAATTTGTTTCAGCCATTTTCTTGGGTTCATTCCGAGTTCCTTATGAGGAAATAAAAAGAATGATATTGGAAGTAGATGAAACACAGTTGCTAGAATCCATGATTCAGGTAAACAAATTGGCGTTTATTTTAAATCTTTCTTAAATATTTTCTTTTGAATTTATTACTTGCAGTTTATTTGGTAAAATGTTGGATATTATGTAGAACAGTGGTCTCAAACTTGCGGCCCGGGGGCTACATGCGGCCCGCCAGGTATTATTTTGCGGCCCGCAGTCTATACTAGTGTTGTCTGTACTAGTGCTGCCCGCTCTTTGCAGCGTCCTCCAGCTTCCCCCCTGGCCTCCCGCTCTTACCTTCAGATAATTACCACAGCCTGCAGAGAGGATCGCCGGTGCTGTAGCGATCTTTGTAGGCTGCTGTCGTCCCAAGCAGCACGTTCCCCCTGCCGCGATCCTGCCCCTGACATCAGAGGAGGGGCGGGACCGTGACAGAGGGAATATGCTGCGGAGACCGATGGCAGCCTGCAAGGAACGCTACAGCACCAGTGATCCTCTCTGCAGGCTGCGGTAAATAGCTGAAACTAAGACTGGGAGGCCAGGGGAGAAGCTGGAGGATGCTGCAAAGAAGGGGGGAACATGCAGGTCTTCATGGGAGGAGGGAAGATTTATAAACAATAAAGAGTTTTACCTCATGCAAAATTGTCATTTCTTTAATAAGACATTAACTTTTTTTCTGCGGCCCTCCAAGTACCTACAAATCCAAAATGTGGCCCTGCAAAGGGTTTGAGTTTGAGACCACTGATGTAGAACCTTACAGAGATCCCTACAAAAATGTGTGTTTGCAGGGTCAAACTACTGAAAGAGAGTGCTGATCCTATATGTATGTAAAATGTCCCCAAATCAGTGCCCTTGTTAAGAACTGTTTTTACAAACTCAAAATGATAAGGTCCTTAGTCCCTCTCTTAGATATTCATTGTCTCAATATTCTGATTCCCTATAATTCGCTATACAAAGGGTTATGTCAAAAGGATATTAGACGCCTTCAACTGATCCAAAACACAGCCATCAAAATCATTATGAATTTAAAAAATACGATCATGTCACTCCCCTGCTAAAGAAGGCTCACTGGCTTTCCATCCCCCACCAGATTACGTATAAAATTGCTCTCTTAACTTTCAAATCCCAAAAGACCAATGAGCCTGCATTCATTAATAGACTCCTGATCCCATATGAGCCTCCTAGAACTCTAAGATCTGTGTATCAACACACATTCTATGTCCCTGCGTTAAAAATTATTGGTACCCACCGTGCCTCTATTTTTTCTGTCACAGCTCCTAGATCTGGAATTCCCTCCCATCACATATCAGTGCGGAACAAAATTTAGATAAATTTAAGGGCAGTCTAAAATGTTTCCTTTTCAGAGATGCCTATGAGTAATCTACCATTCTTGATATCTTGCCATCTTTTATCTTACCCCCCTCCTTTCCCTGATGTTTTTTCCTTTTCTGTTTTCTTTATCTTCAAAAATGTAGCTCTCCCTCCTCCTCCTATGTTGTGTTAGTTTGGTCCATGATAGGTCTTGTTTGTTTTTTGATATTCCCCCTTTCTTTTAATTTTCATGTATTATTTTCATGTACAACACTTTGAATCTTATGTTTAGTGTTTAATCAGATTTTAATAAACTATGAAACTATGGGTGGTGACGACATTTACATGACTGAGATAAGCAAGGTCAAGAAAAGCTTTTTCAAAAACAGTGGAGGTGGGGTGTTTTGTTTTGTTTTTTTGCATCATATAGTCATGGCTGGAGGTGAGGCTCACTTTCATGTTCCCTTCTTATTTTATGTACATAAATTATTTTTTTTTCTCATCCTGTGTCTTTGAAAAAGCATGTCAATTAAAATAAGTTAAGCATTTATGGGTATGAAAGGTGGAGCTAGTAGCAGTGCAAGGAAATCTGGATTCTATTTCAAGCAGAACTGTTGCTCCTTGAGTATTTTGGAGATTTGGATGCTGTTAAATTTTTCACAGCCCTAGCCCATAGAGATGATGAGAGGTTTGTGACCATTTGATAATGGCAATAACTAGTCTAGTGAAAACTGGTTCTGATTGAGCAAGACGCCTGAAGGAGCAGGGGAGACATGATGGACCAAAAAAAACCCCAACAACTCACAAAGTTTTAATGTCGTAGTAGTAGTTTTATGAAAACTTGCTATATCATAAACATGAACTTAAGAATAGTCTTACTAGGTCAGACCAGTGGTCCATCTAGCCTAGTAGCCTGTCTTCACAGTGCCAATCTAGGTCACTAGTCCTGGCAAAACCCCCAAAAGTAGCAACATTCCAACCTACTGATCCAGGGCAAGCAGTGGCTTTCTCTGTCTGTCTCAATAATAGACAATGGACTTTTCCTCCAGGAAATTGTCCAAACCTTTCTTAAAACCAGCTACATTTTCGCTCCATAAAATGCACCTAACCATAAGACACACCCTAGATTAGAGGAGGAAAACAAAAAAAACCCAATACCCATTCTGAACCAAATTCTCCCTGCTAGGCTCTGCACCCAACCCCACACTCCCTGCCAGGCTCTGTACCCTTTCCCCCTCTGGTGGTCTAGTAGTAGACCGTGACAGAGTGAGCGGGACAGGGTACAGATGTCAAGGCAGATGACTTTTTAAAATATGCAATGTCACCTCAGTAATAACTATAGAAAAATAGACAAATATAGTGCAAAATATAGACAGCAGATATAAATTCTCAAAACTGACACATTTTGACACTAAAATAAAAATAAAATCATTTTTCCTACCTTTGTGGTCTGGTGATATCTTTCTTTCCTTACGCAGGCGCAACAATTGTTCCTCCCTCCCTCCTTCCTATGTCCTCCTCAATGCCTTCCAGCCTTTGTCCTCTTTCTTCCCCCAGAAAGGAACTCAATATACCAGGAAAGAGGACCCAAAAAAACCCCAGCTATGATGTTCTTAGGTTTGGCTCTAACAAAGAATATGCTGCAGAACTTGGTTATATTTTGTTACAAAGATTTTGTTGAATGTCCTTGAAATTTGTTAACTGAAGTTATGGCAGTCTATATGAAGTCCCTATCTTCTGTCAGTTATTTTGCTACAAACTAAACATTGCTACCTCAGCTGATCTCAAAAAGTAAAAGGACATAACATACATCATGCTTTATCAGACCAAAATTCCATCCTGTTTCTCCAATGGTGATCAATCCAGGAGCAAATTCCCAGTAGAATCCCAAAGAGTAGATGCATTCCTTGTATATGAAACAAAGTGATAAAAATCTAATCTAATCTTCCATTTGTGAGTCGCACATATCTTATAGGCTCAAGGTGACAGATTAAAGAGGAAGGGGAAAAGGAGGAGAAGAGATAAGAGAAGAGATAAGAGGAGGGACTTAGATGTAGGGGATGCTATACAGAAACTGAGATAGATAGTTGTCAAAAAGGTGAGTCTTCAGGTTTTTTCTGAATCTAATGTAGTTTGTCTCTTTCCTGATAGCTTCTGATAGGTCATTCCAGTGGCGTACCTAGCATATGTGACACCCATTTTTTGTACAGAAAACATGATTTTTAGTAACGAGCCACACGTCACACATGAGTACCTAGGAAAAGGCAGCATCTTACATACTGCAGTGAACAGTACAACATCAATACACCCATTGTAAAACTAAACAAGCCAGACTAGTACAGATCAATCCTGCAGTCAAGCCTAACAAAAAACCATGTCTTTCAAATACACAGAACACAGAAAAAACCTTCGCCTAATATGGAATATGTAATCACAAACTAACCCCTCCCTCTTTTACAAAACTGTAGTGTGGATTTTAGCCACAGTGGTAACAGCTCTGACGCTCATAGAATTCTGAGCATCAGAGTTGCTACCACCACGGCTGGCGCTAAAAAACGCTCCACAGTTTTGTAAAAGGGGGGATAAAATAGAAATACATAGACAAAGGTTAAATTGAACCAGTAAGAAGCTGGACTCTGCATACAATGCAACACCACAGAAACATTGACACATATCTCCTAAAGCAATAAATAAATATAATTTTTTTTTCTACCTTTGTATTCTGTGGTTTCTGCTTTCCTCATCTTCTTGTAACTCTCTTCCTTCCATCCAATGTCTGCCGTCTCTCTTCCCCTATATGGCATCTTCTCTCCTTCTATGCCCCTACCAGAAACTGTATGCCTCCCCCTTCCATCTCTCCTTTCACCCCCCATTGGTCTGGCATCTCTCTCCTCTCCTTCCCTCTCCCTTTCCCTTTTTCCCTCATTTTCCTTTTCAATTTATTTTCTGCATCTGTCTAGATTATGTTCTTACTACCCTCTCATCAATGTCCTTTTTTACTGTCTACCTAAAGCTTGCCACCTCTTTCCCTCACCCCTTCCAGTATCTAACTCTATCCTCGTCCCTCAATCCAGCATGTGCCCTTTTTTCTTTCTCATACCCACTTCCTTCCAGCGTCTGCTCCCCCTCTCCCTCACACTTTCATTCAGTGGCTGTCCCTCCTCTCCCCCACACTTCCATTCAGTGGCTGTCCCTCTCTCTACCCCTTCCATCTACTGTTAACCTTCTGTCTCTCCCCTTCCAGTCACTGCCCTCTCTGCCCTTTCCATCCAGTGTCTGCCTTCTCTCTCTTCCATACAACATCTTCCTTCTTTCTATGCTCCTTTCATAACTATCTATCCTGTGCCCCTTCTCTCCTTTGTACATGATTGATTTCAGCTCTGCCACCTCTCCATTTTTTTCTCTCTGTCACCAACCCATCCCCTATGCTCTGGCATCTCTCTCTTCTCCTTTCTTTGCTTCGCACCCCACAGTCTGGTACCTGCCCTTCCCTGATTCTCTGGCATTTCTCTCCTTTCCTTCCATCTTTCCATCCCCCCACCTTGCTCTGAGATCTCTCCCTTCTTTTTCCCTTAGTCTGGCATACCTTCCTCCTTCCCTCCAAGCCCTGGCATCTCCTTTCATTCCCTCCCTCATCTTCCTTCTCCCTCCAGCTGAGTACAGCAACACTCTCTCCTGCAGCTCTGGACTTCCCCACACCTACTCCCCCCAAATTGCCAATGCTTTGGTTACTCTTCTTTCCTCCTCCCTTCCCCAATGCAGGACCCTGTGGCACCATCAGCTCTTAGTCCCTCTAACGCCGGCCCTGCAGCTCCGGACTTCCCCACACCTGCTTCCCCCCCCCCGATCGCTATTATTTTAAACGTTATGGCAGCCACGGCGCTGTAGCCATCGAAGGAGTCTTCTAACCTTGGCCTGCCCCGGAATTCTTCCTGCAACAGCAGCTTCCTGTTCCTGCCTAGGCGGGCGGTGGCTGCAGGAAGAGTTCCAGGGCAGGCCGAGGTTAGAAGTCTCCTTCAATGGATACAGCGCCGTGGCTGCCATAATGTTTAAAATAATAGTGATCGTGGGGGGGAGCAGGTGTGGGGAAGTCCGGAGCTGCAGGGCTGGTGTTAGAGGCAGTGAGAACAGCCGGCTGTGCACCTCCCCAAGGCGTGCACTTGGGGCGGACCGCCCCCCCCCCCCCCCTTGGTACGCCACTGGGTCAATTCTAAAAATGTTTTCTGGATTGTACCCTCTGACAGGGAAGTTAAAAGCTTCATTTTGCTGAGTGAAAAGATACTATCATGTTTTTCTCTTTTTTTTTTTTAGTTGTACTATTGTCATATTTGAAAGGACCAACAGCCATTCCTTATTTACCTATTCTGATTCACTCATATACTGTTTTAGTTGTTTCCCCCAAACTGAGGAGGGGTGTAATATCGGAGCTGTTGAATTTCTTTTTATCTATTTTATTTTCCATTCTCTGTACATTTTCTAGTTTGAGAGGGGGCAACCAGAACCACGCATAATTTTTAAGGTGCAGTCACATCATGAATTGATTAGAGTCATTATGATATTCTCCGCTTTTATAAATTGCTTTTCTAATAACTTGTAATATTCTGTTTTCTTTTTTGACTGCTGCTAGAAACTGAAGAATTTCAATTTATTGTCTATACTGACATTGAAATCCTTTGTGATTATAGTTAGAATTATTTTCCTTGCATCGCATTCCACTTGGCCACATGAAATTTGGTCTGCCATTTAGATGCCCGATCTGGCAATCTTGCAAGGTCATGTAACTTCTCATAATTATGTTAATGTAAACTGTATATTGTTTGTTCATTCTCTGAGGACAAGCAAGCATAATTTCACTTGGGTGATGTCATCCATGGAACCTAGTATGGATACTCCCATGTGAACCGTCACTTTAAATCCTTAGGTAGTACCCATACCGCACATGTGCTGGTGCCTTCCCTCCCAACATCGGCTTGCAGGACCATCATTTCTTAATTTTCCACAGAGCTGAGAAACAGTGTCTTCGATTTCTTCTCAGCGTGTCAAACTTAGATATCTTTTTTGTCCCTTCCCAGTTTATTTTTATTGTAGTTTTCTTCATAATTCTTCATTTTTCTCATTTTTAAAGCCATTCCCTTGAATTTGGTTAAATGAAATGTCTGATGTGATTTTTTTTTTCTTCCATTTAGAGTTTAATAAAGTGTATGCCTGAACAAGAGCATTTGAATGCATTAGCCAGATTTAAAAATGAATATAGCTGCTTATCTGAACCAGAGCAGTTTGGAATTGTGGTGAGTACTATTATTTCTTCTTTTTTCTTTTGTATTTTCTTTATACTAAATATTGCTCTTATAATCATAATTTGGTGTCTAATCATAGCATGCATGATTAGATACCAATTGCTTTCTTAGCAAATTACAGAGAAGTATCTTTGAAGGTCGTCTTTTTCTTAAGAATGGAATTAATGAACTGTTTTGCTTTAATTTTTCAATATTATAATTTGGATTAAGAGGGAGAACATATGTAAAGAATCGCTAGACAGAATGCATCAGGTTTCAGTTTTCTTCAACAAGAGTGGTGACAGTCAAACAAGGGACAAACATGCCATAAGTTTAAACAAAAATGAGTTTATTCAAATCCAGATATAGATAAGACTAGATGTGTCTAAATGTGATGTCCTGAAGCATCCACGTTTTGACATGTCTGCTAAAAATTCTTTCTAGAGAATGACACGGCTAAAAAATTTGTCCCCATCAGCATGGTCCCCATCCTGTTCCCGCGAGCTCGGTCCCCATCCACACAAGCCTCGAATAATTTTATACTGAACTTATTAAAGTTTAAAATGAAACAATATTCTGTACATTTGTCATTTTATAAATCAAAGTTCTGGCTGAGGAACTAGAGAAAGAGATGTTCAGTTGGCAGGGCTTTGTTTATAAATTTTTATCAACACAACTAATACACTACTTTATCCTAAAGCAAAGAAAAGAAAAGAAAAGAGAAGGAATTTGTTTTTTCTACCTTTGTTGTCTGGTTTCTGCTTTCCTCGTCTTCTCCTCATTCAGTTCCTTCCATCCACTGTCTGCTTTCTCTCTCCCTCTTCCATTTGCTCTGTTACTCTGCCTCTCCCTTCCATCTCTCCCTCCACCATCCCCTCCACCATGGCACCCATCTTCTTCCTGCTGCTCTCCCCATAGTCTGGCATTTCTGTCTTCTTCCCTTCCAGTGCCTTCTCCCCCACTCTCTTCCCCATTTCCCTTCCAGCGCCTTCTCCCCATTCTCTCTTCTCCATATCCCTTCCAGCGCCTTTTCCCTTCCACCCCCCCCCCTTCAGCACCTTTTGCATGGTCCAGCAGCCTCCTCCCTACAGATCACCGCCGTTCATCCTGGCATCTCCCTCCCTCCCTTTCCCTTACCTTCGTTGTAAGTTTTAATTTTCTTTTTACAAAGCAGCCAGAGCCTTGAAGTTGCGTGTGTCTGCCGGAAGCTTCTCCTCTGATGCAACTTCCTGTTTCTGGTTGTGTCAGAGGAGAACTTTGGCTGCGACTTCAAGACTCCGCCTGCTTTGTAGAAAGAAAATTAAAACTGGCAACTAAGGTAAAGGGGAGGGAGGGAGGGAGGGAGATGCCAGGAAGGACGGCGGCGATTGGCAGGAAGGAGGGAGAGGGCTGCTGGACCACACGGTGACCACGTGCGTTCCCGCGAAGACGAGGCCATTCACTACTCCACGGGGCAGTGAATGGCCTTGTCCACGCGGCAACCATTTTTTTCCCCTCCGTTTCGGCGGGCTTAGCTGCGGGTAACAGCCACCATGCCATTCTTTTCATTAAGGTTCAGCAAAACATGTTGGATTAAAGGACCCCAGACCAAGCGATAACTATGTATCTAATATTTAACCTTAATGAAAGGATCTTTAACATTTATAAATAACCAAAAAAGAAATATTATATATATAAGTGGACCAGTGATGATTTGGTACATAAAGCTTTAGGGCTGTGAAAGTATTTGAGCCCAAAGTGGTACCACTGAGGTCCTGGGAGTGTTTAATGAAGAATATATAAACAA
Organism: Geotrypetes seraphini; assembly: GCF_902459505.1. Classification (NCBI taxonomy): domain Eukaryota; kingdom Metazoa; phylum Chordata; class Amphibia; order Gymnophiona; family Dermophiidae; genus Geotrypetes; species Geotrypetes seraphini. Next base: position 76,614,999 of record NC_047089.1, on the reverse strand, counting down.
GATATCAAGTTAGTCTGTGAAAAGTGTGGGCATGATCATTTTAAATTTGGCATATCTTCTTTGAATCAACTAAATCATTGACAGATTATTGCTCGATACATATCAGTTGATAGATGTAAATATAGTGCCTTCCTCATTTATACAAGTTATTGAGAGATGAAGAAAAGCAGTCTCTAATGAGCACTAGCCAGGTTTGTTTCTTGTCCAAGCATTCCTTGTTTAAAAAAAAAAAAAAAATTATGAAATTGCTTCTTTAGGCCTTTGACCACTTATAAATCATCTGAGATTTTATTGATTTTGTATAGCAGTGAATGATGGCATAAATTTTAAGGAAATTTATTTTCTTTTCATTCAGATGAGCAGTGTGAAGAGTGTTCATCGACGGCTCAGTGCTATTCTATTCAAGCTTCAGTTTGAAGAGCATGTGAATAACATCAAACCTGACATGATGGCTATAAGTACTGCATGTGAAGAGATACGAAAGAGCAAAAGCTTCTGCAAATTGCTTGAACTAGTGTTGCTAATTGGAAACTACATGAATGCAGGATCTCGCAACGCAAAGACATATGGATTTAACCTGAGCTCTCTGTGTAAAGTGAGTTGAAATGTTTGTGCTGACAATATATTCATCTTTCCTTTTGTCATTGTAGAGGCTTTTGAAATCTTAGCTTTACTTTGATATTCTTATATAGAGAATGTTGGTTTTTTTATCTGATAAAACGTAAAAAAATAAAAAAGGGGAGGTATTTCTTTTATTGTCTGTAGTAGGCATCATTTTTGTAAGTTTAACAAAATTTGACTGTTGCAACTCAACAGTAGCATTATATATATACAGTGGTACCTCGGTTTACGAGTGCACCGGTTTGCGAATGTTTTGCAAGATGAGCAAAACATTCGCAAAATCGGCACCTCGGAAACCGAGCACGCTTCGATTTGCGAGCACCCCCCCCTGCGAACCGGCACCCTCCCCCCCGCGATCCGGCACCCCCCCGCCACCGCCATCGGGCATCCCCCTGCTGCCATCGGGCACCCCCCCCCCCGCGACCTGAGGTCCCCCCAACCCACCTGAACCCTCTTCTTACTTTTCTGTAGCCTCCGCAGCGGCACCGGCATCAGCATGTCCTGTGCATGCCGGTGCCTGAAGATCTGCTTCCTGTGCTGGGCCTGAGAGTTCACATTCGACGTGAGAGTTCACGTTCGACGTGAACTCTCAGGCCCAGCACAGGAAACAGATCTTCAGGCACCGGCACCACGCACAGGACATGCTGATGCCGGTGCCACTGCGGAGGCTACAGAAAAGTAAGAAGAAGGTTTGGGTGGGTTGGGGGGACCTCAGGTCGCAGCGGGGGGGGGGTACCCGATGGCGGCGGGGGGGGGTGCCTGATGGCGGCAGGGGGGTGCCCGATGGCGGCGGGGGGGGTTGCGGATCGCGGGGGGAAGGGTGCCGGTTCGCGGGGGGGGCCTTCGGGGGGAGCAATGCCGGTTCTCGGGGGGGAGCAGCGCTGCTGGCCTCGGGGGGGGGAGGGGAACCTATCAAAGCGAGTTTCCATTATTTCCTATTGGGAAACTCGCTTTGATAAACGAGCATTTTGGATTACGAGCATGCTCCTGGAACGGATTATGCTCGTAATCCAAGGTACCACTGTATTAGTTTTGCTGAATAGTCTCCTAGGTTTCTTTGTGGACAAGTAGAATCTCTGACTAACATTATGCATTTCTTAAGATTATTTTTATAGTAATATTTGAGGATCCATATATGCTAAATAAGCCTCTCTCCTTTCAAATGAACTGGTAAAATATTTCAGTGGATGGGGGTGGGGGCACCAAAAGTTATACAACACCAAGAGCTAGAGGAGAACTGTGTTTAGAAATTAAACATAGAACTATTCTCATAAGCATTCAGGCATACTTTTATCCAAATATGAAGAAAGTATTGAAATATAAACATTCAGATCAGTTCTTATCATTTAGTTTGGACAAACACTTTGATGAAAATATAATAATAATAATAACGGTTTATATACCGCAGGACTGTGAAGTTCTATGCAGTTTAAAATGATTATAAAAAATGTTACAAATTGAATAGAATTGACATAGTTAATATCTATTGTTTAGCAGTTCTAGAGATCTGGTATTGAGAGAGAGATTGTACGAATCAGTTTCCTATGTACTTTAGGAACAGATATGTTTTCAGTTGACTCCTAAATTCCCTATATGTATTGGCAAGAATATGGAAGAAATGAGAATCTTCCAATGCATCTGGAGAAAGAAACATCAGAATTTGTGAAGCAAGAGAAATTTTTTTTTAGAATCAGATCAGCAAGCAGCAAATTCATAAATATAGTGGGATATAAAAAGAGTTACTTTAGAAGACACATGCTGATCAAAATTTGATGCAGGAATGCTTAAGGAAAGATGAAATTAAAACTGATAAGAATTTGATAGTTGCAGCCCAGCACAATGGACTGTGGGACAACATTGTTCACAACAAACACAGAAAGCAATGCTAAAACGGCATAACAACCATAATAATAATAAGAAGATGGTGCCGGGTTAGGTCACAAGTGCTAGTGCCTTCCTCTCTCATTTCTTTTATTTTGAATTTCTTTTCATGTTGTTTCAATATCTTTCATTTAATTTTAACTCTATTTTAAACTTTTCCATTTATACCTAACTCAATTGTTTTGATTTTTTTTTTTACTATCTATAATTTAATTTTTTTATCTTATTCAGTTCTATCCAAACGTCTGATTCTAGGGCCTAACAGTTTTTAATGGTATCGGGCTTCTACCTACCTTGCCGGGTCAAGTTTTCTTGATTGGTCAGCCGGTGTTTGGAGGTATGCAGTGGTGCAATTCTTGCTGGAGCAACTCAGTGTGGAGGATGTGAGGGACGCGTCCTATGTGCTTAAGGGGGCTTGGCCATTCTGCTCAGGATCTGGCCCACTCGACTGGAGGTCCCTGTGGCAATCGGGGAAACCCCTTGACATTGTTCGCCTGTGGTGCAGAGATCCAGCTCTTGGTCTCTGGCTAGGGTGGTTTGCTGCATCTTCCTTCGGCATCAGTGGGACCTCGATAATGCCATTGCTCCTTCGCTTCAAGGGATCACCGGTGGCCTGGCTTCCTTCCTCGGCCTGCTGTCTTCAACTGTTTGGACTGTCTGCTTCGGTGGACCTGCTTATCTGTCTTTGATGGCCTCCAATCTTAGAAACATAGAAACAATGTCTCTCCATCAGGCAGAGGTTGACTGTCCTACCTGCCAGGATCTAATTTGGCTATGGTAGAGCCAACTTCTGCTTTGCAGAATGAATTTAAATCATCTTCAAAGACTTTATTTTATTCTACATTCTCCTCTCCATCTAATTTATATGTAATTGCAGCTAGTACATAGTTCCAACTAATGGGTCTGGCCTGAGCCACTTATGATATATACGTATATCATATCTCTTTATCTTATCTCTAGATTTCCTATCACTAATGGAGTTCCTTTCCAAATTTGTGTAACATAGTAGATGACGGCAGATAAAGACCCGAATGGTCCATCCAGTCTGCCCAACCTGATTCAATTCAATTTAATTTTTTTTTTTTTTAATTTTTCTTCTTAGCTATTTCTGGGCATGAATCCAAAGCTTTACCCGGTACTGTGCTTGGGTTCCAACTGCCAAAATCTCTGTTAAGACTTACTCCAGCCCATCTACACCCTCCCAGCCATTGAAGCCCTCTCCTGCCCATCCTCCACCAAACGGCCATACACAGACATAGACCGTGCAAGTCTGCCCAGTAACTGGCCTAGTTCAATATTTAATATTATTTTCTGATTCTAAATCTTCTGTGTTCATCCCACGCTTCTTTGAACTCAGTCACAGTTTTACTCTCCACCACCTCTCTCGGGAGCGCATTCCAGGCATCCACTACCCTCTCCGTAAAGTAGAATTTCCTAACATTGCCCCTGAATCTACCACCCCTCAACCTCAAATTATGTCCTCTGGTTTTACCATTTTCCTTTCTCTGGAATAGATTTTGTTCTACGTTAATACCCTTCAAGTATTTGAACGTCTGAATCATATCTCCCCTGTCTCTCCTTTCCTCTAGGGTATACATATTCAGGGCTTCCAGTCTCTCCTCATACGTCTTCTGGCGCAAGCCTCCTATCATTTTCGTCGCCCTCCTCTGGACCGCCTCAAGTCTTCTTACGTCTTTCGCCAGATACGGTCTCCAAAACTGAACACAATACTCCAAGTGGGGCCTCACCAATGACCTGTACAGGGGCATCAACACCTTCTTCCTTCTACTGACTACGCCTCTCTTTATACAGCCCAGCATCCTTCTAGCAGCAGCCACTGCCTTGTCACACTGTTTTTTCGCCTTTAGATCTTTGGACACTATCACCCCAAGGTCCCTCTACCCGTCCGTGCATATCAGCTTCTCTCCTCCCAGCATATACGGTTCCTTCCTATTATTAATCCCCAAATGCATTACTCTGCATTTCTTTGCATTGAATTTTAGTTGCCAGGCATTAGACCATTCCTCTAACTTTTGCAGATCCTTTTTCATATTTTCCACTCCCTCTTCGGTGTCTACTCTGTTACAAATCTTGGTATCATCTGCAAAAAGGCACACTTTTCCTTCTAACCCTTCAGCAATATCACTCACATACATATTGAACAGGATTGGCCCCAGCACCGAACCCTGAGGGACTCCACTAGTCACCTTTCCTTCCTTCGAGCGACTTCCATTAACCACCACCCTCTGGCGTCTGTCCGACAGCCAGTTTCTGACCCAGTTCACCACTTTGGGTCCTAACTTCAGCCCTTCAAGTTTGTTCAACAGCCTCCTATGAGGAACTGTATCAAAGGCTTTGCTGAAATCCAAGTAAATTACATCTAGCATATGTCCTCGATCCAGCTCTCTGGTCACCCAATCAAAAAATTCAATCAGGTTCGTTTGGCACGATTTACCTTTTGTAAAGCCATGTTGCCTCTGATCCTGTAACCCATTAGATTCAAGGAAGTACACTATCCTTTCTTTCAGCAACACTTCCATTATTTTTCCAACAACTGAAGTGAGGCTCACTGGCCTGTAGTTTCCTGCTTCATCCCTGTGACCACTTTTATGAATAGGGACCACATCCGCTCTCCTCCAATCCCCAGGAATCACTCCCGTCTCCAGAGATTTGTTGAACAAGTCTTTAATAGGACTCGCCAGAACCTCTCTGAGCTCCCTTAGTATCCTGGGATGGATCCCGTCTGGTCCCATCGCTTTGTCCACCTTCAGTTTTTCAAGTTGCTCATAAACACCCTCCTCCGTGAACGGCGCAGAATCTACTCCATTTTCTTGTGTAACTTTCCCAGACAATCTCGGTCCTTCTCCAGGATTTTCTTCTGTGAACACAGAACAGAAGTATTTGTTTAGCACATTTGCTTTCTCCTCATCACTCTCCACATATTTGTTCCCAGCATCTTTTAGCCTAGCAATTCCATTTTTTATCTTCCTCCTTTCACTAATATATTTGAAAAAATTTTTATCTCCCTTTTTTACATTTTTAGCCATTTGTTCTTCTGCCTGTGCCTTCGCCAAATGTATCTCTCTCTTGGCTTCTTTCAGTTTCACCCTGTAGTCCTTTCTGCTCTCCTCTTCTTGGGTTTTTTTATATTTCATGAACGCCAACTCTTTCGCCTTTATTTTCTCAGCCACTAGGTTGGAGAACCATATCGGCTTCCTTTTTCTCTTGTTTTTATTGATTTTCTTCACATAAAGGTCCGTAGCCATTTTTATCGCTCCTTTCAGCTTAGACCACTGTCTTTCCACTTCTCTTATGTCCTCCCATCCTATCAGCTCTTTCTTCAGGTACTTTCCCATTGCATTAAAGTCCGTACGTTTGAAATCTAGGACTTTAAGTATCGTGCGGCCGCTCTCCACTTTAGCCGTTATATCAAACCAAACCGTTTGATGATCGCTACTACCCAGGTGAGCACCCACTCGAACATTAGAGATACTCTCTCTATTTGTGAGGACCAGATCCAATATCTCTTTTTCCCTTGTGGGTTCCGTCACCATTTGTCTGAGCAGAGCCTCTTGAAAGGCATCCACAATCTCCCTACTTCTTTCCGATTCCGCAGACGGAACATTCCAGTCCGCATCCGGCAGGTTGAAATCTCCCAACAGCAGAACTTCCTCTTTCCTTCCAAACTTTTGGATATCCACAATCAGATCCTTATCAATTTGCTGCGATTGAGTCGGAGGTCTGTAGACTACACCCACGTAGATAGAAGTTCCATTTTCTCTTTTCAGAGCAATCCATATCGCTTCTTCCTCTCCCCAGGTCCCTTGCATTTCGGTCGCTTGGATATTGATCTTTACATAGAGAGCTACTCCTCCACCTTTATGACCATCTCTGTCCTTCCTAAAAAGATTATATCCCGGTATATTTGCATCCCATCCATGTGATTCACTGAACCATGTCTCTGTGATAGCAACAATATCTAGATCTGCCTCTAATATCAGGGCTTGCAGATCATGAACTTTGTTGCTTAGACTGAGAGCATTTGTGGTCATCGCTTTCCAGCTATTTTTCAGCGATAATCTCCTTTTTCGTATGGATTTTTGTGTCATTTCACTTTCCGTTGCAATACTAAGAAATGAGTTGCTGATATTGCTTATGTTGCAGCCTTTACTACTATCACATCTTTTCTTTTGCCGGGGGTGGTCTCTATAATTGTCCTTCGTACATACACCACCCCCACCTTCTAGTTTAAATGCCTAGAAAAATATTGTCTAAATTTCTCTGCAAGGTTTCTTTTTCCTGCTGTAGTAATATGTAGCCCATCAGTGCAATATAGCTTCTTGTCCTTCCATGTATTTCCCCATCCTCCTATGTACCTGAAGCCTTCTTGATGACACCAGGCTCTGAGCCATCTATTAAAGTCCTCTGTGTTTTTCACTCTTTGCTCTCCCTTTCCATATGCAGGCAGTATTTCAGAAAAAGCTAAAGTCTTTACAAAAGGTTTCACGCCCTCACCAAGCTCTCGAAAAGCTTTCTGTGCTGCAAGTGTGGAGTTGTTGGCCAGGTCATTTGTTCCCAGATGGATAACAACATCAGTGTTAAAATCCTTAGTTTCTTCCTTAATTATAGTCAGTATTTGCCTGGAACTCCTGCTTAGACCTGTAATATGCTTAAGCGTTATAACTAATGTTAATAAAACATACACTGCAAACAGTTAACACCTCTTGTTGCTTGTTCTGATATGTTTTTTGTTAGAAAGTCTCTAAACAGTAAGGTATGTAGTTTTCTATTGGAAAGTACTGTATATAAATGCTAACTTAGTATCAGAAACTCATTGGGATCAAAACTCTTTAGAGCCTAGAGCTCACATGGGTCATTTCAATTTCAGCTGATAAAAAACATTTAAAAAAAACAAGTAAAAGAACAGTTTTGTTAATGATACACATATTATACACTGCCATGTTACAACTTTGATGTCTATTTATGTTATCGTACACTGGCAGCTACCATATCTGTTTTATATGTTATGTTCTATTTTACTAAAAATTTCAATAAAAATATTTGAAATCTGATTTGCTAATGTGTAGATACTACCAATATAAACAACTCACCCCACCTCTTTACAAAACCATAGCGCGTTTTTTAGCCACAGCCATGATGGTAACAGCTCTGATGCTCATAGAATTCCTATCAGCGTTAGAGCTGTTACTGCCACGGCTGTCGCTAAAAAAACAAGCTATGGTTTTATGAAATGGGGGGTTAATGCATTCATTTCACCTCCTAATAGTAAGGAAAGAAAAGACTTCAAATTAAGTTGCTACTGAACTTTTTGTATCTCTCTTAAGTTTCTTCAAATGTCTAGTTAACATATTCCAATTAGTAAATTTTTCAGTGTTGTGAATCTAATTAAAAAAAATTTTCTGACTAATGTTGGCTCAGTAATAAGTAGTTTGCATGATGCATTCAACAGTCTGAGCTCCATGAGCACTTGAAGTCTTTTCCTTCCTCACCTGTTTAACACGCATGTTTTTTTTTTTTTTTTTTTAAATGATTCCCATAATAAATGGAACTCCTTGGTCTTTTCTTTGTCCTTTTTGTCTTGAATAAACCATAAACTCTATCAAACAAGAATTGGAGCACTGTAAAATGATAAAAAAAATAATAGTACAGTCAAACCACGGTTTGCGAGTAACCTGGTTTGTGAGTGTTTTGCAAGATGAGCAAAACATTCTCGCAAAACTTGTCTCGCAAACCGAGTGTTGACTCGATTTGCGAACACCCCTCCCCCTCGAGAACTGGCATCGCTCCCCCCCGCTCAAACCAGCACCTCCGCCCGAACAACTTTAAACTTACCCCTCCCCCCCCGCGTCTGGCACTGGCACGCAGCCCACAGGACGTGCCGGTGCCGCTTGAAGAACTTCCTGCCTGCCTCCAAGAATCTCGGCGAGAGGGAGAATTAGAAGGCCTTGAGCATGCGCAGATGCATGCTCAAGGCCCGGCAGAGGCAGGAAGTTCTTCAAGCGGCACCGGCACGTCTTGTGGGCTGTGTGCCGGTGCCAGACCGGGGGGAGGGGGTAAGTTTAAAGTTGTTCGGGCGGGGCGGTTCACGCGGGGGGGGGCTTTGCGAGCGGGGGGAGCAGCGCCGCTGGCCTCGGGGTGGGGGGTGGGAACGTATCAAGCGAGTTTCCATTAATTCCTATGGGGAAACTTGCTTTGATATACGAGTATTTTGGTTTACGAGCATGCTTCTGGAACGAATTATGCTCGTAAACCAAGGTTCCACTGTAGTTAATAGAGATATAAGAGCCAAACAAACATTCTGTACTGTGGGCCTCTTTTACAAAGCCGTGCTAGCGGCTGCCCTGCGCTAACGGCCCCGAAGCCCATAGAGATTTAAAGGGCTTCGGGGCTGTTGCCGCACGGCAGCCGCTAGTGCAGCTTTGTAAAAGAGGCAGTAAATGTTGAAAGAATGAACATAATAAAAAAGAAGGAAGGCCAGGAAGTGTGGTAGAAAAATAGATGAAGTCCCAATGTTAGCTGGCACTGATCTATTTAAAATAATTCTTAAGTACATCATCAGTATACTAAGTATTACATCCTATGAAATCTAGAATAATGTATAATACAAGGATAAAGTTGAACTCTAGTAATAAATTTAAGGGAGACGGATTGTGTTTGACATAACCTCTCTTAAGGGTAAGATTCATTACCATCATGTTTTGTGTAAAATTAGTCAATTAGGAGATACTAACACCATAATTTTTTAAAGGATGTTTTCTTCATACATTTGTTATGAACCTTTACTTGTATCACTTCTTAAACAAAAACATAGCAAATACTTGAATCAAATTTGTAAGGAAATTACCTTAGATATCTTTGGGGCACTGTCTCCAAATGCCAATGTAAATTTTATGAAGAACCACTTAAGGGAATTTATTGACACAAGGAGATCATAACATTGAGTTTACTGATGAAATTTAACATGTGATGTTTGGGGGTCCTATGATTGACTATTGAGAGCTGTGCTACAGATGCTTTTTGAATCAAGCCCTACTCCACATCTGAAGACACTCATCAGAATGTTTAAGAAAGAAGTATATATGTGTTTGATTTTCTTAGCATTGGCTGTGATGACTTTACTCAGCATTAACTAACTGGTCTTTGGTTTCATATACAATACAATTTTTATTTGTATACTGCCAATACCTCTTCAAAGTTCACAGCAGTTCACAAACAATAAAGCAATCAAATATTAGGAGCTTAGAAAAATATTCCTAACTGTCCCAAAGGCTCACAATCAGACTAAAGCACCTGTATGAACAATTTCTTACATACTAAGCGTACCAAAAAGGAAAAGCAAAATAACAAAACATTAGATCAGAATAAAACAGAAAAGTAGTTAAAGTTAGATCAGTTTGGAGTAATCAACCTTTCCAGATAAAATAACAAATTAAAATAAAAAATAAGAAAATAAAAACAATAAAATAATCACTGAGCATCAGAACAGTCAAAGTAGTGTAGCCAGTTTGTTTAAACACCTCCCCTCTTATTCCCTTGCTCTCTTTCATTTGATGATGTTTGAATCAATATGGTTACAGAGTAAACTCTGTTATCCAGCACCAATGGAGACTGGTAGGTGCCGGATAACTGTAGTTTTTTGTTGCTTGAGAGTTACTTTATAATAGTTGCTTGAGAGTTACTTTATAATAGTCCCTTTATAATAGTCCCTTCCCAACGCACTCTCTTCCTTTCTCTATCACTCCCTTACCCCCACTTGTTGGTCCATTATCTGTTCCTCCCTTCCCACCCGCCTTTCTGGTCTGGGTCTTTTTTTCTCCCTCGCCCCCACTTATGGGTCCAGCATCCATCCATCTCCCCTCCCCTGCTTTTCATCCTGCTGGATCCTTGCCTCCCACCCCTCCCCCCACACACACTCTTCTTGTGCACCTCCCTCTCCCCTGCTCTGCCCCCTCACCTCCGTGCAGGTCTTGCCTACTGGATCCCCCCTCACCCAATGCAGTTCAACCCCTCTTTCTCATCTTCACTTACCCAAAGCAGCAGTGGCAGTCAGTCAGCAGAAGCAACGCTGTAAACAGGCTGCTTGCAGCCAGCCCTGGCAGGGCCTTTCCTCTGCTGTGTCAGAAGTGACATGGAAAAGGAAAGGTATTGCTGGGGCTGGCTGCAAAAGCCTGTTTACAGCACTGCCTCTGGTACTTTGGGAAAGTGAGGGGGAGAGGGAGGGGTGAAGACCATAAACCCAAATTTTCACCAAATTGAAGGGAAAATAAGTGAACCTACTAAAGAATTGAAAGATTTGAAAAGTGAAGCGACTGCTTCTAATTCCTCTGTTCAGAAACTTGAACAGGAAATAAAAACTTCCAAACAATTACAAGAAAGTCTAATGAAAGATAATATTAGCCTTAGGAAGAAGATGGAAAATAATTCTAGATATAATAGCTTAAGGCTGATTAATTTCCCTAGGCTAACGTTCAAGAGGTATCTGCTTGAAGTATTGGGAGTATCGGAAGAATCGTTACCCCCACTATCATGAGTGTATTGTTTGCCTGACAAAAATCAATCTAAAAAAAGTCTCTTGATCAAGAATTATTAAATGTATCGGAATTATTGGAGAAATCAGATAAAGAAGCAGCAGTGCCAACAACTTTGATTATATCTGTAGCTCTTTCTATTGATGAAGTCTGGTTGTTAAAACTTTTCTTTAAAAATAGACAGAATTCATGGGATTTAAAATACAGATGCTCCCTGATTTTTCACAGGAGCAGCAGAATTTATTTTGATGAAACCTGGGGTTTTATCTTTGGGTGCTACTTTTTACTTACGACAACCTTGTAAGTGTACAGTGTGTTACCACACTGTTAAATATGTTTTCTTTGAGCCAAATCAGTTCACTTCATTTTTTTTTAGAATTGTCCCATTTGGAAGTAGAAAAATCTTAAGCCCTTAAGCCCAAGGAATTTAACTCCTGTACTCAGCGTTATAGCCATTATTATCCTTCAAAGTGTATGTTTAGTTCATTTTTCTTATTTTCTCGCTAAATTGTATTATCCTGGATCCTATAATTAAGGACTTGAGCATAATTAGCGAAGACTTATTATTCTTTTGGTTTTTTATGTATTCTTTGTTGTATATATCTAATAACTAATAATGCTTTCTGTACAAGTTAATCTTGGTGATTTAATTTGAAAATTAATAAATAAATAAAGCAAATAACTAGAAAACAGTGTAAATCACCAATTTCCTTTTTGAAATGAAACACTGGAATATGTTAAGACATTTCAAATGTTACCAAAAAACATTTCTTAAAATATTTTTGTGGTAACTAATTAATTCTAAAATAGCTTTGGCTATACAAATAATTTTAAAATGTAGCAATGTAGCATATACAGTGTATTGATAATGAGCATATCTGAATTTTTTTAAAGTTATTAACTTTTGTATTATTTTATATTTATGTATTCTTTCTAGCTCAAGGATACAAAGTCTGCTGATCAGAAAACTACATTGCTTCATTTTCTGGCTGAACTGTGTGAAAAACGATTCCCAGACCTTATGAACTTCATTGAAGAGTTGCAGTATATAGACAAAGCTAGTAAAGGTTTGAATTTACTGTACAAAATTTTGTCTAGTTATATTTAAGGCTTCGCTAATGGTTTGCTGTTGCCATTGTTGTAGAAATACTTGCAAGAAAAGAATTTTCTTCAGTTTTTTGGAATTGTGAATGAAGTGATAATTTTACATCTTTTGTTTACATAGAAATATATTAGTTAAAGGCCAAATGGCCCATCCAGTCTGCCCATCCTCAGCATCCACCATTTCCTCCTCTTCCTAAGAGATCCCACGTGTCTGTCCCACATTTTCTTGAATTCAGACAGTATTTGTCTCTACCACATGTACTGGGAGACTATTCCATGCATCTATCAACCTTTCTGTAAGAAACTATTTCCTTAGATTACTCCTCAGCCTATCATCTCTTAACTTCATTTTATGCTCTCTCATTCCAGAGCCTCCTTTCAAATGAAAGAGACTTGCTTTATATGCATTTATGCCACATAGGTATTTAAACACGTCTATCATATCTTCCCTCTCCCGCTGTTCCTCCAAAGTATACATATTGAGATCTTTAAGTATGTCCCCATACACCTCATGACAAAGACCACTGACTATTTTAGTAGCCTTCCTCTGCACCAACTCCATCCTTTTTATATCTTTTTGAAGGTGCGGCTTCCAGAATTGTACACAATATTATAAATGAGGTCTCACCAAAGTCTTATACAGGGGCATCAATACCTCCTTTTTCCTACTGGCTATACTTCTCCCTATGCACCCTAGCATCCTTCTAGCTTTTGCCGTCATCTTTTGGCCACCTTAAGATCATCACATACAAGCACATCCAAGTCCTGCTCTTCTGTCGTGCACATAAGTTCTTCACCCCCTAAACTGTACTGTTCCCCAAATGCACGAGCTTGTATTTCTTAGCATTAAATTTTAGCTGCCAAATTTCAGACCATTCTACTTTAGTACTGAGGCAGTGTTGACTACATTATTAGACCATTTAAATAGCCTACTGAGCAGGGGTAACAGTGTGCTGGTGCTTCAATTCGACCTAAGTAGTGCCTTTGATTTGGTAGATCATGCCAAATTATTGGCTTGTTTAGATGCTTTTGGCTACAGGGTAATGTTCTGTGGTTTAAAGGGTTTTTGGAATCCAGACAATATCGGGTTAAGTTTAATAATCAGTTTTCCTCTAACTGGAAAAATCCAAGTGGTGTACCCCAGGGTTCCCCACTTTCACCCACATTATTTGAGTTTCAAGTTTATTAAAATTTTTGATTAAACACAAATCAGAACTTCTAAGCGTTTTACAAATTGTATTAAAAAGGGGAAGACAAAACAGATGAATATTCAGTTAACAAAACTTGACCAATACAAAGAAAGCAATAGGAAATAAGGGGGGAACTACAAAATTAAAAGTAAAGAGTACATAGAAGGTAAACCACAAAAGGGAGGGGAAACAATCAAGATTGTTGAGCAACTCTGACAATATTCAAGATCTTATTAAGAGTCAAATGCATCGTGGAAAAGGTAAGTCTTTAAATTTCCCTTAAATTTGTCTAGATTTTTTTCCGCCCTGATATGACAAGGTAGAGAATTCCATATCGTGGGGGGCTATAATAGCGAATGAAGTAGCTCGACGTGTGCTAATGATTTTCAATAATGGTATTTGGAGTAGATACTTAAAGGCGGATCTTAAGATTCGAGTAGGTTCGAGAGGAATAAGAAGTTTATGGATAAAGGCCGGTTCTTTAGTATTTTGAGAATTAAGAGAGAATAGCTATTTTTATAAATAATCCAATAAGGAATTGGCAGCCAATGAGCAGATTTTAGTAGAGGGGTGGCATGATCAATTTTTATTTTTTTTTTTAAATAATTCTTTATTCATTTTCAAATTAAACAACAAGTGCTCCTCTGCACAAAAAGGGTTGCAGAACAGAGGCTGCGAATTACAGGCCAGTGAGTCTCACATCAATAGTGTGTAAACTCATGGAAACTTTACTTAAAGGTAAATTGGACACGATATTGGATGAGGGAAATCTGAGGGATCCCTGTCAACATGGATTCACTAGGGGCAGGTCATGCCAATCCAATCTTATCAGCTTCTTTGACTGGGTGACAGGAAAGTTAGACTCGGAAGAGTCTCTGGACATAGTGTACTTGGATTTCAGTAAAGCTTTTGACAGTGTCCCGCACCGTAGACTATTAAACAAGATGAAATCGATGGGGTTAGGTGAGAAACTAACTGCATGGGTCAATGATTGGCTGAGTGGAAGACTCCAGAGGGTGGTGGTCAACGGCACCCTCTCTGAGACATCGGAGGTGACTAGCGGAGTGCCGCAAGGATCAGTCCTGGGACCATCCCTTTTCAACATATTCATAAGGGACTTGACCCGGGGGCTTCAGGGTAAAGTAGCACTGTTCGCCGACGCCACCAAACTGTGTAATATAGTAAGTGAAAGCAGTCTCAAGGATAGTATGACGCAGGATCTGATCATGTTGGAAAACTGGTCCTCAACATGGCAGCTGGGCTTCAACGCTAAGAAGTGTAAGGTCATGCATCTCGGCAGCAGAAATCCATGCAGAACATACACCTTGAATGGAGAAGCACTAGCTAGGACTTCAGAAGAACGGGACTTGGGAGTAATCATCAGTGCAGACATGAAGGCTGCCAAACAAGTAGAGAAGGCCTCATCCAAGGCAAGGCAAATGATGGGATGTATCAAGAGAAGCTTCGTCAGCCGCAAACCTGAAGTCATAATGCCACTTTACAGAACCATGGTGAGACCTCATCTGGAATACTGTGTGCAATTCTGGAGGCCACATTACCGTAAAGATGTGCTTCGAGCCGAGTCGGTCCAGCGGATGGCCACTAGAATGGTCTCCGGACTCAAGGGTCTCTCATACGAAGAAAGACTGGGCAAATTGCAGCTCTATACTCTAGAGGAGCGCAGGGAAAGGGGTGACATGATTGAGACATTTAAATACGTCACAGGTCGTGTCGAGGTGGAAAACGACATATTTGTTCCCAAGGGACCCTCGGTCACAAGGGGGCACCCGCTTAAACTCAGAGGAGGGAAATTTAGTGGTGACACCAGGAAGTACTTCTTCACAGAAAGGGTGGTGGATCACTGGAACAAACTTCCGGTGCAGGTGATCAAGGCCACCAGCGTGCTCGATTTTAAGAATAAATGGGACATCCACGTGGGATCCCTACGAGGGTCGAGCTAAGGAACTAAGTCATCAGCACTCAGACTTAATGGGGTGGGTCAGTAGAGTGGGCAGACTTGATGGGCTGTAGCCATTTTCTGCCGTCATCTTTCTATGTTTCTATGTTTCTAAGAGTTTATTACAAACAAATTATTCCAGAATAGCACTTTGATATCTGCCACATAGACTTCTAGTAAAATCAGTAACCCCCTCTACCACCCACCCTTCATCATATTTTCAATAAAAATATACACATATTATATATCATAGTATAACATAATAAGTAACATTTTTTTTCTATTTGTAATGATTTTTATGGCAGTGTTTTGTATCAATTGTAAGCGGTCGATGTCTTTTTGACAAATACCCTTATACAGTGCATCTTTCCTCCCTGGGTTACAGTTTGAGTAACCTAGGTATAGAACTGTTCAGCTATGCTGATGATATCACAATTTGTCATACCTTGTGCCACAGTATTATCTCATATCTCTCATAAAATTGAGTCTGTGTTGAAATTGATGAACTCTTGGATGCAGGATTTCAAACTCAAGCTTAACCCTGATAAGACAAAGTTCTTTGTTGTGCCACCAGATAAGATTATGCAACTAAAGGCACTAATTAGATAAGTTTGAATGAAGAACACTCCAATATCCAAAATAATCAAATGTAAGACTTTATCTCACAATCATGCCGTGCTTCATTCTCTAGATTTTGACTAATCTTACTGGTTCTCAGCGGGCCACCACGCACTCAAACTACTCTCATTATGCTGGGCTTTATGCTCCCACTCGTCATCGGATCCAGTGCAATAAATATTTTGATTGTTTTTGATAGTTATAATTTAACTCATTTAAATAAATATGTACTAAAAGTTCTTAGCTGTGCAAAAGACGCTACTCAACGGGGGTAGAATCACCAACATGTTTCGCCCGTGTAGTTCTAAGGGCTTTCTCAAGGTTCCCACTCCCTCTTTACACCATTCACTCCGACCATTGCAGAGGGAGTAAATTTTACCATGTCTCCCCGCTCCTGGCCAAGCTCCACTGGCTTCCGATAATCGCCAGGGTCGACTATAAATGCGCCTGTTTAATTTTCAAAATCCTATATGGTATCCTCCCTCCCTTTATCCCTCTTTCTTGGAATTCCTCAAACCCTAATACCACCAGATCCTACCACAAATTAAAACTATCCTTCCCCTCCCTAAAAGGCATTTCCCACACAGGAAAGCTAGGGACCTCCCTCCACTTCAAAATCACTGAGCTCTGGAACAACCTTACCTCCCCTCTTCGGAACTTGACCTCTCTCCAAGTTTTCCGCAAACATCTGAAAACCTGGCTTTTCTCAAAAAATGCAAGTCTCCCTCCAACTTAGGAATCAAGGAAGCTCTTATATCTTGGCATCCCAAGTCCTCTAAATTTTCTTCACACTTCTACCACTAACCCTCTGTTGTAGTTCCTTCCTATTTCTCCTACTGTAAACTGCGTCGAGCTCTACAAACATGGAGATGATGCGGTATACAAACCTAAGGATTAGATTAGATTAGATTATGTGGTCTTTTTTTTCAGGCTATGAATGAAAGTGAGCCATTCTGTTTTGCGTACTCCACTGGGGTTCACCAGGGTTTTGGCTCTTTTACATCTGAGGCTTTTTCTCTACTTTAGGACTGGTTGTGTGATAGCAGCAATTGGTTCTGGATTGATTGGATTTGACTGATCTAGTGGGATTCCTGCAATCCTCATTTCCATGAATGTCTCCATTTAGAACAACCTGATATAACTAAGGATTCCTATTAGTGAAAATGTTGCATCCTTCTTGTCATTGGAGAAATTAAATTTTCTCAACAAATGTTTTCATGACACAGGATGAATATTCTCATTGCTCTACTCAACACCCCTTGGAATTGAATTCTATCAACTATTGAATCAGATTGAGTTGGTTCCATGTGATAGTGGTAGCTTGGAAGGTATGTGCATGTGTGGCAAGTCACTTCCAAATGCTTCCATTAAGGACTTTGGGGATTGTTTACTGTACAATGCTCCTTTAAGTTACATTGTCCATTGTGAAAATGGTCATCCTGCTGTCCTTAGGCAATTGTTATGGTGTAATTTTGCTTTGTGGCATTTGTTGTAAGCTTACAAGTGTTTCATATTTCTTTTTTTTTTTTTACTTCAACATATTTTATTGAAAATTTTTGAATATAGCAAATGTACCACAAACCAGTGGTAAATATAACAGAAAGAGAGCATGTGATAAAAACAGTAGTATTATAACAAATTAATAGAGGCTCATTATTTTCAAAATCTTCTCTATTTTAGTCTCCACAGAAAACTTAGAAAAAAATTTGAAGCAAATAGAAAAGCAGCTCCAGCAACTTGAAAAAGATCTTGCAACCTTTTCTCCTCCAGAGGATCTGCGTGACTATTTTGTAACAAAGATGTCAATATCCTTTTGACAGTTACATGGTTTTTATACAGGATAAGCCAGATGAAGTTAAAATTTATTTAATAGTTTAGGTAGAATTGCAAAACATGAACACAACACTTAACTTTTATAAGCTTTCATAATCTGAAGTGGTGATTTGTTTGTAGCATGGAAAAAGTGAATTTTTAATATTGTTTCATAAGAAGGGTTTACTTTTAAAATGTGAAATATCTCATTGAATGCAAGATCCTTATTACTGGTATTTTTTAAAACTTAAAAATAGTCACATTATTGTAAAGTAATGATAAGTATTAGATTTGGGGGGTGGGTTATTTAATACAGAATACACAGAATTCCTTTCATATGCAAGGCTGTGCAGTTGTACAGATCTGGAACTAGAAGTGTCACTAGGAAAGAAATATAGATAATGTTGATGGGATTTACATAGGCTGGAAGCAATAAACTGTAGCAGACTCAGCCACCTAGGAAGTAAAGCAAGGAAGCTGTAATATCAGCCCACATGGTCAGAATGAGGAAGCAAGAGATTCATTCAACAAGCTGGTACCTTAGAAGGCAAGCTGGTGCAGGATGAGAGAAATAATAAACTGGGGATTTTGCTGGGGATTGAGGAATAAAAATGGAGTTAGAGATTAGACCCTGTGGGGGGTAGAGACTGGGCCATTAAACTTGGAAGGAGGGAGAAAAGGGTAGGTCTAATCTTGGGTGTAGAGAGAGAAAAATCTAGAGCTTTTGAAGGGTATGGGGGGAGAGAGAGAGAGAAACCTAGAAAAATAAAGGTAGATAGGCCATATGGCCTATCGAGTTTGCACAACCATGACATTTACTCTCCCTTTCACTCCCTTAGAGATTCTATGTACTTGTCCCAAGATTTCTTGAATTCAGATACTAACCGCCTCAAGGAAGGCCAAAGAAACCTTCACTCAGTTCCTATCTCCAGCTGAGATCTGTTTCTCCAGATTCTTCTTCAGTCCACACTCCACAAACTAATTCTTCGGGCCAGGAAATTGTGATACAAACCCAGGTTCAGATGGAAAAACCCAGGTCTTAGATTTCTTTTTAACCATTCAGAATACAGTGGTACCTCGGTTTGTGAGTAACCTGGTTTGCGAGTGTTTTGCAAGACGAGCAAAACACTCAGCAAACTTTTGACTCGCAAACCGAGCACTGCCCCGATCAATGAGCACTTACAGTCCAGGAAGCACCGCTTCGGGGGATTCCTCTTCCGTCTTCCAGCCAGCTTTCTACATCGGGTGCCTTCCGCAGGTTGGAGGACCTCTGTCTGGGCCTACACGGCCGCGTGCTGTCCCGCCTGCGCATTGCGTGTGACGCGCACAGCGTCAATCGGCGTTGTGCGTGTCATGCGTGGCGTGCGGGTGGGGCGGCGCTTGGCTGCGTGGTCTCGGGTGGGGGCTCTCCAGCATGCGAGGGGCATCTGATGTGGAGGGCTGGCCGGCGGATGGAGGAGGCATTCCTCTGAAGGCACTGCGAGGTTCTCCAGTGGCTGGCATCCCCCCTCCCCCGAAGCGACACTGTGGGATTCTCCGGCGGCTGGCATCCCCCCCTGAAGCGGCATTGTGGGGTTCTCCGGCGGCTGGCATCCTCCCCCCCCCCCGAAGCAGCACTGTGGGGTTCTTCTTCAGATGACCGACGGAGGAGATGCCGCTGCAGCACCCGGCACCCAACAGGTATAGACCCCGGATTCTAGAACAAATCATCTGAGTTTCCATTATCCCCAATGGGGAAATTTGTTTTGATAAACGAGCATTTTGGATTACGAGCATGCTCCTGGAATGGATTATGCTCGTAATCCAAGGTACCACTGTACAGTATTTGGAAATAAGCAATGGCATTCTGGAGAACAGAACTCAGGCTGTCATCTTTGTCCACCCCCCACCCCCCATATTCCTATAATTTTTACTTCCTATGATCATGTAACTCTGCAGATACAGATTCAATTAAACAATATACCAATCCCTTTGGTTACCACTACTAAGATTCTTTGGGTAATATTAATACTAAGTTATCTTATCAATCACAGGTGGTTAAACAATCCTTTTTTAAATTATGTCTTTATAGATCGGTTTGTTCTTTGCTCTTCACAGAGGCTCTGAATATATTAGTGCATTCATTAGTGATCCAGCAACTTGATTATTGTAATGCTTTCTATGCCGTTGCATGTCAAAAAGATATTAGAAGACTTCAGACTCTACAAAATATAGCTATTTGGTTAATATATAATATCCGTAAATTTGATCATATTACCCCATTTTTGAAAGCAAACCATTAGCTACCTATTAACCATCATATTACCTATAAAATACTCTTACTGACTTTTAAAGTATTAATGATAGGCCAGCCTCCCTATCTTGTACGTTTCTTGAATCCATATACACCTTTGAGAGCTCTCGGGTCAGAAAATCAAAATTGTCTTATAATTCTATCACATCAAGAAATCGTTCATGAATGTATTAGAGCTGTTATTTTTTCTGTAAATAGTTCACAACTTTGGAATTCTATACCTTTAGCTCTTCATTTATTGAGATCTATCAATAAGTTCAAAGCTGATTCAAAAACATTTCTTTTTTTGATGCTTATTAAAGTAAATATAGATATCTGCACTGGAGGACTTTCTGCTAGATACAATTTTTTTTAACCTAATGTATTTACTTCCTTCCCCCTCTATTCTTTAATAATTGTAGTTCTCCATTTAAACCTAACTTTTACGTCATTTGTGATTTTATGTTACCATTTTTAGTATGACTTTGATTTTAGATTGTAAGCCGCCCAGAAGACTTTCCCCCTTGATGTAAGAATGTAAGATTTGAATAAATGTGGACACCTAACTAGCCAGCCTGCTTTTCTATTTTTTTGGAGCTCAGGGGCCATCCCCTGTATAGCTGCTTGCATCTATGATTTATCAGGAGCTTGAATGCAGGCTGTTTAGCTCCTTGCCTTGGTTGAGATTAATAGTGGGCTGGCTGCGTGGTCATCTTCCCCCTTCACGGTGTGAGGTTTTATGGGGGTTGAGGCTCAGTTCGAAGACCAAATTTATTCTGTGAACCAGAGTTCTTCTCCATTTGTTCCAACTACACTCCTAAGCTGAAGCAACAAGTCACATGGCACAGTGAGTAAGGCTATTATAGCCTATGGGGAAATTGGAGGGGGGATCTCCAAAAATGAAATTTTAAGATTTCTGCAACCAGAGCAAAGGCTCCCCCAACCCAAACCTCTAAAACCCCTTTCCCTGTATTTTTCTACTTCAGATGAGTCCTCACGGGCTGTTTTTGACACAATTTTGCTGGTGGTGGCCATCTTGGATTTTAAATTATCTTTTTTCTTTAAGCTTCCATCTGCTTAAAAACCCTTCAATTTTACATAAAATCAATTGGGATGAACCCCTCAGGCCTTCTACCTCTATAATACCAGCTTTGTGTTGGATGGACAGCCAAGGAGTATCCATGTCTCATATGTGGCAGAACGCACAGGAAGGTGTGGGAGCCTTGAACTCAGCCTCCCCTGAGTCCCCCAGGAGGTGAACTCCAATTGCAATAGACCATTTCTAGAACTCTCTGAAGATGCATTGGCTAAGTACAGACATGTAGTTGCTGCAGAGCCCAGGAGAGCCTGCAGGAGGTCCCTGGTGGGGTCCTCAAGACCCCAGTACAAGACTTCACCCCAAATTTTGTGAGCCTTTTGTGGAATACCTGTTTGAACTGCTGAAGATCCTCTGTGTCTGTGTTAAGTGCGACAGAGGCAGTAGTGCAGGGGATCTCCCCTCAGTGTTTGCCCCAACCAGATAAGGACACATAGCTGGACCAGGATGTTCAGTCTGACATAGGCTGGGAGGATGCACATTCCGATTCCATGCCATTATTGTCCTAGGATGCAGTTTCTATGGCAGAGTATGGTTCTCTGCACGAGAACAGCAGTCCAGAAGTGGTAGTGGCCCTGGACTTAGGGAGAAGACCCCATGGTGTGCTAGCTGTTTAAAGCCTCTGCGTTCTCAGACATTATTTCTACCTCACTGCACAAATTGAAGCTGGAAGTTCCTCCAGCCCCCTCTTCGCAGTGCTCAATTATGAGTGGCTCAATTACTTTGACCGCATGCTTTCCCTCGCATCTGGACATCACAAAGCTGGTTATGGACCACTGGGAATCGCCAGTGGGGTTTCTGCGAGTGGCTAAGACTATATCCAAGCCTTACCCTATGGCTCTGGATTTTCAGCAGCTGTTCAGCCGAAGGTGGATTCGCTGGTTGTGCAGGTCACCTAGCGAACCTCCTTGCCTAGTGAAGGAGGTGTGATGTTATAAGATACTCAGGATCATAAAGTGGACATGGCCCTTAAGGGACAATTTGAAGTTTTAGGGATTAAGGCAGCAGCCGTGGCTTATTTTGTAACATGTGCTTGCCATATCCAGCTGTCTTGAGTTCCAGCCTCAGAGGAAGCCTAAGACCCCAAATGCTATCTGAGGTGAATTATATAGCATACACTCTGTATGATATCATCAGAGTTATGAGTAAGGTGTCAGCCTATTCTGTCTCCGCCCAGAGGATGATCTGGATCAGACAGTGGACAGGAGATTTAGCCTCTAAAGTTACACTAAGACTTCCCTTTCAGGGGCAGATGCTATTTAGCAAGGGTCTAGATGACCTGATAGCCAGTGTCAAGGACCATCGGCTTAAGGCCTTTCCGGACAGCAGACCCCAGACGCCTCAGGATGTGGGAATTTTCAAGGCTGTTGAAGATTCTGTCCATATACAGAAGGCCAAACAATGTAGAGGTCCTTTCAGGGGTCATGACAGAGGTTTAGTAGGGGCAGGAGACAGCAAGCCTCTGGATCTCGCCTCTCTCCAGCCTCCAATAAACCACAATGATGCCAGGACAAGGCTGTCGGCCTATTGGTCGGTCTGTTCTCAGACTGGCGCAGACCGTTGGGTACTAGAAATTATTCTGTGCCTCCCTTCAGGACCATTTTGTAGATTCTCTTGTTGGCCAGCTGGAGAGAGCCTTTCGAGTCCATTCAACTGTGTAAAGGCTACTGGATCTTTGTGCCATACAGCCAGTCCCAGACGATGAATCATGCTTGAGCAGATACTCCATATAGTTTATAGTGTCAAAGAAAGGCTCTGATGACTGGAGGCCAATTCTGGACCTTAAGTCGGTCAATGCTGCACTAAAATTGCCACATTTCCACATAGAGACCATATGATCATTCATAGCAGCAGAAGCACCAGGGGGAACTTCTTGCCTCCCTTGATTTGAAGGAAGCCCATCTCCACATTCCTATTTTTGTGGCCCATAGGAGGTACTTGCGGTTTCATGTGCTGGAGCAGCATTTCCATATCTCTGTGCTCCCCTTCAGCCTAGCAATGGCACCTCACACCTTTACCAAGGTGATGGTGGTGGTAGCAGTGCACCTCCGCAAGGCAGGATTTCAAACGAATTCATATTTGGACAATTGGCTAATGAGAGCCCCATTCAGGGAAGAAGGAGAACAGGCAATTTTGAGAGTGGTCCAACTCCTCCAGATTCTGAGATAGATCATCAACTTCAAGAAAATTCAGCTGGAGCTGACCAAGTGCCTGGAGTTCCTGGGAGTTAGCCTTTTGCCAGGTTTTTCTTCCAGAGCCATGCAGACTGAAGCGCCAGAAACAGATTTCGGACCTGCTATAGAGTCCGACTCCCAAGGCGTGGCATTATCTATAGGTCCTGTGGTCGATGGTGGCAGCTATAGAGGTGGTCCTTTGGGTGAGAGCGCACATGAAACCTCTCCAAAACTAGCCTATCTTGCTGATTTCCTCAGATGGACTCGCTTCAACAGCCACTTCCATGATTACCGGAAGCGAGGAACAACCTGTAGTAGTGGCTGCAGACAGCATCACTCTTGAGGGGCATGCCTCTCCTCATTTCCTTCTGGGAGATACTAATGACCAAGGTCGATCTTTAAGGTTGGGAAGGTCATTGCATCGGACACTCAGTTCAGTGTCATTGATCACTGACTCAGGACAAGTGGTTCTTAAATCGGCTAGAACTCAGAGCCATTTGGCTAGTGCTGCAGGTACTGGAGAATTCTCTGGAAGGCAAGGCAATCAGTGTCTTCTTAGACAGTGTGACAGTAGTGGCCTATGTCAACAGGCAAGGAGTTAGCAGAAGCACCCCATTATGCCTAGAAGCTCAACTTTTGAGGTCAGAAGCTCATTTGCAGGCTTGCATAGTGGGAGTAGGTCAACTTTCTCAGTCAGCAGACTCTTGACCCAGGAGAATGGTCACTTTCCCTCCAGGCATTCAATCCATTGTTCATGGTGGGGGCGTCCAAAGATGGTTCTGATGGCCTCATCAGAAAACACAAAGGCGGCTCATTTTTACAGACAAAGATACGAGCCTGGAAATGCAAGATTGGATGTGTTGGTCTTACCATAGTCAGAGAAAGGGTTCTTTTACATGTAGCCCCCGTGACCCATGCTAGGACGAGTCATTCACAGGATTGCAAGCCATCTGGTGTTAATAGTCCTAGTGGCACCTGATTGGCCCCGCAGACTCTGGTATGTGGACCTGTCTGTGTCCCTGCCCCTTTCTTACTTTCTTTCTTTCTCTCTGTCTTTCTTTCTGCCTCCCTGCCCCCCTTTCTTACTTCCTTTCTCTCTGCTGTCTTTCTGTCTCCCTATCCCCCTTTCTTTCTGCCTCCCTACCTCTCTTTTCTGTCTCCCTGTTCTTACTTTCTGTCTTTCTGTCTCCCCAAGCCACTGCCGGGGCTATCTGGGAACAGGCCCCCAAGCCACCGCAGACGCCGCCATTGCCAAGTTCTTCATTTTCCGACACTGCAACAGACCAGCAGCCTTTTCCCTAACATCAATTCTGACGTTGGAGAGGAAGTTTTGGGCCAGCCAGGCAGAGATTGGCTGGCCCAGAACATCCTCTCAGATGTCCAATCATAATTATTTTAACAATCATAATTATTTTAACAAAGTTTTGTATTATTCACCGTTATCATTTACGGCTATTGTAAACACAATGGCCCAATAGATGAGACAAATGATAGGTAGAAGGTGTACTGTAACATAGAAACAGACGGCAGATAAGGGCCATGGCCCATCTAGTCTGCCTATCTCAATGACCCACCCTCTACCTTTCTCTGTGAATATATCCCACGTGTCTATCCCATTTGACCTTAAAATCAGGCACGCTGCTGGCCTCAATAACCTCTAGTGGAAGACTATTCCAGCGATCAACCACCCTTTCAGTGAAAAAGAACATGGGACATACGATGGCAACAAGACACACTTTCACAAGACAAAAAAACCAAATAATGTCATTTAAAGAATGTAGGCAGTGCTGCTTTAGTTCCAGGGAGAAAATTCAGACTGAATTGGAGGAAAAGCCTCAGACAAAAGCCCTCCCATCACCACAATGGTGGATAGAGGTGGTAGGGTGGTAACCTCACTGGCAAAAACCTCCGTGAAACTCCCAATATAAAGAACTATAAGCAGGGCTGTCTATGCTGGATAGAAGAAAAAACTTTCCACTTATCTCAATTGATCGGTGGTGTACCGATCAATTGAGATAAGTGGAAAGTTTTTTCTTCTATCCAGCATAGACAGCCCTGCTTATAGTTCTTTATATTGGGAGTTTCACGGAGGTTTTTGCCAGTGAGGTTACCACCTTACCACCTCTATCCACCATTGTGGTGGTGGGAGGGCTTTTGTCTGAGGCTTTTCCTCCAATTCAGTCTGAATTTTCTCCCTGGAACTAAAGCAGCACTGCCTACATTCTTTACATGACATTATTTGGGTTTTTTGTCTTGTGAAAGTGTGTCTTATTACATTATTGATTTTTCACAGATCCGAGTAATTTGTGACATACGATGGCAACAACATTTTTTGGAATGTCCCGTCATCCGGGACACACGTTAGGAAAAGGTTAAGACTTGACTCTTGAGTGGGCTGCCTGATGAGTAAAGGTTACTCGGATGTAGTCGCCGAGTTACAAGCCCTGTCTTATAGGGAGCCGTTCTTTAATATTACGGAAGCAGGGCTTTCCTTAGGCACGGTTCCCTCCTTACCGAAAGTAGTCTTGGCCTTCCACGTCAATCGGGAAGTCTGTTTGCACACTTTTCACACTAAGGGGGTCTAAGAAAAAGGATAAAGTGTTACATCTATTGGATGTCAAAATTATCAATGAGTTTCGCATATCGGATCACCATTTTGTTCTGACCTTTCATGCTAAGAAAGGGAGATTGGCGTCTAAGGCCTCAATTTTCCAGATGGATTAAAATGGCCATTACCTCTGTGTATGTAGTAGTAGACAATGACACAAGGACAAATTTTTCCCCATCCCCATGAAAACTCATTTTCCCGTCCATTCCCCATAAGTTCTTTTCTTGTCCATGCCCCGTTCCTGCAAGCTCTGTCCTCATTTGTACAAGCTTCAAACACTTTAAAATCATAAGTGTTTGAGGCTTGTGTGGTTAAGCTGGGCACCCTATAGATCAAGTTTTCAAGTTTAATAAGGTTTTTGATTGATCGCTTAATCATATTTCTAAGCGATGAACATAATAATAAAATTACAATAGTTAGGGAACAATACAATACTTAACAATAATTAAGTCCTACAGGACTATTAACAGACTTAACATAGTAACATAGTAGATGACGGCAGATAAAGACCCGAATGGTCCATCCAGTCTGCCCAACCTGATTCAATTTAAAAATTTTTTTTTTTTTTTTTTTTTTCTTCTTAGCTATTTCTGGGCGAGAATCCAAAGCTTTACCCGGTACTGTGCTTGGGTTCCAACTGCCGAAATCTCTGTTAAGACTTACTCCAGCCCATCTACACCCTCCCAGCCATTGAAGCCCTCCCCTGCCCATCCTCCTCCAAACGGCCATACACAGACACAGACCGTACAAGTCTGCCCAGTAACTGGCCTAGTTCAATCTTTAATATTATTTTCTGATTCTAAATCTTCTGTGTTCATCCCACGCTTCTTTGAACTCAGTCACAGTTTTACTCTCCACCACCTCTACCGGGAGCGCATTCCAGGCATCCACCACCCTCTCCGTAAAGTAGAATTTCCTAACATTGCCCCTGAATCTACCACCCCTCAACCTCAAATTATGTCCTCTGGTTTTACCATTTTCCTTTCTCTGGAAAAGATTTTGTTCTACGTTAATACCCTTTAAGTATTTGAACGTCTGAATCATATCTCCCCTGTCTCTCCTTTCCTCTAGGGTATACATATTCAGGGCTTCCAGTCTCTCCTCATATGTCTTCTGGTGCAAGCCTCCTATCATTTTCGTCGCCCTCCTCTGGACCGCCTCAAGTCTTCTTACGTCTTTCGCCAGATACGGTCTCCAAAACTGAACACAATACTCCAAGTGGGGCCTCACCAATGACCTGTACAGGGGCATCAACACCTTCTTTCTTCTACTGACTACGCCTCTCTTTATACAGCCCAGAATCCTTCTGGCA
The DNA here is from genome assembly GCF_902459505.1 of Geotrypetes seraphini. Lineage (NCBI taxonomy): Eukaryota > Metazoa > Chordata > Amphibia > Gymnophiona > Dermophiidae > Geotrypetes > Geotrypetes seraphini. Next base: position 76,587,805 of record NC_047089.1, on the reverse strand, counting down.
GCAGCCACTGCCTTGTCACACTGTTTTTTCGCCTTTAGATCTTCGGACACTATCACCCCGAGGTCCCTCTCCCCATCCGTGCATATCAGCTTCTCTCCTCCCAGCATATACGGTTCCTTCCTATTATTAATCCCCAAATGCATTACTCTGCATTTCTTTGCATTGAATTTTAGTTGCCAGGCATTAGACCATTCCTCTAACTTTTGCAGATCCTTTTTCATATTTTCCACTCCCTCTTCGGTGTCTACTCTGTTACAAATCTTGGTATCATCTGCAAAAAGGCACACTTTTCCTTCTAACCCTTCAGCAATGTCACTTACATACATATTGAACAGGATTGGCCCCAGCACCGAACCCTGAGGGACTCCACTAGTCACCTTTCCTTCCTTCGAGCGACTTCCATTAACCACCACCCTCTGGCGTCTGTCCGACAGCCAGTTTCTGACCCAGTTCACCACTTTGGGTCCTAACTTTAGCCCTTCAAGTTTGTTCAACAGCCTCCTATGAGGAACTGTATCAAAGGCTTTGCTGAAATCCAAATAAATTACATCTAGCATATGTCCTCGATCCAGCTCTCTGGTCACCCAATCAAAAAATTCAATCAGGTTCGTTTGGCACGATTTACCTTTTGTAAAGCCATGTTGCCTCGGATCCTTTAACCCATTAGATTCAAGGAAATACACTATCCTTTCTTTCAGCAACACTTCCATTATTTTTCCAACAACTGAAGTGAGGCTCACCGGCCTGTAGTTTCCTGCTTCATCCCTGTGACCACTTTTATGAATGAATAGGGACCACACCCGCTCTCCTCCAATCCCCAGGAATCACTCCCGTCTCCAGAGATTTGTTGAACAAGTCTTTAATAGGACTCGCCAGAACCTCTCTGAGTTCCCTTAGTATCCTGGGATGGATCCCGTCTGGTCCCATCGCTTTGTCCACCTTCAGTTTTTCAAGTTGCTCATAAACACCCTCCTCCGTGAACAAACCCATAAACACAAGGAAGGGAAGAGAAGTGAACTACAAAATATTTAAAAGAAAGCAGAACAATCAAGGAAAATACATAAAGCAGGGGAAATAGAAAATTTCCATAATATTATACAACAAAAATAGAATTAGCCAGAGAACTATGGTATTTTAATCTTTTATTCATCCATCATCATGGGTTACTTTTGGCACCCTACAGATCCCTTTCCTCTCATGTTTCTTGCCTATGTTTTAAGCCTTCCTATACAGCATGGTCATACTTGGCACACTTTTTTCGTCTTGTGGTCAAATATAGACCCCAATATGCATGCTTCAAGGTTGGCACCACAGTCACTTCTCTGTTATTTCCTATTTATGATTATTATTTATTATTTTATTCTTCCTCTAACCCCCTTTTTAGAACCCATGAGGAAGGCGTGTTCGAAACACAGACCGTGTAGGGTCCGGTTGGACTATTGGACTATTACATAAGTATTTTTATGTTTTTATGGTTTTATTGTGAAAGGACGTTTAATAAATCATTCTCACAACATCAGCATCCAAAGTTTTTTGTTTTTATCGGTGGATTGATTCTACTGTGGATTATTGGGTCGTCTTTTCTCTTTTGTTGTAAGGCAGAGCTTACAGGAATGGGACAGGGATAGTGACAAAACTCATGGGGACAGGACAAAAAAATTTAGTTTCTGCGGGGACAGGGACAGCGACAAAACTCACGGGGACAGGACAAAAAAATTTAGTTTCTGTGGGGACGGGGACAAATTTGTCCCTGTGTCATTCTCTAGTATGTAGGCTATAGTAAACAGCCTTCGATCACATTGAAAGTGCTCTCCACCAGAGGAGTTGCTGCCTCATGGGCGGAGATTTTGCCCAAGAAAATCTGTAGAGCAGCTACATGGTCTACCCTTCATTCCTTTACTAGGTTCTATAGAGTAGACATAGCAGCCAGGAGAGACACCATTTGCAGGTCCTCCGTTTTGAAGGCAGGCTCAGTAGACTAATAGTTCAAGACTAATAGGCACTTTGCACTAGAAAGAAGGATTAGGTTCTTACCTTAATCTTCTTTCTTGTAGATGTCTAGTAGTCCTGAAGTCCTGCCCTGTAAGTAGACTTCTTCTGCTTTAAGATCAGTGTGAATTTGGACAATTCTCTAAGATGAAAGAAAAAAAAGAAAGTAAATTCTGGTCTAAGTCTCTGCTTAATAGAAGAACATGTGAGTAGCTATGAGGTTTATATAAGATTACTGCTGGTTGCACACAGTTTTTGTATCTGTTTTGATCAGTTACTTAAATGCTATGATGTTAATGGATATGCTTGATACAGAGCAGAACAGAATTGTAATGTCAGGGATTTTTCCCCGTTTCCCTCTTTCCAGTATGACTGTCATTACAGTGCTCCTTGATTGCTTTTGCACAAACTGAGGGGGCAGGAGCAGCTGCCTGGGAAGGAGGCGGAGTTCAAAGATAACAGCATTCTGCAGGCAACTTGCGGTTCAGATGCATAACCCTGCGGTTCAGGGCTACTATACACATCTACAAGAAGGTAGATTATTGAGGTAAGAACCTAATCTTTCTTTTAAAAAATGTCCCAAACATACAACTTCACTGTTTAAACTCAAAGCAAAGAGTTTTTTAGTTTCCTCCTGAAGATGCCTTTTGAGAAAATTTAGACCATGCCTTAAAAAGAGAATGTTCTGTTTTTAGGAGCCCACAATGCTCTTGCAATAACCTAGAACTGGGATCTTATATACTGTATGCATACAGACCAGTTCTAGTAGCTGGAGCTTTAGTCAAACTAAAAAAAAAAAGCACCATGATCCTCATAGTTTTTATATTTCAATCTCAATTTGGTCCTTTCTACTTCACAAACTCATAAGGATAACATTTTCTCTAAACCTGACCATTTAGGCTCAGTGAACATACCATCCTGCAGGACCAAGTTTTGACAGCATGGATTTTAAGCACTTAATAGTGTCATTTTTAGATCTTTAAATGTAGTAAGTATTAGTTTGGGAAGAGGATCTTATGTGTTTAAGTGAAAAAAAGTTCACTTATCAGAAAAAAAATTCCGTCTTGTGTCTGACAGCGATACTGCTGAAGTACCTTTTCAACCTGTCTCAAGCAGGTTAAAAACATCATTAAAAATACATCTTGGTGCCATATCATGTCAGGATATGATTATCTTATTCCTTTCTAGCTTCTTATTTCCAGATATATGAAATGACTCATCCAAATAATTCCACTAACACAAAACTACTAGTGCTATTAGTCCTAGCACATTTGATGAAACAGACATAAGAACTAATGACATCTTTAATACTTAAATAACCTATGATGTTTACTTGTTTGCAGTAGCTTCTACTAAAAGTGTGGTGAACTGCAAGCACTAGTATTATAACCTCTCTATAACTCAGTTCTTTTACTATCCTTAGGCCATATCCTAAGTTTCTTTGTTTCAGCCTTTTATAACAATTGGTCCATTGTATTACCAGTATTATTTTCCAAGCATTGTACTTTTATCAGGTGAAAAGACACACCATACTCTGAACAGCAAAAGGACATGTAAATTATACATGTGTACAACAACAACAACAAAAAAAAATCACAAATTTAGATACTAGTGAATCTGTGGATATTCCAATTTAGACATCAAAATTCCACTTTGGACATCCTTTCTAAAATGTTCCTCTATATTACTGTATTATGCCAATAAGTGCTTTTTGTCAGTCAAGAAGCCTGTGTGCAAATTGCTTGAACTCTTGTAAACAAAAAAGAAAAAGGTGGATGTGGAAGTCTGGATGCCTAACTTGGTAACCACCATGGATCACATACTAGAAAAAAAACCTTTCTAAAAGACAGCTTTTGATCTTCAACAATCTACTATATCTTACATCATTGTCAGCTGAAGCATCTTTGCCTTGGTATGATGAAATCGGATCACCCACTTACCTGTCTGATTTATCCTGCCATTTATGGAAATCCTGAATACAGCTGAGCAAATTTGCTGTTTTTTAAAAATTGTTTCTAATTTCATTTCAACAAACTGAAAAACTGTTTTGTGCAGTAATTCAAGCAAATGGTTTTACTTGGAACAGTGGAAGAAACAAGTTTATTTAGATGATCTACTGTTGCATATTATAAATGATTCTACATTTTGAAAACATATTGTTTTGCTCAGAAGAAATTGTGAACCTTAATAAAATCTTACAGCTTTGTTGTCTCTGCAAAAGAACAGTATAAAAAAATGAATAGGATACACGAAAATATGGAAAAATTGTGTCAGAATCTGATGGAATATTATGTCATAGATCCAAAGAAAGTATCGGTTGAAGAGCTTTTTACTGACCTAAATAACTTCAAGGCCATGTTTATGGTAAGTATTTATTGTAGTGTTGTTTTTTTTCTTTATTAACATGTACATTTTGTTGTTGTTGTTGTTTGTTTCCTTCCTTCTCAGTAATATTTTGTTTCCATAGAACTTTCAAGACCATTCTCATGTTGTGATTTGTTTTCCATTTCTCAGAACTGAAATCTTGGAAAACATGCCTTAATTACATCTGTTCCATTTAATTTAATTTAAAAAAGGCTACTATATCGAGTACCTATAAATAAAACTCTAAGGGGCTTATAATCGAAATGGATATATGTCTAAAATCTGCCCTAAATCGGTAGACGATCAGTGAGACAAGTTGTCCAAGTGCCAATAATCGAACCGGGTTTTAGACATATCTAAAAATGACTTAGGCCTTCACAGTGCTGTAGTACGCCCAGAGCTAAAAGGGGTGTTTTAGAAGGAGTGATGAGGGCGGGACATGGGCCATCCTAGACTTAGTCGTACTGCATGTATAACCGAAAGTGTTACAACACTGCCTAGACTGAACTTGGACGTTGTGACTTAGACCACCTAAAACCAGGTCTAAGTCACAAAAAGGTATCCAAAATGTTTTGGTGTCCAGTCCATCACTTTTCTGACCCCACCCACATCCAAAGGGTCTTTTTCGAGGCGTTTTTGACTTAGATAAATTTTTGGACGAAAATGGGGTATAAAGATGGACGACTTAGTGGTCTGGACGATCAGACAGCTGGACATCCAGTTAGACGATTTGCGGAAAAAAAAAATGTTGGACGTATTTTTCGAAAATGGACCTTTTCCCATGTCCGACTTTGGGTGACTAGTGACTTAGGCCCAAAACTGACTTAGATGTATCTTTTGATTATGCCCCTCCATGTCCTTGATAGGGAGTCATGCATCAGAAGTACAGTAGATAACTTGAATTGTTTTATTTTCACTCACATAGGACTCATGTTATCTAATTGGTATCTGCTGATTTTTGTAAAAATGTAATTATTATGAAATCTTTATTTGTAGTTTCTACAAAACTTAGGCCCCCTTTTACAAAGCTGTGCAGCCGAGTGCCGTACGGAAAATGCTTGGAAGCCCATTCAATTCCTATGGGTGTTGGAGCATTTACCAAGCCAGCTTGCACTGCTGGCTTTAGTGAAAGAGGGGGTTAGATTTGCCAAATTTTATTTGTATAATTATTTCTTTGTAATCTGTTCATAAGCTTCTAATACAAAGCAAGGTGTACTAGTAACAAAATTGTATTCGGGGTCATTTCGTAAAGCTTTTTCTGTGAGTAAAAATATTTACTTGTAGAATCAAGATATTATAAAATTGTGCATAAAGCAGGCAAACAAGAGTTACTGCTTTTAATAATAATAATAATAACAGCTTATATACCGCAATACCGTGAAGTTCTATGCGGTTTACAAAGATTAAGCAAAGGTACAAATCGATTGACTTTAAGAGGGGAGGAAGAAAGAGGGTTAATAGGACAGGAAATCCATTTTTGAGGAGAGAGTGATCAATATAACAAGTTAATCGCTATAGAGGGGAGAGAGAAGAGAGGATCAGTTGTCTAGATACTTTAGGAACAGGTGTGTTTTCAGACGTTTCCTAAATTCCTCATAAGTAGTGGGCGAAAGCAATTGTTCTAGGTCTTTACCCCATGATGCTGCTTGGTGCGAGAGAAGATGTTCATGGTATTTTTTCAGTTTACAACCTCTCACTGGGGGGGGAAACGAAGTTGGAATGTGAGTTTCTCTTGTGTCTGTTGGCTGAAAAGACGAAAAGGTCAGTTATATATTTAGGGGCAAGTCCGTGTAGTGCTTTGAAGAATTTAAACTTTACGCGCACCTCCATAGGCAGCCAATGCAGCTTCCGGTAGTAGGGTGTCACGTGGTCAAACTTCCTCAGCCCAAAGATCAGTTTGACCGCTGCATTTTGCATCAATTGTAAACGCTGCATGTTCTTTTGGGAAATTGCTAAATAGGCGATGTTACAGTAGTCAAGCAGACTCAGTACGAGGGATTGGACTAGGGTTCTGAATGCCGCTATATCGAAATAAGCTTTAATGGATCTGAGTTTCCAGAGAGTGAAAAATCCCTTTCTGATCAAGGAGTCCACCTCGTCTCTCATGGTTAGGCACTGATCCAAAGTTACACCTAGTATCTTTATGGTAGGTTGGATAGGGTAATTAAGATTATTGATACATAGTGGTGATTTGGTGTCAAGCGGATGTGGCGAAGCAACAAAGAAAGTTGTCTTTTCTGAATTAAGTTTGAGCCTAAAGGTTGTCATCCAGTGCTCCATCACGTTTATGGCTTCTGAAGCTTTAGGAATAGTTTCAGAGATAGAATTAACGAATGGGATGATGATCGTAAAATCATCTGCATAACTAAATAGTTTTATCCCTAACTGGTTTAGCTGCGTGACTAGTGAGGACATGTAGACATTGAAGAGCAATGGAGATAGCGGAGACCCGGATGGATTGCTCCAGGTATCTGAAAGTTCATAATTAAAACGTACTTGATAAGTGTGGGACGTAAGGAAGCCACGGAACCAATTCAGCACCTCGTCCCTGATACCAGTGGCATCTAGGCATTGCAGCAGTTTCCCGTGGTCTACTAGATCAAAGGCAGAACTCATATCGAATTGCATAACCAGGGCATTAAGGCCCTAACTAAACAGTAGGCGCAGATTGTCTAAAATAGCCGCAATTACTGTCTCAGTACTGAATAACGGTCTAAAACCGGATTGAGTTTCATGTAGGAGAGAGAACTGATCCAGATAATCCATCAGTTGGGTGTGTACCAATCCCTCCATAATTTTTACAATAAACGGAATGGATGCTACTGGTCTGTAGTTGGATATTATAGCTGAAGATTCTTTTCGATTTTTTAGAATTGGGGTTATTATTATGTGACCATTATTAGAGAGGAACTTCCCAGTTTTTAGGTTATGAGCCAAATATTGCATCAACGATAGTTTAAATACTAAAGGTGCCGCTTTCATGATTTCTGGGGGGCATGAGTCCAGAATGCAATAGGATTTAGAGTATTTGTTATATAGTCTGTTGTAATTGTTCCACTCTAAATCTTGAAAGGAGCTCCAGATCATGTCTGCCGATGTATCATTTCCTTGGGTGATAGGTATTGGATGATCACTAGGGTCGTTTGTTGAACAATGAATTTTAAGGTTTTTAATTTTCGAATCGAAGTGTAGTGCTAAGTCATTTGCAGAAGGTAACTTAGAGTTGTTTGTGGGTGTGGTGTAGCGAGCGGTGTCAAATAAATTTGTGATCAGGTTGAATAGCTCTTTTGTATTGATTCCTTGTGAACCATTACAAGATGAGTTGATTTTAATTGAGTAGAATGCTTTACGTTTGTCTTTTATCATTTGTTTGTAGATTTTTATGTTAGCTCTCCATTTGTTACGGTCTGTTCTCCTGTTTTTTTCCAAGTTCTTTCTAGTCGTCTAGCTAGTTGTTTCTGTTTTAGAAGTTCGGTGTCAATCCATTTGTTATATTTATTTGCATTGCTTTTGCTATTGCGTATAGGGGCGATTTTATCTAAAATGGATGTGCTGGTTGTCATCCAGTGATCCCAGAAATCGATTCTTTCTTTTCTTTGATTGCAATTCATATTGTGACCAGAAATCTATTGGATTAATATAGCCTCTGGTGTGATGTTCTCTTTTTATTATTGGGCGTGTTTTAGATTTAGAATAAGACCAGATTAGCTTGAAATAATAAGTAAAATGATCAGACCAGATATCATGACACCAGGTGCCTTTACGTATAGAGATGGCAGGGTTTGGGATGTCCTTTGTGGACATGGCTACCATATCTAACTGATGACCTTTTTCATGTGTTTGTGTGGGTAGAGGAAGGTTGTAATTGAGTAGGGATAGAAAGTTTTTAAACTCTTTCACGTTTGTATTGTCCTCTTCATCTAGGTGTAAGTTTATGTCTCCTGCGATGATATTGTAAGAAGAACCGAATGAATTGTTTAGGACAAATGCACAGAAGTCTTCTTTGGCTTTTGGCCAGCTTTTTGGTGGGACATGAATAATATGCATGATAGAGATTCTTCTAGATGACGGTTGCTAATTTTACAGGCTAGAATTTCTAGTTGGTCGCTCATTTTGGAATCTAATAGTTTGAACTCAAATCCATCTTTTACCTGATCTATGCATAGGCTTTTTTGTGGGTGTTCTATTGGCAGAGTTCTGATGTAAGCATTTATTTTGTATAATTCATGTGTACATATTTAGAGTTTATGCACACATTTGTATATTTGGAGCAGGTGTAAATTTGTGTTGGTGTTTATATGGTACTAGTGCCCATTGTACAAACATAAGTACTCTGTATAAAACTAGTGACTTTTTGAACTGTTCAGCACTCAGCTCAGCTCTTCTCAAACACAGCTGATTGAAGAAAATCAAAACATCAAAAAAGAAAAAGCAGCAATATAAAAGGTTTCCACCTTAAAAAAAAATGCTTGCCACTCCACCCTCTGATTAAGACCCAATGGCAAGACTGTTTGTAAAGAAAATATCAAAAGTTGTTCAGTTTGGTGATGTTTTCATTTTCTTCAATCAGCTGTGTTTGAAAAGAGCTGAGCTGAGTGCTGATTGGTTGATTCGGACCAGAAGTGAGGTCTGTGTTGGAGGAGGGCTTTAAGTGCTCTTATCTGTTTCCTTTGTTCTGGGGCTGGTCTCAGCATGGCTGTACTTTTCAAGGCTGTATTATTTGTTCCCCTGATGAGCCAAACATTGGTGAAACGGTCGCTGGTTGGGAAGATTGGAGAAGACATGACAGTGTTGGCGCTCAAGTCGTCTTTTGTCAACTAAGTCCTTGAACGTGCCTCCGGGTGACTTTGCCCTTTTCTAAACTTGAGCTGTAATGTGAGGGAGTTTTTTGCCAATGAAAGTATTTAAAGCAGTTTTGATTTGTACCTTTTGGTTCTATACTGTTACATTAGTCTGAGGCTTTTTCCTCCCTCTTTTTGGGTGCATGCTGGGTTTGAAGAGGGGGGGGGGTACCTCGGTGCCACGATCACACAACATTTTGACTCATAATTTTGAAAATACAAAAGTATATGTTGTATAGCAGCTCCACTTTTGAGAATACCCATACTGAATGTGGGTCAAAGTGCAGGTGTTATAGAGCAATATGAATCCTTTTATTCAGACAAAGGGACGGTGAAGTGTATGAGGTGGAGTCTGCCATGGGGAAGGGGCTGGAGAAGGTTGGATAAAGTGCATGTGTGCCATGGGAGGAAGGTGGGCTATAGAAAAGTAGATGTGCAGGGAGCATTACATGAAAAGCTGGAGAAAAATAAATGGTGTACATGTGTCATGGGGGGTTCCTGGAGAAAGGTGACTGGGGTGTTATGTACCATGAAGAAGATGTGGCAAAGAAAAGTGGATTGTGTATGTGCCTTGGGGGATTGGGACAGGGAAAAGAAGTTGGAATTTGCTTGGGAGAGGGGGAAGAGACATTAGAGTAGACAAAACAGGGGTCTTGGAGTTGGGGAGAGAGCATTGAAGGCTGAAAGATGGAAAAAGAACTCTAGAAGGCAGAGTGCTGCTTGAGGGTAGAGAACAGGTGAACAGAAGAGGATACAGGAGGAGAAAAATTGGAAATATTCATCCTGGAGAAGGGGGCAGAGAAAGCTAGGGGCTGAACCTACTAGAGGAAGGGATAGAAGTTTAAAGAGAAATGGAGAAGGTGGAACCTGATGAGGGAAACTGCTGTGGTGGGGGTATTTCATTCCTTAGAGAAGAAGCTAACCTTTATAATGGGGGGATTCTGCACAAGAAGATTACAAATGATAAATATAATTTTCAAATATTGGTGCACTGATTTTTTTTTTTTTTTTTTCCACAGAATTCCCCTGAAAATAATAGATTTAGGGGAGGAAGGGATGAAGAAAGGGGGAATAGTGAAACACTAGAAATGAGATCTTGGAAGGGATTTAAGAGAAAACAAGAAGTAGTAGCAAGAGTCCAGAACCATCCCAATTGGAGAATTAAAATGACCAGACAAAAATACAAAATATTTATTTAAATTTTTTAGAGAATGATAAATGTCAAGCTGTGAAAATGTATATTATTTGTATTTTAATTGATATAGGAGGAAACACATTTCCTTTTCTCTTTCTTCACTATTCTGTGGCTCACTAAATCTAGTTACTTGTGTTGTCCATTTCATTTTTTGTCTTTATATTTATAATTCTTTTTTATAGTGATTTTCAACCCACTCCTCAGGGACCACCTGACTAGTCTTGTTTCCAGGATATCCACAGTAAATATGCATGACAGAGATTTGCATACACTGTCTTTATGCAAATCTCTCTCATGCATATTCACTGTGGATATCCTGGAAATCTGACTGGTCAGGGGGTCCCTGAAGGCTGGACTAAAACCACAGTTTTACTGGGTGATAGTCTGTGTGTTGTGTGTGTTGCAAAATTAAGGGTTTTGTTAACTTGTAAGTTCTACAGTATGTAGGAATCCCTAGCACTCCGACTTGTTCTCTTTATCCCAACTAGAGGTATATTAGTGCCCTATAAGAACTGCCAAACTAGGTCAAACTAAAGCATCCTCTTTTCCAACAGTGGCCAATTCAGGTTACAAATATGTCGTCGTATCTCAAAAAGTATCAGGATATGATACCGGCCACCCCCAGTGATAAGCAGTAGCTTTCTGTAGGTCAAATTTTTTCTTAGTGGGGAACTCCTCAAATAGATCTCTTTGCATCTCCTCACAACAACAAGCTGCCCCAGTTTTTTGCTCCAGGCTATACTCTCCAAATCACCTGAAGGCAGATGCTTTTCTCCTGAAATGGACAAACAAATTCCTCTACGAGTTCCCTCCATTTCTACTTATTCTCAAGACACTTGTCAAACTCAAGAGGGAATCTGCCACCATGATTCTGATAGCTCCTCTGTGGCCCAGACAACCTTGGTTTTCCCTTCTACTTCAACTCAGCAGCTTGAAACCACTTCTACCAATATTTCTGTCTCCACTTACACAGAGTCACGGTTCTCTTCTTCATACCAACCTGCAGTCTCTACATCTGACAGCTTGCTACCTCTCGGCATAACTTCACACCTACAGTTTTCTCAGTCTGTCAGAGACATTTTAGATGCTTCCAGAAAACCAGCCACAAGACAATGTTACACTCAGGAATGGACTAGGTTTTCTCAATAGGACCCTAGCATTTCAAGCTGGTAGGCAACAATCTTGGTTAGGTAAATGTGTTCAGCAAGCTATGTTATCCTATTGCTTTTTTCAGAAATTAATTAAGACCACTTTGTTCGATAAGTTTATTACTTAATGAGAGTTTTATTGTTGAAATTTTATTTTACAAATATTTGAGTTTTTTACTATATTATTGTATTTTGCTGAGTGTCCAGCTCTTTTTAGTGTAAACTGCATAGAACTTTTGGTTATGGTGGTATAAAAAAATAAAGTTATTATTATTATTATTATTTGGTGTGACCTTCATCACCAGGAACCTCAGTCTACCTCCTTGTCATTGGTTCTGGTTTATTTATCTCAAACTGGCCTCAAATCCACCTCTGTTAGAATCCATCTCAGTGCAATTGCTGCTTTTCATCAACGATTGGATGAAAATCTCTATCTGCTCATCCTGTGGTTTCCAGATTTATGAAAGGACTTTTCAATGTCAAACCACCTTCAGTAGTTTGGGATCTCAATGTGGTGCTTGCTAAATTGATGAAACCTCCATTTGAACCAATGTCTTCGGCTCATCTTAAATATCTCACTTGGAAAGTAGTCTAACTCATTGCTCCTACGTCTGCTCGCAGAGTTAGTGAATTTCAAGCTTTGGTAGCAGACCCACCATTTACAGTATTCCATCATGACAAGGTGGTACTCTACACTTGTGCTGCCCAATTTCCGATTTGAATCGATTCACCGATTCACTTTGGGTGAATCGATTCGAATCAATGTGTATTTTTAAAAAATCGGCCTCTCCGATTCGGGGCCCAACCTCCCCGTGCCCGGCTATCGCGCTCACGAATCCTGACACTCAAAATATATATTTTTTTTAAATCCTCTCACCGGCTTGTGGATTCCCTGGCCTGACTCGGCACAGCCTGAAGTTGTGTTTGACTCTGGCTAAAGAAAGTACAAAATAACAAAAAACAGGCGATTTTTCAAACCTTCCCCTTAATACTAGCGTATATTAGCAGCTGCACCGCTCTCTCCTTCCATAGCTTTAGCGAGCCAATTCCCTTCTGCAGCCTCAGAGTCTCTGCTAGGCCGTCCTGAGGAAGAAGGAAGTTGCATCATCAGAGGCGCACCTCCCCACTAGTCATTTTAAGGTTAACAAGCTCAGAGCCCTGTCTGGAAGACCTCTGCGCATGTGGACATTGATGTGATGACATACATTTGCATGAGACCCTTCAGCTGCAGCCCCGAGTTTAGTGTGCTATGGCTTGAAAAAGTTTGCAATATACTGTCCTAAACTGTAATTTTCCCTTTGATTTTTGTAGCCTAAATGCATGACCTTGATTTCTTAGCATTAAATCTTAGTTGCCAGATTTCAGATCATTCTTCAAGCTTCACTATGAAGTTCCTCTTGTTGCTCACACCATCAAAGATGTCTACTCTTTTGTAGATTTTGGTATCTGCAAAGAGGCAAATCTCACCAGACAGCTCTTCAGGAATATTGCTTACAAAAATGTTAAAAATAGGTTTAAGAACTGAACCTTGAGACATACCACTGGTAGCATTCCTTTCCTCAAAGGGATCTCCATTGACCACTGACCTCCGTCACCTTCCACTCAACCAGTTCCTGACCTAGTCCGTCATGTTGGGCCCCCATCCCAAGCGCACTCAGTTTTTTTTTATTAGATGTTTGTGTGGAACACTGTCAAAGGGTTGCTAAAATCCAAATATATGTAAACAATGATGATACACAATGTAGATAAAAGGACCCTGCATGGTTCATGTTTCAGCATATGCCTTATTCAGGAGTTCATATACATTGAAAATGTCCAAAAAATATATACAGATTGAATAACAGGTAGAATGTATAACAAAGTATAAACAATGGTCACATTTTCAATGTATATGAACTTCTGAAGAAGCATTTGTCGAAATATAAACTGTGTATTGTTCTTTTATCTACATTGTGTATCATTGTTTACATGACTATGACCATATGTTTTAGACTTTTATTGTTTCGAATAAAACTCTTTCTCTACAGCTTTTTGTACTGCGGACCTTAGAAACATAGAAACATGATGGCAGATAAAGGTCAAATGGCACATCTAGTCTGCCCATCCACAAGAACCACGATCTCTTCCTCTCTCCAATAGATCCCACAAACCAGGCTTTCTTGAAATCAGACACAATCTCTGTCTCCGCCTCTTCTACTGGGAGACTTTTTCATGCATCTACCACCCTTTCTTTAAAAAAGTATTTCCTTAGATTACTCCTGAGCCTATCACCTCTTAACTTCATCCTATGCTCTCTCATTCCAGAGCTTCCTTTCAAATGAGGCTCGACTCATGTGCATTTACATCATGTAGGTATTTAAATATCTCTTATCATATCTCCCCTCTCCCACCTTTCCTCTAAAGTGTACAGATTGAGATCTTTGTCTGTCCCCATATGCCTTATGACAAAGACCAAGCTCCATTTTAGTAGTCTTCCTCTGCCTGACTCCATCCTTTTTATATCTTTTTAAAAGTGTGGTCTCCAGAATTGTACACAATATTCTAAATGAGGTCTCACCAGAGTCTTATACAGGGGCATCAATACCTCTTTTTTCCTACTGGCCATACCTCTCCCTTTGCACCATAGCATCCTTCTAGCTTTTGCCGTTAATTTTTCAACCTATTTGACCACCTTAAGATCATCACATCCAAGTCCCGCTCTTCAGTCATGCACATAAGTTCTTCACCCCCTAAACTGTACCGTTCCCTCGGGTTTTTGCAGCCCAAATATATGACCTTGCATTTCTTAACATTTAGCTGCCAAATTTCAGACTATTCTTCAAGCTTCACCGGATCTTTCTTCATGTTAATTACACCATTCTGTGTGTCTACTCTATTGCAGATTTTGGTATCATCCACAAAGAGACAAATCTTACCTGACAGCCCTGCAGTAAGAGAAAGTCTATGTTCCAGGAGAAGAAAGGGAAAAGAGATGGAGGGAAAGAGTTGCAGGGAGGCCAGTTTGCCCACTCCTGTCCTAAGTACTTTAAATATGGCAACCTGACAATTTTATTTACTTTTTCGTACAAACAAGTCTGAGAACAAAATGAAAAATAATTTTAAGCACTAGTATTTCATATTAATCAAGAGGTAGTGTAGCCTTTGCTTTGTTCAAATCCATTTTCTGAATCTTGGCCATGAATAATGAAAAAAATGATGTGAAAGAATGAGGAATTTTACAGTATCAATCAATACATTCTTTTTTCTAGTCAAGAGGAAAGGTCATAAAGTTTCAAAGCCATCTTTAAAAAAAAAACCCAACATAAAATGTCAAACTTTTGTTTTAACCTCTACAGTACTTTAAAGCTTAGTAGATCTCTGGCATCTGCCTCTCCATTAGAAATTTGTAAAGTGGTGACATGGGCTTTCTCACATCTATTTTGTAAACATTTTAAATTACATGCTGATACAGCATTTGGGAGGCAGGAGCTATTGGCAGTGGTTAATCATTCATAAGCATCCCCTGTGGCTCATTGAGTACTGCTTTGGCATATCCATGGGGTCTGGGTTATTAGGTACAACATTCAAGAAGGAAGCATTTAACTAATTATGTACCTGATCTACCATGCTGTTACTTCATAGACAGAATATGATGAAAGCCTTAAATGGCTCTAATTTTCTTGGGGTTTAGCTATAGTTAGTTTACCTTTCTTAGTTTAAATACGAATAAGATCATTTACAGACAAATCATCAGTTTATGTAAAATATATACAACTTTGCACATTATGGTAATTTTTTAATAGTTATTTCCATTTATACAGAATGTTTTACATGTAGAAAATAAAACTGTGCGGGGATGTACAATAATGTGTGTCCAGAGCATATAAGGGTATTAATGTAGAACATAATCTTTTACAGAGAAAGGAAAATGGTAAAACCAGAGGACATAATTTGAGGTTGAGGGGTGGTAGATTCAAAGGCAATGTTAGGAAATTCTACTTTACGGAGAGGGTGGTGGATGCCTGGAATGCGCTCCCGAGAGAGGTGGTGGAGAGTAAAACTGTGACTGAGTTCAAAGAAGCGTGGGATGAACACAGAGGATCTAGAATCAGAAAATAATATTAAAAATTGAACTAAGGCCAGTACTGAGCAGACTTGTACGGTCTGTCTGTATATGGCCATTTGGTGGAGGATGGGCTGGGGAGGGCTTCAATGGCTGGGAGGGTGTAGATGGGCTAGAGTAGGTTTTAACGGAGATTTCGGCAGTAGGAACCCAAGCACAGTACCGGGAAGAGCTTTGGATTCTTGCCCAGAAACAGCTAAGAAGAAAAAATTTAAAAATTTAAATTGAATCAGGTTGGGCAGACTGGATGGACCATTCGGGTCTTTATCTGCCGTCATCTACTATGATACTATGTTATGATCTCCACTACAGTAAACACTTTCACTGTACAGTAAGTGAAGTTGTGGCAGAGTTGCAATGTAAACGTATCTTAGATCAGGGTATTCTCAAGCTGTCCACAGGACATACCCAAATAGTCAGGTTTTCAGAATATCCACAATGAATAGGCATGATATACATTTACATATAATAGAGGTAGTACAAATGTATCTCACAGGAAAGACAAGGCCATAGTGGAGAGATTAAATGAATTCTTTACTTCGATCTTTATCAAGGAAGATGTGGGGGAGTTACTGGTGAGAAACTCAAAACAAATCTCTGTAACACGAAGATGTAATGGGTCGATTTGACAAATTGAGCAATAGCAAATCACCTGGACTGGAGAATATACATCCCCGAGTGCTGATAGAATTGAAAAATTAACTCTCAGAGCTATTGTTAATAATAATCTGTCATTTTTCTTTAAAATCCAGAGAGGAGGGTAGCCAACGTGACCCTGATATTTCTTTTTTTAAAAAGGGTTCCAGAGGTGATCGGGAAATTATAGACTGAGTCTGATATCATTTCTGGACAAAATGGTGGAGACTATTATAAAGAACAAAATGACAGAACGTATACATACAGTAAATATGGATTAATAAGAGAAAGCTAACAAGGATTTCGTTAAGGGATATCTTACCTCACCAATCTACTGCATTTCTTTGAAGGTGTGAATGAACATGTGGATAAATGTGAGCAGGTTGATATTGTGTGTTTGGATTTTCAAAAGGCGTTTGACAAAGTACCTCATGAAAGACTTATGGGGAAATTAGAAAGTCATGGAATTAGGAGGTTATCCCAGGATAAGCAGGCAGCATATTCACATGTGGGTGACATTATCCACGGAGCTCCAGTATGGACACTTTAAAAGTGCATCGCCACTTTAAGAATTTAGAAAGTTTGCGATATCCCGCACCACGCATGTATGAGCGCCTTCCCGGCCTATGTAAGTGTGTGGCTCCTCAGTTCCATTTTTTCTGCGGAGCATTGAAGTCACGTTTTCATATCGGTCTTCATTTTTATTGCTTGCCTTTCTGCTTTCGCGTTCTTTTTCTATTTAATTATTTTCTTTAAAAAAAAAAATGAACGAAAGTTCACTTTTTTCACTATCCGCGGGTCTTTTCCCGGCGGGGCCTTTAGTCACATCTCAGCCATCGAGTTTAATTTGACTGAGGTGGTATTCCCATCGATGTCCTGCCCACTGACGGGATTTAAAAAGTGTGGTTGATGTTCATGCATTATATCTGTAATGGACCCCCCATCGTTGATGCCTCCAGTGTTTGAGTCCGGAATCAGTCGTGTACACGTTGCTTTTCTCTTCAAAAGCATATCATTAAAAATCTTATTCTTCAACAAGAAAAACTCTTCAGTGTCAGCATGGATGCGGATGAACCGACGACACTGTCTACATCGAAGTCTCCGGTGTCGAAGACAACGACACCACAAGAGGCACCATCATCGACTCCAGTGTCGCACGTTTCTCCATCGGGTAAGCCGGCTAAGAAGCTACCGTCTTCCCAGTCAGGGTCGCAGATCTCAAAGGCGAGTCAATTCATGCCAATCAAGCGTAAATCGCCACAGCAACTGCTTCCAATATCGAGGGGTGCTTCATCATTGGAGTCATCCTCTCCGGAACGTGTCTCAGCACCAATGGTATAGGTGTCAAAGCCACAGGTACCGGTGCTTACTTTGAAGCAGAAGCTCGATGCTTTGCTTCTAGAGGAGCTTGGGGACCATTTCCAATTATTTTTCCCAACATTCTCCTCTCTGGAAAACTGGGTTTGTTCACCCTCGAAAAGAGAAGACTGCCCAGGCCAGGACAAATGTCAGGAAGTTCTGTTTCACACAGCGAGTGGTGGATGCTTGGAATGCTCTCCCGGAGGAGGTTGTGATGGAGACCACTATTCTGGGATTCAAAGGTAAATTGGATGCACACCTTCTTGCAAATCACATTGAGGGATACGGGTTAACAAGGTCTTCATCAGGGAACACCTAGCTTAGCCTCTGCGTGTGCGGATCGCCGGTCTAGATGGATCTAAGGTCTGATCCGGTGAAGGCATTTCTTATGTTCTTATGGTACTGGCCCAATCTGAGTATAACACTGCTAGGACTTCCAGTACCGTCGATGATCCATCGGTTCGTCCTAAGGATTCTTGACACCACTTCAGTCTGACTACCCATGCTTCGAAGCATTGTTCCTCCAAACAATGATCTCCATCTGCTCCACGTCACTCATTGTCTTCCAGGCACTCTGTTTTCTCCCTCCCTCCATACTGTGCCTTAACTTCTGACTGTTTTATGCCGCCCTCGGTATTATCTTTGGGCCGGCTCCCTCTTCCTCACTGACACAGTGCACAAAGATGTGGGAAGTGGCTCCGCACGGGTCCCATGCCTTAACCGGAAGCCTTCCCTCTGACGTTGCGACGTCAAGAAAGAAGGCTTCCGGTTCATGCGCAGGATGCGCATAGGAGCCGCTGCCCACGTCTTTGTGCACTGCGTCAGTGAGGAAGAGGGAGCTGGCCCGAAGATAACGCCACATCAGTTGGACCGGCGGCTGAATAACACTGTCTCGGGCCCGATGCACGTGCTGGCCCTGCGGACCGGCGGTTGAAGAACAGTGATTTATGTGGGAAAGAGGAAACTATAGCTATGTGATGCAGGGTTCCACGTTAGGAGTCACTGTTCAGGTGTCATCATTGAGGATATGTTGAAACCTTCGGCTCAATGTGCGGCAGTGGCTAAGAAAGCAAATAGAATGTTAAGAATTATCAGGAAAGGCATGGAAAACAAAGATATGTTATAATGCCCTTGTATCGCTCTATGGTATTGCCGTACCTTGAATACTGTGTGCAATTCTGGTCGCCATATCTTAAAAAAGGTATAGTAGAATTAGAAAATGTACAGTGAAGGGTGACAAAAATGATAGAAGGGATGGGTTGACTTCTCTATGAGGAAAGACTAAAGTGGCTAGGGCCTTTCAACTTGGGGAAGAGGCGGCTCAAGGTTGATATGATAGAGGTCTGTAAAGGACCGAGTGGAGTGGAAAGGTAGATGTGAATTGTTTCTTTACTCTTTCCAATATTACTAGTACTAGGGAACATGCAATGAAGCTACTAAGTAGTAGATTTAAAACAAACCAGATAAAATATTTCTTTACACATGTAATTAAACTCTGGAATTTATTGCCAGAAGCTGGGATGAAATCAGTTAGCTTAGCAGGCTTTAAAAAGGTTTGGATAATTTCCTAAAAGAAAAGTCCATAGGCCATTATTGAGATTGCTTTGGGAAATCTGCTGCTTATTCCTAGGATAAGTAGCATAAAATCTGTTTTATTTCTTGGGATCTGAGTTGGCTACTTTTGGAAACAGGATACTAGACTTGATGGACCTTCAGTATGGCTCAGTATGCCAATTCTTATGTCCTTATCTCATACAAAGTCACTGTGTATATCTTGAAAACCTGATTGGCTGGGCATGTCCTGTGAATTGACTTAAACACCTGTCTTAAATTATACAGGTACTCACAAGAGTACATAAATACATTTATAGCTTTGGAGTAGATATACATTTGTTTAAGAAAATGTGTGTAGTAAGGACAATGAGGCACACAGGTGCCTAAATGGTTAAAATAAATGCAGATTGTGAAAAATTTCAGGCAAACCTTAGGTAATTGGAAGACTGGGTGTCCAAATGGCAGATGAAATTTTGTGTGGACAAATGCAAAGTGATGCACATTGGGAAGAATAACCCAAATCATAGTGACCAGATGCTAGGGTCCATCTTGGGGGTTAGTGCCCAAGAAAAAGATCTGGGTGTCATTGTAGACAATACGATGAAACCTTCCATCCAATGTGTGGCGGCATCCAAAAAAGCAAACAAGATGCTAGGAATTCTTTTAAAAGGGATGGTTAACAAGACTAAGAATGTTATAATGCCTTTATATCGCTCTATGGTGCGACCTTGCCTTGAGTATTGTGTTCAATTCTGGTTGCCTTATCTCAAGAAAGATATAGCAGAATTAGAAAAGGTTCAAAGAAAAGAGACCAAGATGATAAAAGGGATGGAAAGCCTAAAATGGTTAGGGCTCTTCATCTGGGAAAAGAGATGACCGAGGGGAGATATGATTAAAGTCTACAAAATCCTGAGTGGTGGAGAATGAATACAAGTGGATCAATTTTTTTACTCCATCAAAAATTGCAAAAACTATGGGACATGATGAATTTAGAGGGAAATACTTTTAAAACCAATGGTAATTTTTCTTTTCACTCAGAGAATAGTTCAGCTCTGGAATAAGTTGCCAGAAGTTGTGGTTTGAGCAGTTAGCGTAGCTGGTTTAAGAGAGGTTTGGACAATTTGCTAGAGGAAAAGTCCATTGTCTGTTGTTGAGACAGACATTTGGGAAGCCACTGCTTGCTCTGGATCAGAAACATGGGTTTTTGCCAGGTACTCATGACCTGGATTGGCTACTGTGAAGATGGGCTACTGGGCTAGATGGACCATTGGTCTGACCCAGTAAAGCTATGCTTATGTTCTTATGTTGCAGCCCCCGATATGCCAGCCTTTCCTGTCAAGGAATCTTGATATTGTGTTGAAGGGTCTTAGTCAGCCTACATATGAGCCGCTGCAAGAGGCATCCCTCCTGGACCTTTTGGTGAAGACAGTATTTCTTGTAGCAATAGTCTTAGAAAGAAGGGTCTTTGAATTACAGGCTCTATCATGCAGAGAGCCATATCTCAGGATTACAGCATTTATGATCTAACAAGCGCTTGTATAGTTCATAGTTTATTCTTTGTGACGCAGCAATATTTGAACAGCTGTGGCTGCTAATGTTACTGAATAGTTATCTCTTATTCTTCATTGTTATTATTGAGCTTGTTATGAAGTTCTAAAGCCCCGTGTCAGTGTTTATTTTCTTATCACAATATTTTTTGAAGGAGTTGTTTTTTATTGGTAGCCTCTTTAGTACAACATTGGATATCTGCTGGATGTACATCAGATGATATAAAGGTTTTTTTTGCTGTTAAACACGTTCCCAAGTGGCATGGTGGCACTTGGGATTTATAGTTTCTTCAATTTGAGCAAGGATGAATTTATAAATTTAATATTTAATTTATAAATTTAATATAAATTGAATTAATTTATAAATTTAATATAAATTGAATTAAATGTAGAATTAGATTAAGACATTTTTTTGTAGTCCTTGTTCTTTGTTTATATTTTTTGATACATTGATTATTGTTAATAATCTTTTCTTAGAAATTTGTTTTGGATTATTTTTATTTCTTTTTTGTTTCCTTTTCTTGTATACTTTTTTATTTGTACTTTTTCTGTTTGAGGTTTTTTATTGATGTTCTGCTTTTTCATTGATCCTTTATCACTGGGTTCCACACAGATTATTTTGATTAGTTTCTGGTGCATATTCCTCCATTGCTATGAGTTTGCAGCGTATGAATTCACTAACAGTTACACTTTGCTTATGTTTATTCATGTATGTTGCTTCATCTACCACATCACAAATAGGTAGCATGACATCCCAAATCTTCAGTATTTCAATGCCCTAAAAGAATCATTCTTGTACAATCCCACTCAATTCTTGAACCAAGTGGGTAGTTGATCCCATCTCATGAGATCTCTTGTAAGCCTTATTAGCATAACTTTTTGCTCCTCTTCTCTTACCTCTAGACTGCCCTCCAACTTCTAGATCCACTTTTGATGCCTTCAATGTTACCTTTTGCACTTCGGCACTGTCCATTACAATGCAAAGGCAGACCTGGCTTCAAATCTCTGCTTTGGATATGTCAGTCAAGGATAGCCTCCAACATCCCATGTAGGCTTTGGAGATCACATTGAGGAGGCTACAGAAAAGATAGTTATCATTCAATCATGTTTTTTAATCTAAAGTTCAGTCTTGCAAACAGGGCAGTCATATCAAAGATATTCAAATATTTCTAGACACTCTTCTTACTACAGTTCAGGCGTTGTTATAATCAACCTTCCACATTCTCTTGTCCTGCTATCCAGAGTCATCCTAGACAGCAGAGACAACAAAAATCTGTCACAACCTCGGTCCAACAGTGTCTGTCTGTTCCTTCAATTTAGCGTGTGTATAAGTGAATGTGTGTCTTAACTTCTTTAGGTGGCTGTGAAGGGTGTGTGTGTCTGAATGTCCTGTATGTTTGTGTGTCCCTCTTTGTATTCATATTTCTGAATTATCTCTTTCAGCACCTTTCTGGGTCATCATTTGGTTTGTTTGATCTGATGTCTCTTGATTACTAAGGAAGTATGAATTCCTTTGAAGGCCCAGTTTTCAGAGAGAACCTGTCTTATTTCTAATCCCATTAGGCAAACTAGTTCCATCAGATAGGGAGACATCCTGTCTACCTATACTGACATCACCATTGGTCAGACCTGGGGGGAGGGGGTAAGAGCTGCCTGCAGAGACCTTTGGCTAACTCTCTGAGTAGGCCCTGAATTCTCAGGCTAACTTTCAGCTTAGGCTCAGAGCAGCACAATGTTATGCTAACAACCATACTCCTAGACCATCAGCAATTGTAAGACAGACCCAAGGGGAGACATCTAGAGGTAGGTGGAGGAGGAAGTAGGCAAATCCTATTCCAAAGGGGAGGAAGGGAGATAAACAGGACAAAGCACAAATTTTTAGGTTACACTAAAAATACACAGTTGGCTTCATCCAAATCGAAACCATGATCTTGTAGTCTTTCGGCTGAAACTAGGCAGAGAGAGGATTTCGGGCGCTTTTTAGCACTGTAACTGAAATTTAGTCAGCCTCTGTCTTTACCAAGGCTTATTCTTTTCTCTGTGAATGTGGACTTCTCTCACAACTAGTACAATTTCCATATTTATAATGGAGCAATGATTTGTCACTTACATGTTATGCTGCTTTTTCAGCAAGCAGCCAAGGAAAATACGAGAAGAAAAGAAGCTGAAGAAAAGCAGAGGCGGGTCAGACTGGCTAAAGAGAAGACAGAACGAGAAAAACTAGAGAGGCAGCAAAAAAAGAAACGCCTGCTGGAAAAGAAGAGAGGTAAGAGCATATGGAAAGTCAACTTTTTGCAATAAATTAAATATATTTTATTTAGCAATAAAAATTCAATTAATATATATACAAACACTTAAAATGGAGAAAGGAGGTAGCAGGTGAAATAAAATAATTTCAGGATGTATAAACATTACAGTGGTGAAAATAACAGATATAATAATCTTAACAACGGAAAGTAGATGACCAAACCAAAAACTTTATAGAATACAAGCTATCGAAATATTGATGGAAAGCTAAGAGCATGAATGAACGTAGTTTACTCAAAAGAATTCCTGTTTTGGAAACCATTTTGGTCAACATCGCCTTGAACTGTAGCAGGAGGGGCCTTAGGCGCCTGGACCAATCAGGCCCTAGGATCCTGTGGGTTGGGCAGTGGAGGGACGGGCCCGCCTCATTTGGACGGAGGCGGGCCTGCTAGCTGGATGGTGCAAGTTGCCGTCAGGCCAAATTGGAGGTAATCCCAAGGAGGGGTTCCGGGGTGTGGGCTTTCATTGGGGGGGGGTCTGGCGGGAGGGGTTGGGTACCTTCCTCCGGCGATCTTAGGGGGGCTGTTGGGGGGTCCGGCAGGAGGAGTTAAGCACCCTCCTGCCGGCAATCTTCGGGGGGCGGGTTCTGTTGGCAAGAAGGGTTGAGCACCTTCCTGCCGGCGATCTTCAGGGGGGCCTTTGGGGGGTCCGGGGAGGGGGTTGGTACATTTAAAACCCGATTCTGTAACCAGTGTCTGCATCATGGACGTCGGTTACACTATCGGGTTAACTTTGAGTGGGTTTAGGCCCGATTCTGTATAGGACACCCGGGACAGGTGTCCTATACAGGATCCGGGCTTGTATGTGTATGTTTCTGCCCCTAAAATCCAGTGTATTTACTGTTACAATTTGAGTTTGTGGGCCCCAGGATCGGATTAATCCAGTTTCCATTATTTTCAATGGGTAAAATGGTCCTGGAACTCGAACGTTTTGGAACTCGAATGGGGTTCTGGAACGGATTAAGTTTGGATTCCAAGGCATCACTGTACTTCTCACTTGTTTAAACCTAAGAAAGGGTTACAATAAATTGAAGAAATATAAGTGTGTGTGTGTTTGTGTTTCTTCTTCTGACTTATATATATATATATATATATATGTGTGTGTGTGTGTATGTGTGTGTGTATATATATGTATATGTGTATGTATATATATATATATATATATATATATATATATATGTGTGTGTGTGTATGTGTTGCCCTGTTGCAGCTTCAGCAGAAATAAGAGGAATGA
Source organism: Geotrypetes seraphini (assembly GCF_902459505.1). Classification (NCBI taxonomy): domain Eukaryota; kingdom Metazoa; phylum Chordata; class Amphibia; order Gymnophiona; family Dermophiidae; genus Geotrypetes; species Geotrypetes seraphini. The sequence goes on along the minus strand of NC_047089.1, from coordinate 76,563,530 downwards.
GACAACTTCTCTATGAGGAAAGGCTAAAGTGACTAGGGCTCTTCAGCTTGGAGAAGAGATGGCTCAGGGGTGATATGATAGAGATCTATAAATAGTGGAATGGAAAGGGTAAATGTGAATCACACTTCAATTAAGTATCTTGGAGTCTGGTTTTGTTCTTCCTTTAGTAAGGCAACAGCACAATTATGATCTCTACTATTTCTTACACTGTGGGATGCCTTGAAGTTCTCAACATGGTCTTAATAATCAAAATTAAAATTTGTGACCATCCCTATGCTGTTTCCACATCGATTCTATAATCATCATGAGATAAAAGCTGCATAAATTTATATAGTGTGATAAGCCACATAGGATGGCTTTGCTTAAATTGAAGCTTCCAAAATATTGCAGAGCCTTATCTGCGCATTACCATCCATGTACTTATTTCCATCAAGTTACTTTTTCTCAAACTTACTGTGTCACCACTTAGACTGGGAACCTCACTGGCTTTGCCTCCTTATGACATCAGTCAGCTGTGCGATAGCTAATTAACCTAATGGTCAACGCTGGAGGAGCACATTGATGGAGAGTGAAAAAGGAGTGATCCTCCATGTGGAATGTGGTCAAAATTCAAAAGGATGGAAGTATTGTTGATAGGGGCCCTCTTTGCTTAAAACTATGGCTTATTCTTCTATACAGGTAATTATGGGGAGAGGTAGTTATAGGGATTTATGTTCCTAAGTTTAATAACAATTCTAGATGTTTGTATTCCATTCCTGCATCAACTAATTGCTCTGTAGAATCTATGGAGATGATGTTGAGATTCCCTTTATTTTACTCTTAGTCTTTTAAAACCAAAGTACCCCTGTTTGATTTAGTTCAGGATAAGAACATAAAAACAACCATACTGGGTCAGACAAATGATCCATCTAGCCAAGTTTCCTGCTTCCAACAGTGGTTAATCCAGTTCACAGCATCCAGCAGAAACCCCAATTGTAGCTTCCCCTAAGTCTGTCTCAATAGCAGAATACGGACTTTTCCTTCAGGAATTTATCAAAACCTTTCTTAAATCCAGCTATGCTAACCGCTGTAACTACATCCTATGGCAATGCATTCCAGACTTTAACTATTCTTTAAGTAAAAATTAAAGAATAAATTCCTCCTAGGTTTTAAAAGTAGATCCATATAATTTCATCGTGTCCCCTGATTTTTGTGCTTTTTGAAAAGGTGGAAAATCGATTCACTCTTGCTCGTACTACACCATTCAGGATTTTGTAGACCTCAATCATATCCTCCCTCAGCAATCTCTTTTCTAAGCTGAAGAGCCCTAACTTCTTTTATTCTTTCCTCATGAAAGGCATTCCATCTCCTTTATCATTTTGAGATACATTGACCAGAACTGAGCAAAATAAAGGTCCGGACACACCATGGAATGATATAGAGGCATTATAATATTCTCATTCTTATTTACCATCTCTTTCCTAATAATTCAGTGGTAAATTTGTACATATTTCTTTATTAAAACTAACATTTCAGTTGTTTAACTGTATATCATCTTGAGCCTTTCACTTAAAACTTTCAAACCCTAGAAAGGAAAAAAAGGGAGCAGCACTACTTGTGAAGATAGATGTATTAAGTTACTATGTGGCAACCACTAGTGACCAACTTCCCCAATCCATTCCACTATGAGGTAATGCTACTTGTATATTTACTGAAATGGGGCAGGAAGAAAGGTTCCTTCCATATGTACAGTCTGAGCTCAAGGCTGTCAGTGTGGCTATTTGCTTTTGTGATTGATCAGATCAAGGAACCATAAGGTAAGATGCAGAACAGATAATTAATAATGCTAAATCTACAACTGAGGAATTTGTTTTGTTTAAAAAAAAAAAAAAAAGCAATATTAAGGGTTTGTGTTTTCCCTGAAAAAATTAATTTTGTATGTGCCGTGTTACTGGATGCATTTCTTAAAAAGTTAATGTTTACTATAGGAATTGTCCAATCATATTCAATATGTGTGTTAAACTTGAATTCATGATGGTAAATTCCAAAAAGTGTTTTACTTGCTATTGTCATAAAGGTTCATAGAGTATTATGGCTATTGGGGAAAATGTGTGTTTATTTAAATTTACTTCTGTGTTTGGATAATTTCCTAAAAGAGATAAGCCATTATTGAGATGACTTGGAGAAGCTCACTGCTTTTCCTAGGATAAGCAGCATAACATCTGTTTTACTACTTGGGATCTTGCTAGGTACTTGGGATGGCCACTGTTGGAAACAAGATACTGGACTTGATGGACCTTCAATCTGTCTCAGTATGGCAATTCTTATATTCTTATGTTCTGTAGAATGCAGGAACTCACTTCATCTTCACAGCAGAAGATTTTACCAGTGAACTATTTTGATCTTCTCATAGTTTAAATGTGATGATATGAACTAAATTTGTTGTAATTTAATTGAGAGCTCAATCACGGACACTTTTTTTTCTGCATCTCTTTAATGGTACTTAAAGTAGATAATAAGCCACTCTAATCAATGCTAATTTGTATAGTATGCTTCTTTTTAATTCAGATATAGTGAAGTGATGGCTGATGATCTCTCAAATGTTAAACTTGCAATCCGGAATGTAGTGGGTTTTTTAATTTGCTTGTTAATCCTAAATTCTCTCTACATTACTGGGATCTAAAATATTCAGTTTCTTCATGATACACTCTCAACATCACTTTTATCACTGTAGTCTTTTTGTAGTATATAGAAAAATTGTGAGTTGTAGGTTTTGAACTTATGAAGTAGATTTATGATTTCTTTTGTGAACATAGTATGGCAGATGGTGATGACAGAAGGTTGTTTAATTTAGGTTGTGTGTCTTCACATTTTGGAACCCATATACCCGGTATTACTGACATTATGACTAAAATGTTTTCTTCCAGGGCAGGAAGGGGGTAGCAAGTTGTCATAACATAGGGATGTTACTGATGGAGCTTGACAGGAAATGCTACACCAGCTTAGAATTGCTAGAAGCTTTTGAATAGGATCACTGTGTATGTATGCAACTATATATCAGGATTGCCTCCTTTCAAAGAACTGGTTAAACATGCACCATGAAACTCGCATCACACACATTTTTCTGGATGATAATATGTTTGTAAGGTTTCTTTTTGAGTTCTGTCACTGTCATGTAGCAATTTTTCCCAATAGTGGCTTTGGTTAGCTTTTTCAGTTGTTTTTAGATTACTTTATTTTTCACATTAGCCTTAATACAAGACATGGGCCTTAGGCTCCCTGTCAGAACACTTTTCATCATCAAAGCCATTGGTGCAGCCATCGGGCGCAGTGCTGTCCTGTCAACGGTGCAAAGGAGCCACACCAGACTGGTCTGCTTCCTCCTACTTCAGCTTGCCAGACAAGGACCTGCTTTGGCTTCTTCAAGGCATAGCCATCGGCTCCTTCTTCCTCAGGAAGTCCTGGACCTTGTTGATGACAGGCCTCTTCAGAGTCCAGCTTACTGTTCTGCAGGACTGTTTTCTGTTGGGTTTGTTTTTGTTTTAATTTTTGTTTTATTTCTTTTATCTTCTTTTCTATTTTGTTTGTATTATACATTCATTTTGTTGTCTTTCATTTTATTTTTTTGAAATGTACCTTTGCTTTCACCCTTCCTGGACACTGGAGTTTCTTGTAATTACATTCTATATTTTCTCTGAAGGTTAAAAACATAAGAATAGCCTTACTGGGTCAGACCAATGGTCCATCAAGCCCAGTAGCCCATTCTCACGGTGGCCAATCCAGGTCCCTAGTACCTGGCCAAAACCCAAAGAGTAGCAACATTCTATGTTACCAATCCAGGACAAGCAGTGGCTTCCCCTATATTTTTCTCAATAACAGACTATGGACTTTTCCTGCAGGAAATTGTCCAAACCTTTCTTAAAACCAGCTACGCTATCTGCTCTTACCACAACCTCTGGCAATGTGTTCCAGAGCTTAACTATTCTCTGAGTGAAAAAATATTTCCTCCTATTGATTTTAAAAGTATCCCCCTGTAACTTCGAGTGTCCCCTAGTCTTTGTAATTTTTTGACAAAATGAAAAATCGATCCACTTGTACCCAATCTACTCCACTCAGGATTTTGTAAATGTCCTTCCTCTTCTAATTAGTCTTTTATACAAGCATTGTTTTTTCCCAGGCACTTACCCCCTCTTCTACGAAACTGCGGTAGCGTTTTTTAGCGCAGAGAGCCAAGCTGAATGGCCTGCACTGCTCCCAACGCTCATTAAGTTCTATGAGCGTCGGGAGCAGCGTGGGCCATTCAGCGCGGCTTCCCGCGCTAGAAACTGCTAGTGTGGTTTCATAGAAGAGGGGGTAAGTTTAGATTGTGAACCCGTTTGGGACAGAGAGGGTAGCTTTAATTTGCCTATTATATTAGCTTTGTAAACCGCTTAATACTTATGTGCTAGCAGTATATCAAACTCAATAAATACAAACAAAATTTTTTTGATTTTGCATCAACTATTTTTCAAGACATGTCCCAAGAGAGATCCCAATATATTAAAAAAAAAAAAAAACACTGCTAACAAGTATTGGAGGAAACTGCCACAATCATTCAAACAAAAAATTAAATAATAAAAAATGATAAATAAATTGTGGCGAAAAACAAATCTCAATACAGTGGTTCCTGGGTCACAAGGTACCCAAAGGAACCTGTATCATCACCGGAATGAAAAAAAACACAACATAAATATAATTTAATCGTTCAAAAATAGAGAAAATTTGTCAATATTATAAATTTGTTGAATTTCAGGCTTCACACCAATAAACTATGTATGAAGGCTACAATAGTGAAAACAACATAGCAGTTCACAGAAAAATGTATAATTTGCGGCTGGCATGAAACCCATACAAATATAAGTATATTTTGAGCACTGTCCAGAGTTAAATATATTCAACAAAACTTATCTCAAATACTGGAACAGATTTTCAAAAGCACAGCTGTTAACTTCAGCTCTGTCTTTTCCTGACAGGGGTCCACCTGTTTCGTTGCTTGTATGTGCTATGTCAGGGGATTTTTCAAAACTCAGTAGCTTCAGGAACATGCCCGCAGAAGCACAGCATAATTTTTCAAAATGGCCGTGGAACGGAGACCCACGCGTAGCCTTTTTAGGCTGAGCGTGATGACATCACCATTTATGTGTTTCATCCTTCTATCACAATGACAACATTAAAAGTGTGTTAGATGGATGGAAAAATAAAATAGCTTACATCAGCAGCAATGATACCCTGAATGAGACTCTCTTTATTACATGATAATAGATCAAAATTCTAAAACATGCGTGTTAAAAAATACCCCCCAAAAAGGATTTTTTTCTTGATTTCACTGGTGATAAACAGATAAGCACCTGCACAACCCCCCTCCCCCCAAAAAAGAAAAAATAAATAAAAATAAAAACATAACCAGAAAAAAACAAAAACATTTTATATAAATTTTTTGTTTGAATGATTATGGCTGTTTCCTCTAATACTTGTTAGCAGTGGGGTTTTTTTTTAATATATTGGTGTGCTTTCAGCTATACCACTGCTCCCACTTTGTTTTTTTGTTAGCGTCCAAAAGAGATCCCCCTCAGTGGTTTAAGAAGTACATCAGGTACAAAAGAACTATATCCGTAATGGATACTCATAACTGATGCCAGCAATGTATGGGGCCCAATTATGATCCCTCTCATTTTAAAATCAGTTCATAGATGTTCAAGAAAGGATTTGTGGCCTTGAGATCCAGTGCAGGATTTTTTTTACTTCAGAATCCAAAACATTGTTTTCCTTTGGTCCCAGAGCTGGAACAGATGTTTTTGATATATTGGCATTGAGAGGGCCTCAATCACCTTCAACGTTATGCATCCAGAGGCCATAAGAAATCATCATCCAAGTCCTGCTCAAACAAAAGAAAGGACTCGTCCTCATCTTCAGCACTGAGAGACCAAGAATCAAATGCCAGGTGAAGCTGCAGTGCACAGACATCATGCCTCACTAGAACATAGACAAGGTTATTGGTATTCTCAAAGCACCCTTTATGCAAAGATTATTCATACTCCATAACATTGAAAGGAAGCCTTCTGTGACCCAAAGCCCTAATTCCAGTACTCAACATGTGACAAAGAATGATACAGCTACAGCAACTTCATTCCCCGTGTCTTGGTCAATGGCAGTCTTTGAGGAGAAGGTCAAAAAGGAGCCTCTTTGCTTGACACAATACTGTGGATTCAATGTTGTTGATGAGGCAGAAGGACATCTGCTAATCCTCAAGACATATGTGCATCTACAGTTGAGACTCTACCACCAAGACCTCGAAGAGTCTCATAATCAATGTCTGCATCACCAGTATCGATCTCCAGTTCAGAGGAAGAATCTTTGCTGGCATATCAGAGACCCCTGGTGTCTTGAGGCCCAAGGGCAGTAGGTTAAGAAACATGCAGACCCAGACTTCTATGGAATGCTTTTCTGAGCTGCCTTTGGATCCTTTCCTATATTGGAAGGAAATTCCCAGCTGAGGAGTTCTCATTTGATGATTTTAAACAAGAAATAGCTCAAGCTATTTCATTAAAGACATGGTACAACCTCACCTTGAGTATTGCATGCAATTCAGGTCACCATAACTAAAAAAAAATTACAAAATTAGAAAAGATTCAAAGAAGGATGACCAAAATGATATAGAGAATGGAACTCCTCATGTAAGGAAAGCTTGGAAAAGAAACAGCTGAGGAGGGATATGATAGAGGCCTACAAAATCCTGAGTGGTTTAAAATGGGTAAAAGTGAATCAATTTTTTACTCTTTCAGAAAGCACAAAGACTGGGAGACACTCAATTGAGTTAAATGGTTTTTTAAAAAACAAATAGGAGGAAATATTTTTTTCACTCAATGAATAGTAAAGCTCTGGTTCTCATTGCCAGATGATGTGGTTACAGAAGCTAGCAATCTTGGTTTTAAATAGGATTGGACAAGTTACTAGAGGAAAAAGTCCATTGACATGGGAAAGCCACTGTTTGTCCTAAGAATGGTAGCATAGAATTTTGCTACTGTTTGGGATTCTTCCAGGTACTTGTGATCTGGATTGGCCACTGTGGAAACAGGATATTGGGTTAGATTGGACCATTAGTCTGACATATGACTATTCTTAAGAGCCCAGTTCTTATGTTCTTAAGAGCAGAAACATTGGATATCTTCCAATTACTTGACACCCCCTTCCCTCTAAAGAGGCTGTGATAGTGTTTGTTCATAGAATCTTGAAAGACACAGACGTGAGAATATGCACCTATTAACAAGATTGCAGGCTTGAGATATCAAGATGTAGCAGCTTCTTCACCATTCTATGATGGCCAAATCTACTCTCAAAGGAACCAGGTCTCATTCCTCGGTGACTCCAGTGATAGAAACTCAGATATTGGAGTCTTGTGAGAGGAAGTTATTTTTATGATGCAATATTCACATTCTACATAGCTTCATATCTGCTCTTCCAGTGCAGTAGGTGAGACATTCTAGACAGATGGGTAGTGTCCCCATGGCTGTGTGCCATCTACAGAAGGAATCCACTCTGGATTTTTCCTTCTGCTTCTGCTGTACTTCACTGGGTTCCTTAGCTCCACCTGCAGTTCTTTCCTTCTGTATGCATGCCTGCAGGAGTGTTTGTTATGTTCTCCACACTTTATTATTTTATTTGGTGTATTTTTCACCCATTTCTTAGGGTTTCTGGTGCTCAGAGCGTTTATTCAGCTCTGCTTGCTATGAAAACACACAGGTTTTGTGGGGGGGTTTTTTTTGGTTTTTTTAGCTCAGGGTCATCCTTGAAGTGGTCTCACCTACTGTTAAGCAGGGTCGAGCATAGGCTATTGGGTGCCCTTAGGAGACTCAACAGTGTCTTGCAGGGAGCTGGCTGCATCTTCTCCCCTCCGCCCATTCCTTTGCGCGTTTGTCGGTCCATAGAGGTGGAGGTGTAGTCAGGCTTAGGGTCTGACTGACAGTCCGAAGATCAGCTTTACAGGCATTCCCAGCATGAGGCAGTGATTCTCTTATCCAGTTGCTGTTAGAGAGCTGAGGCAGGCTGTAGCACAGATCCACAAACAGGTCACAATGAGTACAGGCTTTTACTGCCTGTGAGGTGAATTGGGGAAGGTTTGAAAAGTAGGTTTTTCAAGGTTTCTGTATGTTCCCCACCTGAAAAAAAATCCTAAAATCGCCATTTTTTTGACTTTGGTAATTGTAAAATATATCGAGATTTTGGTGTGAAATTTCTTGGCGTTGGCCATCTTGGATTTTTAACAGTCTTTTTTCCCAAAGCTCCCTGCTTCTCCAAAACTGCAATTTTTGCCTCAAAACTTGGGATGGAGTCCTTGGGCTCTCCTCATGTGGATTCTTGCCAAGATAGCACAAATTTAGCACTTTCAGTGCATCCTTATACCACGTGGTGCAGCCTGGGAGAGGCAGCAGTATTAAGTTTAGCCTCTCTCCTGCTGAAGCAGGTGACTACATGCTCGGCTAGCCCTGTGGTGCAGCCTTCTTTTCTTTCGGGGCTTGGCATGGCTGCTAGTTCGTGCACCTTAGGAGACTCTGTCTCGCAGGGTGCTGACTGTGTCTTCTCACCTCTGCTCGTCCCGGTGCATGTCCGTCAGTCCGCATGGGTGGAGGTGCAGTCAAGCTTAGAGTCTGACTGGTAGCACAAAGATGAGTTTTGCAGAGGCATTCCCAGCATAAGGCAGTGATTCTCTCATCTGGCTAATATTAGAGAGTTGAGGCAGGCTACAGCACAGATCCACAAGCAGGTCACAGTGAGTACATGCTGTTACAGCCTGGGGGGGAAATCGGGGAGGTTTGAACGTTTCTGCATGTTCCCCTGTGTTCCCCACCTGAAAAATCCTAAAATTGCCATTTTTTTACTTTGCTTAGTGTGAAAAATATTGTGATTTTGCTGTGAATGTCTTGATGCTGGCCATCTTGGATTTGTAGTAATCTTTTTTTATTTTTTTTTTCTAAAGCTCCCTGCTTCTCCAAAACTGCAATTTTTGCCTCAGAATTTGTTAGAATGGGGTCCTTGGGCTCTCCTCATGTGGATTCTTGCCAGGATTGCATACATATAGCGCTTTAGAGCATCCTTGCACTATATACCGTGTAGCGCAGCCAGGAGAGGTGACAACGTCAAGCTTAGCCTCTCCCCCTGCTGAAGCAGGTGACTAAATGCTCAGCTAGCCCAGCGGGGAAGCTTTCTTTACTTTCACAGCTGCTCCAGGCTGCGGACCCTCTGCCTAAGAAATGCAAAGTTAAGTTATGAAAAGGTGACTCTATACCCCAGGAGCTGGACACTTTCTCATCTTGTTTAAGCGGCCCTAGGCATCTTCCTAGGGCTGCAATAGGTGCCTGAAATGTAGGCCAACAAAATGTTGGCCACATTTCAAATGGACGCGGCCACTAAACTGATTGTGGCAAGGAAATCTCCCTGCCGCGATCAGCTGAGTGGTTGTAGCAGGGAATCCCGAACCCCACTGAAAGTCGGCCAGTAGGAGGGATGCCCACTCCACTTGCCACCACTCATGAACCCCCCCCCCACTGTCCATAGCAGGAGGGATGCCCCCACCCTCCTGCCTGCAACTCCCCCAGACACACGAATAGGACGAACAGAATGCTAGGAGTAATTAAGAAAGGGATCACAAACAGATCAGAGAAGGTTATCATGCTGCTGTGCCGGGCCATGGTATGCCCTCACCTGGATTACTGCGTCCAGCACTGGTCGGCACCCCCACAAGCCCATGCCCCCTCGAAACCCCCACCCCCTCAAGCCCACCTGGAGTTCACCCGTATCTTTAAAAGCAAAGCCAGCCAGAGGTTTGCCTACTCCCTGTGGCCAGCAGGCCCCCTCTTCAGAATGGCGAGCTTCCCATTCCCAATCCATCATAGGATGCACCGGGGAGGGGCCTAATGTTCTGATTTACCAAGGCACCTAAGGCCCCTCCCATAAGAGAGACTTTAGGCACCTAGACCAACCAGGCCTCCTATCCAGTGTATTCTGGGATGCACTGGGAGTGATATAAGACTCTGGTCATATCCTTAAAGCCACACCCATGAGAGTGGCTTTAGTTATGGATTTAGGTTACTCCCGCTGTATCCCAGAATGCTCCGGGAAGGGGTAGGCCTGACATTCTGATGAGGCTGGCCTGCCAGCCAGAGGAAGTAAACATCCCTCTGTCCAGCCTTGCTTTTAAAGGTCTGGGGGGGGGGAGTCCAGGTGGACTTTAGGGTGTGTGGAGTCAGGGGTTTAGAGGGGGTCATGGGTTCAGGGGGGTGCTCACAAACAAACAGGATATGGTAACTTCCCAAGACTTGGAAAGTAGAAAACAAAACAGCAAAGGAAGAATCTGGTGCTCAGTTTCTTTTATTAGTATATCGTGACTTGACACAACCGTGCCTGCCTCAGGAGTCTATTAATAGTGATTAGTACCTAGTTTCTTCCAAAGAATGGCATAAAACACTCTCTTATAACGCAGCGCATGGCTCCCCATATCTGAAAATGCTCTTTCTTCCCATGCGTTTTCAGACGGGGAGCCATTCGCTCCCTTTATACCAAAAAAAGGATATTATATTGGTAGGCGTTTTCTCCTATTTTGGAGTTAGTATACAAGAGCACTTTTTTCAAGATTCATACTGTGCTATACGAACATTCTGAAAACAATTACTCCTATCACTGTTGTAATCGTTCTAACATAGTGTCATTTTAGGCAGGAAACAGAGAAGCTGAAAAAATCAAGTTTTGAATTTCATAACCTTGTCTTAAGGTGATCTTTAGAGTTTTCATTTTCACACTTAAAAAAACTGTAATCCATAGAAAATTTTGAGCTTCATTTGATAAAGTTATCAGTTCTGTCCTAAGGCATTGCAGGACTTATTTGAGTTTATAAATCTTTTATATTCTGAATTATACATATCATATTTTCTTGATCAAATTAAATTTAAAAAGAACTTGGGGCCTCTTCTATTAATCTGTGCTAGCAGTTTTTAGCGCAGTGAGCCGCGCTTAATGGCCCGCACTGCTCCCGACGCTCATAGAGTTCCTATGAGTTTCAGAAGTAGTGCAACAAGCTGCTAGTGCAGTTTAATAGAAGAGGGGGTTAGTTTGAAATTGATGCTTCATACAGTACTATCAAGCTATATTTAGTTAATTTAGAAAAAAAAAATTGATCTTATGACATCCTGATTTTATTTAAATGGAAGAAGTAATAAGTCTGTATTCCTCGATAGTTACCTGTGATTTCTATCAACACAACAGTTATCTGGAGAACCTATTAGTCTATAAAATGCCAACTGGTAGAAAAATTAGGTTATGGGATGTTTAAAACTATGATTGATGGCATTTAAACTGGCCTCATATGTGTGAAGGCCATAATGTGCAGAGAGCAAATGCAGAATAAGTCATAAGTAGAATATATTGACCTTTTTATATATAGATGACTTCATTTTCTCCAATTGCTCAATCAGCGGTGCAGTCTGTTAAGATTGGAATTCATTAATGTGCATAAACCATCAGCCTATTCTTCTAGTTGTAATGCATCTTTATGGGTGACATATTCTGTCTAGAGTGGCTGTTTAGCTTTTGTTTGTTAAAGAAAAGTAATATGTTTAGCTGATTAAGTTGCTCTTTCTTTTTGAACTGAATACATTCTTAACATGTTAAAGCATATGTGAACATATGAAGATGCATTTAAGAATACAAAAAATAATGCATAAACCAATGAGAGTGAGAACATTATGGATCTCAGAATCCAGAGAGATGTGCATTATCAGACATGAGATTTAAAACTGTAGATAAATATAAAATTAGACAAATAGAGCGAAAATAGACGTGTAAGGATGTGAAATGTAACAGAAAAACCAAGAAAACATTAACAATAAGTAAATCAACCTTCGAGCAGAACTGAATTATAAAATGTATGAATATGTTTGAGGCAGGAAAGGAAGAAGATCCTGGAGAAGGACCAAAATTGTCTGACAAAGTTACACACAAGAATGGAGTAGATATCGTGCCATTCATGGAAGAAAATGTTTATGAACAAGTTGAAAAACTGAAGGTAGTCAAAGCAATGGGACTGAACAGGTTCCATCCCAGGATATTGAAGGAGCTCAGAGAGGTTCTGGCAGGAGGACAATTGTAATGCCATCAGTGTAGCTATTGTGCTAGATGTTTAGACTGCTTAGATGGTTTCCTAATGAGGCTTGGTAGACATTGAAGAGAAGGATTGACAATGGGGAACCTTGTGGAATGCTACAAATGTTGACCTATTTGTCGGATAGTGTATCTCTAAAATGTACACGGTAGCTGCAAGATTTCTGGAATCCTTGGAACCAGCTGAGGACTTTTCCTGATAGTCTGAAAGAGTTCAGGCAAAATAATAGCAAGCCATGGCCCACTAGGTCGAAAGTACTGATAAGGTCTAATTAGAGTGCGAGTGTGTTTAGTCCCTTGCTCAGTAGGTTGTATAGGTCACTGAGGAGGGAGGCAATTATCATCTCAGTGCTGAATGATGGTCTGAAGTCTAATCGGGAATCGTGGAGTAGCTGAAATTGTTCTAGGGAGTTCATTAGCTGAATTTGAACTATCTCCTCCATATGTTTATGGAGAGGGGATTAACGCAATGGGTTTGTGGTTGTCGGGCTGAGAGGTAGTTTTTTTCCTTGTCTTTTATGATGGTCTGATGATGATGTGGCCTCTTCCTGTGCGGAATTCCCCTCTGTTTAGCTTGTCTACTAACCAAGTGTATAGAGTGGCTAGGAACTTATCTGAGGCTTTGGGCATTAGAGTAGGGGAGCAGAAGTCAATGGGAAAGTATGTGTGAGCATATTTTTAAAATAGATATTGAAATTGAGTCCAGGTGATAAAGTGAATGAGTATCAGTTCATGTAGGTTTGGTGTGCTTGTCCCCTTAAGTTCAGAAGGTTTATATGACTGGTGGATTTTTATTTTTTTTTACACTGAGAGTTTCTTAAGGCTTGTATTTTTGTGCGAAAATAGTGAATGAGGGTGTCCGTGGAGGGAGTGGAATTGGTAGTGCACATTGGAAGGGTGATACCTGTCAGGTTAGTGCTTTAGGAAAGGGGACATTGAAATAGAGGAAACTTGCTCAGTGGTGGAAGAGAGTGATAGGTGTAGTTGAGGGAGTGCTGTTGACAAAGGAAGATATGAGAAAGGTTGCAACTGAAAGGATAGAGGATTGCTGCATTGGGCAATTGACTGCTGGGGACGATGAAGAGAACAGAAAGAATGTTAGCTTTTAGGGAATATTGGGAGTGGAAGCAGAGATAAGACTACTGTGAAAAATGAATATGTGGCTACTTGAGGGTTTTTTCTGACGCTAATGAGCAGAACAGAGCGAGTGTATGACTACTAGGGATGATGAGAGAAGATACCAATTTGTACTTTTTATACAGTTTTTTTGTTTTTTCCTGCTGATTAAAATTACTTGCTTCTTTTACATTTTCTTTTTGTCTGCTACTCATCAAATACTAATAACAAAAAGCAAGTATTATATTTTATATCCCTTCAGTGATTACAGAGAAGGGGAGGCAATCATTTCCAGCTCTAGTGCTTACTGGAATTTTCGTCATTCATGTTTTATTTCTCTCATTGTATCCTTTCTTGTCCTCTATGGGAGTAGCAATTTTGCTGGCTTGCTGAGATTTCCTACAGTGTGATTTGGAGTTGCCTTGACTAGCAATGATGTATCATACTACATATATCTGACTAAATAAATTACCTGTTCACTGTGTTTCCTCTTTGCTTGATCATTTCTTTGCATAGTTAAGGTGAGGATATTATTAACCCCCTTTATTCTACATTTCTTTATCAAGCACGGTTTTATTTTTGCTTGAGGTTTCTTACTGGCTATTGCTGGTTTTTATAACCCTCAAAATCAACTCTCTCTTCTGAGAAATTACCTATAAAAATATCAATAATCATAATAAGAACCCATTCTAAATTGTGATGATTAGTCTACATGTTTTTTCCCGAATAGACAAAAACCTTGAAAGTGAGACAAATCCATACTAAACTATATCAAAGTGGTGGGAAGAAGCCTGAAAAATACAAAAAGAAACCATAGAAATGAGGAGAAAACACCTTTTGATCTTTGACCTTAGTAACTTAGTGACCAATAGGCTATAGTCATAATTGGTCATAACTCCTTTCCTACTATGCGGAGCAGAATTTCTGAAATTAATGTTCTAAGTATATAAAGTACAGTCCAATTGAAGTATAACCACCATATTTCTAATGCATAGTCACCTGTCTGTCTTAAATATTAGAAATGCACTTAATTTTAAGTCAAGGTTTTTTGTTTTTTTGGGGGGAGGGGGTTATTTCATAAAACTTCACAATTTAATATAATACATGACATTACACAACCATCAGCAAACTTGTAACAATTGTAACTATTCAATAATATAAATAAAAGAATAAACAAAAAAAACCCCTAAATATTAAGATACTGAGAAAGCAAAGACCATTTTGCAGCATAAGATGATAGTTTTTCCTCTTCACTAAATACAATTCTATTCTATATGTAAAGCACACACATTTTGCATAAGACACCAAATACAAAGTCTTCTAAGAAGCTAAAACAGTCTGAATTCCTGCAGTTAGAAGTGCATCAAGTAAGTGACAATCATTATTTGCCAATTGAGACTGAACACAGAAAGATTTTTAAATCAGAAATTTAAAACAAATAGGCATATTGAAATGAAAATGGTACAAATTGTTGTCCAGACTTGATGCCAGAAATTATTTGTTTACACACATTCAAATAAAGTATGCCTAAGAGTTCCAACTTGCACATGGCAAGACCGGCAATTCGTAGAAATAGATGGACTGATAAAATGTGATTTTAATGGAGTCCATAGAGATCAATGCGTTAAGAAGTACATAGATTGTGTTACTGAAAAAGAATTATTTGAATTAACTATTTGAAGCTAAAAACTCTTTCGCTCTTTTTCAGCAAAATTGTGACTCATGTCTTCTTCCTAAGTTCTTCGGAAGATTCATCTGCTTCAGTAGATAATAAAAATTTGATGCCACATGACCTAACGTACTAAATAGGGAGCAATATTTAAGTAAATTAGGCTGTTTTTTTTAACTCTGAAATAGATAAATTACAGTTCTGTATTGCAGATTTAGGCTGCAACCATCAAAAGAACCAGCAAAAGTTTTCCATGATTAAAATAAATTAATAAGAGACTTAATATTCCAGATATTCTTTTTCTGCCATCTAGACCAAGAAATTACTTTTTTTTTACCAATGAGTAATTGAGGGTTATGCCACAAGGAATAATATAAAAAGTCAGATCTTGAAATTTCTTTTAAGCTTTTAACATTAGATATATATTTCTAACAACTGGATTACTTAATTTGGCAGTGTACCTTTCGAATCCTGGAAACCTGTTTTACGGAGAAGGAGAAATTGCATCTTCAAACAATAACCAATTAGGCAATGATAGATCTGAGGAAAACCAAACCCTGACAAAGGATAAAAGCTTTGTGATAGAAGTATAAATCAGATAAATTAACTCCACCATGAGATTTAGGAGCTTTCAATTTAGATACAGCAATTCTGGTAGGTTTATTACCTCACAGGAAATTAGCTAATTAACTTTTCTACACTCCTATAAAAAGACCGAGAAAATAGGAGGATACCATATTTTTCGCTCCATAAGATGCGCCCTAGATTTAGAGGATGAAAACAAGCAAAAAACCATTCTGAACCAAATTCTCCCTGCCAGGCTCTGCACCCAATCTTGCCAAGCTCTGTACCCTGTCACCCCTTCCTGCCAGGCTCTGTACCTGTCCCCCCCCCCCTCTGGTGGTCTAGTGGTAAGCCGGTAGAGGAGGGATCCGTTCCTGCTGACTAACAATTATTCACACACTCCCAGTATCTTTTTAAATCATCCCCCCGTAACCCCCAGTACCTTTTTAAATCACCCCCTCAAACCTTCCTCCAGTACTTTTAAATCATCCCCCCATCCTCCCCAGCACTTTAATGGTAAACAATTTTTTATTGATGATAAAGAAAAAGAAAACCACACAGTATGATAAACAATAAAGCATACAACTGCCAAAAACTGAAACAACAACCAATAAATAAAAATATCATCATTAGTGCAGAGAAACCTCCCTCCCCCCACCCCCCTTGCAGCAACTCAGGCATTGCCCTCAAAGAAGATCCAACCCAGTGTCCCAGGGCCTTCGACTCTTATAGGCCTAAAATATGAGCACCCACCCAGCCCTGTAAGAATCTGCCCCCCAGTACTTTTTAAATCATCCCTTCATACCCCCAATACTTTTAAAACACCCCTTCCCACCGCCCCCTTTTAAAACACACCGCCGCTACCCTTTTTAAAATACCCTACCGCCCACCGCCACTGTAGTACCTGGTGATCCAGTGTGTTTCCCTCCCTCGCTAGCAGCGCTTAGGTCAGGAGCACGGAAGCCAGGAGCAAGCTTTCCGCTCTCCTGCTTGGGCCTGCGCCCTATCTGAATGGCTGTGTTCAATTCAAAATTATAGTTCTGAATCATTATTAAAAATTAAGCTATAGTGGATCGGTTTTGAACTGTGGTCCTTTTTAATGGACAGCAATACAAACTTAGATAAGACTTATTTCATTAAGCAAAGTGTGATTTATAAGTGTGTTAAAGGCTTGTCCAGATTTAAAATTACTAGTTTTAGTCATGACATAGTGGTCTTTTTCATCTCTGTATATTTTTTGACATTGCAATGGTAACCTAGAGAGCTGATGAAATTCCCTCAATCTCTTTTCACAGAGGGTGATGAAACGGGAGTGATGGATAGCCTACTGGAGGCTTTGCAATCGGGTGCTGCTTTCCGAGACCGCAGAAAACGGACACCGAGGCCTAAAGGTAAATATTAAACTCATTGTAAGTTATTTCCTTAGTTTTGCTCCACTAATGCAATACTGAAAGACTGAACTACTCTGAGTCAACAACATCCTTAATCTTTTCTTTACAATGACAAATTTTTGGAAGGCACTTATTCAATTTGACTAATGCCAGTACTATTTTGCATATCAGGTCGGTGAACATAACATAACCTGATATTTATAACAAAACCCATCTGTGGAACTATATAATCTGTGGGGTTTACATAGAGATATTCTATATATAGATATAAATAAACAGACACACAATATATATCTGTATCTATATAAAGCCTCTCTCTCACTATATATATATATATATATATATATATATATATATATATATATATATATACTAGTCTTTAAGCCCGTTACATTAACGGGTGCTAGAATAGATGTGTGTGTGTCTTTCTTTCTTTCTTTCTCTCTCCCCTTGGCCGCTTTCTGTCTCTCTCTTTCCTCGGCTGTCAACCATCACCCCTTGCCTGTTCCACCTGTCCAGCAGTTGGCCTTCTCCCTTCCTTTTACCTCCCCCTGTCCAGCAGCACTCCTTACCTGCTCCCCCTGTCCCTCTTCCCTGCTCCCCCTGTGCAGCAGCACTTCTTCCCTGCTCCCCAGTCACTCTTTCCTGCTCCCCCTGTCCAGCAGCACTTCTTACCTGCTCCCCTGTTCCTCTTCCCTGATCCCCTGTTCCTCTTCCCTGCTCTCCCTGTCCAGCAGCACTCCTTATTTTCTCCACCTGACCCTCTTCCCTGCTCCCCCTGACCCTCTTCCCTGTTCCCCCTGTCCAGCAGCACTCCTTACCTGCTCCCCCTGTCCAGCATGCGGCTCCTCTTCTTTAAAACAACCTACCGGCTGTAACATTTGTTTCCTGTGTCTCTCTCTCTCCTTAGTGTTTTGTTATTTTTTTCAATCTGTCTCTTTAGCCCCCCTGTCCTTCTGTGAGTGTCTGTGTGTCTCTCTCTCATTGTCCTCTGTGTTTTGTGATTTTTTCAATCTGTCTCTTTAGCCCCCTGTCCTTCTGTGAGTGTTTGTGTGTCTCTGTCCTTGTCCACTGTTGTTTGTTTGTTTTTTTAAATCTCTGTTTAGCTCCTGATCCCCTGTTCGCGGATCTGAGTGTAGGGCCGTTTTATAGGGCCGTGTCTGGCGGCGCCATGTAGGGCGGAAGCGGGAGGCGGGACCTCAGCACCGGCCGGGCGGCTCGCACCGCCAGCCCCCAGGAGCTCCCGGCCGCCGCCGGCGTGCCATGGTACAGGAAGAACAGAGATCGGATCAGGGAACACGGCACCGTGAGAGCCGTGTGAGAGCTGCTACCCTCAGCTGTTTGTTTTTTTTGTTTTTGTAGTTGAAAGCCGCTGCCGCCGCATTTAGGGTTCGCCAACCGCCAGCGCTCAGCCGCACCGTGAGAGCCGGGTGAGAGCGGCGACCCCCAGCTGTGTATTTTTATTTTTATTTGAAAGCCGCCGCCGCAGCTCCTCTCTCAATCCTGGTGCAGTTCGAGAGAGGTGCCGGAGAGCTGGGGGTGAGGAAGGCCGCCGCAGCTGTGTAATTTTTTTTTTTTTTTAATTTGAAAGCCGCCGCAGAACTATGCACAGTGAGAGGCGGGGCCGCGCATGCACAGTCGTGTTTCCATGACGGATCAGGGAACACGACTTTTGAGTGCGCATGCGCAACCTAGCATTTTATTATATTAGATATATATACACATATATATATACATATACATATATATACACACATATGCTTATACATAGATAGATATACACATACACTCACATAGGAAGTAAACATTTGAACATTCCTCACTCACATAAGAAGTAAACATCTGAGCATTCCTCACTAACGCCCCTTAAAATCAAGCGTTTTAGCATGGGCCAGCACAGTAAATGCTCCAACGCTCATAGGAATTGAATGAGCATTGGAGCATTTCCCACAGCAGCAGCGCTACCGCAGTTTGATAAAAGGGAGCCTAAGGTGTTTTTTTTGTTTTTTTTTAATTTATACTTTTACAAATTAACATGTCAATCAGTACTTGAAGGAAATATAACAATCCAATAAGAAAAACAATTATTAATTATGAAATAATGCCACATAGTAACTATGAGTAAAATCCACAATCTGAGAGGAGAAGGAATCATTCACTTCCAAGGGTAGTTGGTTTCAAGAAATAAACTAAATTAATACATTACAAATAACAGAGTACAGTTGGAGTTATTTAACTAATGGCCTGCTGGGTAGATTCCATGGAGGTATCTGAAATTCTTGTGGTTACTTTACCTTCAAGAAAAAACTGCAATTGATCGGGTTCATAGAAAATATATCTGTTACTCTGATAAGTAATGCAACATTTACAGGGGAAACGTAATTGAAAAGTTGCCCCTAAACTCAAAACAGACTGACGACAAGCCAAGAACTTCTTGCGTCTGGCTTGTGTCCACTTAGATACATCAGGAAATATAGAAATTTTGAATCCATGAAATTCCACCTTTTCAGTCCTATAGAATAGACGAAGAATTGCTTCTTTATCTTGAAGAAAAACAAAAGTTACCAATAAAGTAGCTCTAGTCATTAAATCTTCTTGCGATGTCTCCAGCATACCAGTGAGATCCATTTCTCCCGGTATGACGTTCCCTTTATCTTTATCCTCCTTTGGTAAATTTAAGTAATATATCTTTTGTAATGGTGGCAAATTTCAGGAAATTTCAAAACAGTATTCAAAAAAGAATGAAATAGGTCCCTAGGAGATTGAAACTTGGAAACAGGAGCCTAAGTTAAATATTTCCCTGAACCTGAAAAATAAATTGCCTAGCTCAAAATTTTAAGAATGATTATATTAAGCTTTTGTTTTATGGTTTTTGCAGATACAGAGCAAAGCCTTAGTCCGCACTCACAGAGGCCTGTTCTGAAGCCTTGTAACCATGGTAATGAAGCATGTTCGTAACTTGCATGTTCTTATCATAACATATATTGTTGATCTTTGCTTTCAGAAAGTGGCTGTGGTGTTTGCTTGTTTTTTATTGGACACAATGAGTACCGTATTTTCGCGGATATAACGCGCACCATTGTAAAACGCGCACAGGGGTATAGCGCGCAGAAATCACGATGATATGTACAAAAACTTTTCTATACCGCGCTCAGGCATATACCGCGCATGCTGCCCGACTCTCCTCTGGCCACCCCGACTCTCCTTTCGCTCTCCCCGACTCTCCTCTGGCCACCCCGACTCTCCTTTCGCCCTCCCCGACTCTCATCTGGTTGCCCCGACTCACCCTGACTTTCGGTGCACTGCCCCGACTCTCCTCTGGTTGCCCCGACTCACCGTTCACCCGCCCTGACTTTCGGTGCACTGCCCCGCCTCTCCGTGCCTGTCCCCCTTGAAGTCCTGTCCCCCCTTGAAGGTCTGCCTGTCCCCCCTTGAAGGTCTGCCTGTCCCCCCTTGAAGTCCTGTCCCCCTTGAAGGTCTGCCTGTCCCCCTTGAAGATCTGCCTGTCCCCCCTTGAAGTCCTGTCCCCATCCTGAAAGCCTGATGCCCCCCCTCGACGTCCGGTTCTTCTCCCCCCTCGGCAGGACCACTCGCACCCCCACCCCGAAGGACCGCCGACTCCCCGACAATATCGGGCCAGGAGGGAGCCCAAATCCTCCTGGCCACGGCGACCCCCTAACCCCACCCCGCACTACATTACGGGCAGGAGGGATCCCAGGCCCTCCTGCCCTCGACGCAAACCCCCTCCCCCCAACGACCGCCCCCCCCCAAGAACCTCCGCCCGTCCCCCAGCCGACCCGCGACCCCCCTGGCCGACCCCCACGACACCCCCACCCGCCTTCCCCGTACTTTGTGTAGTTGGGCCAGAGGGGAGCCCAAACCCTCCTGGCCACGGCGACCCCCTAACCCCACCCCGCACTACATTACGGGCAGGAGGGATCCCAGGCCCTCCTGCCCTCGACGCAAACCCCCCTCCCTCCAACGACCGCCCCCCCCCAAGAACCTCCGACCGACCCGCGACCCCCCTGGCCGGCCCCCCCACCCCCCTTCCCCGTACCTTTGGAAGTTGGCCGGACAGACGGGAGCCAAACCCGCCTGTCCGGCAGGCAGCCAACGAAGGAATGAGGCCGGATTGGCCCATCCGTCCTAAAGCTCCGCCTACTGGTGGGGCCTAAGGCGCGTGGGCCAATCAGAATAGGCCCTGGAGCCTTAGGTCCCACCTGGGGGCGCGGCCTGAGACACATGGTCGGGTTTGGCCCATGTGCCTCAGGCCGCGCCCCCAGGTGGGACCTAAGGCTCCAGGGCCTATTCTGATTGGCCCACGCGCCTTAGGCCCCACCAGTAGGCGGAGCTTTAGGACGGATGGGCCAATCCGGCCTCATTCCTTCGTTGGCTGCCTGCCGGACAGGCGGGTTTGGCTCCCGTCTGTCCGGCCAACTTCCAAAGGTACGGGGAAGGGGGGTGGGGGGTCGGCCAGGGGGGTCGCGGGTCGGTCGGAGGTTCTTGGGGGGGGCGGTCGTTGGAGGGAGGGGGGTTTGCGTCGAGGGCAGGAGGGCCTGGGATCCCTCCTGCCCGTAATGTAGTGCGGGGTGGGGTTAGGGGGTCGCCGTGGCCAGGAGGGTTTGGGCTCCCTTCTGGCCCAACTACACAAAGTACGGGGAAGGCGGGTGGGGGTGTCGTGGGGGTCGGCCAGGGGGGTTGCGGGTCGGCTGGGGGACGGGCGGAGGTTCTTGGGGGGGGGCGGTCGTTGGGGGGAGGGGGTTTGCGTCGAGGGCAGGAGGGCCTGGGATCCCTCCTGCCCGTAATGTAGTGCGGGGTGGGGTTAGGGGGTCGCCGTGGCCAGGAGGGTTTGGGCTCCCTCCTGGCCCGATATTGTTGGGGAGTCGGCGGTCCTTCGGGGTGAGGGTGCGAGTGGTCCTGCCGGGGGGGGGATGTATCGGACGTCGGGGAGTCGGCCGGGCAAGAGGGCTTGGGCTCCCTCTTGCTCCGATCGTGGATGCGGGTGCGGGTGGGAGCGCGTGCGAGCGGTCGTTCGGGGTGGGGGTGCGAGCGGTCCTGCTGGGGGGGTGAATCGGGCGTCGGGCGGAGTGGGAACTATGTTTAAAAACTTTTGTATACCGCGCTCAGGCATATAACGCGCGAGGGGTATGCGCGGTACGTAAAATCACGTATAACGCGCGCGTTATATCCGCGAAAATACGGTAATTTTATAAGGGAGCATGTATTTTAAGCAATAAAGTGTTCACTGATTTTGGTGATATTTTAGCTACATAAGCATGTAAATGTCAAAGTTTTCCTAGGTAACTGACTCTAATTTCCTTGTAATTACATAGCTTTTTTAAATTCATCTGCTTAGAAATAGATATTAGCAGAATGTGATATAATGACCTCTTATATAAAATACCAAACGAAAAGTATATGCTTTGAACGGATAGCACATAATTTGCCACTGGGCATTCACAGAGGTTGAGTTTGGGCGGAACATGGAGGCAAATGTGTAGATGGTAAATTGCAATGATTTTTGCATCTACTTGATAAATATTGTCATGAACATTTATACCAGGACTTGGGTTGATGTAAATATCTGCACCCACTACTTAGACTAGTAGTTTATTAAGATAGCTAGGTGCTTTCTTGCCATTATAGAATAGGTTTCACATAGGCCCCTTTAAAGGCATTTTAACTTAGCACTCTCTTATAAAATAGTTTCCATTATGACCCTGAATTAAAATATTACCGTATTTTTTGCTCTATAAGACGCACCAGACCATAAGACGCACCCACCTGTAGAGGAGGAAAACCCAGAAAAAAAAAATACCACCGCCCTGTACCCCCCTCTGGTGGTCTAGTGGTAGGTCAGGACAGGGTCTTATAGAGTGAAAAATCTGTAGGCACCTCCCCCCCCCCTGTGTAGGTAGCACAGGCACAAACCCGACCCCCCATAGGCAGCAGAGGCATCCCCCATAGGCAGCACAGTCACAACCCCCTCTTCCCCCGTAGGCAGCCCAGGCACGCACACACCCCAGTACCTTTTTTAAAGTCCCCTTTCTGCGCTCCTGCCTGTCTCCTTCGTCGGACGGCTCTTTGGTTCGGGCAGAGCGGCGCAGAAGGCAGGTGTATGCTGTTTGCCTTCCTGCCTGGTCCGGCACTGCTCCCCGATTGGCTGCAGTCAGAGAACTGACTGTAGCCAATCGGGGAGCGGCACAGGACCAGGCAGGAAAGCAAACAGCACATGCCTTCCTTCTACGCCGCTCTGCCTGAACCATAGAAAAGCCATCCGGCGAGGGAGACAGGCAGGAGCACGGAAAGGGGACTTTAAAAAAGGTACCCAGGGGGGTGGTGCCTGGGCTACCTATAGGGGGTATTTGCTCCATAAAACGCACCCTTATTTCCATCCCCTTTTTGGGGATGGAAAAAGTGCGTCTTATGGAGTGATAAATACGGTAACTCCCTCCCCTTTACAAAACCTCAGTGCATTTTATAGCACAGGCCGTGGCAGTAACAGCTTTGATGCCTTTAAGAATTCTGAGCATCAGAGCTATTACCGCCGTGGCCAGTACTAAAAACCATGCTCTGGTTTTGTAAAAAGGGGGGGTTTAAGTAAAGAGTAATAGACTCTGTAAGGGATAGCTTGAAATTCTTTCTAATGAATGTATATTGCTTTTCTGCCATGAACAACATATTATTGAACTTAATTTCAACACATAAGCTGTCAAATGTGGAAGACCGTGCAATGATTGGGTGGTGAGGTGCTTGGGGGCTTGACCTCCATTTCACACCTTCAGATCTCTGAGCATAAATTTTCCATATTTAAAGCTTTATATTTATGCTTGACTATATTTTGTAAAGAATCTTTTAGGATTGAGGGAAGTATTTTTTGATCTTTGATATATTCTTCAAGTTTCCCTCTTTCAAATTTGTTTTTTATTTTTTTTCCCCAGTAATTGATTTTGACTAAGTATGGTTAACTAATTGCATTTTCCCTTATATTGTTTTTGGGGTTTTTTTAAAGTACATTTTAAAAGATGGCCTGTAAAGTTAGTTATATTGTATATACTTTTCATGATCTACTTTTCTTTTGAAAGCCCACATAAAATATAGGTTGCCACAGAACTAACAAAATTGTTTAAAATATTTGTTGGTTTAGAGCAGTGGTTCCCAAACCTGTCCTGGGGGACCCCCAGCCAGTCAGGTTTTCAAGATATCCCTAATGAATATGCATGAGAGAGATTTGCATATAATGGAAGTGACAGGTATGCAAATCTCCCTCATGCATATTCATTAGGGATATCTTGAAAACCTGACTGGCTGGGGGTCCCCCAGGACAGGTTTGGGAGCCACTGGTTTAGAGCCTGGTCTAGTAAGCTTGTGTCCCATTCTTGGTCTGTGTGTGGGGGGGGGGGAAAGCCTTAACAAATCAGATGTTACTACTTTTATTAAAATAAGTAAAGTTTAGAGCAATAAAATTCAAGGTAAGAGGTCTTTTAAATTGTTCGGAGTCATTCTTTATGTAGCAACTATAGACAAATATTTTTGTTAAATTAAGCTTAAGGTATGTTAAGGACTGTTAAAAATACTCTGGTAATGGTACAAATTAAATAAACCTTGACTAATATGTACAAATGTGTCCTTTGATGAAATAATGTTAAAATTAACATAGCTATGAATGCTATGAATAATTATTAGAGGCTAGCTAAATATCTCAGTGGACAAAGATAATTCAATGTTTGTTTTGAAAGAGAGAACTGATCATTATGAAGGCAATAATCAAAGCCCTTTCCTTAATACAATAGCATTTTATCCATGGATAAGAGGAAGTGAGGAGAGGGTGAGGCAATGAACTATACAGTATATACAATTTTGTGTAATCAAAATTACACACATTTGATGGATATATTCCAGGGTCAAAAATTAAAGCAAAGCTTTAGTGGATATTTAATTTGATAATTTATTTATTTAGTCATTTATTTAGCCCGTCCTCCCAAAAGGAGCCCAGAACGGGTTACAAGGGTATGTTCATAGTATGGGTAGTACAAACTTTAGTGAGAAATACAGACTTTACAGCATTTACTGCATAGACATAACATACTGACTGAGTGGACATAGGAGTGGATTAAGTTGCAGCGTTTTCAGTGTAGATATAACATGGAGGTAAAAATAGCTTTTCTTAGCAGGTGGATGCATCTTTGATTGTTGGAGAATGTGGTGCTAATTATGGTTATATTTGTGGTGGCATGCAAGTTTTAGTGAGATTCTGTTTGGTGTATTAGGTAGTATCTTGCAGGTAAATGTATTCTTGGCATCGGCACCAACATGGACAATGTGGATTATTGCTTCTGATATGATTGTTTGAACATTTCTCTTCATAAGTATAGCATAAGTGTGTTTGCATGAATTTGCAAAATCTTTCAAGTACCATATCCAGTTTATTGGAAACCTAATCTGCAAAGTAAGACTAGATGAGAGAGAAACTTGTATGGATATGTAAACTTGATCTATACATTTCTGTTTGTGTTTGGGATCTGCAAGCAGTCCAACATAATAGTTTTCTCAATAGTGAGCCTAAGATTTTTCTGATCTTGTAACAGTAGTAAATGTCCTCTTTGAATAGGGTTCTTATTGAAAAATAATATAACAAGAACCCAGAACTGTTAAACTATCACTTTTAATTTGTCATATCCTAGTTCCTAAAAAATAAAGTTTATCCTTATAAAAAAATTTTCTCTCTTAAATCAAATGTAACATGAATAAACCAGATTTTTGACTCAGTTTAAGAATGATAATGCTGATCATTTTCAGTTTCTTGTTGAGAGATTCTGGAATTTCCAGGTGTGACAGGTATGGCAGGTAATATGAAAGCCGAGTTGTTCGATTAAACCAATACTAGGCTTTGTGAATAAATCAAAACAAAGTGAATATATTAACATTTGGGAATTAAAATTAGAGATTTAGTGAAAACGCATGAGATATAATTAAAAATTGATATGTTTAATTTGCTTTAAAATCTGCACTCAAGCTTGTGTTAAAAGAATTCAGAGGTTGTTTTTGTGTCTGATATAGGAAGGGTGAAATCATAAGAAAATATACAAGAAGATGTATAAGTTTTTTCTGCTTTCTATAGATAAGGATACAGGCCTGTACAGAAATAATTTATGTTTCAAAAAGTCAAAAGATATAATAAGGGTTGTGCAGAAGTCATAAGGAGGAAAAACACTGTCACCTATTGAGCTTAATGTACAAGTGGATTTGCCTATCTTTACATTGTATTTTACTTTTGTTCCAGGACATAGAAAGTTAACTGTATAATTGCATTGAAAATATATGTTTTTGTAAATGTACTAGGCACAGGATGTACATTCAAAGAAGATGTTTTTGGAAAGCCTGGCAACGTGAGGCCATTGTATGATAACGCTATAGAATGATGTCAGGGAAGTATAAATGTATAATATTTCAGAACTTGTCTTTGGGAGAATTTTATCAGGAGAATCTTGATGAGTCTTCTTTTCTCCCCTTGGATATAAAAGAATGCTGTTATTAATTTTACTTTACGTCTCTTAAATAAACTCAAATATTTTATTCATTGAAGCACTCTGCGTTTTGTGTCCAATTTATTTTAACAGCCACCAGGATGGAAAGTCTTCTCTTCTGCATAAGAGGGGAATTTTCATCCTGTGGAACTTCTCCTGAACCTATATCCAGGTAAATAGCAGCTGCCCTGGATATACTGTATAAATTGCAAATAGGCACAGATTAAACACATTAATTCATGTAGCACACATTTGAAGTTTGCACATATATTAAGATTATTCTGTGTGTGAATAGTACATTCTTTGCTCAATTCCTGTTTCCATGTGCGATTCTGGTCATAAGGAAATTTAGCTTGATGATTCTTCTATCAGCTGCACACATAAGAACTGGCCCACAGAGGTTGTCCATCCATGTGTATACAGTACATATCTTTCATTTACTCTTGAAACCTTCAAGCATGTATAATTCTTCTCCTACTTATAGGGCTTGAATAACTATATAATATATCTTGCCATAACTGTCTAGCTTCTGTTAATGTACATGGAATCCATTCTATATTGTTTGTTTTACTTTAATGGCATGAATAGAACATAAGTATCATGCCGAGTAATATAGATGATCTATGGAGCCTAGCATCATGTCTCCCAATTGTGATCAATCTGGGTCATTTGGGAGTACCTGTCATCTTTATTGAAAATTATTTCATTGTTGCTCATTCAGTTCCTAGTTAAGCATGTATTTTGGATGCTAACATTTGGGGCTATTCTTAATCCTTACTCCAGGGGTGCCTACACTTTTTTGGCTTGCAAGCTACTTTTAAAATTACCAAGTCAAAATGATCTACCAACAATAAAATTTAAAAAATACACAAAGCACACTGTACACAGAGAAAATGTTAATTATCATTTATATTTATGGGGTTTTTTCAAAGAGGTCAAGGCAGATGACTTTAAAATATGCAATGTCACCTCAGTAACAACTATACAGAAATAGACAAATATACCCCCTCCCTTTTTACTAAACCGTGATAGCGGTTTTTAGCGCAGGGAGTGTGCTGAATGCTCCGCGCCACTCTCGACGCTCATAGGCTTCCTGCGCTAAAATCCACTATTGTGGTTTAGTGAAAGAGAGCTATAGAGCAAAATATAGACAGCAGATATAAATTCTCAAAATGGACACATTTTGATCACTAAATTGAAAATAAAATCATTTTTCCTATCTTTGTTGTCTGGTGATTTCATGAGTCTCTGGTTGCACTTTCTTCTTCTGACTGTGCATCCAATATTTCTTCCCTTCTTTCAGCCTCCTGCATGCTTCCTCTCTTTCAGACCTCATTCCATTCCCCAACCAACATCTCTGACCTTCTATGAGTTCAACTTTTTCTTCCTCTCTCCCTGCCTGACCCCTGCCACCCAACACACTCCATTCCCTCCCCTAACTTTTTTTTCTGCCTCTCGCCTTGCCTCCTCCCCTTTCTTTCTTACTTTCTTTCTCTCTCCCTGCCCCCCCCCTTTTTTCTGTCTGTCTTGTCTTTCTCCCCAAACCACCACCACTGGGGCTGTCATCTGGGAATAGGCCCTTGAGCCACTGCTGTCATCTGAGAACAGGCCCCCAAGCCGCCGTTGCCATTGAGTTCTCCCTGTTCCCCGATGCCGCAACAGGCCAGCAGCGACTTCAGAAGTGCCAGGCCCACCAGCCTTCACACACACCCCCCCCCCCCCCCCCCGATGTCAATTCTGATGTTGGAGAGGAAGTTCTGGACCAACCAAGTTCTGGAACTTCCTCTCTGAAGTCAGAATTGATGTGGGGGGGGAGGGTAGTGAGGGGAGAAGGTGGTGTGTCCAGCACTTCTGCAGTCACTGTTGGCTTGTTACAACGTTGGGGAAGCGGGGAGAATGCAAAGACAACGCAAGTCTATCGCAGAGCCCAGGATGGGCTCTGCGATAGACTCGCATTACCTTTGCAATCTACTGGTCAATCACGATCGACCTTTTGGGCACCCCTGCTTTACTTAGTAAATCAATAACAGTGGCTAAATTTTCAACTAATTATATTTACATATAAATAACGCAAAAACGTTACAACCCAGAAATACAATTTTTCATATAGATCCTCAGCAGACTCTTAGTTAACTATTTATCATTCATGCAAACATCGCATGAGCCGCTCTCTTTATTGGATCCATTTTGATATGTAAAGTGTATTCAGTGAATTCTTGATATTAATTTACTACTTTATTAATAATACTTATTTAATTTTGCATTTGGGGACCACCTCTACCAACATGCCATGTTTCATTCTTCCTCAGGGTTGAAGCTTCCAACATATCCAACTAAAACAAGAACCAAAATTGCCAAGAGATCCGATTGTAAGAGAAATCTTGTAACGTCATTTAAAAGACATTTCTTTAATATAGAAAATGCATTTAAATCTTTCGACTGAAAAATAATGCTAATACAAGACATCGTATTATATATAGATTATAGAAATATAACTTACTATCTCGTGGAATTCTTAAGTATATCTGTTAGCTCCACAGTGACACATTAACTACTGGTGTCTGGCATATGTTCTGGTTTGTTTATCAGGTGCCCAATTGAAAACACTTTAAATTGTTCAATTTTCCTTCCACTAGAGCTCTTAGTTACTGTGTCCAGATTCAACTTAGAGACCGATGATGCCAAAAACGTAAGAGTGAAATAAACATTTCCCCCTAAAGGACAAACAAAAAACTCAAAGCAAATAATCATTAAGGAGGATCTATAGCCTTCTTTTTATACTATTGACATCCAGTCAATCTCTTAAGTCCCTCTGGGACTAGTCATGAATAGGCATGAACATCAACCCACACAATCTACAGTAGGTGCTATTTCAGCAGAATTTCTGCTAGTATTTTATAAAGACATAAAGGAGCTTATTTTCAAAGCACTTACACATAAAGTACCTTAGGTTTCTATGGCAAAAAAAATAGGTGCCCTCCTTCCCTTTAACCTAGGCACCCTTTTGTTCTTTATCCATTCTTTTAGAAGGTAATTTTAACAAACTAGTTACAAGAAAGGGAGTATAGTACACTGGTACCTTGAAAATGGTCATGTGGAGTGCAATTTTATAACCAGTCACCATGTTTAAGATAGGTATTACCACTATTTATTATTTCTATAATGCTGAAAGGTGTACGCAGCACTGTATATTTTAACATACAATAGGCAGTCCCTGATCAGAAGAGCTTACAATCTAATTTAGACAGGACATTTCAGGGTTTGGGAAGTTATAGTGGGTATAGGTATCTGACAGCAGTGAGGGGGAGTTAAGAGTTGAAAGCAGTTTCAAAAAAGTGGGCCTTTAGCTTGGTTTTGAACACTGCCACTGACAGAGCAAATATGCTTGCTTTATAACAAAATGGTAGCATTTTTATTTAATTAAAAAAATTACTAGCATATTTTGCCAAATAAATACCTTCATTTTAAGATATGATCACTTAGGACTCCTTTTACGAAGCCGCGTTAGCGGTTTAACACGCGTAATAGCGCGTGCAAATTTGCCGGCCACGCTAGCCGCTACCGCCTCCTCTTGAGAAGGTGGTAGTTATTCAGCTAGCGCAGGGGTTAGCGCGTGCTAAAAATGTGCGTGCGATAAAGCCTTTAACGCGGCTTCGTAAAAGGAGCCATATAGCTGGTATAAACGGATGCACATACATTACTACTACTGCTTATCACTTATATAGCGCTGAAAGGTGTATGCAGCGCTGTATATTTTGACATTTGTAGATGGTCCCTGCTTGGAAGAGCTTACAATCTAACTTGGACAGTGAAAAAATGCACCATATAAACCACTATTTGGTACTTTATAAGAGTTGATTTAAATACATTAATTGTCATGCATTGTTAGCGGAGACTTAGAGGGGACATGATAGAAACTTATAAGATCATGAAAGGCATAGAGAAGGTAGAGAGGGACAGATTCTTCAGACTAGCGGGGGCAACAAAAACAAGAGGGCATTCAGAAAAATTGAAAGGAGACAGAATCAGAACAAATGCTAGGAAGTTCTTCTTCACTCAGAGGGTGGTGGACACTTGGAATGCGCTTCCAGAGGAGGTGGTAGGACAGAGTACGATTCTGGGTTTCAAAATGGGATTGGATGATTTCCTAAAGGATAAGGGGATTGAAGGGTATAGATAGAGGGTTACTATACAGGATATTAAATGATTAGGGAATAAAAAGTTTTAGGTAAAGGATTACTTACAGGTCATGGACCTGGAGGGGGGGGCCGCCACGGGAGCGGACTGCTGGGCATGATGGACCCATGGTCTGATGCGGCAGAGGCGATGCTTATGTTCTTATGTTAGCATCTAAAATTGAGCACCACTTTATAAAATGACCTCCTATGGTAATCTTTGCTTAGGGCATTCTGTTTAAAACCAAGGGTTTGGATAAGTTCCCCACTGATCCCTTAGTTATTACAGTGAACTGCAAAAACAGAGAGAGAGAGAGAGAAAACACCACACACATTTCACATTGGATGAGAGTAAATCACAAAAAATTTCTTAGTTTACTTGAAAGCCAATTAGCATACAAATCAGAAGGTAATAGTTTCATAAATATGCCAAGACAAAACTGATTAAAGTGGCTTAATTTTCATAAATAGCAGTATTTAGCTTACAGCCTTTCAGAAAGAACAGTATAAAAATACAGGTAATTTATAAAAGCAATTAGTGATGTTTTTATTCCAAGATAAATAAAAATGAGAATGCATTTAGTAGAATTAATAATAGAATCCCACAAAATCTGACAGTTTCTACACACAAAATATTTTTGACTAGAATAAAGGGTAATTATAATTTGACCTATGTTAATCATAATTACTTCATACTATGATTCTCATGTAGCATTGTTCACAAGCTAGGGGATTAGATGATTGGAGGAAGATTCAAGATAGCACTAGTATAAGCATGGAGGAATTTCTAGCTTCACTTCTGTCTTCCTTCATGGAAAAAAGGAAGTTCTCTCATGCTGCTATGCATGTGAATAGTACTGCTATTTATTTTATTTTATTTTTTTTAAGAGGAGCAGTAACTGGTACTACTGCATTGGGTTCCATTCTTCACTTCCTCCACTTCCTATCAATTAAAGCCGCCCTATTCGACAAATTCATTGACTAAATAGATGGCCCTCTCTCACTATGATATTCCCCACTGTAAACGCTAATTCAATCTCTCAGGTAACTCCAATTTTCATGTATTCTTTACCCATGGAACTCCAATTAATAACTTTTCTATTTTATGCTTCCTGTTATTCGCTCACTGTTTAGCCTTCTTTCAATGTGAACAGCCTAGAAGTCGCTTGACTATGGCGGTATAGTAAAATAAAGTTATTATTATGTTATTGCCTCCCCCCCCTGCAGTCTGATAGCAGAGAAGAAAGATCATGCTCAATTCCTTCTCCCCATAATTGCCCTATCTTTTCTCATTGTTTCTTCCTACATAGGAAATATATTCCAGGAAAAGTGGAAGGAAGATAGTTAATGTCTTATTAAAGAAATGACAATTTTGCATGAGGTAAAACTCTTTATAGTTTATAAATCTTTCATTTTGTCTAAGTCTTAATAATATTGTAATTTATAGCTAAAGAGACGTATGATCAAGAAAAATCTTACCGTGCCTGTCAAAATCAAGAGAAGAGTGGTAGGAGTGACCCTAAAAGGCCTTTTAGGGCACACAAACATGAGAGATGCCAAACCGGGTCAGTCCAAGGGGCTGTCAAGCACAGTATCCCATTTCAATATTGGTGAAGAAGACACAAAACAGAGAAAATAATCCTCTGAAAATAAATCAACAAATCATGCAAAATTAGTGAATCCACATTACAAGTACCTGGCAAGATTTCATGCTGGCTATGCCCAGGAATAAGCAGTGGCTTTTCCCTAAGTTTGCCTGGCTAATAATGGTTTATAGACTTTTCCTCCTAGAACTTGTACAAACCATTTTTTAATTCAACTAGGCTAACTGCTTTGACCATATTGTCTGGCAATGAATTCCAGAGAGAGTGTAATGAGCGTAATAAAAAGGCTCATTTGGCAGCTTCACCCTTAATATTACCAGGAAGCATTTTGTACCATGTGTCAGATGCAACGACACACACTAGAATTTTGCAGGTAAGTAAAGGGGGACTTACATGGGAGGACTGGGGGAAGGGGGGGGAGTATTAGGGAGTTTCCATTGGGAAGCCATTGGGGGGGGTCTCAGCTGGGTGATATTTGGGGTTGCTTTGAGTTTTGTGGGGTGGGGGCATCAGGGGAGGGAATGCCACTGGTATTTGGGGATGCTTGGAGTTGTGAGGGGGAGCGTATCAGGGAGGGAATGCCACTGTGGACTTCTTTTAAGAGTATTGGTAATATAGCCAAGTTACTAAGTAAATAACGCATAACTTGGAAAACTGTTTTCTTACAGTATATTGATAAAAGTAAAAAAGTTTAATAGTAGAATTCCACTATCAGTATGTTGTTTGAGCTGCCTATGAGAAGCTACATTCTTTTCTATTTTAAAAATACTAAACGCTACCTCAGTGAAAGGCAAAATACTTGCTTTCATTCTTGTACTGTAGATGGTAGTCTTCCTCTTTTCATTGAAAAAAAATGTAAGTATTAATTCGGTGTGATCCATCATCAGGCAGCTACTCAAAAATAGGACCATTTTTAAAATGCTCTCAAATGTCCAGTAGCAAAAATAAATGAAGGGCATAGTGCATGAAGGGATTTCTAGTCGGGTCTCACAGGGCAGAGAAAACTGCTCTGAGGAAGAGCTCTTGGGATACCTTCTGCACTTGCTGCCTTTAGCAATAGCTTCCTGACTAATCAGTCCTGGGGCTTACACCACTGCTTCATGCTTGCTCTTTCTCTGCCAGTCACTGGCTGAAACAGGACACAGCCAATTACTCTCTACTGAGTTAACCTAGTTTTTGTTTTATTCACCTAACAGTGGATATTGTGAACTTAGTCTATGCAGCAAATTCTGTTATGAAGTTGGCACATTACAACTTCACATTTATAGGTAAACTAAAATATTTCAGAATGATTTCTTACACAGGAAAAAACCTGCTAATTCTGTCACCAAATAAGGCTCCAGAGATAACAGCACTCAGAACTACTAAATAGCCCCCAGAGTCAACAACCGTGAATTATAAATTTAAATTTTTAATGAAACATATCCTCAGTGTGGAGAAATAAGCATAAGGAATCGGCTTGCACCGTTCCAGCGCTTCACTTAAGCTGAAAAAATGAGACAAACTCACTTAAAGCTACACACCATCATAAAATACGTTGTATGTACAAAAATTAAATGTGAGTCAAAGTGCACAAAAATATAACATTAACTTGTTGAACTCTTTTAGGAGCTATATAGGAAAACCATATTCGCAGTTTCATTATTATAGTGAGGAACTCTGAAATGGAACAGCCTCCTTCAAGTCAAAATGAGAATTTAGAAAAAAGCACTTAGCTGATATTGGCAGTTCTGCTTAGTAATAGTTGAAGTTACTCAATATAACAGTAGACCCCGTAACATGGTTCAATGTGGGGCTGTTTAGTTCTGAGTGCTGTTATCTCTGAAGTGGTTACTTGGCATAGCTGCTATTTTTTTGTGACTTTTAAGGAATTCTTTCATATACCAAATAAGGGTCAGCATACAGTAGGATGATCAAAAGAGATTCTAGAACAAGAAGTTATGATAGAAGATCCAAAGTGAGTAATTTTAAGAAAACACTCGTATTTCTTCATAGAAAGGTGATGAGTTCAGATGGAGTTGAGGTAAAACTGCTCACAAAATGTAAGCAAACATGGAATAAACAGAGAATAGTTACAAAAAGTTAAAGGAAAGTCAGAGATCAACATTAATGTTAATGGATCTTTCTTTGAGATCTAATTATGTAAACTGAATTGAGCTCCTATTTTTAGTAGATGATTTGGTATTTAAATCTAAGAATTAGATTAGATCAGATTAGAGCATTGTTACTTCATGTTAAAATTTAAAAATTAGATAATTTCATTACTACTACTTATTTCTAGTCATATGCACTACTTACATATTATATGAAGGAGCTTTCTCTGTCGCTAATGTGCTCAGTCTGTTTTGTACCTAGGGCAATACAGTATAACTGCACACTCCAAGCTGGTTATCACTGCTGGTGCTCGCCAACAGGAAGGGGAGAGCTACCTCAACCTGGCCCAGCACAATGTCAGCATCTTCAAATTCATACAAATAACCCCAAACAAGCAAAAAACCCACATCATTATTCTTTCCTCTCTATGAGGTATTTACTGATTTAATGACATAAATGGACAAGTCTTTAATCGTATAGCCTAAAGATAAAGAATGGTCTACCAAATGGTGCTATTTTAATTCTTTATAGCTGACTGTATACTGTATGTAGTGGTAAAGTAGCCTAATGGACTAAGATCCTAAGGAATTAGGTTCAATTCATACTGCAGCTCCCTAAGACCCTGGGCATGTCACTTATACCTCCAATCTATGCCAGAGACAATCCTTGGACTTTGAAGGAAGAGGCTTCCATGCTGGAAGTCCATTATCTCTCCCTTCAGCTTGTCCTCAATCACATCAACAAGGGCAGGTTCATCAGCCAAGTCCTTCATCAAGGTACTGATGGTACAGGCCATGCCCCAACACCAACAACTACATAAGAACATAAGAAATGCCTTCACCGGATCAGACCATAGGTCCATCTAGTCCGGTGACCCGCACACGCAGAGGCTAAGCTAGGTGTTCCCTGATGAAGACCTTGTTTACCCGTATCCCTCAATGTGATTTGCAAGAAGGTGTGCATCCAACTTGTCCTTGAATCCTAGAATCCTCACAACCTCTTCCGGGAGAGCATTCCAAGCATCCACCACTCGCTGTGTGAAACAGAACTTCCTGACATTTGTCCTGGGCCTTGTTTCTTGCTCTATTTTGTCGAATTCTTTAAGTATTTTTAAAGTCTCTATCATATCCCCTCGCAGTCTTCTCTTCTCAAGGGTGAACAATCCCAGTTTTCCGAGGCGTTCTTTGTAGCTCAAATTCCCCATACCTTTTACTAGCTTCGTGGCTCGCCTCTGCACCCTCTCCAGCAGTGTTATATCCTTCTTTAGGTAGGGAGACCATACAGTATTACAAGTGTGGTCTGACCACTGCTCTGTAAAGTGGCATTATGACGTCCGTCGCACACTTCTCACTCCCCAGCTCTGCTGCGTTACTGCAAAACCTCCAAACAAAAAAAACACATCATTACTGCCTCCTTTCTATGAGGGCTTTACTAATATATATATATATATATATATATACACATGAACTCCACTTATATGAAGCTGCGAGTCAACCCATACGGAAGAAAAGTCTCAGGTCTTACTTGGCAGAGCTTACTGCTCAAACCACCTCCTCATTGGCCAAAAACTTCCGTGATGAGTGACTGTGTGCCACTAAAGCTATTCTTTTTAGAGGACTGAGATTCAAAAACAAATCTCTCATGACTGTGTTTAAAACTCAAGGAGTCTTCTATTTACCAACATTTCACAGACATAAGCCATTTCTTCAGGGCTTACAGACTTCCTCACACACAGCTCTGCAAAAGTAATTGTAGATGTACATCACTATAAATTCTTTCTTTATCAATGCAGTTCCCTAACCACAGAAAAGGCAAGAAACTTTTACTCACAGAGTTATGTTCACGGTCTCACTAGCATCCTATCGTTGTAACTTCGGTGTCTCAGCTTTCAAAGAGAGCATGACCAATCCCAGCCTAATACGTAAGCTTCAAGGAAAGAACATAAGAACTGCCATCTCCGGATCAGACCCATGGTCCATCGAGTCCGGCGATCCGCACACGCAGAGGCCCAGTCAGGTGTACACCTGATATAGTTTTAGTCACCCATATCCCTCTATGCCTCTCGTAAGGAGATGTGCATCTAATTTGCTTTTGAATCCTAGAACAGTGGATTCCGTAATAACCTCCTCTGGGAGAGCATTCCAGGTGTCCACCACTCGCTGCGTGAAGCAGAACTTCCTGACATTTGTCCTGGACTTGTTCCCCCTTAGCTTCAGTCCATGTCCTCTTGTCTGTGTCACGTTGGACAATGTAAATAATTTATTTTCCTGCCCTATTTTGTCGATACCTTTCAGTATTTTGAAAGTCTCAATCATGTCACCTCACAGTCTCCTCTTCTCAAGGGAGAACGGTCCCAGTTTCTTGAGTCGTTCCTCATATTCCAAGTTCTCCATACCATTTATTAGCTCTCTATTATTGGATGACACGCTCAATCATCGCTGCCCGGGGCGTGTTTTCTGAACTAGCGGTAAAAATGAACTATCGATATACAAAGATTCAAGAGAGGTCAATAAAAAAAATACCAATCAGTACTTGAATTTAATCTTTCAGGGTAACAGACTCTAATTCATAAAGCCAGCATTGCGCCCTTTGTTGGAGACACAGTTGTCTATTGCCTCCACGTATGTCTTGTTCTATATAGTCCAGCATGCAGCATCTTAGTTGAAATAAATCATGTTTTAGGTCTACACAATGCTGTACCATCAGTGCCTGTAACATCTTCCTGTTAATCGCACTCCTGTGCTCATTCAGTCGCAATGATCTAGAAGTCTGACCGATGTACAGTTTCGAAAAGGGATATATAATGCAACATACAACATAGCATGTCTCACAAGTTGTCACATGCTTCAATGGGCACTTTTTGGTTCTCTGGACTTATGAATTCTGTTGTAGTTACCATAATGTCACAATTCTTACACCACCCATATGCTGTATGAATTGGAGATTCCTTTGTAAAGTTTTTTTCTCTCAATGTAGCATGGCTAAGGGTTTCTTTTAAATTTACCCCTCTCCTAAAGGCTAAACGTAAATCTTATTGATGTGTGTATATATATTTATTGAAATTTTTCCACTTCGACAAATTTTTGATTTAATTGGCTTTACTAATATGACATACTGTAAAAGGAGAAGTCTTTAATATGAGGAATAGCTTTTGATTTTTAAACTCAACATTGTCACACTTGCAAGTCTTAATAAAGATTTATGGATGTACGCTTTTTCTTTTGTAATATAGAGGATTCTTTTTTATATATAAATCTTTATTAATTTTCAAATAGTAACAGTGCATTACATATGAAGCTGAACATATAACAAATCAAGAAAAGTACTTTGAACTTACATATAATTGAAAGTAATATTTCCCCGCCCCTTTATTTAATCAATAATAAAAATGCAATTCTTCTTCCAATAAACCATTCTTATTTAAAATAATACCCTATTCCCACCCACGATGTGCAAGGAAATCAGACAAAAATAAAAGAGAATTGACAACTATATAGAAGCAATAAAAGATGCCAATGGGCCCCACACCAAGTTAAATGCCTTAATATGCCCCAAAATTTCAGCATTCATTTTTTCATATTTGTAGCTG
Organism: Geotrypetes seraphini; assembly: GCF_902459505.1. Classification (NCBI taxonomy): domain Eukaryota; kingdom Metazoa; phylum Chordata; class Amphibia; order Gymnophiona; family Dermophiidae; genus Geotrypetes; species Geotrypetes seraphini. Next base: position 76,525,633 of record NC_047089.1, on the reverse strand, counting down.
GAGCATAAGTTCGCCCACCAGAAAGGAAAGTTAAGTCGATCATAGTTCTTCCAATTACATGTTATCATCTGCATGACTATTCCCGTCATAATTAAGAAAAGCCGGCATTTATAACGGTCTATAGGGGGTTTAACATGTAGTAGTGTTCCACATATTATGACTTCATAAGTCAATGGGATTGATTACTCAAGTGTACAACATTAATTTGACCCCATATCGACTTCCAAAAATTAAGTATCAAAGGACAATAGAATAACAGATGATCCAATATCCCTATTTTGGATCCCAGTTCATTTGCAAAAGTTAGGCAGTTCTAAATCTAATAGATGCTGGCATTGTAATATAGAGGATTCTATCATTTCTTTTCCTGTTCTCACTTAACCTCACCCATTCCTTTTTTCCCTCCTTCCAACCTTTTCCCTTTATTATTCCTCATTCTCTTCTCTCTTACCCTTCTTCTCCCTCCTCCTTACCCCCTCAAATTTGGACTTCCATCCCCTCTTCTCTCAGCATGCCATCAGCTTAGTGGTTTTTAATATTTTATAAGTGGCTCACCCATTTGCTGACATTGTGAGAATACCTTTAACATCATTTGTAGATCATTTTAACATTATAGAGTTCTGGATTTTAAACAGTAATGTTATTAAAAGGAGCAGAGGAAGTTTGATTAGCATGATATATGGTTATTTTGTGTCTCTTTTATTGGTTTACATTTCTGCTAAAAGTGTGAAAGAATTGCTCCAGTTCTTGTCAGTTTTGGCATTGTGGAATATCTATTGGTTTATTAAAAACATATTTAAAGACAGTAGAGTTATTGTGTTTTTATTTACATTGTAATGATTTGTATTTAATGGTATTTATGAGAAATATTTGTCCTGATCGTTCTGACAGTGCAGGAAGGGTACCCCTTTAAAATGACAGAGCTTGTACAGTGTTGTTGTTGTTTTTTAGAATATAACTATTGATCTTCATTGTGATCTGCTCCAAGATACTGTTTAATGAACCTTTGTTTACATTTTTTCCTAGGCAGAAGCATGTTTAATCTAGATTAGAATATTTACTCCTTGTTTGCCTTAACATTAAGTGAAAAAATGAAGCATTTTATTGCATTCGATATAATTTAGACAAGAAATAGCAGTGAGATTAGATGGTAGTGTATGCATTCTATTTGCCACCACAACCATATTGTAAATATTTCTTCTGATTTGATTTTTTGGGGAAGTTTGAAGCTACTGCTGGTTTCTTAAAGATATAGCAGAGTGATTGTTTATTTCTCAGTGCAATTTCTATTTTGCTCTGATCATTTTTGATGGGAAGATCAGCATTTAAAAAGAAATAGGGTAAGCTTTGTGCATTTATCCATTCAGGTTTCAGGTTTATTAAAAATTAGATATACCTCAGTATTCAAAATTCAAAGCGGTTTTACATAATATAAAAACAGAGTGTACTAAAAACATATATTAAAAACAAATTACAAACAGTGTTACAAACAATCAAACTCACTGACGAACATAAACTTACCGATACAAGATGGAGAGGGGGAGAAATACAGTTTGTATAAAGAGAAAGAGAGGGGGAAGAGGGATCAAAACAATAGGGAGAGGAACAAAGTATAAAAGGTCTAGAATTATGCAAAAATAAGCTAGAAGGTTAAAAGATGGCAAGGAATAGAATTCCATTACCCTCCTTAAAAGGACTATTATATACCATATGCGTCTTTAAAAAGAAAAGCCTTCAAATTACTTTTAAATTTATCAAGGGATGTAATTTTTCTTATATAATTTGGTGCTGAATTCCAGATGGTAGGGACCGTGACAGAAAAAATGCTAGTGCGCATAGTGTTAATATATCTTAAAGAATGGATGGATAGCAAGTTTTGATTAGATGAACGCAAAGTACGATGGGGGGTATGGGGGATTAATAGCCTGTTAATGAAATCAGGTTGGCCTGAAGTTTTGGTCTTCTAAATTAGTAACATTATTTTATAGGAAATTTGATGTTCTATAGGAAGCCAGTGAGCGTTGATCAAAAGAGGTGTGGCATGATTGTATTTACGTGCTCTTGAAATAATTTTAATGGCAGTGTTTTGAATAATTTGAAGACGTTTTGTTTCTTTCTTAGTGATTTCTTTGTATAGTGCATTACTGTAATCCAAGCATGAAAAAACAAGCGAATGAATAAGAATATTTAATGATGATTGATCTAATAGGGTGGCAAGCGATCTAATCATTCGAAGACGGTAGAAACATTTCTTAACTACTGTGCTTATTTGTTCCACTTCACTCCGGATTTTGTAGACCTTTAGCATATTCTGTCTCGGCCATCTTTTCTCACAGCTAAGAGTCATTATCACTTCAGCTTTTCTTATACAGTACAAAATGTATTTCATCCCCTTAATCAGTTCAGCTGCTCTTCTTTATACCTGTTCTAATTTTGCTATATCTTTTTTTTTTTTTTTTTTTTGAGATGCAGCGGCCAGAATTACACATAGTACTCAAGGTGAGATTGCATCATGGTGTGATAAGAGACACTGCAATATTCTTTGTTTTATTTTCTGTTTCTTTACTAATAATTTCTAACATTGTTTACTTTCAATGTATTGTCCATGATGACAACTAGATCATTTTCACAGTTGGTAAGTCCTAGTGTGGAACACAGCATTGAGTAGCTATAAATTGGGTTATTCTTCCCAATGGGCATCACTTAGCTTTGGTCCAAATGAAATCTTATCTGTTATTTGGATGGCCAGCTTTCTAGTCTTGTAAGGTCCTCCTGCAATTTCTCATAGTCCGAATGTAATTAAACAACCTTGCATAGTTTTGTATCATCTGCAAATTTAATCATCACACTCATTCCCATTTCCAGATCAAATGTTGAAAAACACTGATCCCAGTACAGAGCCTTGTGGAAATCTAGTATTTACCTTTCTCAGTCAAAAGAACTGGCCATTTAACTTTTCTGTTTTTATACCTTTTAACAAGTCCCCAGGCCTTAACATAAAATGATCTCCTATCCAATGGCTTTTTAACTTTTTCAGGAGTCTGTCATGAGGTACTTTTGTCAAAAGCTTTCTGAAAATATAGATACACATTAGCTGGCTCACCTTTATCCATATCTTTCTTCAAGCCATCCAAAAAAAATGTAGCAGATTAGTGAGATGAGATTTCCCTTAGTTGAATCCATGTTGACTCTGTCCCATTAAACCACATTTGTCTATATGTTCAATATCTTTCATGTTCTTTATAATAGTGGTGAGCAAGTTGTCTGCTCACCAGATGTTACACAGTGTTCTCCCTAGGACCTTTCAGCCGGGCGGTCCGCCCAGGTAATTTAGATGACCACCCAGCTAAATTCTGCTGCTGCTGCTGCTGCTCAACATTTAAAAAAAAAAAAAAAAAAGCCAGCTTGGAGATTTCACCTTAGCCTGTAGCGAACTTATGCTCCGGGCTCTAACGTGTGCTTGTCGGCTTCCCTTCTCTTCCCTCCGAAACAGGAAGTTATGTTTGGGGGGGAAAGAGAAGGGAAGCCGGCATGCACATGTTAGAACCCAGAAACATGTGTTCGCTACGGGCTAAGGCGGGAGACAAGTCAGTGAAGCTTTCCATTTGCTTTTCTTGCTGCCGGGTCCTGCCTACTTTCAGTTTCCGCGAAGGCAGGACCCGGCAGCATTTCTCCCAATCGATTGTGATCTTGGGCCGATCAGCCTTCCTCTCCGACGGCAGAATTGATGTCGGGGAGAGGAATGCTGGTCGGCCCGAAGTAGGTAGAGCTTGGGGCGGCGGTGGTGGCTTTGGGGCCTGTTCCCCGATGGCAGTGGCATTGGCAGTGGCTTGGGGGAGGGCAAGGAGAAATAAAGAAAGAGGGCAGGTAGGGAGACAGAAGGAAAGAAGAGAAACAGAAAAAAAGAAAGGGGGCATGAAGAGAGAAAGAAAGAAAGGGCAGGAAGAGAGGAAGAAAAAGTTGGGGGGAGGGGAATGAGGTCAGGAGGAGAGGAAGCATACAGGCTGAAAGAAGGGAAGAAAGATTGGATGCACAGTCAGAAGAAGAAAGTGCAACCAGACTCTCATGAAATCACCAGACAACAAGGTAGGAAAAATGATTTTATTTTAAATTTACTGATCAAAATGTATCTGAATTTATATCTGCTGTCTATATTTTACACTATGGTCCCCTTTTACTAAACTGCAATAGTGGTTTTTAGCGCAGGGAGCCTATGAGCGTCGAGAGCAGTGTTGGGCATTCAGCGCAGCTCCCTGCGCTAAAAACTGCTATCATGGTTTAGTAAAAAGGGAGGGGGGTATTTGTCTATTTTTGTATGGTTGTTACTGAGGTGACAGTGCATAGAGTCATCTGCTTTGACCTCTTTGAAAAAAACCCGGAATAGGACTGATTATTAACATTTTCTCTGTGTACCGTGTGCTTTGTGGTTTTTTAAAAATTTTATTGTTGGTAGATCATTTTGACTTGGTCATTTTAAAAGTAGCTCGCAAGCCCAAAAAGTGTGGGCACCCCTGCTCTACAACATCGCTCCTTAGTTTTATCAAGTGGTGCAATGAGGGGCCAGCACTTTACATCTTATCACCTCATTCTTTCTTTTTTCTCCTCATGTACAGAACGGTTCTTTATTCTAAGCAGCTCTGACACTAACAGTACTACGGGTGCCTTATGCTACTTTCACTACCACTTGCAGTCAGGTTCGGCATTTTATCATGGTTTTGGGTTTTTATTTAGTTTTTCACCAGTATTTTCATTTATTTATTAAAGCAGCATTTTTTAACAGCCTAATGCCCCTCCCCTATCAGTGTGCATTCAATCCACTGCCGACACTTTTTTGGCGCCTCTTTCAACGGATCAAATATCATAGCCCCACAGTCTGTCGCGTGTTCACATTTATTCTGCGTACGAGTTTATCTCATCAGTGCAGAGACCTTTTTGGTAGGTCCATTTTACTCTCCCTTTTTTACTTTCCCAAGTGCTGTGGTTTTATTCTTTGGTTTTAATAGAAGCTCATTTGTACAATAATTTAGATCTTTCCCAGGTTCACTTTTCATCTACCCGGTCGGCTTGTCTTTGAGCTACTATCGGCTTATGTTTTCAAGATACACTCTGTATTATCAGCTGTTCATTTCCCATACGTTTACTTTTGCCCTGTTAAGGTCTATATAGTCTAGGCATACTGTTTATAACCAGCCATCATTTTAAGTATGTATATGCCCTATTTTAGGGGCTAACTTCTTTTAGCATGTTGTTTCATTAATTCTGAGTTCGGTGTTATAATATATGTTGTTCTTGGTTTTTAGTTTACACATTATTTATTCTTGGTTTTTAGTTTACACATTATTTATTCTTTTCTATGACATGTTCGCATCGCAATTTTACTCAAAAGTATAAATAGGTATCCATATTCAAGTTTCATCACGGTGCTCTGGTTTTGGCTCCAATATTTGTCACTTCCATTCACCAGGTCTGGCTATCCATTACCGTCTCATATTTTAAAGACTCACTCGTTATAATTAGCGGTGATCCACACGTGTCTTTGTAATGGACACATCCGATTTTAGCATTTGGATCTTAGTACTATTGGTTTGGTCTTTTCTGGTTTCCTTTCTATAGTCTGCTTTTCGTCTGGAGTCTTTTGAATTTAGAATTACATTTTATGACATATATTTGTGGTTATAATTGTATGACATGTCTAAATCGGTCAAGTTATCCATTCTTTTTATTATTTTTTGTCCCCTCATACAGTGGCAGACCGCCCCGGGTGCCAGCCCTAGGGGGGTACACAGCCAGCTGGATCCAGAACGTTCCAAGATGCTCTAAATTGCACCTGTACCTCAGCACGGCTGCCGTACTTATTCTGAAGCAGAGTCAGCAGCTGCACTGAAGTGCAGGAAGGTCCCGCGATGACTGCATTTGCTGCCTCTGCCTCCGGGAGACGTAAGTGACGTCGGAAAGGTTGGACCGGCAGCTGCAGTCATTGCGGAACCTTGCCACAACTCCCTGTGTCTGCCGGCCCACCCCCTCCAACATCACTTAAATCTTCCAAAGGCAACAGAATTAGTCATCAGGGGACCTTGCTGGTTTGGAGGGAGAGAGGAGTATAGAAGGGTGGTGGAGGGAGAAAAGGAGGTCAAGGTGGTATGGAAGGGTGGTGAAGAGAGAGAAAGGGGGCAGATGCTGATGGAATTGGTGTGCAGGGAAAGGCGAGAGAGACAAGGGGGAAGGATACTGGATGGAATTGGGTTGGAGGGAAAGAAAGGGGGCAGATGCTGATGGAAGTGGGGGGAAGGGGGAGGAGAGAGTGAAATGCCAGACCATGGGGATGTGGGAGAAGGAAGGGAAGAAGAGGAGAGAGATGCCAGACCATTGAAGGAGGGAAAGGAAGAAGATGGATTCCAGAATAATAGGGGTGAAGGGAGAGATGTTAGGGGAATACAAGGAGAGAAGATGCCATATATAGAAGGGGCAGAGAGAGGGTAGACAGTGGATGAAAGGAAGAGAGTGACAAGACTATGAGGAAAGACGAAACCAGAGAAGACAATGTGGAAAAAAATTATATTTATTTATTTTTTTGCTTTAGGGGAGATGCATCACTGTTTCTGTGATGTTGCATTGTATGCAGAGTCCAGCTTCTTGGTGGTTCAATTTAACCTTTGTCTACGTTTTTCTATTTTATCCCCCCTTTTACAAAACTGTAGAGCGTTTTTTAGCACCGGCCATGGTGGCAATTGCTCAGAATTCTATGAGAGTCTGAACTGTTACCACCATGGCTAAAAACCACATTACAGTTTTGTAAAAGGGAGAGGGGTTAGTTTGTGGTTACATATTCCATACTAGGCGAAGGTGTTTTCTGTGTTCTGTGTGTTCGAAAGACATGGTTTTCAGTTATGATTGACTGTGTAGGATTGATCTGTACTAGTCTGGCTTGTTTAGTTTTACAATGGGTGTATTGATGTACTGCTCACTGCAATATGTAAGATGCTGTCTTTTCCTAGGTACACTCTTGTGTGATGTGTGGATTGTTACTAAAAATCATGTTTTTCATACAGATGGGGGGGTGTCAAAATACGATGGGCCTCGGGTGTCACATATGCTAGGTACGCCACTGCCTTCATAGTTTATATCTAATCCACAAGCCTGCTTTTAGGACCTACAGGGTATGTATCCCTCTGATTCATGACAATTTCACTTCTCATGTTATCTTATCCATTCTTTTTAATATACAACTGCCCAGATAAGCATCATTCTTTGACGTGATTGGACTTTGAAAACTAACGGCAACAGTGTTCTCCTCAGAAATTTTTTCCAGCCATGAAAAACATTTGCTGCATTTAGTGTGCCACAAAAAACATTTGCTCTGTTTAGTGTGCCGGAGTTTAAAAAGTTTGAGAAACGCTGCTCTATACCATTTGAAAGAGGGCAAATATCTAATTATTCACTTCTAGAATTGGATACTTCTTAAATTTAATATAAATATTATGGAACAAGTGTCAAACCTTAAGAAAGGCAGTAATATTGAGCATTGGAAAATAACTAATAATTAACTAATACAAATAGTACACATTTAGGGCTTCTTTTACTAAGCTGCGACAGCGGTTTTACCGTGCGCTTAGCTCGCGCAGAATTGCCGCACATGCTAGACGCTAACGCCAACATTGAGCTGACGTTAGTTCTAGCCGTGTAGCGCGGCAATTCTGCACGCGCTAAAAACGCTATTGCAACTTAGTAAAAGGAGCCCTTAATTTCCCCATCACCAAATTTCCCCGTCCCACCCCACCCGGCTACTTTTTCATGCCACACGGCTGGAAAAAATTTCTGGGGAGAATGCTGTTACAGATCAGATAGTGGTCCCCTGATTCTTCGTCTGAGACGACCCTCAATAAATTGCTCTTTAAGGAACAATTATTGTTCGGTAGGAGTATGGACGATCTAATGGTTAGTGTGCAGAACCGTAAGCCTCCGTCCTTGCCAGACAACAGGCCTAGGTCTTATAGGGGACAGGGACGTTCTAGTTTTTATCCCTCCAGGCAATATCATCAGTTCTCCAGCAGTCCCTCAGGTTAGAGCTCTTATCAAAGCACCAAACGATGGTTTGGTGGAGCTAGGCGACCACAGACTTCAGGAGCCTGCTCAACTTCCGTACCAAAGAAGCAATTATGATGCCCAGCCCTTCGCAGATTGGAAGGAAGCTCTCAGCATTTCTGGAGTAGTGGGCGGACATCACCACAGAGTGAGAAGGGTACAAGCTTGAGTTTTATCAGCCTCTTCCAGAATTTTTTTCTGGATTCTGCAGTGGGGAGACCAGACAAAGTGGCTAAAGTCAGAGCTACTGTTTAGAGATTGCTGGATATAGCAGCCCTAGAGCCTGTTCCAGAGTCCGTGCTAAAGAGAGACAACAATTCTGGATCTCAAAGTGGCCAATGCGGCCCCTCAAGATTCCTCGATTCAGTCTGGTAGCAGGGCGGTCGGTGATCACCTCAGTAGCACCAAGGAAATGCCTGGCCTCTCTGTATTTGTCTCCTTTAATATTCCCATTTTTTTTCCAGAGTACGGAAGATATTTGAGGTTCCTCATCTTGCAACAGCACTTCCAGTTTGCAGCCTTGCCCTTCTGGCTGGCAAGAGCGCCTCAGACCTTTCCAAAGGTGATGGTGATTGTGGTAGCCCACCTACAGAAACTCAGGATCCGAGTCCATCCATATCTGAATGATTGGCTCCTCAGAGCTCCATTGGAGTCCGAAGGACACCAAACAGTGCAACAGGGTTTCCAGAAGCTGCAGAGGCTAGGCTGGGTGGTCAGCTTTCAGAAGACTCAGCTTGTTCCAACATGAGGCCTAAAATACCTGGGAGTCACAGGAATGACAAAGATGTGTGTTCCCCAGTTGCACCAAAAGAAGCTTTGACAGTTGATAAGTGCTTTTCTGAACACTCAGATCCTGACAGCCTGGCAATACCTGCAGGCTATGGAGTCAATCATTGTGACTTTAGATGTAGTTCCCTGGGAGAGGGGCTCCCTTGTGCCTGCTACATGACGCTCTTATCTCCCTTTGAAGTCTGCAGAGGGATTTGCTGCATATGTGACTCCTTTGGATGGCGGACGAGTCTTAGTCTAGCCTGGTGTTTGAATTTTTTTCTTTATTCAGAGGAGTTCACCTCTGAATCTCTACACCTTGGTGATCTTGATGACAGACGTCAGTTCTGATGACAGACGTCAATTCTTACGGCTGAGGGAGGCGCTTTACACAGACATTCCAGTATGAGGATGTCATACGTTAGTTCCCTTCTGAATAAAAGTAATCACTCGTACAAATGAAGCTTCGAGCAATCCGGCTGGCTCTCCTATATTTCAAGAGCACGTTCCAGAACAATGCGGTTTGAGTCTTCTGAGTCGATGCCACAGCGGTACCCTAAGTCAATTGTCAAGGGGCACCGGAAGCTGTTTCACTGGGCGGAAAAATATTTTCTGGTGTTTTCATCGGCACACATAGCAGAAGTAGAAAGCATGCAAGCAGCTTCTCTTATCCATCAAACTCTGGATCTAGGGGAATGGTCTCTCTCCCAGAGAGTCTTCCAATATATAATAGAGAGCTGGAGATGCCCAATGTTTGACCTGATGGCATCGGCAGCCATTGCAAACCAGGAAGAATTGGATGCCATGGTGAAGCCGTGGTAACAGGAGGGCTTTCTCTGTCTTTCCTCCATGGCGCATGATAAGTCATCAGTACATACGGGTGTTGATTCTTGTGGCTTCCGATTAGCCGAGACACCTGTTGTATACCGACTTGATTCATCTGCAGCTTGATCAAGGTATCAAACCTCCTTGTCATTCATGCCTTGTTATGCAGGTTTTCGTAGCCCTGCGGGATCCAGACTGCTTTGGTATTCCAGCATGGCCCTTGAGTACGCAGATTTTGTGCACAGAGCCTACTCAGCAAGAGTGATGGCTACCATCTTGGCGCAGTAATAAGAAGTCGACTGTTGCAGCTTATGCTAAGGCTTGGCATTATTTTCAAACTTGGTGTGCTCAGATGAATGAAGACCCGAGCTCAAAGTTGAACCCGATTGTACTCTCCTTTCATCAAATAGGCCTGAAAAAGAGCCTTTCAGTCGACTCCCTGAGAGTTCAGATAGGCGGGCTTTCCTGCTTCGATCCTAAGCCCCTGGAAGACTCTAGCCAATCATTCTATGTGGTCAGGTTTTTACAGGGCAAATTGCAGCTCCACCCTCCATTGCATCAGCCATTTCTGACTTGGAATCACAATCTAGTTCTGAGGTTGTTTGCAAGTTCTCCCTATGAACTATTGGATTGGGGTTTGATGGATCTCACCATCAAGACAGTATTCTTGATGGCCTTTACGTTGGCCCTCAGAGTTTCCAAACTTCAGGCTTTGTCCTGCAGAGATCCCTTCCTTAGAATTGTGGAATCAAATGTGAACCGGTGCCTGTCCCCTCCTTTCTTCCGAAGGTGATCTTTGGTTTCAACATCAATCACGAAGTGTGGTTGCCAGCCTTTATACCCTTGGGTTTGAGCAAACATGACAGGGTGTTGGAATGGCTAGATGTGTGCAGGCTTTTGCTGAGGTTCTTAGAGGTCACGAACAAGTTTCGTTTATCCAGTCATCTGTTCGTGCTGGTAGGTGCAGCCCGTAAGGGTAGACCAACTTTGAAATCCGCCATTTCCAGATGGATCTGCATGGATATTTCCTCTGCCTATATTGGAGCCAGACAGTGGCTTCCTCTTTTGGTAAATGCTCACTTCATATGAGGCGTTGCTTCATCATGGGCAGAATTTTCAGCGGTTTCCCCAGAAGAGATTTGGAGAGTTGCCAACTGATCCTCCCTGCATACCTTTAAGAAGTTTTACAGAATACATGTGACATCCAGGAATAGAGTAGAATTGCCTTTCCATGATTAATATCCGTCATTATCGTGCACTTTATCCTGGAGATCTTTCGCTATTGTGCCCCACACTGTTAGTGCAGGCTGCGTTTCCTTGTTCTGATTTTATGGTTTATAATGTTTACAAAACCTGTTTGATCATGATTGTTATGCAGTTTTATGTTATGAGCAAATTAGACTTGTTAATTGGGGAGTATCCCCGTACCCCCTCCCCTTTCTTTGTTCTATACAGGTTTGACTGCCTGCTTTTGTACTAACTGGAAGTCAGAGGGCAGTCCTGAAGTAAGAGGGGAGGATCAATAATATGTAAATGAAGCCTCCTACAAGAGATCTTGCGAGATGGTATTGACTACCTACTTGTCCCTGAATAGAGTGTGGATTTATAAGAAAGAAGGTTAGCAAAGGTAAGAACCTAATATTTTCTTTCTCTCCCCCTTCTATACAGTTTGCCCCCTGGCCTTTCTTTCCTCTTCATCATTATCTCCCTCCTTTTGTCTCCCCCCAAATATTAGCTCATTTTTCTCTCCTCTTCCATCCAGCATCTGTCCCTTTCTATAGAATGTCTGCCTCCTCTCTCCTTTCCATCCAGCATATCCACACTATCTCTCCCCTTCCATCAGTATCGCTTCTGTCTCTTTTCCCTCCATACAGTCTGCCCCCTCTCTCCCTTCCCCCTTCCTTCATATCCCTTCAGTCTCTTTCTTCTTCCATCCAGACTTCTGTCTCCCTCCTTCTATACAGATTATTCCTCCCTCCCCTTTCTATCCAGCACTTCCCCCCTCCGCTTCCATTGGCATTCCCCCTCCCCCTTCCATCAGTATTTCACTCCTATTTGTTTATCTCCCTTTACATACGATATCTGCCTCTTTCATCCCCTCATCTTCCATCCAGCATCTCCCCTTTCACTTCCCCCGTTCCATCCTCTCTCTCCTCTCTGTATCCCATCCTCCAACATCTGCCCTCTCTCCCCATGCTATCTAGAATCTGTCTTCCCACTTCAATACAAAAGCTGCCCCCTTTCCCACCCCAAACCATTTCCAATAGCTTTTGCCCCCCTTTCTCCACCCACCCCACATCCATCAGCATCTGTCCCCTCTCCGCTTCTACCAGAATCTGCCCCCACCTCTCTTCCCCCCACCCCCACCCCCACATCCACCAGCGTTGTTTCCTAGCATCCCCACCTCTGCTGCTGCTTTCCCAAAGCAGCAGCAGCAGCAGCAAACTTAAACAAACCAGCTGTGGGACCTTCCCATACATATCCACACCTTCCGACTCTGCCTCAGAAGAAAAAGTGACGCCGGAGAGGGAGGGCTGGCAGCCATGAGTTAGGTATGTGAATGTCCCACTTCAGGAAAGCAGCAGCAGAAAGTGGAAGAGTGGCAATTGAGGAAGGTGTTGGTCCCAATCTCACCAGCTGCGTGGCCTGCTAAGAGGTGTGCAGCTGCGCAGCTTAGAGGGAACACTACTTAGGGGGTACTTGGCTTGAAGCTGGGAAACACTGTTCTATGGCACTGCCTTTGTAAGGTAGGGCTATTGCTATTTGAGTCCTGGATGTTAGTGCTACTTTATTATGACAGGATTTCTGTGTAGGTCTTGAATAGATGCTTTGAAGTTTTGGTTACCGGAGCACTTCTCCCCCCACCACCAGTCCCTGCTATCTTAGGAGACATGGTGTTATAGGATCTCATCTTAATTTTTCCACCTGGGGCCCATTCAATCCTAGCTACACCTTTGGTTTAAACACCTTTGAATACATGTTCTGAATTTGTCATGTAGAATTACTTTTCCAGAGAGATGAATGTCATCTTTACGGTATGGTCTTTTATTCTTTCATTTGTGACTCTAACCCCTAATATATGGTATTTTTAAATAAAGGGGTAAAGGATCATGGATTTGATATACCACCTTTATCTGGGTTCAGTTAAAGCAGTTTACATATAACCAGGTACCTAAGAAAATAATCTCTTAATAAATAAATTATATAAATAAATTATATAAATAACACCAAAATGTTTTTTTGTATCTTTCACAGAATTAGGATGATTCTTATGAAATTTAGTGTATCGTGTCCTGAATGAAGTTGATGTAAAATGTTGCAAATATTTCTCACTGAACCACACTACCTTGTAAAAATTAATTGTGAACTGAATAAAAACACATCAAAAAGTTTTATGGTGTTTCTTGCAAAAAAAAAAAAAAAAAGTAAAGTCAAAAAGTAATGTTTGTTAAGTAGATGTTTGAAGTGCACACTCTGCATGAAGGCATGCCCTCAGCCTTGGCCACCACTTATCTATGGACTTGTCAGCAACTCTCTGCTTCAGCTCAGGCCAAACAAAGATGAGGCACTTTTTAAGGTCATTGATGTCAGATATCGCTGTCTGATAGATGTGTTCCTATATCAGCCTTCAGATCTGGTAGTCAACTGGGTTTAGATCTGGTGAATTTGCAGGTCTGGGCCAATGAAGTCTGGGGTCTCCTGATATAGCAGTTCTACAGTGTCCTTTGTCCGATGTGCTGGGGCATTGTCTTGTTGGAAGATAAAGTAGTCTCTTGACATGCGACAGATCACTGGCAACAGCTTCTGCATCAAGAGAATGTCCTTGTAGTATGCGCCATTGATCTTAACCCCAGGATCGATGAAGAACAGATCTGTGAATCTGAGTTTCAAGACTGTAAACGAGACCATGACTGATTGTCTGAAGGTCAGACGGGTTCATAGTAGGCATTTGGCATTAATCTTGTGCTTCAATGTTGTTGAAGGCACATAGAGGCGATCATTCTGTATATTATTCAGTGGAGCTACTGTAAATATCTTCATCTGTAAACCAGATGAAGCTGACACTGTGCTCTGGATACTTGATCAAAAGCTATTTGCACCATAACAGGCATGTGTCTTTGTTGTGTAAAGTTAACTCTTGGGCATGACACTTTTTAAGACACTTTAATTTCAGATCGTCATGAATTATCCTAACCACAGTTGTCTGGCTTATTCCTGCTTCTCATGCTATTTGGCGAGTTGTTCGGTATGTTTGCAGCACGTCTTCCTGGTTCAGTACAAGATCATATACAACATCAATGTGCTCTTGTGTGCGAATTGAGTGTGGTCATCCGCTGCCTGGCTTACTCTACAATGCCCATTGCTCAGATCTTGCATAGCAGCACATCAAGGCCATTTTTGTTCTAACCCTTCTGAGGGAGCTCGTTCAACAATTGTTGATTACAGTAACCTTTTAGTAGTACCAAGTTCTATATCAGAATTTGGTCTTCTGCAGTGAAAACCATTTTGATACAGGCACTGTTTACAAACTATAGTCTGCTTCTGCACATATCCCATAGCAACAATTCATTTTCACAAAGTAGTGTTGTGGTGCAGTGGAAAATATTTACAGTTTACATCAACTTCATTCAGAACACGACACACTAAATTTCATAAGAATTGGCTGAGTTTGTGGAAGATATGACCAAAAAAACCATTTTGGTAAAGTTTTGGTTTTTTTTACGGTTCACAGTGTATATGTGTGTGTGTGTGTGTATATATGTATGTATATATATATATATATATATGCCATCTACTGAATTAAATGAATCATTTCCTCTCCCTTAGTGTTTGGGGCCTTATCGGTTCAAGGCACGGGAGAGAAAAGGCCATGGTGCATAGCGGACTTCAATATGTGATAAGACCTGGTGTACAGAAAAAGGATTTAGGTATATTAGAACTTGAGACTAAGTTCTTGTGAAATGTACGTAGAGCTGTGTATCGCACCAGTGTTTCAAATGCTGGGCACCATACAAAAATAATTGCTCTGTTGTACCTCTTCTATAACTTTGTGCCATTTTATGAGATACAAATATTGTCTTCTCAACTGTAGCTTAATAGAATATATTCATAAAGTTTAAATGTCTTCTATTATAGGCAAGTCAACAACAATAGATTCCTTGCAGACTTAGTGTAGCAATATCTATGGTTTTATTCAACCTTTGCCTGGTATGCATTTGTTTATTAAAATCTTGATATACTGCCATTATTTCAAAGAAATCAAAGTAGTTCACAGAATTCAAATATTTTAAAACTTAAAAAGAAAACACCAACTGTTAAGAATAGACCCTTTCATACAATATTAACAAAAGTGAAAGATTATATCATATATTCATACTCTAAATAGACTATGCCATTCGCAAGAATCCGCTATTCAGGAATTTCTAAAGGACAGTTTCAGGCATAAGGGTACAGGGAGGTCAATTTTGGAGTGAGATAGTAGAAGGCTGAGTTCTGGTACTATCATAGTAGGCCTTTTTAAATGGTGAAAGTGAATCTGTAGGCATCAATAGAACAGAGTGCATGTGAGGGGGTGTATGGGATGATCACAGATGAAACAGCAGAGTAAAGTTCTCGGAAGCAAAGAGCAGAAATGGTGTTCTGTGGCTGTTTGATTTTACAGTTTCATAGAATATCCCTGTTTCCAGTCCATAGAATCTATTATTAATGCATCTGAAATTATGATTTAAAAGAAGAGCTTCATTTAACAGTAGCCAAATTGGAGAGGAGGAGTGTTCTAGTGGTTAGAGCACCGGACTGAAAACTAGAGAAGCTCAGTTCAAATCCCACTGCTGCTTCTTGTGATCTTGAATAAAATCACTTAACCAGAGCTTCCAAGGGGGCTAGCTTTTTTTTTCAGCCAACCCCAAGCTCTGTCCAGTCTTGCTCAACCCTACCTATAGTTCTGCCTAACCCATAGTTCTCCATAGCTCTCCCCAGCCCCACCCCAGCACACTCCAATTGTAGCCTGCAGCACAAGTAATTAAGTCCCATTCTAATGGCAGCAGAAGACACCATAATAAAATGTTGCCAGACAAGTCTCACAGTTCTTATCCCAAGTCTGGTCCTGCGGCAGCAGGAAATTACATTATTCCAGGACAAGCAGGCAGCATATTCTCTACATGTGGGTGACTCACCAACGGAGCCCCCTAGCGGATGTTTTCGCAAGCAGACTTGCTCGAAGACCTTCAGGCTTGTGATTGGCCCGTGCATGCGCTCGTGTCCCTCCCGCCCTGCCTAGGGCATGCGACTCCTCAGCGTGTCCTCAGGTCTCTGTTTTCCGCGGAGCCAGAAGCACTGCTCCCTTGCTTCGCGCGATCTCATTGTCCCTCTTGCACCGCGGCTTATTTGGTTTGTTTATTTTGAGTCGCTGTGCTCGCGTCTTTCGTTTTCTTTATTTTTATTGTTTTCCGTTCGTATATTTTGACCGGGTTCCCGGTCTTCCTTTGGCCGCCTGGCCTCGTGGGGCCGCGGCTCTCCTTTTTCTTATGTCCCGGCCTCATTCCGGATTTAAACACTGCACTAAGTGCAACCGGGTTATCTCCATCACCGATCCTCATCGTTGGTGTGTGGAGTGCCTGGGTGCAGAGCACCGCGCTGAGTCGTGTCCCCGTTGTGTGACTTACAACCGCGGGCTCTTCATAGAAGGGTGGCCAAGATTCTCCAACTCTTTGGCTCCATGGATCCTGCGGGACTGGCCTCGAGCTCGGCCTCGAAGTCCTCGTCGGCCTCGAAGGCTCCAGCCTCGGCCCCTCCTACTACTCCGGCTTCAGGTAAGTCTCCTCTTTCCTCCTCAGGTATGCCAGCGAAGAAGCCTTCCTCGGAGTCTCATGTTAGCGCCGCTTCG
This sequence comes from Geotrypetes seraphini, assembly GCF_902459505.1. Classification (NCBI taxonomy): domain Eukaryota; kingdom Metazoa; phylum Chordata; class Amphibia; order Gymnophiona; family Dermophiidae; genus Geotrypetes; species Geotrypetes seraphini. The sequence continues at coordinate 76,509,072 of NC_047089.1, read as the reverse complement.
TTGTTGTCTTCGAGACATCTATCTAAGCGTACCTCCTCACATAGGGAATACTCTTCCTCGAGGTCGCCTACCCACACAGTTTTCATCGGTGGTATGCCAACTAGTTCCGACTTTGACGCCTTTGACCTTGGTCTCGACCCAGTCACGGTCTGACCAGCCTGAGCATCCCCTTGTCTCTCGAGGCCTCAACTGTAAGACTCGTCGGATTCCCTCGAGCGGGTCTTCCTCTCCTGAGTCACTAGTTGCTCCCTGGTGACTCACTGGTGACCCCCTGAGTCACTGGTGACTTTTCGGGGGTCCAAGCTGGGGGCCACTTTTTCCCCCTCTACTGCGGCGAGGCTCGCCTCTTCTAAACGGCCCCGGTCTTCCCCTCCCTGTCGGGGCAGGTCTCCGACCTCGAAACCGTCTAGACACATGCTTGTCCTCGAGTTGGACTCTAGTGTTTGTTCCCCATCAAGGCGCTTGCCGGCTTCTAAAGGGACTGCTTTGAAGCCAGTTGGGGATTTTTCCTATACCCCGTCTTCTCCGAGGCTTTCTCAGTGATTTCCTTGGACCCCGGGGTCTTCCCCAGTCCATATGGCGCGGGGCCATTCCTCGACGCCCCCTACACGCCTTAGTCGAACCTCTTCGGTCTCCCGTTCACGGGACTCTGAGACTCTGGCTTACTATTCTAGGGAAGTTTCTCCCTCTTTCTCAGCTGCACCCTGGTCTTGATTGGAGTCTCCCCGGAGGATGAATCTTCTTCTCGGACCTCCTCCTTTTCTCAGTTCATCTCTGACATGGGCAGAGCTTTGAACTTGGATCTTCAGGCCGACTCCCGCTTTACCCAGGAATATCTGGCGGAAATGGGAGTTGACAATACGCCTCACGAGGCGCTTCAACTTCCATTGCATCAGGTTCTCCAGCAGACGTTTCTCCGGAACCTGGAGACACCATATGCTGTCATGGCTATTCCCTCCAAGTTGGAGTCCCGTTACCAGACTATCCCGGTTAAAGGGTTTGAAAGTACTCAGCTTTCCCACCAATCCTTGGTGGTTGAGTCTTCCTTGAAGAAGTCTTACCCCTCGAAGGTTTACGCTGCCATCCCTCCGGGCAGGAAGGGCCGTATGATGCTTTATACCTTTTTATTGCGGTTTATTTCATGCCTTATCTACCATAGACCCCTGAAGAAGGCGTGTTCTCTGAAACACGGACCGTGTCAGGTCCCTTGGTTTGTTATAAGGTGGTATTTTTGACTGCATTAAATATTTGGTATAATAAACATTACCTGCATCTTGTACAAATCTGTCTGCAGTTTATTTTTTGTTTTTTGCTTGTAGCTTGGTGTACTGCAGACTGTTGGATTTCTTTTTGTGTTGCTTGAGTTTCTGAAGAAAACTGCAATTGCTGAACTATATTAAGATAAAATTAAGAAACATGCTAGAAAATGAAAGCAAATATCTAAAGTGCTATTAGTAGCATTAGCTTGTTCTCTGTTGTGCTTAGTAACGTATTTTAAGGTGGTACAGTAGCCTCAGCCAAAGGCCTATGTCATCTGGCAGCTCTAGTTGCCATAGCAATGAAATTCTGTTGCAAGGAGCAAGGTGAATGCTAATTGTAGCCATTTGTTGATCCTTCTATTGTTCCCTTAACTAGCACAGCTGTAAAGTTGCCGGTATCACTGGGTAAAGAGCATGGATTGTCCCCAAAATCACTACTAATAAAAGGTAACCAGCAGTTCTATTAAACCTGTGTGTATATATATATATATATATAAATATATCATGTGAGCTGCTGAGAGTGCTGATAATGTCACTGTACTGGCAGAACCACAGCTTGATTTTATCACTGCTAACTGTAGATCAGTGTCCTGGAAAGAAAAAAAAAAAAAAGAAAACTGTAAAACTTGTTAAGAATGGACTGATGGCATTGAAATTAGGTTGACAACAGTTCCTTAGAGACTGACCCTGGCCTAGACAAATTTTAACTGTTTATCTAGGCCTATGAGCAACATTTATGTGCCCAGAGGCATAAGTAAATGCATCATGTGTATTGATTTTATTTTCAATTTGACAGTATATTAGTGCTGCCTTGGGCAAAAGTATTCATTATGCTAAAACCAACTGTGCTATGATTCTGAAATGCTTTTCAATAATTGTTATATTAATGATATAGAAGGGGCTAACATTATACAGTACATTTCAGGATGCATAATTGTGTATTAAATGAGGGCCATTTTCGAAAGGATGTCTAAGTCCGACTTTGGACGTTTCACTCAAAATGTCCAAAGTCGGATGCACAGAAACCACGATTTTTGAAAGACAAATCACTAAAATTTCCCAAAAATATATATAAGGTACAGTTGGGTTTTAAAAAAAATAAAACCAGGTGCAGGGCATTGCAGGTGGTACAGAATGCCACGGCTAGATTGATAACAGGAACGCCAAGATATGAGCACATTACTCCATATCTTCGACAACTACATTGGTTGCCAGTTGTATTTAGAATCCAGTACAAAGCAAGTATGATTTGTCACCAGTTTTTATATGGCACAATCCCAGAATTCTTTAAGAGCAAGATATCTGGTTATCAGCCAACAAGATCATTGCATTCGGGAAAACTCTGCATTGTCGAAAACAAATGTCAATCTAAAATATGCGGAGACCAATGCAATGATCTTTTCATATGCAGGAGTAAAATTGTGGAATACCTTTGTTGGCCAAATTCAGAAATGCAGTGATAGTTTGTTCAGAAAATTGTTAAAAACACAAATATTTATTGATGCATTTCTTTGAATATTGATTATTATTTTTTTTTTATTGTTGTTGTAAGAATTAATTCTGTCTGTTTCTACTTGTCCTGATTTGTTTTAACATTTTATGTATGTAACCATTTTGTAAACCGTTTTGATATAAAACGGTATAGAAATTTTTTAAATAAATAAAATACTTTTGACATTTTAGCCGCCAAAATTATACCCCATTTTTGACCCCAGAAAACATCCAAACTGGAAACTTTCAAATGGTCTGCATTTGGACAAAGGAGGGGCCAACCTTATAATGGACTGGCCCCACAGATATGCCGAAAGAGCACTGGGACACCTTATAAGGGCCCTGCTGTAAACTTCACATAAAGGGTGCCATATGTACATCTCACCATATAATGTAGGGTGAGCCCCCCCCAAAAAAAAAACCTCCCTCAATATCTACTATACCTACCTGTCTACCACCTTAATAGGCCTTATGGCTGCAGGTGCCACCTATATGGCAGTATAGTAGGGTTTTAATGGGTTATGGTGGGCCTTGGTCCTCCTCTCTATGGTTCAGTAGCTCACTCAACAGGCTACTTAAAGACACCTGTGTGCTACTCTAGTAGGCTTTGCAATATGAGTTGCTGCTGTTCTAGAGATAGGTATGCACTTTTTCATTCAGAGCTTTGTGTGATGGGAGAGGGTCTGTATCACTGGATTAGTGTGGTGGTGGTGTGGCCATTACTTTACCCCTCCAGTGGTCATCTGGTCAGTTTGGGTACATTTGGGCCACATAGACACTTCTAAAACAGGTCTAGGTTAAAACATCTTAAGTTCCATCTAGGATATCCTGCAAAAAGTTTGATTATAGGTGCAAGACGTCCAAGTCTTAGCTTGCTTTTGTACTTGCCTCTTTGAACTTTGGATGCACAGTGGGCCAAACATTTTGCTAGACATCTAGAAAACCGGTTTCAATTATCAGCACTTGGTGATTAGGATATCCAAGTGCCGACTTAGATGGGTGTTTTTGTACATTTTATTTATTATGCCCCTAAATATATGTGAAAAATGTAATGTTAAATGGTAAAGTAGTGTAATTTTTATATTGGTGCACTTGAATGTGTGAAAATACATCATCAAAGAATTACACAATAATTGACATTAGATAAAAACCCACACAGTTCATTGTATGCCCAACAAGGTGGCCAGAGCCATGCCCACCACTTTGTGTGGGTCCCTAGCCCCGGGCTTAAATGCTGGTTTTCAGGTCTTCACCATGCCAACCATATAGGCAACCATATAGTATATTGCTGACAATATTCAACTTACCAGTCAAGATGTTTTCCCATCACCACTTGCACCCACAGCACTCTTCACTCCAGCATGTGACAAAGAAAGTGATCTTTAACACTGAAGTTGCCGATGCTTCAATTTTTTTTTGCTGCTTGCAGGGCACAGACTGTAGAAGTCTGTCTGGTATCAGCCTCGGTTTCCAGTGCTCTTGCCCAGGATAACACCTCAGAAGCCATGTTGTGTTGCTAGCCTCGCTATTTAAGAATGTTAGGAATTATCAGGAATGTAAAACAAAATGAGAATTTTTATAATGCCTTTGTATCGCTCCATGGTGCGACTGCACATCAAATACTCTGTGCAGTTTTAGTCACCGCATCTCAAAAAAGATATAGTGGAATTAGAAGAGGTACAGAGAAAGACAATGGAACAACTTCTCTGAGGAAAAGCTAAAGCAACTAGGAGATATGATAAGAGGTCTATAAAATAATGAGTGGTATGTACCGGGTAGCCATGAATAACTTGTTTACACTGTCCAAAAATACTAGGACTAGAGGGCATGAAATGAAGCTACTTAGTAGTAAATTTAAAATAAACCAGAGAAAATGTTTCTTCACTCAATGTGTAATTAAACTCTGGAATTCGTTGCCAGAGAATACGGTGAATGCAGTTAGCTTAGCAGGGTTTTAAAAAGGTAGAATGCTCTTCTGGAGGCTGTCGTAGGGGAAAACACCCTCCAGGGATTCAAGACAAAGTTAGACAAGTTCCTGCGGAACTAGAACGTACACAGGTAGGGCTGGTCTCGGTTAGGGCGCTGATCTTTGACCTGGGGGCCACCGTGGGAACGGACTGCTGGGCACGATGGACCACTGGTCTGACCCAGCAGCAGCAATTCTTATGTTCTTAAAAGAAAAGTCTGTAAGCTGCTATTAAGACAGACTTAGGAAAACACACTGCTTAATTTTAGGATAAGCAGTATAAAATCTGTTTTACTCTTTTAGGATCTTGTGAGGTATTTATGACCTGGGTTGGCCACAGTTGGAAATAGGGTACTGGGCCAGATGGCCCTTCGGTCTATCTCCAGTATGGCACCTCTTACATTCTTATGACTATCCCATGCATTTTTTAATTTACTCACCATTTTTGACTCTACAACCTCTCTTGGAAGGGAGCTGCAGGCATCTACTACCTTCTCTGTAAAAAAGTATTTCCTGATGTTTTAAGTCTATATCCCTGCAACCTTCATTCATACATTGAAAGAGGAATAACCTGCAGGCAGAAGGATCTCTATAAATCCGTGATGAGGCCCCATTTAGAGTACTTTGTGCAGTTATAGAGACTACACCTTCAAAAAGATATATCTAAGATGGAGTCAGTCTAGATGATAGCTACTAAAATGGTAAGTGGTCTTCATCATAAAGCATACAGAGACAGTCATAGACCTCAATATGTATACTTTTGAAGAAAGCTGAGAGAGAGGAGGGGCGGTGTTTTCAATTCAATCCTTGGGACACATCAGACCAGTCTGGTTTTCATGATATCCACTATGAATATACAAGAGAGAAATTTGCATGCAACTCCTCTATTGTATGCAAATATTTCTCATGCATATTCATTGTGGATATCATGAAAACCTGACTGGCTAAGTGTTTCCCGAGGACTTGGTTGAAAACCCCTGCTCTAGATAAAGGGGGCATAGGATAAATATGAAAGGAGAGAGACTCAGGAGTAATCTATGGTGGTAGATGCAAGGGACAGCCTCTTGTGGAGGTGGTGGAGATAGAAGACTATCTGATTTCAAGCAATCATGGGATAAATATAGTGAATCCCTAAGGGAGAGGAAGGGATTGTAGAGTTTAATAGCTGGTATATTTGAACAGGCTAAATAACTCAATAAGCCATTTTATCTTTATCTGCTGTCATTTTCTATGGGTCTTCATCTTCAGTAGTTCATTTTCTGGATATTAGTAAAATTAATGAATTCAGGATTTTACTGGATAGACAACTTATTTAGAATCTTATTTCTTTTTTTCCCTTGTTTCATATATTGCTGAAAATTTTGCAGAGATCATTTCTTTACACGGGATGAGATTGTCTTCAGTATTAACTTGAGCAAACTGATTGGATCTTATCTCATATATTAAATTACATTACATTAGAGATTTATATTCCGCCATTACCTTGCCGTTCAAGGCGGATTACAAAAGAGATAAAAAACGGAGGGTTACAATGGAAGAACATTTGTCCTTTCTAGAGAGGTAAAGAGTAGGTTATGTAGTTTCTGTGTGGCGGGAAGAGGGAGGGGGAAAGGACGGTAAGTTTGAAGTTAGGGCTGTTTCAGGAATTTCTTGACAAGTATAGTTTTTATTTCTTTTCTGAACGTCTTGTAGTCTGGTGTCGTTATCAATAGATTGGAGATTTGGTTGTCTAGTTTAGCTGCTTGAGTGGCCAGGAGGAGGCCATCGTATAGTTTTTTCCATTTTACTTCTTTGATCGAGGGGTGTGTGAATGGGGGGTGTGTTTTTCTATGTCCGATTGAGGTGGTTTGGATGAGGCGGTTGTTCATGTAGGTTGGGCTGTCTCCGTTTAAGGCTTTAAATAACATACAGTAGAATTTAAATAGTATTCTTTCTTGGATTGGTAGCCAATGTGAGTTGATGTATGCTTCTGTAATATGGTCGTGTTTTCTCAAGGAGTAGATGAGTCTCAGAGCTGTATTTTGGATTGTTTTTAGTTGTTTAGTCATTGTAGCAGGGCAGGGGAGGTAGAGGATGTTGCAGTAATCTAGTAGATTTAGGATTAGGGATTGTACTAGAAGCTGGAATTGTGTTTTTTCAAATAATTTCCTGACTTGTCTTAGGTTTCTCATCACTGCGAAGGATTTATGTATTGTTTATTTGCGGTTGCATGGTGCAGCATCAGTCTATAGTCATTCCTAGTAGTTTTATGGTAGTTTGAATGGGATAGTTGATTGTGTTAATTTCTATATTGGTTATGGTTGGGACTTTGTCGTTTTCGAGAAGGATGAATTTAATTTTGTCTGTGTTGAGTTTCAGTTTGTGATCTTTCATCCAGGTTGCTACTGTTTCTAGTGTTCGGTATAGTGTGTTTGTCATGGCAGTCTTTGGTTGATCAAAAGGTATGAGAATGGTAATGTCATCTGCATAACTGTAGGTGGTGATGCCTAGATTATCTAGGTATGTTCCAAGAGATGCAGTGTATAGGTTGAAGAGAGTAGGGGATAGTGGGTACTTGTGGTACGCCGCAAGGGTTAGACCAAGGTTCAGATTTTTCTTTATCTGATTTTACTCTTTATATTCTGGATTTTAGGAAGCCTTCAAACTTTATCTGAGATAGCTGTTGCATCCAAAATTTGCAGTAGGATGTTATGGTCTACCAGGTCAAATGCTGCAGTAAGGTCTAGTTGTATGAGAAGCATTTTTTTTCTTGTGCTGAGGTGTTTCTGGCTGTGTCAGTGAGGGAGCCTAGTAATGTCTCTGTGCTGAAGTTGGATCTGAAGCCAGATTGCATATATGCCTATTCAGTCACTCCAAGTATAAATATCTGTATTAATGTGTTACTTGCTCCACAGGAATATATTGTACAAGTGCAGATCTTTAGAAAGAAAGTGTTAAAGATTCTAGTCTTTATTATTTAGATGGCTTGCTCAGTGCCTAGTAGATATCATGAATCTTCATCACTTCCCCTAAAATGAAAATGAATCATGAGCACTGGAAGATGGTCTCAATGACCCTTGTGTTCTCTCTTATTCATAATAGAAAATGGCAGAAACAGTGTTCCTGATTTATCTGTTCTTCAGCAAGTACCTTAAGTTGCAAAAATTATTATGTTCAGATTTTTGACAGTTTAGCATTAAAACAAATATTGGCTGCCAAAAGATAACTTAAAGGAAAAACTCATGCCTCTCTGTAGTCCAGGAAAAGCTGCTGACATTTTTCTTTTTAAGGTCAAATTACTTTGATTTCCTACATGGACTAGTATTAAGTTTTCATCTGTCAGATTGCTAAATTATATCCAGTAGTTAACAACTTAAATAGAATTATTTTTTTTATTAATAATTACCTAATATTTCCAAATTAATTGAGGAATGTACAGTGTTGGAATTTAGAGTTGTAAGATTCACAGTAAAGAATTGTTTACATTTCTGTTAAAATATGGTTCAATGGTACTGTCTGTGTGTGTGTAATCATTAGGTTAATGGGGAGAGTCGCTAACCTTAAGCATGTGGTGAATGCATCGCAGGTGTAATGTATATGTAACTGTATTGTCTCTGTATATCTTTGACTAAGCCACCTCTAGCCCTTTCTACTGTTTATAGACGGTGTGGGGAGAGGGCTAGCTGGGAGTTGGGTGTTCTTTTGTGAGGAAGGAAGGATGGTAATAGTAGTTGGAGAGAGATTGGGAGAGTGTCAAGTAGGGAGAGTGGGATTAGTTTTAAAGTGGCAGGAGGAGTAATTTTGAGAGGTGGTCTTGAGAGTAGATGGTGATGGGGAGTAGTTTTGTGGGAGTAAGAATATTATTCATACACAGATGACATTCTTAATCATTAAACAACTGCAGTATCTCTAAATTGACTTTCGCTTCATTGCTGACTTCAGAATCATTGACTATTTAAAGATGCCTTTGATGGTTAAAATTTCTAAGAGGCTCTAATATCTTCTTTTCCCTGTTCTTCTGTGTTAACCTTTAACTGTCTCTTTTCTATCAAAATTGTAGTTCTCCCCTTATCCTTTTATATCTAATCAATCATGTTAGTCCTTGTCTATATTTGTAATTATTTTACCTGTTATCCCCATATTTCATTGTACTTCGCTTTGAATCTCGAAATTGCGATTTTATCAAAATTATATTAAACTTGACTAGTTTTGAATCTAGGTAAGATCATCGCACACTGGATTTCATTACTATCTATGCTTATTCCCAACCTGTTTGATAGACCAATTGCTACTTCATCATTAAGAAATCTAGGGGAGGTATCCTTAATTCAGCACTCACCTTCTCCAACCAAATCTTTAATGTCCTAAAATCAGGTTTCTTTGCACTGCGGAAACTAAGGGCAATTTGTAGCTTACATGAACTCTCGCTATGATTATTATTACTATTACTACTAATCATTTCTATAGTGCTACTAGACATATGCAGCACTGTACTTCACAACAGAGAAGGGACGGTCTCTGCTCAAAAGAACTTACAGTGTAGTCAAGATGAGACAGACACTGATGCTTAGCAGGTAGGAAAATTACAGAGGAAACAACAAGACAATCATTGGTGCTTAGAAGGTGGGTTGGAGTTTGGAATTGAAAGCCTCTTCATAGAAGTGGGCTTGAACACTGCCAGAGATGGAGCTTGATGTACAGAGTCAGGCGGTTTGTTCCAGGCATACCGTGCAACAAAGAAGAAGGGATGACTGAGAAGTTACAGATAAGAGAGACTTATTTGATGAGCAGAGTGCCTGAGGGAAAGTGTGGGGAGAGAAGCGAGATACTATGGAGCTACAGAGCAAAGGCACCTGCAGCCATAAAGGGATATTGAGGTGATAGACAGGTAGGTATAATAAGTTTTGAGAGGGGGGTTGGAGGGCTCACCATACATTATAAAGTTGACCCCTCCTACATGCAAATGGCTTGTTTTGAATATGTTTCATCTGGATGTTCTATTTTTTGAAAATAGCCATAAGAGAGACATCTTGCTAGGCTAAGACATCTAGCAGGTCATTTTGGAAAAAAAAAAAGTTAAACGTCTTGTAGGTTCGAAAATGGTCATTTCTTCCTTCCAGTATTTGGACATCATGCGGGAAATGTCCAAAGTAGGTCTTAGATGTTTTAATTAAAAATGCCCAAGTCTCACAAGAAAATAATCAAAATATATATATATTTTTATACTGCTACAGCATATATTTTAATAGATTTTTTTTCTAACAAAGGATGTAGGAACACTTGTAATATATAATGTGTGTTTTTTTATATATAAACAAGGGAAAGAAGACCTCAAAATACCCCTTATAAGTGATCAATAAGTCACAACTTTTTTGGGGTTGGTATCATCACTGGTCAAAAACCCTTGATTTTAAATTTTTAAATTACAATTTTTTTTGTATGCTTTTATAATTTACTTTCTCTTTAAGTCTAATTATGACTATATTGAAATTTTCTTCTTATGAATGAGCAGATGTATAACTAGCAGCTTGTATGGCAAGTATTCACATGATCTTTATTTTACTCTAATGTGCAATACTGAAAAAGCACTTATCTCAAGAACCCGACGGTGGCCCAGCCCGTTTCGCACTGATGGGCTTCTTCAAGGGTGATGATAAGGTTTATAATAGTGCCAGTGTAGCATTCAATTTTGCTCAAAATTCTTAAACAAAAGAAGAAAAGAAAACACATTATATTAATATTGTGTTAGATAAGTCCTTGGAATTTTTAAAGGTAATATTAAATATTCAAATGTTTAAAGTGTGACTACAGAAAGCACCCGTAGATATTGTATAATTCTCAAAAAAATGTTAGAATGGGCTATATAACTTTCGTGGTAACAATAGTGTTACTAGTCAAGCACGTTTATGTCGTAGCTAAAGATAGCATTAATCTGAAAAAACATGCCGACTAACATTTTGACTACAGATATTAAATTGAAAGTATCATTTTAATGACTGCATTTGAAAACTCTTAAAACGTGTTTTGAAACATAAGTACCAAAGGCTACTGACTGCCATTTGTAAATTTATAACAGCGGTACCTGGAGTGGCCCGCCTCCCGTTACTTAACACCCCTTCCCCCGTCCTTGTATACCTCTAACTAACCCCAAGAAGACAAAACACACCTTAGTTGGTAAATACCTGGCCGCAGCCCTGTTTATTGAATAATAACATATTCAAGAATTCAATATAATTAAATATACATAAGTTAACCAAATCAAAACATTGACAAACCCCATAACAATGGTATCACCATTGTTACCTGATCCCGAGCTACCCTCCGAAGTAATTGGCCCCCGACCCCGCCATCCAAGCTAGGGTCTGAGGGGTGGCATGTCCCACACATGCCCCATTATCCAGGGTCAACCGACCCACCGGGCACGGCTCCCAGCCGGCCCACCGCTCATCCCTTGATGAGCCCCAGTAGCGAGTAGCTCGGGATACCGCACCCCATCCATCCCACGCACCCCAACCTAATGGGCGGGCGGGTGGGAACACAGTCTCGGAGGACCGAAAGGTTTAAGTCCTCCGAGCATGCTCCCTTTGTACCCCTCCCCCCACAATCCCTCTCGGCTGCGACGCCCCGAGGGGCGGAAGGGGAAGAGATCCTGCGACCACGGACCGCCCCCCCTTCAGCCCCTCCCCCCGCTCTCTTTCTAACTAGCCCGACGGGCGCCTCGGCGGGCCACCCAGCCCCGCGTTAGGGGCGCCCGTCGAGACTAGCTCTCGGGCTTGCTTATAACAGCGGTACCTGGAGTGGCCCGCCTCCCGTTACTTAACACCCCTTCCCCCGTCCTTGTATACCTCTAACTAACCCCAAGAAGACAAAACACACCTTAGTTGGTAAATACCTGGCCGCAGCCCTGTTTATTGAATAATAACATATTCAAGAATTCAATATAATTAAATATACATAAGTTAACCAAATCAAAACATTGACAAACCCCATAACAATGGTATCACCATTGTTACCTGATCCCGAGCTACCCTCCGAAGTAATTGGCCCCCGACCCCGCCATCCAAGCTAGGGTCTGAGGGGTGGCATGTCCCACACATGCCCCATTATCCAGGGTCAACCGACCCACCGGGCACGGCTCCCAGCCGGCCCACCACTCATCCCTTGATGAGCCCCAGTAGCGAGTAGCTCGGGATACCGCCACAGGCCTGTAACCAGTTACAGGCCCCACCCCACCAGGAACAGAGCTGCGGCTAGGATACCAACACTCGCTCACAACAGGTGGCGAGGTCATCCAATAACAAATCCCAGCCTACATCGGACAGATGGATCCGATCCCTATAAAACAATCCCCCACAAGACACGTCCACCCAGTCGTGCCTAACCTGGATACCTCCCCGGGACTCCACCCATCGACCTATCTGCCTATTAACCTTTACGAGCCCCCTGGTCCACCGCCGAGACGCCAATCGGCTGGGTCGAGGAATGATATCTGACCAGACCAACCGCGCCTCGGGGAACTAACCCTGAACCACACCCAAATCCCGAATCACCAGGTCAATAAGGTGCTTGCCACTAAGTGCATCCACATCATTGCCACCCAGGTGAAGAATCAATAGATCCGGACGACGAGGACGTCGACGAAGATCATTCAGCAAAGGGAGCAACTGGTGCCATCGCATGCCCCTCTGTCCCCACCAGGAGACAAACACGCCGCGATGCCCGAGGCCCAGATGCTGACCGCCAGGCCGGACCACCGCACGCTCCCCAGCCCAGTGTACGAAGGAATGCCCGAGAATCCAAACAGACAGGGCCCGCTGCACCGCACCTGCAAGGCAAACCCACAAATAAAACACAAACCTCCACCAACCGAAAGTTAGTAATTAGGGAGCCATGCAGGTACCCCCCCCTCGCCCAATAACCCGCAACAACCACCCTCCGAACACAAGCCCCCCACTTGCGACCCACTTTCGAATCCCCTAACCGCGCATCAATACGGGTCACTACCCTACGGGCGGATGTAGCCGCGATACGCATCCGACGACCACCTACCCAGCCGACGAATGGCTGATTCCGGAACGCCGGCCGCGAACGCACTGGTAGCCGCCCCAATGCGAAAAGAGTGAGTGCCGTAACTAGCCGGGTTCTCACCACACACACCTAACGCCAGACGCAACACCGCCAGGAACTGATATCGCGTAAGAAGAGCACCATCCTCATGCACCAATAACGCTAAGGCAGAGGAAGGACGGATCGCCATGTAGGCAGCCAGCGAACGGACGGGGCATGACGTACTACCTTCTACCTGATGCAAGATCAACGTACGCCCCCTGCCCAGCTGATCCGCCTTGGAGCGAGCAATGAATACTCGCAACGTGGAACCGGAGATACACACCTGATTGCGCAGCAGGCCCCGTAATCCCCGGACATCCGACGGGTGGACAAGCAGCTCGCCCACCCGCAGCGCACCAAAAAACGACAAGGAGAAAGCCGCCCGAAACAAGCACGTCTCAAAACCCGAGCTCGTCACCCGAGGCAGCACCTCGACAAGATTAACCAGCAAGGCATGTGTAATAGGCAAACGAGAGTCAGGCACTCGCGGGGCCATCCTACCCCAAGCCGCCAACACCCGACGGGGCAGAAACGCAGCCGAAGGGCATGACCAACCCAGGGCCCTGCAGAAAAACGCGAAGCCCGCCAGATGACCAGCCGCCGCGCTCCGAGAGCAGCCCCGAAGCTGTGACGAGGCCAAAAATTCAGCCAGCAGCCTCTCCGACACTGGTCCGGGGGTCCATCCCCGAGATTGAAGAAAACCCGATACTGTTACAAATCCCCGGTTGTACCGGTCCCACGTAGACGGCGCTACTGAGCGTTGTAAGAAGTACCAAATCAGATCTCCACCAGGCTCCACAAATGCTCCGGCATGGGCAATCCCTCTGGCTGCGCTTCCGGCGCCAGCTGTCGAAACTGCAAAAAGCGAAAGCGAGAAAGAGCGTCAGCAAGTCTGTTTTGTACCCCAGGAACGTGCCGCGCACGAATGAAAAGGTTAAGACGCAAACAGCGCACGACGAGCTCGCGCATCAACGCTGTCACCCGCAAGCATTTCGCAGTCTGCCTGTTGACCACGTCTACCACCCCCATGTTGTCACACCAAAACACAACTCGCCTGTTCCGCAACCTGTCTGGCCACAACTCACAAGCCACCAGCAGCGGAAACAGTTCCAGTAGTGTGACGTTACGGGTAAGTCCCGCCCGCCGCCAAGCATCCGGCCAAGCCGCTGCGCACCAGGCGCCCTGGAAGTAAAGACCGAAACCCACGCCCCCAGCTGCATCAGATTGTAGTTCGAGATTCAAGTTAGTAACCTCTGGCTGTTGAATGGGAAGCGAACCATTGAAACGCTCAAGAAACAAAGACCACATCCGCAAATCGGCCCGAATCCCAGCCGAGATCCGCACAAAGTGTCGACGATCACGAACACCCGCAGTCGACGCCGCCAAACGACGTGAAAAGGGGCGACCCATAGGCAACACCCGACAGGCGAAATTGAGGGACCCTAACAGAGACTGTACCAATCGCAACGTAGGCTTGCGAGCACCCCCTACCAGCGAGAGTAAATCCAACAACTGCCGTACCTTGCCCTGCGGAAGTCGAGTAACCATTGCCACGGTGTCAATCTCTATTCCCAGAAACGTGAGACATGTGGAAGGACCCTCCGATTTGGCAGCTGACAACGGTACACCAAATTCTGCAGCAATAGTCTCGAAAGTAGACTTTAACTGCAAGCAATCATCGGAAGCTGCCCCCCCTACAAACAGAAAATCATCCAAGTAGTGCACTACCGAGTCCCTGCCCGCACGCCGCACCGTGACCCAGTGCAAAAAGGAACTGAACAATTCGAAAAAGGCACAGGAAACAGAGCACCCCATCGGCAGGCAACGATCAAAATAAAAGGCTCCCTCAAACTTAAAACCCAACAAAGGATACGAAGACGGGTGAACCGGCAGTAACCGGAAAGCCGACTCAATGTCCACTTTAGCCAACAAAGCCAACGGGCCAACCTTACGAATGAGACCTAAGGCACTGTCAAAGGACGCGTAACGTACCGAACAGAGATCACGCGGAATGCCGTCATTCACCGAAAGTCCCGCAGGCCGGGACAAGTTGTGAATCAGACGATATTTTCCCGGCTCCTTTTTCGGAATGATCGCTAGCGGAGACAACACCATCACCGGAAACGGACGAGCGCGAAAAGGACCGGCAACCCGCCCCAGCTCAAGTTCCTCCCTCAACTTCCGGCGAACCTCCTCCCGAAGATGAGACACAGAGGAAGCGTTGGCAGCCTGAACATTAGCTAAAGGCAGCACACACGGGATCACAAATCCCTCACTGAACCCCCCCAATAGAACGCCCGCCGCCCTCGAGTCCCGATACTGAGCCAGCCATGGACGCATGGCACCCACTACCACCGGAGTGGGTAACCCACGGGTCACCGACTCACTTAACCGGGGGAGGAGGCAAGCCGCCTCCCTTCTTGGGGCACTTGGAAGCCGGGTGTCCCTGACCGCACACGGAACAGGCGTGCCGAAAACGGCAATCGGTAAAGGTGCAAGTGGATTTGTTAAACTGCCAGCAGAGGCCTGGACCTCCCCCTGCACCAGCATTTCCGGGCGGGCGAAAGGAACGCCCCCCACCCGATGTTTGCAGAACCTGCTTACCTAAAGGACCCGGACCCGAGCCTCCCGGCCTCGCCATATGGGTGAGCCAGAGATTAATGTCCTGCGTACCCCAGGACATGTGCCGATTCTCCTCCATTTTATCACGGAACGCCTCGTCGTAATTCAGCCATGCCCAACCCCCGAAGCGCTGGTACGCATCCAACACCGAATCCGCGTAAGCCAGCAGCAGGCCATAATCCTGAGGTCTCTCCCTCCCCCAGACACTGGCCAACCGCAAAAACGCACGTGTCCAGTTAACGATATTACGTGAAACCACGCCTACTTTGGGCTTCCCGCCCTCCTTCTTACTCTTCTTCTTCCTACCGCGAACCCGACCTTCCATAAGCGCGAAAACGTCAACACAGGCCCGCTTCCTAATTTTACGGCGCAAGGACCGCGGGACCTTTTCCCACAATTCTGACAACGCCACCAGGGCAGGAGCTCCCCGGTCGTCACCCACATGCACCGAACCACTGCTCACTACTCGTCGCTGAGACCCAGAAGAGGAAGACGACGAAGAAGAGGAAGAAGATGTTAAAGTAGAGGAAGAGGACGAAGAAGAATCCCTGTCCCTACGGCGCTTCTTACCCTTACCCCTCTTCCTCCCCCGCTTACCCCGGCAATCAACCCCAGCCCCTAGGGCCATGTTACCCGTAGTCCGGTCTGCACCTGGTCTGCGTCCGCCTTCGACAGCTTCCGAAGCGGCGCCGTCCGCAGCTACCGCCATAGCAGGACGCTGAGTAGTCCGAGCCGTATCCACGATGTCCGTCCTCACCGCTCCCGCAGGTTCTCCTCGAACTGGTTCCACCGAAGATGCTCCGGCCATGGCAACAGGTCCAGCGGCGACCGCCTGTGGGGAGAAATCCGGACAGGGGCCAGCAACCTGAACAGCAGGAGGGTATGTTAGCCCTGAAGAACTAGCAGCCCCACCTGGGATCTCACTCCCGCCAAAACCTCCCCCAAAACCCGGACCCCAAGGCGACGGAGGGCCAGCCGCCGGAAACGAAGGGGGGGCCGACGCCCACGGGCCCATCGCCCAGGGAGAACCCCAGAAGCCCCATGGAGACCAACCACCCGCGCGTGCCACTAGCAGCTCCTGAAGTAGAAGGGATAACCGAAGTCCCCTGAAACTCGCTTGCACCTCTCATGCCCTGTATGGAAGGCGGAGCCCCTGAGCCTGGCCTGTCTTCCAGTACCGCAGCAGGCACTCCCCCATCCCCCCGAGACCCAACCCTGGACCCCGAAGCATCACCGGGAAAGGCCAACCCCGACCCCCTCCCCGCCGAGGCCCTGCCACGTGCGCGCAGCCCTGGAAGGCGTCCCCTGCCCCTGCGGGCCGAACCCGCACTGTTCTGCACCTCTAGCCCTGCTCCTCCCACCCCCAGCGCGATCGCCGTTCGTGCAACCGAACGGGACCGCCTGGGAGGCAGCGCCCTAACCACCCCCCCAGCCGCACCTACCGGAGCCATGTCTCCCTCGTCCAAGGAGTCCCCGGCTAAAATGGACAGCTCCGCCAGGTCCGCGGCCGAAGTAGACGGCGAGTGCTCCATCGCGGAGACAGGAGACCCGACCGGCGAACGACCACCCGCTCAAAACGCTCGATCCAACGCCGAAGGCCGCTCCCCGCTGCACCAGCCCGACACGAGGTGACCAAGCAGTCTCCAACACAGTCTCGGAGGACCGAAAGGTTTAAGTCCTCCGAGCATGCTCCCTTTGTACCCCTCCCCCCACAATCCCTCTCGGCTGCGACGCCCCGAGGGGCGGAAGGGGAAGAGATCCTGCGACCACGGACCGCCCCCCCTTCAGCCCCTCCCCCCGCTCTCTTTCTAACTAGCCCGACGGGCGCCTCGGCGGGCCACCCAGCCCCGCGTTAGGGGCGCCCGTCGAGACTAGCTCTCGGGCTTGCTTATTATTAATTCTGTCTGCACAAAACCTAAAGCTAAAATGGCGCTTGTGTTTAAACAGAACGTTACAAATTCTAGTCACCTACCGATATCGTAATGACGTCAGTGAAAACAGCGTAACTAAGAATGACTGATGTTCTTTTTGACTAGTGCTCTATAAACAATATAACCCTTATTAACCTTTATTTAAGTTAAAATAAATATATTTCGCACAAGAATTGAATAGTACTTGCCATTCAAAAGACTGCTGCTCATTTTGCCGACAAAAGCTCGTAACTAAAATGGCGCTGCTATTTAAATTGAACGCTGCGATTTTTTCAACCAATGATATCTTTGATGATGTCAATGTAAATGACGTGCTTAGAAACAACAAGCGCCATATTTAAATTTGTTTGCATCTAATATCATTTACTCGAATATCACTAGACAAATCTAACAAATGCTTGCCATTCAAAAATACTGTTGTCTGTGTTTACAGACACAGGCTTGTAATTCAAAAAGGCACTCATTTTTAAATTTGACGCTGAAGGTTTTTTGAAGATTTTTTTGAAACTGATGATATCTTTATTCGACATGCTTTGAAACAGTTGACTTGAATTTTGATTTTTGAATACGTTTGCTTCTGACTGTCATAAAATGATACAGGGAGACCTTTATGTATTGTTACTAATGTTAAAAATAACCCAATAAATCTAACATTGTAAAATAAACAGTATATATATAATACTGTATAGATGGTGAATAATGCTGTAATGAACAATTGAAATAGGTGATATCTATACTGAAATAAATTCAATTTTAAAAGAAAACATGCCAATCTATATGATTGTAGGTTCGAAAATGGTCATTTCTTCCTTCCAGTATTTGGACATCATGTGGGAAATGTCCAAAGTAGGTCTTAGATGTTTTAATTAAAAATGCCCAAGTCTCACAAGAAAATTATCAAAATATATATATATTTTTATACTGCTACAGCATATATTTTAATAGATTTTTTTTCAACATAAATTTGAATAGAAATAGGAAAATTAAGCCTTTGAATAGATAAATTAAGCCTTTGAATAGAAATAGGTAGATTAAGCCTTTCCAACTAGCTAGTAACTGGTTATTTTACTTACTGTTTGATATAGAGCATGAAATCACTTTTTTCATAGTAACTATTCAGAAAGCTCTAACATACAGCAATCAGGTTAGCATGACAATTGTTTTCCACAGAAATGGTAACAAGTGTCAGATGCATTTGCATGTTTTACATGCTATAATTAGTAGGTAGTGAAAGCACTTCTTTATTAATCATGAATCAATAATTAAATATTAATGTGCATTTTTGAAGCATTTTGAAATGGTTCAAAAGCAAAGTGCATGATCTGTTTATCAAACCACATGTTGACTAATAAATAGTTTTGTTACTCTGCATCACTGTGATTAAAGTACAAGTTTTCATTAGCCATTGCAAAGAATGGTTGGTACCACCTTATTTACATTCATATTGCAAAATAATTGGCATTTCATGGTTCTATTATTTCTTGTACTAATGAACTTGCTGGATAACAGTTTGATCTCATTCAAAACAGAATGTCGCCCAGAGTAAGCTTTAAAAAATCTGTGAGATTTTGGTTTTGTCTCTAGTGTAGTTCTATCACATATTTTCCTACTCACCGGGGAAATTAAAACTGTACTGTAATTAGATCTGATAAGCAGTATTTTCTTTCTAGAAGGCCTGCCACTGAGTAAGAACATTGATATTCAAAGTTTATAACAACTCAAATGTGATCTCTAAGATGCCAAATAGATCAGTGTATTTTTAGAATCTGCTCTGCTGTAAAACAAAAGACCAGAAATGGTACAAGAAAACTAGCAGTGAATCTACTTTCATCAAGTACAGAGTATTCATAGGTTCAGTATAACTAGATTTATAATTTCATTTTTCTGACGCGATATCCCTTTTCAACAGAGTTCTAAGTATGTTGGCAAACAAAGCAAAGAACTGGCAGTCACCAGGTATCCTCTAAAATAGAGCACAATTTTCTTCAGCTTTGCACTGTACTATTTTTTTTCTCTACATGAGCAATTATCATTAAGTCGATGACGGGGGCGCTGGTGAGCGTCATCGGAGATGGCTGCCTAAGCGTTTCGCTCCCGCGCGGGAAACACTGAAAGCATCAATATCGGCTTTTCTCTACTTCGATCGGCAGGGATCGATAGTGCTAAACAGTGGGGGAACACCATGGCGACCGGTAAAGCGGGTAAGCGCCGAAGTTTGGAGCCTGTATCGCCATCTAAACCGCCATTAAAAATCGATGACGTCACCGCGGCCTCGCTCCTCGAAGAACTCCGGTCCCTCCGCTCCCTCATGGCAGATAATAAAACCGTCACAGACGAAATTCTGTCGGAACTATCAACATTTAAAGCGGAGCTCACTGATTTAAATGGTCAGGTGTCTGCTGTTGAGGCCACAACCGCGCTTCACGCTGAAAATATCAAAACTCTACAGCGCCAGGTCAGACGCATAACTCTCCTAGAAAATGAGCTGGAAGATCAGGGGAATAGATCTAGGAGATCTAATTTTCGTATTCTTGGTCTTCCTGAAGCGAGAGAAGGGCGTAATTTGATAAAATTCTTGGAAGAAACCTTGCCAAAAATCCTTACCTTGAACTTTCAGCAGCCCTTTGAGATTGAGAGGGCACATCGTGTCCCCACGCAGCAGCCCAAAGTGCCTGGCAAATACCCGAGACCTGTCATAGTTCGTCTGCTAAGATATAACCAAGTACTTGAAATTATGCAGCAGGCTAAAACGCAGGCGCCGATTAAATATGAGAGCCACTCTCTCCTGTTTGTTCCAGACCTGTGCAAGCAGACAGCTAAGGCTCGTAAACAGCTATTGGAGTACAGACCTCGTCTGAAACAATTGGGCGCAAAATTTGGGATGTTATACCCTGCCAAGCTCAGAGTGACTTACAACAACTGCACAAAAGACTTTACAAAACCTGATGACCTCGCTGAATACCTAGAAAAGCTGGCTCCTAGCACCATTGACAACACTTAACACCATTTATGTGGGTTCTGATGATTACCGTAACAGGCTGCTTCGGTACTAGTGCTTGTGACTTCATCCATGGCACTAAAGATTTTTTTTATTTTTCTCTGTTGGTTGTGGATTATGCTGATAATTACTGTTTTGATGTTTTTCCTGTTCTAGCATTTTCTCGTGCGGGAGAGGCGCTGTGGCACACTCCATGTGCTTTCCATCCCGTGGTTAACTTCCTGCTTTCATAATAAGCTGTTCATGTTTCTGTTCTGTGTTTGTGCTTACTCAATGATGGTCTATTATGCTTATGTTTTTCCATATGGGATATTCTACATTTTCTTCACAACTAGCTACTTCCCTGATGTATCTCTGTTTAAGTTACTATGCCTTTACAATGCATAACACTTAATGTGAAAGGGCTCAATAACCCAGTCAAAAAGAAAAAAATTGCTAACTACATTTCCTCCTTTCAAGCTGATGTAATTTGTTTACAAGAGACTCACCTCACTGAAATTGAGGCTAAAAAATGGTCTTTTTCTTGGGCCTATCCAGTCCTTTACTCTCCAGCGTTAGGAAAAAAGAATGGAGTAATGATGATTGTAAGAAAAAGACCAGATATTTCCATCATTTCACACACTACTGATTCTAAAGGTAGATGGATATTGGTGACTCTAGATATTGACAATACTAAGCTTACGATATTAAACATATATGGTCCCAATATGGATGAAGAGGATTTTTATATCGAGTTAGCTGATCAAGTTAACATGTTCAGAGATTGTCATTGTATATTATGTGGAGACTTTAATGTTGTTCAAGATCCGATTAAAGACAGGAAATCCTCTCTACCTTACAAGAAATCTAAAAACTGGCACTCTCTTCAGGATCTTATAACTCAATTCAACCTGGTTGATTCATGGAGAATTATGCATCTGGATGACTCAGATTTTACGTTTTATTCCTCGCCTCACAATTCTTACTCGAGACTCGATTATTTCCTGTTGAGCCCTTCATTAGTTCGATTTGTACAGTCCACTGTTATTAAAGAAATTAGTGTGTCTGATCATGCCCTGGTACAGCTGCATCTCACTGATCCTGGTCGCTCTTTTCCTACTAGACAATGGAGATTTAATAACTCTCTCTTGCAGGATGATGATTTTCGCGTTTACATATCTGCTGCTCTCTCTGAATATTTTGAAATTAATACTCCATCAGCCTCTAAATGGCCTTATGTATGGGATGCCTTCAAAGCCTTTGTGAGGGGTCTTATAATTTCATACTCTTCTTCGAAGAAAAAGGCTGAATTGACTGAATCACGCAGGCTGGAGGCTGAGATAAAGAAATTTGAGGAGAAACACAGACTAAATCCAGTTGATATGTAGATTCTATGTCAACAACAAGCTCTGCGCTACACCTATAATGTAGCTTTGAGTAAGGTAGCGGCTAAACAAGTTTTCTCCCAATATGCTACTTATTATACAGAATCGAATAAATGTGGACACAGCCTAGCCAACTTTCTTAAGGGCAAAACAGATAGGACTAATATCACTGCTATATAGGCCCCTGATGACACTATACTCCAGGATCCGAAGGATATACTTTCTATATTTCACTCCTTCTATGAGCATCTGTACACAGCTGAGGTGGACCCCGAGAGTGATGCTTCCTCTTTCCTTTCTACTCTACCTCATGACACTGTGGACGAATCTGACAATGACTCTTTATGCCAGCCTTTTACTGTATCAGAATTGTTATTGACAATTTCCTCTATGGCTAAAGCTAAAACACCTGGACCGGACGGGCTTACAACAGAATTTTACTCAGCCTTCCATGATATACTATTGCCTCACATGCTTAATTTCTTCAATTATCTTATTAACACTGGTGAAGTTGCTGGATCATTTACTGAAGCTACAATTATCGTGTTGCCTAAACCCAATAAGGATCCCTTGAAGGTTTCAAATTACAGACCCTTATCAATTATAAATACTGATGCCAAGGTGTTTGCCAAATTGTTAGCTACCAGACTTCAACCGGTATTAAACAAACTTATCTCAATGGATCAAAATGGTTTCCTAGCTAATAGGCTGTCTACTAACAATGCTCGCACCTTCCTCAACGTGATTGCTCACGCTGACAGCTTGTCGGAACCTCTGGTAGCTATGAGTTTAGATGCAGAGAAAGCCTTTGATAGGATTGAATGGTCATATATCTTCCAGGTGCTAAAATGGTTTGGCTTTCATGAAGATTTCTTGGCTATTCTTAAAGTTCTATACTCCTCACCTAAAACCAAGATCTACATCAACGGATTCTTCTCAACCTCTTTCTCTCCATCCAGGGGGACACGTCAAGGTTGTCCACTGTTGCCTCTTCTGTTTAATTTGGCGCTGGAACCTTTACTCATTGCATTGCGGAATGATTCGACTATCAAGGGGTTTCAATACGAAGAAAGAGAAATTAAATTATCAGCATATGCCGACGATGTGCTCCTTTATGTGTCTGCCGACTCCTTAGCTAACGTACTGAAGACTATTGAGTCTTACTCCTCCATTTCAGGTTACAAGCTAAATGTATCCAAAACAGAAGTCATGCCTCTTAATTCTCCAGAGTCGTGTGCAGTGGTGCAACACCTTGGTCTGCAATGGTCGGGGAGGAAACTTAAATACCTTGGGGTTTTGTATGCACCGACTATCGATGAAACAATAACTTTGAACTCGGATCAGCTGATTTCTGCGGTAACGAAACTCACCATCCGGTGGTCCCCACTGCGTCTATCCTGGTGGGGAAGACTGGAGACGATAAAAATGATGATTACACCGGTGGTGAACTACACACTAAGGGGTAAATTCTCTATTACTGCGTTTAACTTAGGCGTGCTTTGGACGTCCGATGTAAGTGAATAATTACGGAGTTAAGGGTCTTAATTAATGTTAATTGGGAGATAAACGACACATAGACGTCCCTAAGAGGTAGTTGACGGACTGACGTCTACAGAAAGCATAGTCCCGTCTCCAGCTCTGACGTGGGCGTTCCGTGGGCGTGCCAAATGGGGACGCTAGATAGGCGCTACCTGAGCGAACGCCTGCGTCTAAATATCGTGTATTATGTAGACATAAGAAACCCTGGTCTAACTTGGATTTCAATGCCGTTTCAACTTTTGTAATTGCGGCTCTTTGTTAGACGCGAGGCAGACGTTCGCTGTGTTTTTTCATCAATAATTCCAATAGTGAGTTTGAATAGGTAATTTTCATCTTTTCTCTGTCCTAATAAATATAATGTCAATGGAACACATTATATTGCATGGATAACAAACCACATTTCTGCCCGAACAATAATATAATTTACACATGGCTTTTACAACCCCCTTTTTTTCTCAACAAACAGCACTGCAATCAGCTCTCTTTTGAAAGCAAAGAAAAAACAGCACACATTATCAGCACTTAAAAAGAGAATAAACAGATACACACCTTAACATTCAAGCTTCCCTCATTGCAAAATGGAGGTCTTCAGTTGCACAAAACTGACCTCATTGTGACCTCATCAATCTGCACCTTCAAAGTAGTATGCCACAATTAAAAGATGTGCTGGGTGTAGAACTCACAACCTCTGGATGTTAGGAGCACAGGCTGGCTCCTAACACATAGAGCTACAGCTGCTTCTACTTAGGTCCATCTCACCACCCTTTCATATCATACTTGACTGAGCTGTCTATGCTCATTAGCTATCATATCAGGATGAACTCAAATAAGTTTAAGCAAAGGAATGCCTAAAGATTTGGAAGGTTTTCAAGTAGAAAACAAATATCAAATATGTATTAAAGAATTGCAGCACAAATGACGCTGATCGGTAAGGGCAAAAAAACACCACTTTTCCGGGTATGACGCCTAAACGGAACAGATTACTTACAGTCATATATCCATTAGTACAGTGCTTAGAATGAAGATTAGTGAGTGAGAAAAATGGAGCTCCACCTCACATGCATTCAAGCACACTTGGGAATATGGGTTTGGGGCTCAGTGAAAGCAGCGCTTTTAACCATTGAGCTACCACTCTTTTGTCTCAGCCTACTATGACATTATAGCTAAACTCCTTTTCCCTTAGCACTTCACTAAGATATGATATGACAAGGGAGCCAGAGACATTGGAGCAAAAGGTGCTGTAGGTCAGTGAGGAAAGGCACTCTCTACCAATCTTCCGGGCTTTGAGGGTTCAAATCCCAGCCTGTATTTTACTTGTGGCATATCTACCTTCCAGGTGCACTTTGATGATGCTTTCCACTTCTTATAGGAGTTGAGTATAACATTACTGTACAACTTTGCTGTGTAGCAGAAAAATAAACTTTTCCCCCTTCCATGCTAAGAATTTGAGTTCAACTCATCTTATATTTCTCCTTTTAAACATGGCATACTTTGTTAGTTTTTATCATGGTAAAGTATACATTTCTGAAATGGTGAAGAAACAATAATATACAACTGCAGTGTTTTGTCTCACCAAACTGCTATAAGCACAAGAAAGCATTTCTAGGTCAACACGGTAATGCTCCTGTTCTGAGCTCTGACCTCTGAAACTCCCCGGTTCGACTCCCACCTTTGCTCATTTTAATAAGGTCCTAGTTTTTTCCTATTAGCTCTTATAACAGGGTCTACATGGTGGACTTTGCCATTTGTAAGGTGCACATTTCCCTTTCCAGGCAAACCTATTTTCAACTTACCATGGCTCGGACATCCTAAGCAGTGATGAGAGGAAACCTTTCCTCTGACAGCAAGATGACATTTGTGGATCGCCTGGTTAATGTGCTCTCATCACTGCTTAGGATGTCCGAGCCATGGTAAGTTGAAAATAGGTTTGCCTGGAAAGGGAAATGTGCACCTTACAAATGGCAAAGTCCACCATGTAGATCCTGTTATAAGAGCTAATAGGAAAAAACTAGGACCTTATTAAAATGAGCAAAGGTGGGAGTCGAACCGGGGAGTTTCAGAGGTCAGAGATCGGAACAGGAGCATTACCGTGTTGACCTAGAAATGCTTTCTGTGCTTATAGCAGTTTGGATTTGCTTATACCGCTTCTTATAGGCCGTTAATTCTGCTAGGAGACAAAACACTGCAGTTGTATATTATTGTTTCTTCACCATTTCAGAAATGTATACTTTACCATGATAAAAACTAACAAAGTATGCCATGTTTAAAAGGAGAAATATAAGATGAGTTGAACTCAAATTCTTAGCATGGAAGGGGGAAAAGTTTATTTTTCTGCTACACAGCAAGGTTGTACAGTAATGTTATATTCAACTCCTATAAGAAGTGGAAAGCATCATCAAAGTGCACCTGGAAGGTAGATATGCCACAAGTAAAATACAGGCTGGGATTTGAACCCTCAAAGCCCGGAAGATTGGTAGAGAGTGCCTTTCCTCACTGACCTACAGCACCTTTTGCTCCAATGTCTCTGGCTCCCTTGTCATATCATATCTTAGTGAAGTGCTAAGGGAAAAGGAGTTTAGCTATAATGTCATAGTAGGCTGAGACAAAAGAGTGGTAGCTCAATGGTTAAAAGCGCTGCTTTCACTGAGCCCCAAACCCATATTCCCAAGTGTGCTTGAATGCATGTGAGGTGGAGCTCCATTTTTCTCACTCACTAATCTTCATTCTAAGCACTGTACTAATGGATATATGACTGTAAGTAATCTGTTCCGTTTAGGCGTCATACCCGGAAAAGTGGTGTTTTTTTGCCCTTACCGATCAGCGTTATTTGTACTGCAATTCTTTAATACATATTTGATATTTGTTTTCTACTTGAAAACCTTCCAAATCTTTAGGCATTCCTTTGCTTAAACTTATTTGAGTTCATCCTGATATGATAGCTAATGAGCATAGACAGCTCAGTCAAGTATGATATGAAAGGGTGGTGAGATGGACCTAAGTAGAAGCAGCTGTAGCTCTATGTGTTAGGAGCCAGCCTGTGCTCCTAACATCCAGAGGTTGTGAGTTCTACACCCAGCACATCTTTTAATTGTGGCATACTACTTTGAAGGTGCAGATTGATGAGGTCACAATGAGGTCAGTTTTGTGCAACTGAAGACCTCCATTTTGCAATGAGGGAAGCTTGAATGTTAAGGTGTGTATCTGTTTATTCTCTTTTTAAGTGCTGATAATGTGTGCTGATTTTTCTTTGCTTTCAAAAGAGAGCCGATTGCAGTGCTGTTTGTTGTTCACTTTTGTTTCCTTGCATCCTAACAGTTCTCAGAAGTGGTGGAATTTGCTGTTTCTCCTCAGCATTCTGCAGCCACAGGTGCATGAGATACTTTCATTTACTCCTAACTACAAGCCATTCTAGTAGGAATGTGTTTCTTTTGATGCAATATAGGCAATTGCCAACAGCTATGAGTTAAATCAAACTTCAGAGGGCTTGGACAGGTGTTGAAGAATGATCCAGTTAGGGGGGGATGTTTTTGTTGGGGGAGGGTGTTCAGCATGAGAGAGAACAGGTTGCATTAAATATTAGACAATGGCTGCACATAATAAAAGCTGAAGCAAAATATTGATATGTAAAGGCAAGGCTAAAGAGTTACCAGGTGTCCTGACTGAGAAATGAATATAAACTGTTTGCTAACCTTACTCAAGACTTGAACCCCCTGATGTATGGAAGATGAAAAGCAATGCCTTAAGGCATAGAGCTATAGAGGTAACTTTGTTTAGAACATAGAGCTTCGTATCAAAGCTTAGAGATGTGAAGGAAATGACTACAACGTCACTACAGCTGTATATGGCAAAACGACATCCAATGCACATCCAATTAGATTTGAATCCTAACGGTTCCTATGACGTCAGCCGATAATTAGGCGTGCATAGTATATAGAAAGCTTTGGCACAGCCATTTTTCCTATGTAGGACCCCCTCATGTGAGTTGGTGTTTGTGGTGTTCCGTTTCCTCAATGATGAAACTTTGTGCTATGACTTGGCTGTTCTCCTTTATACTCCCTTCTGCCTTTGACACTCCTCCCCACCCCCATTATCTGTATTTCTTTAGTTTATGGATTTTTCTGGGTGTTGGTGTGAGGGATTGTTGAGGACTTAGGTTTTGTGTTAAATGTGGAGGGGAATCAATTGTTAGGGAAAAGAAGGGGCCAGGCCAGGTTACACACAGATGCCCACACCCAGATGCCCACACCCACCACTCTCCCTGCTTTCAAAATGTCATGGTCTGCCCCACCTCCATTTTCCATATCTGCAACTCTCCATGCAAGAAATTCGATTTCCGTTTTGGAGCCATGTTGTAAGGTGAAGACATCTTTTCAGGCTACTTGTAGAACACGTTCAAACACACCCCCATAGGACAGCCAATGAGGTGTGATGGGCGTGGTTAGGAAGCAGGACAAGCAACCACGCCCGAACGGCGCCCAATAGGCATTGGGAAAGTTTTCCCGCCCTACTGACGTCAGACGCTACATAGGCGTGCATGGGTATAAGAAGGTCCAGGTGAGTAGTGTTTCCTTTCTATTCTGTCCTATTGCTTATGCAGATGTTTGAGACTTTACTCTGTCTTAGTCTTTTACATTTTTTTTCCTATCTCTGCCTCCCATTTCTCTCTATTCCACAGAGCCATTAACAAGCTACATGTCATTCTAATATGTTGTTTTATCTTTTCTAGAAGCAGCTCAGATAGTAAGTCCAGGTGAGAATGATATTTTGTAAGCTACTTAGGTGTCCTTATGATAGAACTAAAGAAACCAACCAGAAAAACTGACTTCTCTTTATGGGCTTTCATTGTGTGATATTGTTTATAATAGTTATTTTATTTCTGATATCTCCTACTCTTCATTCCACAGGGCTGACAAAAATGACTGAGAAGACTGATAAAGACCATGCTGGTAGAAATTTTGCTGGTAGAAAAATGGATATGTAAGTAAAATGGATGTGTTCACACATCTGAGAGGGTTTACTCATAGAGCTAAAGTTAATTCTTTGTAGAATCAAATTACAGGCAAGTTAAAATCAGTTGAGGAATGGTTCTGTGTACTAACTCATTGATAAAAATAGGTCGGGTGTGTTGGGGGGGGAAACACTGCCATTCAGTGGACATCCAATCAGTGTACATGGTTCAGGTGGAAAACTCCTAATGAGTGCCTAATGGCTGCCATTTTTAATAAGGAGTCTAAAGGTATGTTAGCAGCTCTGTTACTTCTAGGTGTGTGTTCTGCCACAACTTCAGTGTTTAATTTTGGAAATATAGGTCTTTGTTAACAGTTTCTCTCTATTCTTCAATTCAGGTTAACTCTGCTCATCACCTATGTGTTTGCCAGAGAGAGACCAGACGAGCAGCTCAGCACACCAGCTTGCACCTAGCCAAACAGTTGTAGGTGAGAATGATATATGGTAACCTTTATTTGCTTACTCTACTATTCTTCACTTGAGTCACTCTTCTGATGAGTGAAATAAATGTTTCACACTTCTATTGTTCTCTTCACACAGGTATCCTTGATGACTTTCAGGAACAATAGTAAATTGATAATGTTGGCCTCATAGAACACCATGGCACGCATTCCTGCTGTTATATGCACACAAACTTTTTGTTTTCAGTTAGTCTATTCCCTCACATGAGTTCTAAACAGTAGCAGTGGAGGATTACAGGTGATATTAACCCACACCATCAGCGAGTTAAGGCTATTGCTTTAACAACTATACCACGGTGACATCTAAGCAGCTCAACATAAATGAGGTTAACACATTGCTTCAGGGAAGGGAGGACAGATATGGACCTTGGGGGTTGAACCCCCTGTTTGTGAACCTTGTGTAAACCAGCTTCTCCTCTTTTCTGTTTTCAGGTGTCTTAGACAGGCAACTGCAGTATTGTCAGATGGAGTTTTGTATTACTGAGAGCAGTGCAGCTGTGAGCATCTTTGTGGTTTCCACACCTGCTTAACCAAAATAGTGCAGCTCAAGAACCAGGAGGATAGATTGAGGTATCTGTCCTTTACTTCCATCACCTTCCGTGAAAGGAAGAAAAACCCACATGTCTCATTTGGATTCTCCTGGTGTGGAGCCAACTCTTAGTAGCAGTAACCCTATTCCTTAACAACAAATCTACCACAGTGACTTATATTCTCTTCCTTATGTAGCCATTTACTTTGGAACAGGGACTGGCTTACTTTGCACATCATAGCTGAGATGTCGTCATCTACCTACAGTTGCATATACCCTTGCATTCACTTGCTTTTTTCCTAGATTCTGCAATGATTTGACATCAGAGTGGCTAGCAGGTAATAGAATGAATGACAGACCCCAATAAAGATTGTCAAACTTTCTATATGTCACCTTGTTGTTATATTGAAAAGGGCCCATTCAGCAGTCCCTCCTGAACCCCTATCTACCTTGGACTCTGTCCACTAAACTGATGATGCTACAAGGTTAAAACCACACAGGCATGTTTAAACTATAAACAATTTTTTTATTAAAATATAAAACTTTTAAAAACTTAAACTTCTTTTTAAAAAACTATTTACATATATAACATATAACGCAGGGAAAGAGGGTGGGTGCCCCCCAAGAGCAGCTTGAACTACCTCAGGCGAGGGGGGCGGAAGAGGTGCAGTCATTGAGAGAGGGTGTATGGCTGCTGGCACCATGCCCTCTTTCGGCTACCAGCCGCAAGAGGGCATGTTCCATCCTCTCCACACACCCTCTCAATACCTGCACCTCCTCCAAGATGGCAGAGTAGGCCTCCATCTCCCTGCCCGCCCCCTCCTGAGGCTGGTTGGGCTGCTCCTGGGGGGGAACAGAAAGGAAAGGGGGTGGGATGGGATCAGGAACAGGAAGGACAGGAGAGTGATGGGAAGGGCTATGGGTGGGGGAAGGGGAATGTCCAACAGGGGATGGTGGTGGGGGTCCAGGGGGCAGTGGTGGGGCAGGCGGTGGGGGTCCAGGGGGCAGTGGTGGGGCAGGCAGTCCAGGGGGCAGTGGTGGGGCAGGCGGTGGAGGTCCAGGGGGCAGTGGTGGGGCAGGCGGTGTGGGTGGTCGTGAGGGCTCCCAGGGAGAATAATCCCCCTCCTCCTCCTCCTCCCCTTCTTCCCTCTCCTCCTCTTCCTCCTCCTCCGCCGAGATCCAGGGTGGGGCTCCCTCCATCACCTGCAGTGCCTCCTGAGGGGGTGCCTGCGCTGCTGCTTGACAAGAGTGAAACAGGATCCAGTCAGATATGTCCACAACACTTTTGAACATGACATTCTTTACTATGTTATTTTCTTCAAATGCTAATAACAGGATGCAAAGCACCTACTCCACTGTAAACATCAAAATGTAGCATAAGTAAGTGAGGCAAGTAGAACACCATAAAGCCATTGTGACATGATATCACAATAGCAGCTTTACTGCAGATTTTATGATTAAGAATGGTTTACAGCTACTCATGCATTTTCATCTATTTATTCTGGTAGGCTGATCACA
This sequence comes from Geotrypetes seraphini, assembly GCF_902459505.1. Taxonomy (NCBI): domain Eukaryota; kingdom Metazoa; phylum Chordata; class Amphibia; order Gymnophiona; family Dermophiidae; genus Geotrypetes; species Geotrypetes seraphini. The sequence goes on along the minus strand of NC_047089.1, from coordinate 76,478,299 downwards.
AAGAAACACAGGCTGGACTCATTACTCACCGGCTTCAGCGCGCAATTCCTCCCTCACCCCCTCAAGGAAGGCCCGCTCCTGGCGCCTCAGCAGCCGACCCCGTTTCCTGAGATCCTCAACCTGGATAATAGAGAGAGAGAGAGAAAGAATGGAGAGGGAGGGATATGATGAGTGCCATCTAGCACTGTGGCATAACATGTTTACTTAAGTATTGACCTCTATAAGCACATAAAAATGGAGTATGCTGCTCTCCAAGAGCCCCTATCCGCTTTGCTGCCTGCCTCCACCCCCTTCTGCCACATGTTTTACATGAATGTATTCACGTACTCCAGCATTTTCCCCTTTCTGTGCTGGAGGCATCGCTATCTCTCTACTGTACCTGGGACAGTGGGGGGGGGGGGTTGAGGTGACTTGGCCAGCATCACAAGGAGGAGTGTGGGATTGAACTCACAACCCCAGGGTGCTGAGGCTGTAGCCTATCAGCACTGCCCCACATTACAGCATGTCCTGGTGAGTTTACAATCATGCAGCAGGGGCAATAAAATAGTTTGGTCAGAAGGAGCAGCGTGGCTTGAAACCCCTGACGTCAGGGTACTGACGCTGTCACTTCAAACGTCATGCCACTATCTCCCTAGACCAGCAGATTGATACAGGAAAGTTATAGGTACTTGAAATGACATAGCAGCACTTTAATATATTTGTTTTCCTTTGGCAAAGTTGATTTCAAGATGTTTCTATTACAAATGTGATGCTCGTGACACAAAAATTAGTTGTGTGCATGTTTTGAATGGAATAGATGCCTTGTAGGAGCTGAATTTGTCTTTGAAATCCTACTACTGCTCCTTTGGGATGTGCTTTAATTTTAGTATTCAATGTAAAAGATTTATTATGCACAATTGTAGTTTTAAAAAGGAATCACAAAAAACATGACCAATTTGATCGAGACAGGTTTCCATCATAATTACTTTTTACATGATTAATTGTGAGGGCCTGACTTGGAATACTTACTTCCCTGGGACAGGAGGCTCTACGATTGTACCGCCGGGTCAGGCGGGTCCATGAGTCCCTGAATTGCAGGTATGACCTGCGATGGCCAGGCACTACAAAATAGTGGTGCTCCCGAGAGAGAAACAGCCTGGCCAGCAGCCTGGAGTCCTGGGTGGAAAAGTTTGGCTGTCTCCTGGCAGCCATTTTAGGAGAAATAACTGCGTATGAAGAACGGGTGATTCTATGACATCACAACGCAAAAAACCGCGATGACGTTTTTGTGCCGCTTGGGCGTGCTTGCAGCGGCCGCTCCGCGCTACATCAACACTGTTGATTACATCCTAAAGCACGCCGATATCGCTGTTATACAAAAAAGTATAGCAGAACGCTTAGAAGCTTACCATGTAAACCTAATGAAACTTCACCTCCCCCAAACACAATGACAAGTTATAAATTAAATAAATGAAGATTGGGAAGTGAGGTTCACATATTTTAGCTTAGCTATGCATGTTTGGGTGGGTGGAAAAAAAAAAGAATATTATGTCTTTCGTAACCTTATTCAGGACTTGAACCCCTGACCTTTGGAAGATACATGCAGTGCTTTTAAGCACTGAGCTATGTTGGGGACTTGGGAATGGGAGTCTCCAGAAATGGCTTTAGGTACAAGCTTTGACAAGGGGTAATCATTGCAAGTATCTACAGGTGTATTTGATCTGAGAACGTCCAATGAACGTCCAAAACGATTTCAAAATTCTAATGGCTTATATGATGTCAGATGCTACTTTATGGTTAGGGTTAGGGCTACAGTTAAGTAGCTCGGTAGCTCAGTGAGTAAACGCGCTGTACCAATCATCCATAGGTTGTGAGTTCAACTCCCGGCTTGTCTTTTACTTGATTATTACATGAGGGGTTTATGCTGCAGGAGTGTGTTGTTGGGATGTTGCAGGGGTGTCTAGGATGACAGAGAATAGTCACTTGCATTTTCAACAATGCATTTGAATTTCTTAAGATGAAACCTTAGTGAGCCGGGGGAGGAAGGTCACCGCAGCCTCGCGCCTCAGATGAAAAGATTAATTTTTTAGGGACTGTGTAAGCTGATCTGGGACAGTCTTCAGCGACTCGGAGCCCTCCTCCTGGCTGGGCAGAAGGAGGAGGCTTTGGCGGTGGTGGTTTTGGTGGTGAGTGAGGGCGGGAGGGGGGAGTCGCCTGGCTGCTGCATCTGCACTCCTGCTGGCCACAGACCTACTGATCACAGAGCAGAGATCACAGAAGCACGCAGGTATGTGCGCATGCGCGGCTAGGGTTTTATTATATAGGATATACACCTATCGCATCTCATTTTCATCACAAACACATTAGCGAGACTATACACAATACATTACAAAGTTGAGCTTGGGTTTGATAAAATAAACAGCATAATTTTGACTCTGTATTACATTTATTGAACCATACTTAAGAATATGGGTGTTGCATCCGTGACAACGGTGCTTTACACCATTGAGCTACCAGTCTTTTGCCTCAACTGACTGTGATATGATAGCTAAGTAGAGTATACTTTAGCACATCACTAAGGTATGCTATGACAGGGGAACCAGAGACACAGGTGTAGGTCAGTGAGTAAAAGCACTATATCGATCATCTGTAGGTTGTGAGTTCAACTCCCGGCTTGTCTTTTACTTGTGGCATATCTACCTTCCAGGTGCACCTTGATGATGTCACAATGAGGTCAGCATTGTGCTGCTGGCTACTTCCTCTTCCTGTGAACTAGAAGCCACATTCAGGTCTAATCTGTATTTTGATTCTGTTTCTAAGTTGGGCCAGTGTAAGGTATGGGATTTACCTTTGTTCTGAAGAATGAGCTGATTGTTGCAATGCTTTAAGACCAGGAGAGTGTTCTTTCGAGCAAGATATCACTTCTAAACTATCCTCTCTGAAATAATGTCTCTGGGAAATCGAGAGAAAGCTTATTGGATGACTTAGGGTGCCTTTCCTGCCAGTCTTTGTGGAACTTAAACGAAGTTTATAAGAAGTCTATATGGTGTTCAAAGTCCTATCCTTTCCACTTCTAATAGGAGGTGAGTATGACATTTCTGTACAGCTTTCTGTATAGCATACATCTACCGGTTCCCACCTTCCATACTGATAATGTAAGTTTAACACCCACTCGGTACGTTTCATCTTCTAGTTCTCCTTTGAAGCATAACATATTTTTTTTCCTTGTATTAATGGTAAACTGTACAATTCTGATATCCTAGAAGAAAAAGATACAACACAGCAGTGTTCTCTGTCTGCCATTCCCTTCCTCACTGATATTGCTAGATCAACTAATATATAGTTTACAAAATGGTATACTGTGTTTTGGTTATCTTTTTCATCATCCTATACTTACAATGCTGAATGAGTGATAATAAAGAGTATAAAAAAAGTATAATCTTAAAAAAAAAAAAAAAAATCGTACCCACGTCTATCATGGGTCCATTGGAGACGTCTTAATGACGTTTCAGAAACCTGCGTCTATCTTGCGCGAAGAGGTTGTAGGGACGTCTACTGCACGCCTAAGTACCGTTTGATTGACACTTGCGTTTGCCGGACGTCTAAAGCACGCCTATGTTAGACGTACTAATAGAGAATTTACCCCTAAGTATGATTCCAATCTATTTTCCTATCTCCATGTATAAACGAATAGAATCGTTGCTAACCAAATTCCTGTGGAATAACTCTAACCCTCTTATCAGCCTAAAGAAACTCAAAAAAGATGTCTGAAGGGGGTGTAAAATTTCCTAGTTTCTACGATTATCACACGGCTATGATCCTGCGCCAAAGCTCACATTGGCTTTTGGACGCATGCTCCCCAGCTGTTCCCCCATGGATGACACTAGAAACTTCATCTAAAGGTCCTCAGGAATCCTTTTACTCCACCTTTACGGAAACTTCCTGTGATTCAATTAGAGAACCTGCTCGTTCAACTAAACAAGCGATAAAAAATCTCGACAAACTTCTGAAAGTTAAGTGGACTGATACCTCATTTGTTTACATTTGGAATAACCCTAAAATCAAGATACAAGGGAAGGTGGTCAACTGGCCTTCGTGGAAAAGAGCAGGCATAGCTTTTCTGGCACATCTATACTCTGACACCTCTTGGGTACCTTTTGAAACTTTATGTAAGGATTATCACATACCTTCCTCTCATTATTATAGATGGTTACAGATTTGCCATGCCATCAAAGCTGGGTATGACTTATGTACTATCTCATCCTCTAAGCCTTCTATATTAAAATTATACGACTTGATGACAATCAAACCTAAAGGTCAAGCTTCTGCTTGGTACTCTTTACTCATCACATTCAAATATGATTTGACCCTGGATCTTTGGGATGTATGAGCGATTGACACTGGTGTTACTTTACAAGTTCAAGTTCAGGTTTATTTTGATTAATCGCCTATATAAAACTTTCTAGGCGATGTACAATAAAATACAAGTTATAAAAACATATTATCATATTAGTAATATAAGACATCCAAAACATCAACATTAACAATTGTTGATTAAATTAAATAAAATGAAGAGAATTTCTCTTTACCTAACACTTAACAAGACATAACAAGGGGCGGGAGGGAAAGGATTACAATGTTTCTCTTGATAAAGGAAAGAACATAAGGAAGGGAAAGACAATATAGAAGAGGGAGAAAAGGAAGGAAGTTAAACATTAAAAATATCATTAAATAAAAAGGAAGGAAATTAATCATTAAAAGCATCATTAAATAAAAAAGTTTTCAACAGTTTTTTAAAAGAAATAAGATCTTTTTCCTTTCTGATAAAAAGAGGCAGGGTGTTCCAGAGTTGGGGAGCTAGTACAGAGAACATATCATTTCTCCTTGTTCCAACAATTTTTAGCGAAGGGACCGATAATAAGTCTTGTAGGCCCAAGGTGTGGAAGGCTGTTAATACAGTTCTACATTCTTCCTCTATTCTTCAATCAATGTATTTCTTACTACATAGAGCATTTTGGACTCCCTATAAGTTAGCAAAATTGCCTAACTCGGAGACTACATGTTGCTGGTCATGTAGCGCAAATGAGGGAACTCTTGATCATACGATTTTTACTTGCCCACCAATTAAAACTTTTTGGTCTCAGATTTGGGAAACCATATCTAAGATAGTGGGCATTAATGAACCTCTCACCCTTGCAATTTTGATTTATGGCAAACTTGGCTTGAGAACCCTGTTAGACGAATCTTTGGCCAAGCTGCTCAGATGTTTAGTCCTGATTGCTCTTAAGCTCATTGTCTCTAATTGGAAAAAGGCGGATAATTTATCATATGCTCTGTGGTGGAATATAGTTTGTTTAACCATGAGATATGAAAGATTCTTTGCTGAAAAACGTGGTTCCATTATTTCTCATGATACGGTTTGGCTTCCCTTGACATTGTATTGTAGGGCACTATCTATCACTGATTAAAGTGTTACTGCTAACAATTCTTTTTGATCTTTTATATATCACTGCTGTGAATATCCTCTTGCAATTGTTGACTGACTGTCATTCGTCTAAACACGACTTCTCTTAGTTCTCTTCTGTACTGACTTATTATTACGATTTATGACTTTGTCATGTATTCTTTTATGTTTTCTATGCATTTTATAAAACAACAATAAACATATTGAACTTTAATCATTAAGTCGATGACGACTTTCCTTTATCAGTGAAAAGTTACATAGACGTAGCTAAGGATTTTAATCCAAACGTTTTTTTTGAGATTTATGATATATTTCTTGGCGTTAGTGCTAGAAATTCTATGGCCTTATGTTGTTTGTCTTACATAAGAATTACTATACTGGGATAGACCAAAAGTCCATCAAGGTCAGTATTCTGTTTTTAAGATTGGCCAATCTTTTGCTTGCAGCGTGGGAGTTTGCTCTGCCCCTTTCTTTACGTCCGGCACCAAGCTTTTTAATGGGCTTTGGCAGAAGCAGTTCACCATCTTTGCTACTCTGACAGTTGTCTTCAGTGCTTTAGACCAGGCATGGGAGCTTACTCCACCCCTTTCTTTTACGTCAGATGCCAAGCTTTTTTAAATTTGGCATGCCATCTAAGGCGCAAGTCGAAGGCACACACCTTTGCGTGGCGTCTTTGCAGGGCACTGCTAAGTATTTTCATATTAATCTTCGTTAGATTATTTGTTATTGTAAATAAAAACATTTACTATTTTAGGTAGGTTTTTTTTTAATATTCTTTATTCATTTTGAAAACTTACAGCAAGCGTACAGGAATATATCATTAGTAACAACAATAACACTTGTAATTCTCATATAATTCTACAAACATAAAAATTATATCACGTCCCACCCACCTTCTTTCAAATATTATAATCCAGACTCCTAAATAAGCATCTACCACATGTATCCAATAAACTTCTTCCTTCAATGTTAGGTAATCCTCTTCAGTTATCCGAATATATCGTTATTCTCCACTGTATCCTGTAAGTACTTGAATCTTTACTATGTAATTCAATCGGATAAATTCAGATATCCTCTAATTTGTAACTCAACTGTATCATGTAATGTACATGAATCTTTGTTATATAATTCTCCTGGTAATGTCCAGATAGCTTCTAATTTGTAATCCGCTTAGAACCGCAAGGCACAAGCGGAATAGAAATCACTAATGTAATGTAATCAATTATATCATAAATATAAAATAAACACATAATTTAGTGAAATTTCCAGAAAAACTCCCTCCCACCCCCCAATGTATACATATATTCATCCAAGGAAAATGATGTTTACTCCTTACAATATCGTTCCAATGGCCCCCAGATCTTTATAAAATTATTATAGTTCCCTTTCTGTATTGCAATTGCTCTTTCCATCTTAAAAATATGGCATACCGAATTCCACCAAAATGTCTAATTAAGATTAGTATAATTTTTCCAGTTATTGGTGATATACTGAATAGCAACCCCAGTCAAGATTAATAATAGTTTGTTATTATGTGCTGATATTTGACTTTTTTTCCTCATAGACATGCCAAACAGAATAGTATCATAGGATAATGCAACATGGTTTTCTAATAGACAATTTACTTGAGTCCAAATTGAATTCCAAAATAATCTTATACAGGGACAATGGTAAATTAAATGATCAAGTGTCCCCGCTTCCAGATTACAATGCCAGCATTTATTAGACTTAGAGCTATCTAACTTTTGTAACTTTAGACATAACAGAGAAGGAGGTATAGATTTATTAGGATTATTTTAGGTCGTTTTAAAGTTTCTATCTTGACCTTCTGCTTAGGCAGTTCTTTTAAGAGCTTTAGGTTGTGTACTAATTGATACAAACCAAGACTTATTGCCTTGACAATGAATCTTTTTTTGTTGGCTAAGCTGTATCTTACTCTTTACATGTCTTAACCCTCTTTGTGCTACTTTTAACCCCCTATATCCTCAGGTCTAGAAGATTTTAATTTTGCCTATCACAAGATTTCTGTTGTAATCAACAATAGAAAACTCTATTGAAAGAGAAATGTTTTATACAGAGATTTGAATGTTTTAAAACCTTTAGAGACCGATAATGTTGCCTCCAATTTTCTTGCTGATTCTTTGACTCCAGTTCCCTCTTTTTATTGTAATGCCCGTTCAGTTTGTAACAAACAGATTATTCAAGATCTAATTATTGATAATGATCCAGGCTTCGTTTTCATTACCGAAACATGGATCACCCCGGGAGACTTATTCACACAAAAGAGCTATCTCCACAAGGTTTTGATGGTCACTTTTCATCTTGAATGGGGAAAAAAGGTGGTAGACTAGCTATAATTTATATATCTTTCTTTTATATCCATCTTTGTGAGAAAGCCTGCGACCTCAACCTTGAATACATGATGGTTTCCGTCAATGATGAATTAGCCCACCATCCATTGGGAATTTATTCTATCGTCCTTCAGTCCCTTGGCGAAAGTCAGCAGAAATGCTTACAGATATTATATTAAGTGCTTCTCTAAAATACTCCAGATTGCTGATAATAAGAAACCTTAATTTACATTTAGATGATGATAATTCTGATGTGATTTAGTTTTAAATCATTCATGAGTTCTCTGGATCTGTCCCTTTCTCCTTTAGCAACTATTCATGAAATTATTGTGAGGAAAAAGATAAATGCTGATGTTTTCTGGCCAAAACTATTTATGTTGTTGCCAATCTCCCCACAAGACCGTAAAATTGAGGATATGCTGAAAATATGGATTGAAAATTCAGAGAAAACATTGAACTCTTTAGCACCCTCCTTAACAAAAATGGTTTTGTATAAACATAAAGCTCCTTGGTATGCTTCAAATCACCAGAATTTGAAATGGGACTGCAGAAAGCTAGAATGAAAATGGTAAAAAAGTAACTTAGAGGTGGGCAAAATAATTTGGAGAAAGAAAATAAGAGTATAACTATGAACTAATAAAACCTGAAAAAATCTACTATGGAAACAAAATAGGCAACTCTAGAGATGAGAACAAGGCCTTATTTAGACTATGGAAATCCCTTACAAGTAAAAGTGATCTGCCCCATAAGAATTTTAGACCAACAGTGGACGAATTGGCAAATTTTTTCAATGTTAAAATTATGACTTTAAAGTCTTTCATTGACCAATGTGGCACACTTTTGATCTGGTAGATGACAACCAGTTGAGGAAGCTGTGTGATAGATTTGGACATAACTGCTTACTAGATCCTTTCCGTCTTACATCTTTTGTAGTATTTCTTCTCACGCAGTTTCATGGCTAACTGAATTGATAAATCATTTTCTCATAAACAGCACCTTTTCAAGTACTGTGGGTCACATTGCATTAACCCCTTTGCTGAAGGGGCCAGATTTGGCTCTAGCGATTCTATCTCATTACCACCCAATTGCAAATATACCCATATTAACTAAGTTGATTGAATCTACTATTGCCAAACAACTTTCAGATTATTTGTTCAAATTTCTCATTTGTCTCTTGTTTCAGCATGGTTTTCATCCCAATTTTAGTAATGAAACTTTATTAATATCTTTAGTCTCTAAGATCCAGAATCTGTTGTCTCAGAATCGCTTCGCAATAGTTCTGCAATCTGATCTTTCAGCAGCCTTTGATGTAGATCATCATGACATCCTAATTCGATTATCAGACATTGGGTTGGATCAAAGACTATTGAATTGGTTTAAAGGATTCTTGACTTTACAATCTTATCAGGTACATGCGGATGGCAAATCATCTTTCATATGGAGATCAGTTTGCGGGGTGTTACAGGGCTCCCTTTTATCTCCCCTTCTATTTAATGACTACTATGAAGAAATTTAAGTTAATGAAATTAGAAACAATTTTCACTTATGCAGATGATATTTTCATTTTACTGGAGGTAGATCCAACACTGACTAATTTGACTCCGAACATAAATTCATGTATTCTCGGACTTCAATCTTGGGCAACATCCGTTTGGATGAAGCTCAATACAACAAAGACCAGACTACTATGGTTTGGTCCAAAAAACAGACCTTTGGTGACCTTGATGTCCAGTGATTCCCTGAAAATTGAATTCTCTTCTAAGATATTGAGCGTTGTGCTCGACTCTTCTCTTTCCCTTCAATGCCAGGTTAATAACCTCTCAACAAAATGCTTTTTTAGCCTTTGAATATTAAGAAAGGTTCACCATCTATTCTACTAACATCATTTTGCCATATTAGTACAAACTATCATTTTGGCACAGTTAGATTATTGTAACTCTTTGTACATTTGTTTGAGTAAGGGTAACTTAAAAAAGTTGCAATTAATTCAAAACACTGCGGCCAACTGATTTTTGGCAAAAGGAAATTTGATCATGTTTCCCCTCTTTTGAAGGTACTTCACTGGCTTCCAATCTGTCCTAGAATTCAGTTTAAATGTGCAAGCATTATATTTAAAATTTTACATGGTACTTTTATGCCATTAGTCCCTGTTTCTTTTAATTCATTGCAGTCTACAAAAACTAGAAGTTCCCAAATGTATAAACTTTCTTTTCCTTCTTTTAAAGGAATTAGTCATTGGCTATATCTCTCGATCTTTTTCATACACTTTCACAACAATTTGGAATGAACTTCCTTCTCAGATCAGAACACTTTTCTCTCTTTGGGCTTTGAGAAAATCCTTGAAAGCATTACTTTTCCAACAGTCATTGATTGCTTATTCAAACTGAGATCAGAATACTTTGTACTATGTTAGACCGATTAATCTAGTAGTTCTTTAACTTTGTTCTGAACCTCTCCTTATATAAATTTCTTTATGTGAACCAAGTCGAGATCCTGCAAACAGGAGATGACCCTGTTTATAAGCCTAAGGATGGGATTGGAGTGTTTCCTAAATTTTGCAATATATAAGGAGAAAGTTTTCCTGGAAACTCTTGAAATCCTTTCAAAAATAACTATTGAAGATGTACTCTAATTACTGAAATACAAATTGGTTTCTAAAAAGCACTTTCAAATAAATTTTGATTACCATGTTTGTATTTTTATATGCATTTCAGCTCATGTCAAGCATCAATTTACAATGCAATTGTTAGGAATGTAGATTGCTGAGTGGCTGGTGGGCCAGATCAGTGAGGGTGATGGACCTTATATGTTACCTAGACAAGATTTTAAGAAGTGGTTATAGTTTATTGGATTTAATACACTGCTTTTCAAAGCAAAATAACCAGTTGCAAAGCTATTCAATAAAACATTTACAAAAGGCAGAAAACAATAAATACTCAAAAAACAAAAACAATGCTTTTCACTTGGAAAGGAGACATAACTCCAAAAATACCATTCGTACTTGATAATACTCCTATAGAATCGGTTTCTCAACTGAAAATCCTTGGTGTAATAATCGATGTTGATCTTTCATTTCACAGTCACATTAGCGAAATAGTTAAATCATGCTTTTACAGATTACGGCTCATTCGTTCAATTTCTACCTTTTTAGATTCCAAATCAATCAATATCTCAGTTCATTCCCTAATTATTTCAAAATTAGATTACTGCAATTCCCTCTTAATCAATTTAACCCAGAAAGAAAAGAGACGACTCCAAATTATCCAAAACACATCAGTTAAACTAATTCACAAAGCAAAAAAATTTGACCACGTTACCCCTTTACTTATTAAATCGCACTGGCTCCCTATATCTCACAGAATCACTTTCAAAATTATATTTCTAGTATACAAAACATTAATCTTTAATGAACCCCAATTTATATCAAAAATGATTGTCCCATATAATTCTTCTCGCTCTCTAAGATCTTCTTCATCACAACTGCTGTCAGTCCCCTCATTGAGAATTATAGGCACAAGACGTAATGATATGTTCTCCGTGAAGGCCCCCACACTGTGGAACTCTCTTCCAAATTTTATTAAAAGTGAAAAAGACCTCGTCTCTTTTAAGAAAATTTTAAAAACATATTTATTTCAAGATGCATTTGATTCATGAAACATAACATCCTAGATTCTCTCAATATTTCTTTCTTTTTTTTTTATTTTCTCTTCTTGCCCCATTATTACCTAATGTATTTTCCTTTTGATGTAAAATTTTAACAAATAACGAAATTGTAACTTTCCCCTTCCTTCCCACTATCTCCCGTCTGTCCAATTTGTTTTGTCTATTGTCTACCCTATTTAAATTAAATGTATTACCACATTCTGATGGTTTTTTAATTTGTACATCGCTTAGATATTGTTATAAGCGATTCATCAAATGAAAATTAAACTTGAAACTTGAAACAACCCCAGTAAAATACAGGAATTCCTTCTCCATTTCTTATTTTGAATCTAAATCTTTTTATGAATGATTTTTTTCCTATCAATTTTAATGGTGGTTATTTTCTTTTATATATGTGTGCTTTAGTTATTATAAACTACCTAGATCTTTTAATGGTGTAGACGGTATAACAAGTTTAATAAGTAATAACAATCCTATATAATAAAACTCTAAGCGCCGCATGCACACTTAGGGTTTCGTGTTCCCTGCCGCTGTGGTGTGTGATTCGTGGCCGGATTCTATTTTAGAATGCAGCGGCAGGGAACACTCTGGAGCTTCCCTCCCTCACTCACTGTGAAAGAAACCGCTGTCGCCACCACCGTTCCTTCTGCTCCCTCTTTGGAGTGTCCAGTGCAGACCAACGGGGTTCCTGGGCAGCTGAACGCAGTCTCCAGGCAGCCGCAGCCTCAGCAAATGCCGGTCTTCCTCCCAGCTCAGGTCCAGAGCCTTTCCAGTGTCGTCGTCTTCGCCCACTACCCCCCCTCCCCGGCGCATCCGATCCCCCGTTGAGCCTTCCATCCGACCACGGTCTGGCCGCCACCTTTCCCTTCCCTTCCCAAGGTCCTGACAAATCTCTTGACTAGCAGCGGCCGCAGCACTCTAAACACGCTGCTTCACGGCCTTCTACTGCCCTGATTTGCTCTGCCGGTGATGCGTCAGAGGGAATCGCGGGCAGTAGAAGGCCGCGAAGCAGCGTGTTTAGAGTGCTGCGGCCGCTGCTCGAGCCGGAGGTTTCTGGTCGCCTCGCGGTGGGAGGGTCGGATGGGAGGGTAAGTGAGGTCGGCTGCACTTCGGCGGTAGTTGTGGGGGGAAGATGGAAACATGCTGCTTTCAAGGGTTCTACTGCATAGGGGAATGGGAGGGAGGGTTAGAAAAATGATAGGTTCTACTGTACAGGGGGGAGGGAGGCAGGCAGGCTGGCTGGCTTTGGGGGTGGGGGGGCACTGAGGGCACTAAAGACATAGGCACTAAGGACATAGGAAGGTGGCACTGGGGGCACAGGGTATAGGAAGGAGGCACTGAGGGCACTAAGGACATAAGAAGGGGCACTAAGGACATAGGAAGGAGGCACTGAAGGCCCTAAGGACATAGGATGGGACACTAAGGACAGGAAGGAGGCACTGGGGGCATAGGATGGGACACTAAGGACATAGGAAGGTGGCACTGGGGGCACTGAGGACATAGGAGGCACTGAGGGCACTAAGGACATAGGAAGGGGCACTAAGGACATAGGAAGGAGGCACTGAAGACATAGGATGGGACACTAAGGACAAGAAGGAGGCACTGGGGGCACTAAGGACATAGGAAGGTGGCACTGGGGGCACTAAGGACATAGGAAGGAGGCACTGAGGTCACTAAAGACATAGGATGGGACACTAAGGACATAGGAAGGTGGCACTGGGGGCACTAAGGACATAGGAAAGGGGTCACAGAGAGTCAGGCAGGCATGTCACAACATAGAAATACAGGCAGGCAGGGGGCCAGGGAGACAGAGACAGAAAGAAAGACAGACAGCGTACACGGAGAGAGAGAGAGAGAGAGAGAGAGAGAAAAAAAAAGATATAGACATCTACTCTAGCACCTGTTAATGTAACGGGCTTAAACACTAGTAATAATAATAATAGCTTAGAACATGAAGCATAAAAACATGATGGCAGATAAAGGCCAAATGGCCCATCCAGTCTGCCCATCTGCAGCATCCACTTGTTAGAGACAAGAATTAAAACACAACAGAAGTCATTTGCTGGTCAATGCAAAAAAGAGGACACAGACAATTCAGATTAATATCCAGATGAATTAGAACAGCCAGTAAGTCTAATTGTTCCTATGCATCAAAGGTTTGACCAAGCAAATATGATTTCAGTGTTTACTTGAATCTTATATATGCTACCGGGATACAAGCTATACCGCAGAGACAGAATGGGTTAAAAAGGTGGGGGTATTGCCCTATACGTCAAAGACGGAATTGAGTCTACCAGTGAGAACACGCCTGAAATGAAAAATAAGGTAGAGTCTATATGGGTCAAAATTCCAGGAACAAATGGAACGGAAATGAAGATCGGCATCTACTACGGCCCCCCAGGGCAGTCCGAAGAAATTGATGGAGAAATGATGGACGAGATTAAATGCAATTGCAAGGGAGGCAACATAGTTATCATGGGTGACTTCAATTATCCGGGGATAGACTGAAATCTAGGCACCTTCGGCTGCAGTAAGGAGACCAAGTTCCTGGATGCTGTAGGTGATTGCTTCCTGGAACAACTTTTCAAGGAAAATACAAGAGGAAATGCAATTCTGGACTTAATTATAAATGGTCTATGAGGACCAGCACAAGGTGTAGAAGTAGAAGGGACACTGGGAAGCAGTGATCACAATATGATCCGCTTTAACCTGGACACGGGCAAAACATCAATCCAGAACGATGGTCACCGCACTGAACTTCTGAAAAGGGAATTACGAAGGGATGAGACTCATGTTAGGGAAGAAGATTAAGAAGAGGATAAGCACTGTAAAAATGCTAGAGCAAGCATGGTCCCTTTTTAAGGAAACAGTCACCGAGGCGCAAATTCTATATATACCACGTATCAACAAAGGATCCAAGAGGAAAAAGAACAAGGAACTGGCGTGGCTCACTGTAGCGGTAAAGGAAGCAATCAGAGACAAGAAGACTTCGTTTAAGGAATGGAAAAGGACAAAAATGGAAGAAAACTGGAAAAAGCACAAACAACATCAAAGCAGGTGCCATAAGGCGGTAAGAGGGGCCAAAATAGCCAAGGAGGCAAAAAACTTCAAGACGTTCTTTCGATATATTAAGGGGAAATGACCTGCAAAGGAAGCGGTGGGGCCATTGGATGACCATGAAATAAAGGGAGTGCTAAAGGAAGACAAAGCCATCGCCGACAAACTGAACACATTTTTTGTGTCTGTATTTACCGAAGAAGATATACACAATATACCGGAAGCCAACAGGCTATACGCAGGAAACAAAGACAGGAAATTGACAGGATTGATGGTCAGTGAAGAAGAGGTATGCAGGCAGATTGATAGGCTTAAAACCGATAAATCCCCAAGACTGTACGGCATCCATCCAAGGGTAATCAAGGAACTGAAAAGGGCTATAGCTGAACTGCTTCAACTGATAGCCAATCTGTCGATCAAATCAGGAAGGATTCTGGAAGACCAGAAAATGGTGAATGTTACGCTGATCTTCAAGAAAGGTTCGAAGGGAGATCCGGGAAATTAGAGACTGGTGAGTCTGACCTCGGTACCGGGAAAGATGGTAGAGACGCTGATAAGGACCGCATCATTAATCACCTTGACGGATACAATCTTGACGGATACAATCTGATGAAGACCAGCCAGCACGGCTTCAGCAAAGGAAGATCTTGCTTGACGAACTTGCTGCACTTCTTCGAGGGACTAAACAGGCAGATAGACAAGGGTGTCCCAGTCGACATTGTGTTTCATAAGGCGTTCGACAAGGTTCTGCATGAACGACTACTTTGAAAACTTGTGAGCCAAAGAATTGAGGGTGAAATACACACATGGATTAAAACCTGGCTGGCGGATAGGAAGCAGAAAGTGGGGGTAAATGGACAATACTTGGACTTTTAAAGTATCACGAGTGCAGTGCCGCAGGGTTCGGTGCTTGGAACCGTGCTCTTCAACATTATTTATAAACAACCTGGAAATTGGTAAGACGAGTGAGGTGATTAAATTTGCAGACGATACGAAGTTATTCAGAGTAGTGAAGACGCAGGAGGATTGCAAAGACCTGCAACGTGACATAAACACACTCGAGAAATGGGCCGTGACATGGCAAATGAGGTTTAATGTGGATAAGTGTAAGGTGATGCCTGTCGGTAACAAAAATCTTAAACACAAATATAGGATCTCCAGTACAGTCCTTGGAAAGACCCCCCAGGAAAGAGACTTGGGAGTACTGGTCAACAAGTCTATGAAGCCGTCCACGCAATGTGCGGTGGCAGCGAAAAGGGCGAACAGAATGCTAGGAATGATTAAGAAGGGGATCACGAACAGATCAGAGAAGGTTACCATACCGCTGTACCGGGTCATAGTACTCCCTCACCTGAAATACTGCGTCCAGCACTGGTCGCCGTACATGAAGAAGGATACGGTACTACTCAAAAGTGTCCAGAGAAGAGCAACTAAAATGGTTAAGGGGCTGGAGGACTTGCCATATAGTGAGAGATTAGAGAAACTGAGCCTCTTCTCCTTTGAAAAGAGAAGACTGAGAGGGGACGTGATCGAAACATTCAAGATACTGAAGGGAATAGACTTAGTAGATAAAGACAGGTTATTCACCCTCTCTAAGGTAGAGAAAATGAGAGGGCACTCTCTAAAGTTAAAAAGGGATCAATTCTGTACAAATGTAAGGAAGTTCTTCATCACCCAGAGAATGGTAGAAAACTGGCAAGCTCTTTCGGAGGCTATTATAGGGGAAAACAACCTCCAGGGATTCAAGACAAAGTTAGACAAGTTCCTGCTGAACCAGAACGTACGCAGGTAAGGCTAGCCTCAGTTAGGGCACTGGTGTTTGACCTAAGGGCCGCCACGTGAGCGGACTGCTGGGCACAATGGACCACTGGTCTGACCCAGCAGTAGCAATTCTTATGTTCTTATATATGAAGATTCCAACCATTTGTAATGGCAGTGAATTCCATAGGAGAGGAGCTGTGCAGTAAAAGCAGAAAAGTGGAATCTAGAGGGACATGAGACAAAAGAGGAATAATAATAATAACTTTATTTTTCTATACCGCCATAGTGTAGATGATTATCATTGAGGGAACGAAGAACTCTTGCTTACATGTAAGGAACAAGCAGAGAGGAGAAGCATATAGCATTTATTAAAATCTTGATATACTGCTTAAATTATAGAAACAAGTCAAAGCAGCATACAAAAAAAAAAGATAGAAAAGAACACCTTGAAAACTGCAGTCCTTCTGACAAAGTATAAATAAAGGTCAATAATTCTTTCCATGGCTCCTAGAGCTGTACGTAACCTGCAACAAGAAGAATAATGTATTTAAAAATTATTAAAAGCTGTTTGAAAGATATGTCTTTATTGCTGAATGGAAGTTATTAAGCAATCTTTTGAGCCTTAAATACTTTGACAAGGAATTTCAGAGTGCTGGTGCTAGGAAACAAAAGGCATAATTTCTGGTTGATTCCCACCTAGCACTTGCTAGATTATGCAATACCTGCTTGCTATCATTGCGTGATCATAGGCAGGTGTGCAGGGGATGACAAAGATATACTGAAATTTCCTCATATAATACTTTATGTAAAGACTTCCAGTGACGTAGGGTGGATGAGCAGATCCTGACCCCTAATTCCCCTACTGTCAAAATCTGCAAGAGAATGGCTTCTAAATTGTTGGAAAGAGATCTGGAGAAGTTACATGTGTAGAATGACAAGATAGTTGGCCTGGCACCGGCTGCAGAAACTTTAGTAGGATTGACGTGGGCCTCCAAAGTTTCCAGGGAAGTGGCAGCTCCATTAGAGGCCTCCTGAGATGCAAAATTTCAAAAACATTTTGACAAATTGGAGGCGGTACACCATCACAGGGAAAACCTGCAAGCAGATATGGGGGCCTTTCAAGACTGAATCTCTGAAGTAGAAGACATGGTACCAGAGATGAATCGTGGGTATATCAAGACCATGAAATGCTTACAAGTTGTTGAGGAGCGACTGGAGGATCTTGAGAACAGATCCTACAGAAACAACCTACACCTGGTGAGAATCTCAGAATCAGTACAAGTGTCTGAGCTGCATATTTTTTTGGACGCTCTGCTAACTCGCAGTTTGGACCTACCTACATTTGCTTACCCCCTCCACATAGAAAGAGCTCATCAAATGGGGGTCAAATAAGATGGCAATCAGAGGGACCCATGTAGTCACTGTTCAGCTTCTCAACTTTACCCATAAGATCACGATCTTACAGGCATTAAGAGCAGGAAAATATTGGAATATCAGAGGACAAAGCTGCTTTAAACATTACAAGGGGAATCATGTCCTCTATTATTCTGCTTAGGTCAAAGTGGACTGGAATTGTTTGTTTCACGCCGGACCTCTTTTTGCTAACCTGTTAGTTTTGAAAGGCTCAGATGTTTAGGTTTTGCCAACACTTTCTTGTTGTATCGAACACTTATATTACGGGTACATGGTCTTACAGCAGATGGTCATTGGCTGCCTTACATGGTGACAGAATTCATCACCGTTTCCATCCCTATGTCATTCTTTAAGGAGAGCAGGAAGAATCAGAGTATGAATGAGCACAACCATTGATCCTCAAAAGCCTTGCATTAAAGAATGCTAGTGTAGAAGGACTGAAGTTGAGATAGACACTAAAAAATGACGGGACGGTTTCCTGCAGTTATCCGCGGGGACGGGAATGGTGATGAATTCTGTCACCATGTCATTCTCTACATATGACCGCATGTTCTGAGATTGGGTCTTTGTTTTTCATAATAGTTGAACATGTTGCAACCCTAATTGCTGTAAGTTATATAGTTGAGTGGAAGATTTCTTGATCTTTCAAGAGTATGGAGATTTTTCTGGCTTTAAGTTGAATTTGGAAAAATCAGAGGCACTAGTTTTGGATGATACTCTGAATCATTCTTGGCCAGGGAGATTCCCCTTACGGTGGGCGGAGAGCTATTAGAAGATTAGGTTTTTACCTTCGATAATCTTCTTTCTGTTAGTCCATGTAGAATTCCACATGCTAGGTGTTCAATCCCAACCCGTAATCCGGGAGTTGTAGAAATCCAACACTTTTCTGAGCACATGCTCCTCCCCTTTAGACTGAGCTCTAGAGCCATATCCAGTTGAGTCCCAAAACCAAGCAACATACCTGAACAAATCGATGACAAGGGGGGGCATGGGGGGAAATCTCCACAACATAAACAATTCTTTAACTGGTATGCTCTCCAAAACATGAACAAGTAATAAACAGGCACAAAGGCAACTCGGTAAATCTGGAAGATGTACTAAGCCAAATCACTTTGTACTTCCTGGCATCACTCGCACACGTAATGCCCATCTATTTGCCTTCCCCTCCTTGAAGGGTTGTGTATACAAGAGATTTCTTGATAGAACACTGTCATTCCAAGCTGGCAAATGGAATTATTGTCTGTCTACCCTCATTTCATGTGCACCCTCCTACCAATCCTTCAGGAAATCAGTCAAAACCTATCTCTTTGATAAATTTCTCTGACTCCTTCCTATCCTGCTATATCTTTGCATTACCTGCTGTATGTCCGACATATTTCCGGTTATACCCAACCTCCTTCGGCTCACTAATGTAATTGAAATTTGTTACCAATGTATTTGGCAATATTCTCTGTAACATCACTGTATATGTAGTCTCTTCCTCTGTAAACTGCTCTGAACTGCTTGTGGTATTGCGGTATACAAATAAAGTTATTATTATTATTATTATTATTATTAAATCGACAAGTTAAAAAGTGATAAATTGCCTGGACCTGATGGTATACATCCCAGGGTACTAAAAGAACTCAAACATGAAATTGCAAACCTACTGTTGGTGATCTGTAACCTATCGCTAAAGTCATCTGTAGTACTTGAAGGTTGGAGGGTGGACAATGTTATGCCAATTTTTTAAAAGGGTTCCAGGGGAGATCCTGGAAATTACAGACCAGTAAGCCTCACTTCAGGGCTGGGCAAAATAGTGGAAACAATTATAAAAAATAAAATTGTGGAGGAGATTCAAGATGGCAGCAGTGTGGAGGTGACGGTCTTAACAACTGAATCTGCTATTGACTTTCCTTTTCTTCAACTATTGACAATGCCGTATTCAAAGCGTAAGGGGAATGTTCGAGTCGACCCCATTGCGGCCAGGACATCTACCCCTATACAACGCTCGATATTGGATTTTACTGCCGCTCCCAAATCACTCCGACAACAAGCTGGAGGAATACCTGGGCTTTCTTCACCCAGAGAAGCGGTTGGAGATTCCGGGTTCGAGACTTCGTTATCCCCTCCAGGCACTGTATCACCACCACGCCTTGCTGAAACCACAGTCCTGCTGGAGGAGCCCTGTGTGGAGGCTGCGCCAGGAGAAACCCCAGATCAAGGGACTGGACTCATGATATTATCACAGCAGAGAGAATTGAGTGCCGGCCTGAATACTGGCCTGGGAACATCAAGACCAGCGGAAATAACGCTCGAGGCAATTTGAGAGGCTGAATTCTTCAGTAAAAGGATCTTCGCAGCAGATTACTTCTCTTGGGAGTACTGTTGATGAACTTGGGAAGTCATTTAAAAGTAGCAAGAAGAGATGACCAAAGAGAGTGTGATGGAGGTTCAGGCTGAGACTAATAATTTAGTTAAAGAATCATTTTTACAAGAAAAGTGAAACTAGAAAACTTTAATCGAAAATTAAATATTCGTGCTTTGAATTTTCCTAAATCTTTTGGTGTAGCTCCAATTGATATTTTCAAAAAAATATTTGATTGATATATTGAAAATTTCCTCTCACCATGTTCCTCCAATTAATCGTATGTACTATTTACCTTCTAAAAAGAAAACTAGAATCAGTCACCTTTAAATGTAACTGAACTACTTGAATCTACACTTTCTGAAAACACGAAGAGAGTTACCTTATTAATATCTTTTGTATTTGAACAAGACTTGAATGCTGTTATGAAATTATTTTTTCATAATTCTCAGTCCTTGTTCCACGGCAAAAAAGTGTTGTTGTTTCCGGACATCTCCAGAACTACACAGGAGTGTAGAAAATTATTTCTTGAAATGCGAAATGAAATCTTAGCGTTGGAAGCAACTTTTTTACTTGCTTACCCTTGCAAGTGCTTGGTTAAGTTTCTGAATGTTAAATATGTTTTTTTTTACTCCAGATCAGCTAAGGTCATTTTTAGATTTGAAGACCCTAGCACTGGGGAAAGATCAGTAGCAAACAGTTGTTTAAATTAGAGAGTTAGCTGTCTAGCCTGTTTCCTCTATATTATATATATTCTTTTTGAGTCTTCTTTCACTCTGTGCTCCTTTTACGAAGGTGCGCTAGGGACTTAATGCGCGGATTAGCGCATGCTAAATTACCACGTGCGCTAGCCGCTACCGCCTCCTTTTGAGCAGGCGGTAGATTTTTGGCTAGCGCACACTAATCCGGTGCATGCAATTAAACCGCTAGCGCACCTTCGTAAAAGGAGCCCTCTATCTTATCTCCTCCTAAAGAAAGAATTTATGTGGTCTAAGGAAAAGGAATTATGTTTCTTTATATTTGATGCTTTGTAAAAGGCTAAATTGATAAATTTTGTATTTTCAATCTGTTTTTCTTGAACAAGTGAATTCTTGTGTGAAATATTGGAAATAAATAATTTTAAAAATAAAATAGAATTGTGGAACATGTAGACAAACATGATTTGATGAGACAGTCAGCATGGGTTCAGCCGAGGGAGATCTTGCCTCACCAATTTGTTTGACTTCTTTGAAGGTGTAAATGTGGATAAAGGAGAGCCGGTTGATGTAGAGTATCTAGATTTTCAGAAAGCTTTTGATAAAGTTCCTCATAAGAGGCTCCTGAGAAAATTAAAGAGTCATGGGATAGGTGGCAAAGTTCAGTTCTGGATTAGGAATTGGTTATCAGATAGAAACAGACGGTAGGGTTAAATGATCATTTTTTTTTTCAATAGAGGAGAGTAAACAGTGGAGTGCCACAGGGGTCTGAACTGGGACTGGTGCTATTGAACTTATTTATAAATGATCTGGAAATTGGAACAACGAGTGAGGTGATTAAATTTGCAGATGACATTAAACTGTTCAAAGTTGTTAAAATGCATGCGGATTGTGAAAAATTGCAGGCAGACCTTAGGAAATTGGAAGACTGGGCATCCAAGTGGCAGATGAAATTTAATGTGGACAAATGCAAAGTGATGCACATTGGGAAGAATAACCTGAATCACAGTTACCGGATGCTAGGGGTCCACCATGGGGGTTAGCACCCACCCAAGAAAAGGATCCTGGGTGTCATTGTAGATAATACGATGAAACCTTCCGTCCAATATGCAGCGGCGGCCAAAAAAGCAAACAAGATGCTAGGAATTATTAAAAAAGGGATTGTTAACAAGACTAAGAATGTAATAATGCCTCTGTATCGCTCCATGATGCGACCTCACCTGGAATATTGCGTTCAATTCTGATCTCCTTATCTCGAAAAAGATATAGTGTCTCTAGAAAAGTTTCAAAGATGAGCGACAAAGATGATAAAGGGGATGGAACTCTTCTCATATAAGGAAAGATTAAAAAGGTTAGGGCACTTCAGCTTGGAAAAGAGACAGCTGAGGGAAGATATGATTGAAGTCTACAAAATCATGAAGAGTAGAATAAGTACAAGTGGATCAATTTTTCACTCCGTCAAAAATGTTGCTACTCCTTGGGTTTTGGCCAGGTACTTGAGACCTAAATTGGCCACTGTGAGAATGAGCTACTGGGCTTGATGGATCATTGGTCTGATCCAGTAAGGCTATTATGGTCCTACATGCATCACTTTTTGTACTTGCTCACATTAAATGTCATCTGCCATTTTCATGCCCAATCTCACAAGGTCCTCTTGCAATTTTTCACAATCCTCTTGCAGCTTAACAACATTGTGTCGTCAGCAAATGTAATTATCTCACTAGTTATTCCCATCTACCACTGTAAATAATCCCTTGTGAATGGACTGAAAAAAAATTCAAAGCACAGCCTATTTCAATGAAGAGGAGGAAAAGCTCTTTCTCCTTTTCATTGAAACAGAAAGGGATTATTAGCAGTGGTATATTATAGTTTATCCCTTTTTTCCACGTTTTTTGACATTGAACCCTACTATTTATCCTTCTTCATTAAGAATATTGACCATTTCTAGTGCAATATGTCTAGTGGTCCTGAACGCTAGGGTTTTGCATCTGATACCACATGTTGCTTGCAGAATGCTGTCAATCATCTATACTGTTGTCTATTTTTCTATAGTTGTTACCGAGGTGACATTGCATATTTTAAAGTCATCTGCCTTGACCACTGAAAAAAAAAATGAATATAAATGATCATTAACATTTTCTGTGTGTGTGTGATTTTTAAATTTTGTTTACTATTATGTATTGTTAAAGATTATATTGTGTATATATGAAAAATGACTGGAAGAAATTGCGTTACAATTAGTACTATTATTATGGGGTAGGGGTCAGGGGTAGAGCTTGGGCAGGGGTACTCTGTTGATATTTGTTGGACTTAGGGGGTATTTGGCTTGAAGAAGTTGAAAAACTCTGTAATAGATTAGTGAGGCAAGATTTCCCTTGACTAAATCCATGTTGGCTTTGTCTAATTAATCCATGTTTTTGTATATGTTCTGTTATTTTGTTCTTTATAATAGTTTCTACCATTTTGCCTGGCACTAATGTCAGACTCGCCAGTCTATAATTTCCCAGATCCTCTATGGAACCCTTTTAAAAAACTGGCGTTACAATGACTACCCTCCATTCTTTTGGTACCATGCTGGATTTTAAAGATAAATTAATGACAATAACTGCAAGTTCATTTTTCAATTCTATCAGCATTCTGGGATGTATTCCATCTGGTACAGGCAATTTGCTACTGTTCATTGTATCTTCCAATGTTAGAGATTTTTTTATCTCTCTGATCAGCAATGAATACTATTTCTTGCACCATTATCTTCTCCACATCTTACTCGGCGAAGATCGAAGCAAAGAATTCGTTTAATCTATGGCCTTGTCATCTCTGAACACCCTTTTTACCCCTAGGTCATCTAGCAGTCCAGCTGATTCTCTTCCTGAATTCTTGCTTTTTATATTCAGCTAGTGTTTAAGCCCGTTACATTAACGGGTGCTAGAATATATGTCTGTCTGTCTTTCTTTCGTTCTGTGTCTCTCCCTGCCCCTGTCTCTCTCTTCCTTTCTTTCTGTCTTTCTCCATTCCGCTGTCTGTCCTTCTTTCTTTCTGGTTCTCTCTCTGGCACCCTGTCTGTCTGTTTTTCTTTCTTTCTTTCTGTCTCTCTCCCTGCCCGCTGTCTTTCTGTGTGTCTGTCTTTCGTTCTAATGTGCTGCCTGCCTGCCTGTCTTTCTGTCTCTCCATGGCCCCCTTCTGTTTCCCCTCCCCCAAAGCAAACCAAGATTGCTCCCAGGCCCCCTTTCCCTCTCCGTCCCCTCCACTTGCCTGTGCAGCAGCAGCAGCATTTCCCTCCCACCCTTCCCTGTGCAGCAGCAGCATTTCCCCCCCCCACACACACACTTCCCTGTGCAGCAGCAACATTTCCCACTCTTCCCTGTGCAGCAGCAACATTTCCCACTCTTCCCTGTGCAGCAGCAACATTTCCTGGCCTTCCCTGTGCAGAAGCAGCATTTTCCCCCAACACACACACTTCCCTGTGCAGCAACAGTATTTCCCACCCTTCCCTGTGCAACAGCAGCATTTCCCGGCCTTCCCTGTGCAGAAGCAGCATTTCCACCCCACACATACACTTCCCTGTGCAGCAGCAGCATTTCCCTGCCTTCCCTGTGCAGCAGCAGCATTTCCCTGCCTTCCCTGTACAGAAGCAGCATTCCCCCTCCACACACACACACACAAACTTCCCTGTGCAGCAGCAGCATTTCCTGCCGCCCCCTTCCCAGCCGCCACGTTTAAATTCAGAGAAAAGCGCTGCGCCGCACTACCGCTGGCTTCAGCTTCTTCTATCCACTGCGGCCAACCCTAGCAGAAACAGGAAGTAGTCAGAAAGGGCGGGCCGCAGTATACAGAAGACGGCGAGGCCAGCGGTAGAGCGGTGCAGCGCTTTTCTCTGAATTTAAATGCGGGTGAGCCGGCGAGAAGGAGGAGGCTTAAAAGTAGCTGGTTTTGGCGGTGACTGAGGGCGGGAGGGGGGAGTCGCCAACTGTGCTGTGTCTCTCCGTGTTTGAGAGCTTGCCTGCGCTTCCTCGCAGCAGCAGTTGGTGAGTGAGGGCGGGAGGAGGGAAGTGGCCAGAATGTTCCCTGCTGCCGGGATCTAAAATGGAACATGGCCACGGATCACACACCACAGCGGCAGGGATTACGTTGTTTTAACAGCGCATGCACCGGTAAGCTTTTATTTATTCAATTATATACCCATCCAAATATAAACTGAGGTAACCCTTTTCTCTCTTAAAAAGTGAGAAAAAAGGTTAACTTGAATATAAACTGAGGGTTTATATTCAAGTGCCCTGCCTTGCCAGGTTTGACACCTAACCCCTCTCTATTCCCTGCGTTGCCAAGCTCTGCATCCTGTGCTCTCTCCCTCCCCTAATATCTTACAGATCTCTCTCTGGGCCTGCCGTAAGCCCTTATGATCCAGCAGTGAACTGGGATGGGAGTGATCCCTTCTTCTTCCTCTCCTGGGTGACTGTGAAATACCCTGCCTCTCTCCCACCTCCCAGACCTGTAGGAAGCCTACCTTGAAAGCCCTGGTGGCGATTTTTCTATGCTGCTGCCCCACACAGAGCCACTATCTAAAATGGCTGCCACAAGTTCCCGCGGCAACCTTGTGAGACAGGAGTTTCCTTTTGAAAATGTTCCTTCAGTGAGTATCGCAGAGATTATTTACTCTTCGTATTTTACAGATGCAGAATATGCAGGTAAAGTGCACATGGGAATTTCACTAATCCCACCTCCCTATGCTGTCCCTTTTCCCTGCATAAGGGGAGTTTCATTTTATATAGGCCTTGTTTACCAGTAAACAAATATTGAAGAATCCCATTGTTTTTTCAGTCTACAGTGGTACCTCGGTTTACGAGTGCACCGGTTTGCGAGTGTTTTGCAAGACGAGCAAAACATTCGCAAAATCGGCGCCTCAGAAACCGAGCGCACCTCGATTTGCGAGCGCCCCCCCCCCCCCCCACGAACTGGCACCCTTCCCCCCGCAATCTGGCACTCCCCCACCACCATCGAGTACCCCCCCACCACCATCGGGCACCCCCCCCCGCCGCGACCTGAGATCCCCCAACCCACCCGAACCCTCTTCTTACTTCAGTGTAGCCTCGGCACTGGCACCAGCATGTCCTGCCGCTGCCCGAAGATCTGCTTCCTGTGCTGGGTCTTGAGCATGTGCGCATGCTCAAGGCCTGAGAGTTCACGTTTTCTCGAGAGAACGTGAACTCTCAGGCCTTGAGCATGCGCACATGCTCAAGGCCCAGCACAGGAAGCAGATCTTCAGGCACCGGCAGGACATGCTGGTGCCAGTGCCGGTGTGGAGGCTACACTGAAGTAAGAAGAGGGTTCGGGTGGGTTGGGGACCTCAGTTCGCGGCGGGGGTGTGCCCGATGGCGGCGGGTGGGGGTGTCCGATGGCGGCGGGGGGAGTGCCGGATTGCGGGGGGAAGGGTGCCAGTTCACGGGGGGGAGCAATGCCGGTTCTCGTGGGGGGGGGAGAAACGCTGCTGGCCTCGGGGGGGGGGGTAGAGGGTGGGAACCTATCAAAGCGAGTTTCCATTATTTCCTATGGGGAAACTCGCTTTCATAAACGAGCATTTTGGATTACGAGCATGCTCCTGGAATGGATTATGCTCGTAATCCAAGGTACCACTGTATATGTAAGTGTGTAGATCTTGCCTGAGAATTTTCCTTCCATTTGATATCAGCCAGCCAGGTATAATAATATTTCATGTTCAGCATAGAAAGGACTGTACAATCCAGGTTGTTTTTATGTTTGCAGCCCAGCAGCTAGAGGTATAAGCTGGGGGTAGTGCTGACAAATAAACTTGGAAATGAATATGTATGTGGTCCTTCAACCCAAAGCTCAAGTACTGTAATTCCATAAACTGATATACACTGGAAAGAATCTTTTTAGAACCAGGGTTGCAGAAACTATCCAAGGTTTTCTTACTTTGAAATCTTTCTCCCTGCTCATGTATTAAATCAATGTCTTTTAGGGCTTTTTTTTTATCATTTTTTAACTTTGTCTTGATAGGTTTTCATACCTTTTTATTATTTAATCGCTCGTCGGATTTCCTGTGGCCTTTAAGAAATGAGGATTATTAAACTCTTATCTGTCCTAAACTTTCTTTTCAATCACTTCTTCTATCTTGTTTCTTTTTATTTAGATGCATAGTTAAGTCCCTTTTCTTTTCTCACTGTCTGAGCAGACAGAAGTTGTCCTTCAAGGTTTATTTTGCCACAATAAGCATCTCAGTTAATAAAAACAGAACATATTTAAAATTGAAAGAAATTGTATCTGCAATAAATTCTGTAGCCTACCTTGCTGCACAGAGATTGTTAAAACAAAAACCTCTGAATTAATATTATAGTGATTGCTGCCACACAACACTTTTTATCGGCAATATTGTATGGAAGCAGCTTTAACAGTGCATCAATTTTCACAGCCATTTAGTAGATTAGGAAGCAATTGTAAACATAGTAAAACCCGCATTAACTCCTGTCAACAGCCTGCTTTTTTTCTCAGCTATGTATTTGTTTGAAATAACAGTGAAGT
The DNA here is from genome assembly GCF_902459505.1 of Geotrypetes seraphini. NCBI lineage: Eukaryota > Metazoa > Chordata > Amphibia > Gymnophiona > Dermophiidae > Geotrypetes > Geotrypetes seraphini. Next base: position 76,451,032 of record NC_047089.1, on the reverse strand, counting down.
CTAAAGTGATTGCATAAACATTACAGATTGCATTATAAATATGAATGAAGTTATTGTAATGGGATGCATAGTAATAAATGGCAGATGTTTTTCCTCCCATTTATTGTAGCAGTTGTGGTAAAGAAATTATAACTATATCTATCATAAAGAATTATATCGATTTATCTACAGGCAATATCGTCTCATGTTTTGAAACACTAATTTTATCAACTGATAGGTTTAAGATATGTCTTCCCCGTTAGTGTACTGTTAATCACAAGAATCAACTCAAAGCATAAAGTGATAATTTAGCATCCAGTAATATATCTTTACTGATCTTTTGCTTTTAGTAGTGTTTTCTGCTCAACATTTAAATATAAAAGATAAAAATAAGAGGAGGCTACATCTAAAAAAAAATCAGAACCTAACCTGAGTGAAGTTAAATTACAATGGATTTTTAATTGTCTGCATTGTCACCTTAAAAAAATAGGCTTTAGAAAATAGACACTTTTCTTATACTAGATCACTGGTGGCAGGCAGGAGTGGGCATCCCTCCTGGTGATTTTTTTTTTTTTTTTAAATGAAGGGGAGCAGGGAAGGGATGGCTCTGGTGGGGGGAGGGCCCTGGCACAAGGCTGCCTTTGACCCGATTGAACACAACCTGCTTCTCAACCGTCTTGAAAACAGTGGTATAACCGACTCCACTCTCCTCCAGTTTTCCTCGTACTTTGCTGATCGGAATTTCAAAGTTCACTCTAAAGCAGGGGTGTCCAACCTTTTGGCTTCCCTGGGCCGCATTGGCCAAAAAAATGTTTCTGGGGCCGCGCAAACGCTACAGCAAGACAGAGGAGGGAGCCGGCAAGACAGTAAACACCTGGGGGCAGCAGAGGAAAACACTGCATCGCCCTCGACCGGGGCCACACAAAATACTTCACGGGGCCGCATGCGGCCCTTGGGCTGCAGGTTGGAGACTGCTGCTCTAAAGGAATATCCTTTTCAAACCTACGGTGTTCAACATCTTCTTAGCCCCTCTCCTGACTCTAGCTCAGTCTATTGGATTTACCCCTTTTGCCTATGCCAATGACATTCAACTTCTTCACCCTATTAACCCAGCAAACATCAATGATATCCAAGAAATCAATCTTAAACTGGACAAAATCAGCTTATGGCTACATACCAACAGACTTTCAATGAACATAGCCAAATCTCGAGAAATCCTATTCCCAGTCAAAAACAACAATACCTTAACTGGACAAATATGTATTGACTCGGGTCTACTCCAAATAGAATCCAAATTAAAACTACTAGGAATCATTTTTGACAAAGATCTCAATTACTATGACCAAATCATCTCATTGACCAAAAATTGTTTCTATAAACTCAGTCTAATTCATTCTAGAACTTGCTTCTATTCAAACTCTTATTCATTCACTGATCATCTCACACATAGACTACTGCAATTCACTATACCATGGAATAACTCAAAAGGAAATTCGTTGACTGCAACTGATTCAAAATACTGCGATTAAACTCATCTATAAAGCCAAAAATATAACTGTCACCCCGCTTCTTCGAGAATCACATTGGTTGCCGGTCTCACATAGAACAACTTACAAAATATTCCTACTTGTTTTCAAAATTAAGTTCTCACACTCCTGCCTTCTTAGATAAATATCTTATCTTCCATTCCCCTTCCAGGGACCTCAGATCATCCGATCAGAATTTACTGACGGTTGCCTCAATCAAAGACCTAAATTATACCAGAAACACTATCTTTTCCGCAACAGCACCTCCCCTCTGGAATGCAATGCCACCACATCTCTGCTGTGAAAACTCTCTAACCAAATTTAAAAGCAACCTCAAAACATTTCTGTTCAAAGATGCATCCCAAAACTGCAGTTAAGAATACTTTCCAAGGAAAAATAAAAATAAATTTAAAAAAAATACAGAGAACCACTTTTAAGGAAGCGATCACCCCTTTCCTCCTGTTTTCTCCTACCTTCCTCTTATTTTTATTTTTTTATGTAATTACCGTATAATCTCCCTCCACCCCCCACCCCCCAGCTCCTCTTGTATCCAACTAGGCTAAACATTGTCCTTGTCTTGGCTTCAACCTTCCTTATTTTATTTCTATCTTTTATGTTTTTATTAATTTTTAATATTGTAAACCTGTGATGGTTGGTATACCAAATTATAAATAAAACTTGAAAAAACTTAAAACTTGGAGGCAGTGGGCATCCCTCCCACCAATTTGGGCTAGCATGGGGGGGTTTGCGGTGGCAGAAGGGAGTAGGCATCCCTTCTGTCTCTCTGGGTTCATTGCTGTTATAGGGGCGGTTGTCATTGTCAGGGAGTTCGGGGACCCACAGTGGTCATCTGGTGGTGCAGCGGCTTGTCATCAGGGGGGTGGGCAGCCCGGCTCACTTTTTTTAATGAGGAAGATACTGTGCGTGTCTAACACATGCACGGCATCTGTGCCAATATTTAAAAAAAGGTATGTTAGATTAATTTCAGGTGGCTGTATGTGCTTGAGTACTAATAGAGAATGACATAGGAACAGATTTTTTCCATCCCCGCAGGAACTCAATTTCCCTGTCCCGTCCTTGCAGGTTTTGTTGCTGTCTTTATCCCTGCCCCCCATTCCTGTAAGCTCTGCCTTAACCACACAAGCCTCAAACACTTATGATTTTAAAGTGTTTTAGGCTTGTGTAGATGACAGCACTTGCAGGAATTCGTGGGGACGGGAAAATGAATTCCTGTGGGGACGGGGAAAAATTTGTCCCCTTGTCATTTTCTAGGTACTAACTAGAAGTGGAGCTAGAGAGCACAATGAAGTAGAGCAGTCACAGAAAACATCCAGAGTGGATTCCTTCTGCATATGGCACACGGTCATTGGGACACAACCCATTTGTCTAGGATGTCTCACCTATATACTATATTGGAACAGAGCTTACCAGTGTAAGTACATAATCTCTTTTTCTATACCAAATTGATACAGAATTCTACAAACTCCAGTAGAAAATTATTTTCTATCTATGCCACTCTTACTCAGCCACAGCATAAATAAGTTCCTTCTAAAGTCCCTTCTGCTAACTCTCTTGCTCTATACTTTTTTTGGGAAAAAATTGATACTTTACAATCTTGTTTTCCCCCACTGACCAGTACTTTGGATTTCCTTTGTGTTTTTTCTCTCTCCAAGTTCTACCTGGTCTACATTTAATCTGCCCTCTTTAGAATTCTTTACTGAACTGCCTTCCTCTATTAAGGTCACTTCTTGTGACCATGACCCAATTCCTCCTTCCTGGATAAAATTTCTTTCTCTTCATCGGATATCTTTGACACACCAACTTATTTGTCAAGAGTCTAATCGAAAAATCTGTATCCGCCTCCTTCAAATTAGCTGTAGTATGACCAATTTTGAAGAAAGCTCAATCTAACCCTTCAGTACCAGCTAATTATCATTTCATTTCTAACCTTCCATTCCTGTCTAAAGTAATTAAGAAAGTTGTTTTCTCACATCTTCTCTCTCACTTAAAGTAGAATCTAGTCTAGTGTTGCACCTTTTGGTTTTAAGATTGAATATAGTACAGAGACAATATTGACTGCACTCCTTAGATCCATAACAACCTTGAAAAAAAGGCTTTATAGCCCTTACTGCTTAACTTGACATGTCTGCAGCCTTCCATATCATAAACCATCTAATTTTGCTTCAGCATCTTACATCTTTCAAGTTAGCAAGTGTTTGAATTGGTTTGCCTTATTCCTGCAGCATTGTTCTTTTAAGGTTTCATTTTCTAATAAGCTATCAGACTTACATTCTTTGCTCTGTGGAGTCTCTTAAGGTTCAATACTGTCTCCTCTCCTTTTCAGTCTTTCTTTGAGCCTTTTGCTAATTCATTTAAGTGGTATTAGTGCTTATTTCTGTAAGAATGATATCCTTCTTTTTATACTTCTGCACAGAATCTTGATTTCTCTCTTCAGTCATGTTTGGACAAAGAAGCAGGGTGATTAAAGGACCATCATCTGGTCCTGAATCCCAATAAGGCCACCATCTGCTGGATCATTGGCCACTCTAGTATTCTTATCATAACACCAATCCTATCCGGCCTACCTATTCAACCCCCCTGAACAATTCAAATACAGTAAAACCTTGAATTGCAAGTAACTTGGTATGCAAGTGTTATTGCAAGACGAGCAAAGCATTGCATTAAATTTAACTTGATATACAAGCAAGATCTTGCAATACAAGTACAAACAGCAGGGGTACCCACACTTTTAGGGCTTGCGAGCTACTTTTAAAATGACCAAGTCAAAATGATGTACCAACAATAAAATTAAAAAAAAAAACAACAAAAAACCACAAAGCACATTGTACGCAGAGAAAATGTTAATTATCATTTATATTCCAATGTTTTTTCAAAGAAGTCAAGGCAGTTGACTCTATGCAATGTCACCTCAGTAACAACCATACAAAAATAGGTAAA